>NW_020799095.1:62862869-62922303 GCF_003259725.1 Athene cunicularia
CCCCTCCAGGGCACCGCGAGGGGCAGAGCCCGGCACACCCCCCCTGCTTGCGGCAGGACCCGGAGTGTCGGGCTGTCGGCCCGGCCAACCCAGCGCGCGCGGGATTGTCATTTAACTTCTCCATCCCTCGTTCCCACCCAAGCAGGAGTGCGGGCCCGCGGGGGTCTCCCCGGGCGGGGAGCCGGTGGCGGACGCGGGCGGTGGCTGGAGGGCTGGTCCCGGTGGGACAGGAAGGCGCTTGGCCCCGGTGGAGATCGCAGCGAGGAAGGAAGATGGATCTGTTTTGCAAAGGGTGTTGGCTTTTTGGCAGTGGGGGCTTATTGTAAGCGTCGATTCCCCTGGCATGTTGTGGTGGTTATCAAGGGACAGCTGTGATTTTTCTCACTGTCTCCACCTCTGTTTTAAACCCAGGTTTGAAAGTGTGGTGGTAACTAGCCTTTTATATATAGCTTACTATGAGGAACAGAAGTTGAGTCAT
This sequence comes from Athene cunicularia, assembly GCF_003259725.1. Classification (NCBI taxonomy): domain Eukaryota; kingdom Metazoa; phylum Chordata; class Aves; order Strigiformes; family Strigidae; genus Athene; species Athene cunicularia. Next base: position 62,863,348 of record NW_020799095.1, read on the forward strand.
CTGTCTTAACATCCTGCTTTGAGTACTTTGGGAGTAGCTTTGCTGTGAGCATGACCTCTAACAAAGCGGAGGAGAAGAGCTAGACATAGCTGCCCACAAGTTGTCCATCCTTGCCCCGGGAAGTCAGACTGGTGAATGCCCTGAGTGCGTTGCACACTACCTGGGAGGTGAAGCCTTTTCACCCTATGGATAGAGACGTTGTAGTAGAAACTTTAGGCAGGGGAAAGATCTGGCCAGTCAGTCCAACTAAGTTAGCAGGGAGGAGGTAGAACCTGCCTTGGTCGGTCTTTCCATTTTTGCTTTCAAAGTCTAGGGATAATGTTGTGATATGTAGCCACTCCCTGGAGGTACCTTCTAGGAGTGGCCAGTTAGGAAGAAACACAGCCTGAGAGACTTCTTTTAGACTTGTGGTATGTTTGTAGTATTTTCTGGGAATGTTTGAAGTTACCAAAACTGTTAGAGGGTATCGGATGCTAAATTTGCAATCTGGGGGGGGTGGTGGTGGTGGTGGGACGGGCAGAAAAGGACAATTCTCAACGCTTTGTAGCTTAGCCCTCTTTGTCTGTATTCCATCTTGCTATGGTGCCATGTGGGCAGGAATTGGCAATCCGTGACTCCGGGCAATTTAGTAATTTTAATTCAGTTAAGTGTTGCCCAGACATATACCAACCAGAGCTTTTGGGACAAGCATATTACTACACTGATTTTTCTCCTCCCTCCTTATGGCTGTGTCCAAGAGGATGAAATGGTCAGCAGTTCAGGAGGAGCTGGCTCCTTTAAGGAGGCTACAGCCACATTGGGTACTGGTTGTCAGGCTTTATTTTTGTAGGGGTCTCACATGTAGGTCTGGTGCTTGCCACCTTCAGAATGTGCCCCTGGATCATCTGTTCCTTCTGATCTCGAGAGTCAGCAAAGGCCAGATAGGCAAGGGGAAGTGTGGAGTCATCAACACTGATGTTTGCTTGACTGTATTTTGCAGTCTATCAATACAAATTGCCTTAGTTTCCAACTGAAGTGTGTTTTTTTTTTTGTGGCAGAGCTATATGCGGATGGTAGGAGAAAATAAGCAGCTTATCCAATGGTGGATTATTTCATTTAGGGAATCTCTTTGTACTGATGCCAGGGAAGAGGATTAGTGGTGACCTGTAATGGGTATGGTAAGGAAAAGCTTCAGAGATTGCTACAGCTGCTGTGACCGCTCTTGGATGCTGAGCCTTTCTCGGTGGCATGGTGCCCTCCTATTTTTCTGTCACATGATATGGATGTATTTTGTAGCAAATAGCAATCGCATCTGACTTTATGTGGCCGTTAGTGCTGATTAAGGGCTGGAGGCCTGGCATTTTGTTTAGGTGGGGTTTGTCTTTTGTTCCTAGTTTTCTCTGTAAAATTAGCTGTGCTTAGTTTTTTTCCTTAAGCCCATCCAAGCCTCCTGACTTCTCCTGAATTCAACTGAAAGCATTGGTTCATAAATACCCTTCTTATTCTGCTCAGAGAAGGAGAATTGGCTAGTGAGTGTGTATTGACTTAGCTGCTATTAATTTTATAGTGCTTTACTTTTTTTTAAAATGTTTTTTAAGTACAGAATGCGTAAAGATTTAGGAAATTGTCTGGGTGGCCTGATTCATCTTCATGCTTAATATCTAACTTTGACTTGTATTCAAAGTTCAAGTTGAAGTCTGTGGCTGAAAATGACAAAGATGTTTTCCAGGAGCTGAAGTCTAGCGGCTGAGATGGTGACAGGAGATTGTAATACTTAGATTTGATTATCTGTGAACAGGATATGCTTAGTGAAGAGTTCCCCCTGGGTTTTAGTTCTTGTTTGTCCTGTTACAGTTAACTGCCCGTTATTCATGCAGACTCTTCTGAAGGGTTGAGTTGAGTGTTATCTCTACGAAAAAGGGCAGATAAATCATGTTCGTTGTAGGAGCTGATTCATAAGAAATGTAAATCAGCATGGATAGTTAGGGCTGATGCAACCAGTTCTGTGGAAGCCAGGGAAGCTGTGCCAGTTCATGTCAGCAGCAAAGCCCTCTGCCTGACCAGTGCTGCGCTCCTGTACCAATGGACAAGGTGGGCTTGTCTCCACTTTCTACAGTGCCTAGCCATCTCTGCAGGTGGCCCCATGAACCTGGCTGGAGTGCCCATCAGCAGTAGCACATCTAGAAGCAGCATCAGGCAGGGAGTTAGATGCTTTATTCTAAGTATGTGTCTGTATAGGAAACAGCAGCAAAGTAGCCCTTTAAGCCATTCTCCAGAGAGGTGTATTTTCAGAGAGGAATGATGAGATAGATGTGTTAGCTGTCTGTTGCAGGGCTCTGTCTTTATGTGAGGTGGTGAATGTGAGCTGTTCGTTCTCATGCAAGACAGGAACGAAGACAGGCGTTGCTGTCCTTGTTGCTTGGCTGTGCACTCTTCTACATCTGTTATTTAGTCCGTGGTCATTTTCTCAATGTTTCGGATGATATAGAGAAGCTACTGTTTTTATTCATAAAGCAGTGGTTGAAAAGTTCACAAAAACAACCTCCTTATTTTTCTTCTGACTTCCACCCCTTCTCTCTTACACGCCCCTCACAGCCATCGGCCTTCATTTTGCTCGGCCCGGAGTTGCAGTTACTGAAGGCAGTGTGAGATGACACAGCTGAAAGTTCCCAGCCGTAGTCTAGTGCTGAAGTATTAGTCAGCACGGCATGAAGATTCACTTCTTTCCAGGTAGCTTTCACCCATAGTAATGTTTCTTGCTTCTTGAATGACTAGGACAACAGGGGTAACATCTGCCCTTGGTTGCACGGTGTCCTAATTTCCTATCTAGCATACAATGTTGCTTCAACATGCACAAATGCAAACTTCTGGATTTTTCCTCCTTTGCCGACAGCAATCTAAGAAGCCTCATTTTTGCAACTAGTGTTTCTTGATATCTTTAATTTATAATGTCTAAGCTTAATGACTGTGACTGGAATTTAAGCTTTTATCTTCTCTTGAGAGCATATATTTGATGCAGAAATAATGTCCTGGGGTCTAAATTTCTGGAGTCTACAGTAGTGGTAGTGTGATTTGAGATTTATGTTGCAGATAGGAAATACCAGATAGCAATTTAAAAATATCAGACAGGCTTTTTTCCTTTTTTTTTTTTTTTTTTTAAGCTTATGTTGAGGGAGCTGGCTGGGGTGATACGGTTGGTGAAGCTTGTTCATAAGTTGACTCTCTTTTGCTTTAGAGCATGTTTTTTGTTTGTAGAATTTGGTTGTTGGCCATGGCCCTTAGGTCTGCTCTTTGGAGCAGCTACCTGCTTCTGATTCTTAGCCTGTGATGCTGGCCTTTGGGCTGCACTTCTAGCAGAGTCATCAAGTGTGCTTTAAATAACAAACCAGTCCATGAAACTGTGAGTCTTGTGCATGCGGAAAGGGACAGCAGAATGTTGTAAGGGTTCTTTTCCCTGCTTGATACCCTGGCATTGGAAACTGCCCCACTGTTTTTTTTGGTGCCTTTGTGTGAATGTTGAATTTGTACAGATGAAAACTAAAGAGGCAGGGAAAGGGGAGAAAGCTGTCTGAGCTATTATAGGAAACTTACAGGTGCCTGTTTGTGCCAGACTAAAGAACCATTTTTTTGTCTAGCTGGTGTTGTCATGCAGCCCTTAATTTGTAAGCAGTTGAAGATACAGCAAGGGTCCCTGAGAAGTGGTCTTTTGATATCGGTGGCAGAATTGAGTCCCGTGGTTAGAGCTGATATGAAACAGCAGGGAGAGAGAGAGATCACCCAGCGAAGCTGAGGGAGGAATGTTTGCACAAAGCTGCAGGGAGTGTAAGAAGTGCTGCAGCCTTTCTGTTTTCTGCAAGGCTAGATAAATAGCAGTGAACATGATGGTTTTATCGAATGAAGGCCTTGGAGTTAAGGCAGATCAGAAGTTATTTTGCAGGCCCTTTTGCCAGCCTGCTAACCTTTGCGCGGTAAGCCGGATTGCCTTTCAGCAGGAAGGCTGCAGTGAAATGGAGACTGGGGTGCTAATCCCCGATGAAAAGTCCTTCATGACTTTCGGAACTTCACGGCTGCCGGACCGAGAAAAATGGGTGGAGTTTTCCCTTTAAATAGCTGTGCCCGAGAGACTGTTGCTGCTGTTGTGGTGACACTTGGGTGTTGCTAAGGCTTTAGGAAGTCAGTGCTGACATATCTGTATTGGTGGTATGCTCTGCATGCACCGAAGAGAAATGGATTGTACGGTCTCACTGCCACAGTTTGGGTCTCTTCAAAGGGTGTGGGTCAGAAACTTCAGGTGGCAGAGAATGAATTTCTTGGCCAAGAAAGTGTGTATGTGGTGTAGCCCGGCGGTTTTTCATGTCCTTACAGCTTCTCCACCTTGGGAGGGTTGTGAGAGGGTGGGAAGGGTAGCACTGCGGTGTCACCTGCCTCTCTGTATGTGTGCGTGCATGCGTCCTCAGCCTGCACAGGCTGGTCCCCAGGCTGACCTTGGAACTCCCCAGTTAAAGGAAGCCCTGTAACTGAGACCCGGGCAGGCTTCTGGGAGGGTTGGGGTGAATGGTTAGATCTGGGAGAGAAACATGCAATTGGAGCATTTGCGTCAGTTCTCTTTCTGTGTGAATGCACAACTTGTCCTTTGCAGTGATTTCCTCTATTGAAGAGCTCCACAGTGCTGCAGCCCTGAATTGCACGGCTTTGCACTTCAAAAGACTTCAAGGATGTTTTGCAGTGCTTTGTCCAGCTTGCTTTGCAACTTTAGGCAAATCACCTTTTCTGTAAGAAGCTTCATCATTAGTTAAATGAGGGTGACTCTTATCCTGCTGCTGGGGGGGGGAAGGACAGGGGGAGGGGTGCACTTCGAGGCCCACTTCATATTTGTAAACCACTTTTGCTATCCTTGCAGAGCCTCCATTATGTGAGAGTCCGCATGACTAACAACCCCCGGCTGTCAGCGAGTGCTCTCAAACCACGGTGTGCCTAGAGCTGTGTAGCTGCAGAAGGTTGCAAAGAGGCACAAAATGTTGTCTGCCTTTTAGACTCTATTTGACAACAGTCTGCTAAAGTAGTATGTTCCATCCTGTATGCAAATCGAACTTTGTCAAATTGTCTTACCACAAGATATCTATATTTGATACTATATTTCTTTCTCACAGATTCTGCCTGGCTTGTTCATTGGCAACTTTAAAGGTAAGATTAGTTTAATCATTATCTCTAGGATTACTTAGCATGGGTCTTAAGGTGTTTCGCAGGCCTACGGAATTCTCTGATATCTCTGCAGCTGCTTTAACACTATCTTGCTTCATTTCTGGATTCACCTGGTAGCACTTAAAGAAGAACTTGTTTGCCCTCTTATCCATGTGCTGTGCTGCAAGTACTTTAAGTAAAGAAAAATGAACGCCATCTCCTTGGAGCGTGCTTCAGCTGGAATTCCTAAACATTGGCCTGCCTTAAATGATTCCTGTGCTTGGCAGGCAAGCCTGTGAGCCAGGCAGATTCTTTTTAAGGCTTATTTCAAGCCCTCCTTATAACTAAAGGTTTAGTATGCCTCCCGTTTGTTGCTTTCATTATTTTGGTTATTTATAATAACTGCTAAAGAGTTTCTGTAATCACTGCTTGCAAGACTGATAGGTCTGCAGATTGCTGTCTGACCACTGATACTCGCTTTGTTTGTGTCGCGGATGTAAGATTCTCTGGACTTTTTTTCCTTTTTGCATGAGGCTTATTTTTTGTGTACAGGAAGACAGGACCATTTTTAGAAAACACAGGAAACTTTTATGTTGACATCCAAATAAATGACCTGTTCCCAAAGCACCCTGTTAGCAGCAGTTCCTGCTGACCGTCCCTACTCAGAAGTAAACCAGTTGTGTCTGTACAGTCGATTTGATACATGTAGACCCTGTATTTCCTATGCTTGGGTAAAACAGCAGGACAGGACCTGCAGGCACTGCTGTGATATCCTGTCCTTCCTGATCTGTCTGATATCACAGCTGGTCTGTTAAGATTGGACAATGCCTCCACTGGATTTAGATGGTGCGGCACCTCTTCTGTGCCTCATGCCCACCCTTCCTTCCCTACCCCCATCCTGAAACCTGTGGGTTTGGCCTGATTTACATGCTTCTGGACCTGCTGACCCCTGTTGCTGGTCCAGTGCTTGCTGCCCCTTTGGAAGTGGAGCCGATCACCTTGAGACACAGTCTGGAGGTACATGTGAAGCTAAAAGCTGCCTTTTACTGCACTGGGATGCAAACACAAGTACAACAGCTAGGGTGTGAGAGGGAATTAATGGCATGGTAAAGAAAATGAAAGGGTGGAGGTGAGTTTATACTGGTGGAAGTAGGTAATCAAAGAATTAAAAAGAAAGCAAGCAGAAAAAAAGGAAAATAAGGAGAAGATGCTTTGGACAGACCGATGCATGGGCTGGTGACAAAACTAAATAACTTGGTCACAGCTGTGTTGCTTCCTCTTTTTATTTTCTTTTTTTTTCTTTTCCGTCAAGTAATTTAGGAGAGGGGTGGGATGGGAGGGTGTTTGATAGCAGAGTCCTTTAACTTTCAAGCTGTCTGGCAGGTTGGGCAGGATGGGCCCAGGGAACGTGGCTCTCAATCTGTCCCTCCAGCTGTGGCCATCCTGCTGGTAAGGCCTTGACAGTCCGCCCTGGGGAGCGAAACCCAGCCAAAGCATCTGTTTCATGGTGCAGTTCTGTTTTCAGCCGATGAACAGTTTGACCAGCTGAGGGGAGTTGGCCAAGGTTGCGGAGTGAGTCAGCATCTCTGCTGATGCCAGGGCCTGCGACCCTCTCCCTCGCGCTGCTCTGGCCACTCAGCTGTGCGCCTTGCAAATGGTCCTTAAATGGTACGACAGGTCACTTCTATGCATAGACCAGAGGCATGCACATGAAGGTGCTGTGAGTGGGCAGTCTTTCAGGGAATCTAGCTCCATAAAAGAGAGGAAGGACCTCCATAGAAGACAGTAAGGACGGCTTAGCTTTAGTCTCTGTTTATCTTATGGAGTCTGTTTTTTAAATTGACTAAAAACACCAAACGTTTGTTTATTGCTATGACCTTTGATTACATTACATTTAATCATTATGTTCTACCATAGTGGGTATCTGTTATAATCTCAAGTTAGCTACCGTACCTGGAGAGGAAGAGAGAAGATTGGTGTTACAGTGCTTCACTAATTCAAAAGCAAACTTTTATTATTCTTTTTCTGCATCCTCTGCCCTTAACACCCACCCTGCCTCACTGCTTTCAAGCTCTCTGTGCAGTGAAGTCATCCCATTTAGGGACAGGCTGTTGGTTAATCACCAGTGTATTTTTCTGGAGGATTTTGACTACTGTGTTTTTGGGGCATGTTCTGATTTGTGGCACTTTTTGAAAAAGTGACTAATGAATTTTGAGACTGCCATAAGGGGATCGTTGACTGAGAAATACTCAGTAGCATATACAGTTGGGATTGATTAGGGTATCCTGATATGGGCAGCTGAAATGTCTAGATACTTTTAAAGACGTGGGTTTACAAAATTATTTCCTGTAATGTATTTTTGAACAGTCTCCTATTTCTTCAGCTTGAGACTGAAAGCTTGAATTGAATAAAGTTGCATCTTGTCAGTAGGAGGAGTAACACTGAAACCCTGGCATTGTGCATCTTGCCTGGACACAGAGCTCAGACTTTGTGGTACCCTCCAGGTCTCTGTGTAGGGGGTAGAGAGGAGGGAACTTCTCCAGAAGACGAGTCAGGGGAGTCTCTGAATTGCTCTGATCTGCCCTCTGGAGGATAGTCTCCCCTCCCTTCTCCAGTGAGCCTGGGCAGGCAGGGTTTCCATAGCTAGGTAGAAATACCGTTCTAGGCACACTCCTGTCTCCCTGCTGTTTGGCAGACCTCTGGGGACACGGACAGACTGGGAAGAGGCACAGTTGTTTCAGATGGGCGCCTTCCTGATGAATGAACGCAAGGTGTTAAAGATGTTAAGCACTGTAATCCTGGAGGGCTGTTGTCTGGAGAAGGCATTCAGCAATTGTTCCAGTTGGATAATTATTATTCAATACTCAGCGATATTTCTACTTGATGTATAGGGTTTCTTTTCTTAGGCCATATCAACTTAAAAACAATCCATGACAGAGGAAGTGTAAACTCCTCCTCATTTGACTGGGAGATAGACTGAGGCCCAAGAAAGACTTGTGAAATAAATCTGTGGCAGAAATGGGAGTTGAACTTGCTGCTTCTGGTTTGGCTGCTGCTGCTGCGCAAACCTGTAGGCAATGAGAGGGACTTTTGTAACCACCTTAGGGTCTTTAGGGTTGAAAGTTATGTGTAGTCCTGATTACAGAAAGCACTGAAGTACATGCTGAAATCCCCCTAAGTCCCCAGGACTTTAGTATGTCTCTGGAAAACTTTCCTGAAGAAGTATAGATTTTGGCATGTGCTTAACTGCTTGTTATCTTACAAGATCTGATTTTGCTCATCAATAGCACATTAAAATTGTGGTATGTCTCTGAGAGAGTGTATTTGAGATTGCACAGCTAGAGGGCAGAAAAAATCAAGAACCACAGATGTCCATACAAAATACCAAGACAGTTTGGTCTGAAAGCTGGGAAGGAAGCAGAGCTCTTGGACTTCTTCAGTGATAGTGAAGGAGTTATTTCTTTGCAAATGGGAGGGTGGGGGGCCAAGAGAAAAAGATGAGGGAAGAGGATGAGGAAGTTAACTCTTCCCACCTCTAGTTTAGGGAAAATCTTGGTTTGTTACAAAGGAAATTCAATCCCCTCAAAAGACAAAGAATTTATTGTGGGATTGCATGCCCACATGTCTTATGCACTGGAAACCTGAGGTTCCTTGAAAAGCACCCATGCTCACGATGAAAATAGGTGCTTTGTTCCTTAAGGGACTGATATGACAGGGCTTTTTAGCCTGTTTTTCTGCACAAATAGAGAAAATACCATTTATTCTGATAGGAGGTTCTAAATAGGTGCTTGTTTGATTCCAAACCAAAAGGTATAGCAGTAGCAAGCACCAGAGACTTGAGTGTTTCTACCTTGAATATTAAAGAGCTCGTGTCCTTCCTTGCTTGTAATCATATTTGGAAGATTCAGGTCTTTCCAATGGAATATTTGGGGGCTTTTTGATTTGAAGGGGAAAGCCACAATTTGAGGTTTAATTCCCCCCAAAGAGTCCGGTGTTGCTGTAGATGATCAGGAGAGTCTTGGGAAAGTTTCTACCCTTCCCATTACTAAATATATAAAAAGGCTGTGCTCACCAAGTGGTTCTGCTGTGTTTATAGATCCAATCAATTCTGTTATCAGCTGCTTATTTTTTTTGGGGAAAAGTTTCCTTTTCTAAGTCTTTATTTCAGGTACTGAAAACAGGAGAGGGTGAAGATACTGTTCCCTTTTTCAGGTGGCTCTTTTGAAGGAGAACATTTTATAGGTGCTGTCATGAAACAGAGCACTGAACCATATTCCCCATCTTTCTCACTCTCCAGAAAGGTCCTTCTGAGAGGCTGGGACAAAATATGGAATGCAGTTTGAAGTGGGGACAGGCGATGTGAAGTTTTTGTTCATGTGCTTAGTTTCTCTGTGTGTGTGTGTGTGTGTGTGTGTGTGTGTCTTTAAGTGGGGATCACTAAATGCTGGAACAAAGCTCTCCTGATGGGAAACCATTCTCAGTAGTAGCTCTTAGTGCTCTGAATCACTGGAGAGGAGGTTCTCCTTTAGGTGTCTCTCTCTCAAGCAGAAAATAAAGTATAGACAAAAAGTTGCTTTATTTTAAAAAGATAAGTACTTTGGGTGATGATGAAACCGTAGTCTCTATACATTTGCAGATTGAGATTTTATTCTGTTGTAAATACTGGTCTGACTTGTCTTCTCTAAATACTTACCTTGTTTTTGTATGAATAACAAAATTTTATACTGAGAGCTTAATACTCACTAGCTTACTGTGTTATAGAAGCTTGTCTTCAGACTAACAGCAGTGTCAGAAATGTGAGCTTTGGAGGAGGAAGAAGGGAGGATGCCTTTAGTTTGGGATAACTGGCTAATGGGAGGAAAGGTGACAAAATGAAAATAAACTAGTCTCACTTATCTTGTGGAGATGTTTAAATCTTCTAAATTCACAAGTGAGTTGCCGTTAAATGTTGCAGGTCAGACCCATGTCACTGTAATTCTTTTTTCCCCTGTTCCTGGCAGGATGAATTTGTGTTTTGGTGTTAGCAGTAAGAGGTGGAAAAGACCCTACAGCTTTTTCTTCCCATCTAACACTACAAAGGGGAGAAGTCTTAATTCCTCACCTTGCATCTCTATGGAGGTACTAAAAACCACAATGGTTGTATGTACATTTGAGACTTCATCATCCTAGTATTGGGTGTCCTTCACTCATTGATGTGGCTTAGTTGGAATGGTTGGAGCAGTATTGTCTCCCTTTTGTGTATGGGGAATGGAAGCACAGTATGCAAGGTGATTTGCTCCCCAGCCACACAGTAAGGCTTCCAGAGCTGCAGGGAAACAAATTCTGACACATATAACCCACCTTCCAGTCCCCAGTGGAACTGCCCCCAGTCCCATTTTGATGACTTTGCTATTGCTTTTGCAATTAAGTGTTTGCAGGTCTCTGCATATGAAGAGATTAAGCTAGGAGTCATAGAATGAAATTGAGGGAAAAGCACTAAATATGGGTGTGGGAGGGAGAGAGGAAGACTTCCCCACTGTGAACTGTGTGTGCCCTTTTGTGTGAGGGAGTTACCTGAAAGCTTTACTCGAAGTCCACATCAGCTGAGAAGTGTTTTACTGTATGAAATGGAGTATTAGGTATTACTATGAAGAATAATGCTGCATTTTGGGGGACTTATAGGGGTGCACAAGATGGAATCTGATAGGTTTCTTTCATATTTAAATTTGGAAATGGGGTTCTTTCACACTGATTTCAAAATGTGAGCCTGCCTGTGGCTGTACAGCACTGTACTACAGTAAAAAAGTTGGAATTTCTGTGGTAAAGGTGATTCTTCTGGCTTTTGGTGGTCCTTTACAAAACCCCTTAATTTTTTAGTAATTCATGGTATGAGACAGTGAGTGACAGGATATCTCATTTGTACCACTGTTTAAATAGCTTTGTCTGTAGTATCTGTAGAGACTTACAGCAGGTGCTGGGGGAACCAGGGGAATTTCCCCTTTGTAAACTGTTTAAAATTTAGATCCAGAATATTTAGATCATTGACTGGGAGGCTTTTTCTCCTCTACTTTTGTAGTTTGAATGGTTGTTTCCTAAATATATTGAGGATCTGGTGGTTACCCTGGGATTTAGATCTGGGATAGCCATTTCCAGCTTGTTTCTAGGAATATCTGACGTCTCATTGTCTTACTCTGTAGTTCTGATTTGTTGAAACTCTTTTAGTCTAAGCCCTTGCTTAACTGAAGAACTAAAATCTTTCAGTCCTTTTGAGTTGTACTGTGTCCATTAGGCCTTTCAGAGTGGTTCAAAGCAGCCAATGTTTAATTTGGATCATTATCTCCTTTTAAAGCAGTTTGCCTTGTGTGGCAAGCCATTTCTTACCATGTGGGTCATACTGACAGAGAGTGGGGTCTTGTTTTGCTAGGTATGCATTAACACCCTGAGTTCCAGCCAGCAGGCTCTGAAATCTGCCCTTAGACTTTGGAGAACCGAAAGCAGTGATTTTTAGGGACACTTAGGCTGGATTCTGGACTTGCAAACCCTTGCCTGCTTAAATGTTTGCTGAGGAACTGTCCATAAACTGTTAAGAATCTGAAGGTCAGGTGGATTAGAAGACCTTTCCTGGCAAACATTAGCATTTCTTCTTTGAAATGCTCACGCTGAGATTTTTAGGAAATTTTAATTGTTCTGTGAAGCTAGACCTTAATTTTGTTTCAGATGGAATTTGTGTTAGTTCCCTCCTGAAGGATTAGGCATCTGTGTTGATTGTGCAGGCTTGACCAGTAGCAAGGGAAATCAGTGCAGTTTTGACTCTTCATTTTAGTAGCCTTAGAGAAGTTTTCATAATTGGATTAGGTTTAAATTTTATTGCTTGTTATTGTGCTCACATGGATCTTGTCTATGGGGTAATATAATTAAAAGTACAATTCCTCTTTGCAATATAGAAAAGGCATTGAGACTTTATATAATAGAGTGGAATAAGATGAAGCAAGAGATGCTAATTGAACTCTTGCACGTACATAAAGAATGTACAGGTGATGCTATTGTTATTTTTGTACCTAGAGAGAGCCGGTTTGAAACCTTTGTGGTCAGTGCTCTTTTTTTGTGTCCAAGTAGGCTACTGTGAACAGATTGTATGGGCAGATTTGGAAGGCAGGTGTTCACATTGCAAAACCACTGCTGTAGTTGCCATGGTGTGCTGTGCCATTCTCAAGTGAAAAGGTCAAAAGTAAATGGACAGACTAACTTTTATCTGTGTTAGTGGTTCTTTGAGGTAATTTTTTGGCATGCTAATGGTTTGGTATGGGGAAAGTTGCTTACTGATGACAGAATCTGTTTTACCTTCTTTCTCACAGAAACAAGCCTATGCTTTCTCAATATCTAGCATCAGTCATCCCAGTTTGCTTTCCAGTTTTGAATGTTTGAAACCCCTTTGTTACAGGTCTAGGAACCACCTTTTCACAACTCTACTTCCTTGCTGTAGCATTTTGCTTTTTCATATGTTAAATATCTTTATCATCTTGACCTCTCTTCAGACTTAAAATTATAGTATGTATTGGCTAAATGCACTTTTTTCCCTATTAGTCCACGGGACATAAGAATCTAGTTATTGTTTTGGGTTGCCTGTTAATACCTAAATTCAAGTGATACGGTTGACTTCACTTCTCAGACCTTGATATCGTAAGGTTTATCTCCTAAGTGAAAATACATCTCCTGAAGGGGGATTTGTGGGTAGAGAGGAGGTAAGCTATTTCTTGTACAGCTCTGACTGCTTGTTCAGATGGCCATCACCTGCACATGGGCATACACAGACTTATATTTCAGATGCAAAATACATGAAACTTCTGACTTAAGAACACATTCCTGAGTCACTTAAGCTTGTTCTTTATATAGTATATAATTTGTTTTGGAGTTAGAAGTGTGTCTTCCCGTTAGTCACTCTGATGATGGTGTTCTAGAACAGCTGCATTTGGGGTTTTGCTTTACTTTGTGAAGCTTCAAAAAGAAATGTAGCAATGATAAGTGATTTTCAACATGCACAAAGGAAAGGGGAGTGGGTATTTCAAGAGATTAAAGAAATTATCTTCCTTTTTTCCCTTTATCGCAGATGCCCGAGATGTAGAGCAATTGAGTAAGAATAACATTACGCACATTCTTTCAATCCACGACAGTGCCCGCCCTATGCTTGAGGTAAGAGGTGTGGGGGACTCCATGGTAAATCCTTACTTTGCAGTTGACTGTTATAGTCATCTTGAGATTAATTTCTTGTTCTGAACAATTGGTGTTTTAAGACTGATTTTCTCATGGAAATGTTTGACAGCTGTAGTTTTAGGATCCAGTCACAGATTTTGTGTTGCTGCTGTTACAACAACAAGAAATCTAACTGACAAAGGAAGAGACAATTACAGTGTCAATCAATATAACACAATAATGGGATTGTGTTATTAATTAAATAGTAAAGGTAAGTTTCCTTCTGTGTGGAATCAAGCATCGCATCAACAACTTCCCTTTTCCCCTCTTCCCCACAACCAACCCTCCTTGGGCCCCTTTCTTGAATCTTTGTAGCAGATGGTTGTGTAAGAGGTTTGCAGTCCTTTTCTGTTTAAAATAGCCTTATTTAAGCTTGGGGTGTGGGAGGAACTGGTGTTCCCTCATATAATACATCCAGTGTAGTAGAACATTTCCAACACTTTAACATGAAGTATTATTCCCCATTTTTCTGAAGGGAAGCTGATACAAAGAGCTGAAATTACTTGACTTGCTGTGTCATCTTCAGCAGTGAAAGAGCTGGGACCAGGCTGCAGGTTGCCTGTGTTGGACTGTTGTGCTTTACGCCAGCTTACCTTGGAAGAAGGGGACTTTGGCTGGGCCTTGCTACACCTTAAAATACTGCTATTTGGTTTATGCTGGGAACTCTTGTCACCTTCAATTTGTTTGTTATTCCCTGCATTCCACTTTTCATGAAATACGGCAAAGTAGTGGGTAAGGCAGTTGCTGGTGTTACCCCTCAGATGCTTCTGGGAATCTCTGCATTCTCTTAATGTAAAAAGTCTTTTGTGAATTCAGTCTTTAAACTGCACAGTTTCTACCTTTCCCAGACTAGTCAAAATGTAAGCTGAACAAAACGTGTCCCTAGTATGACATGATTAAAACCAAAATCAAGTTAACGGTGAATTCGGAGTTGACCTTGAACTTGGAAGTGTGCCAGAGCAGAGCTTAAGCTGTTGACTTGATTATACTGTCCATTTGACTTCTGTTGTGCATGATGCTTCTTAAGTCTGAAACCTACTGAATTTCAAGAATTCTCTTAGTTGAAGAGATTAACAGTGGTACTAAGGGAGATGTAATGTTTCCCCTAGGGTGCTGTTCTCTAAATGAATAGAAGCTTGCTTTGTTTTATTGTCATGATTAGAAAAGTAGGAAGACTAATTATGGTACAGATCAGCTGCAGCCTCAGGCCAGTGTTTCTTGTGGTGGTGGTAGTTTTGACAACTCACGTGGCACCTCCTTGCTTGTGGTGCTGCATCTGTTTGTGAGGCCACACAGTAAATAAATCTGGGAGCCTTTGAGTTAAATATAACCAAGTCACCATTTCTTCCTCTAGCTACTCCCACAAAATACTTGAAGAATGATGTTTACCCAGATCTGTTCCCAATCTGATTCATAACGGTGTCTCAAAAGTTACAGTGGCATGGGAACAAGTAGTGGCTGGTTAAAGATGGACTTGCTTTATTCACCTCTGCTTCTAAAAGAAATGGTTCTCCAACTTGCCTTCTGTTTTCTCAGCATGCAGTGTACTCCTTCATGTGCCTGTAGTCTGGAAAACAACAAACTTCTCCCCAGTTCTTAAAGTAGTGGAAGGATTGCAAGTTCTATTGTTTGGGAGCTGAGCTGATTATTAATTACTTTATCATTCGTGGTCTTACTGTGGTGCTTGCTTGCAACTAAATGCTTCTATTCAGGAACAAGGGCCTAGAAAACATCTACTAGGTTGTGTCACTTCCTTTGTTACTTTGCCAGGTTGTAGGTAGGTATGTTTACAGCTTCTGTATCCACATTGTGCTTGGGGCTTGTTCTCAAGTCCACTGAAATCAAATGGGAATGCTTTCCCTATGTCTCCCTCTTCCCCTTTTCCCCCTCCAATTTCACTCATGGAAAGTGATGGCTTACACTTGTGTTCAGAAATTCTTCTGATGTTATTTGGACCTTTAAACATGGAACTGAAGTGATATGAGAACCTTTTTTCCTGAAATTCTCTGTTTTGTGTATTTACTGATCATTTATAAAAAGCTGCCTTTCCTTGGACCGTGGTAGTTACATTTGTCTTCTGCTAACAGTATTTTATCTCAAGTATTTCCTAGTCGACCTATAGAAAATGATACAAATACTTTGTTAACCAAAGCTTTCTGTGCAAGCTATGGGAGGTTAAGTATTTTTAGACATTGAAAACTCAGTAGTGTTGTAACATGTTATCAAAGAGAAATCGGCCTTTTTTGGCTGTGTGTGGAACAAATGAATACGGATACATACCTTAACTCTTAGAGGTCACAAATTACCACAGCTTGCTTTTCAGATTTTGAAGTTTCAGTAATGACTGTTTTGATGCAATACTACTTCTGATACAGCACTTAAAACTGATGATGGTGGTTAGAGAATGAAAATGGACAATCTGGCTTCATTGTTCATGCCCAAGAGTGTAATACTCAAGAATAAAAGCAAATGTCAGTGTATGTGCTGAACACCAACTTGATACAGATTGTAAAATTATTTTTCCGCTGTAGTAACTTGTGGCATTGGTCCTCTCTGATGTTAGACTGGTTTTACTTGATTGTTTAAAATACAGTACCTTTTAAAAAGTGTGCCTCCCTCTGCTTTACATACTGCAGTATTTGGGTCTGTGTTGCTGTAGTTCCTCATAACTTGGCAAGCTATTAGAAAATGATTGAAGTTTCTCAAAAGGAATTATACTGGTTTAGGTTTAGTGTGTGCCTGTTAAGAAATAACTTTAAAAAAAAAGAGAATGTTTTCTTACTAAAGTTTGGTTTCAGACATTATTTCAATGATCATTTACAAACTTTCATGGATGTCTGATTTGTGGGTGCCTAATAATCAAAGTTTGGCTGTAGGAAGTTATTGCATACTTTCAGGCTGGAGTAACAGGAAAAGGTAGGTTTAAAAATCAGTTGGATTCTAAGACTTTTTATACTTTCAGGCATTGTTGGCCTGCATTAAATACAAGATACAAGATTGGTTTGTAAGGCTTTGAGTGATTTAGACTGGAAGGAATTTGCCAAAATCTGGCTTCAACTGTCTTACAATATTGCTGTTTAGTTCTTTTTGCATAAACTGTTTCAAGGAAATTTGTCCTATAATAAAACCAGTCCTGAAATTACTTTATATTTTGAGAACATCATAAAGCTGTTATTCCAGTAAAGTATGCCTGTGTTGTTATACAGGATTTTAACGACTTAAGTAAGCATTTTGTAGTTTAAACATTCAAGTTTGTAACTCCATCACAAAGAACCATAAGTAACTTGTGGCGTGTCCAATTGAAAGGACTGTATGCCATATGGAACAAGGTTTGTTATTTCAGATGCACAGAAGTCAGACCCTGAGTAAGAGCAGTGTCCAACAGCATCATGTTTGTTCCCACAGAGGCACAGAGACAGTAGCCTTGGTGAATTGAGTTGGCTCTTCCAGAGCACTTTGGATGGCTGCCCATAGAACACTCACAGATGTTTTATAAATCCACACAAAAGCTATATACAGAGGAGAATAATTAGGTTTATTGCCACCTGCATTCTAATCTATTTCTCAGCTAGTTCAGGTTTTAAAATCTCTGTTCAGAATGTGATACACACTGAAAGGCAGATGAGGACATCTCAGAGTGTGCTTTAAATAATAGTGTATCTAACAGTGATGTGTTGGATCTGTCCAATAGGTTGTCATCTATCTGTACTTCCATAAGGCTTTTGACATTGTCCCCCACAATATCCTTCTCACTAAATTGGAGAAATACAGATTTGATGGATAAACTGTTCAGTGGATAAGTAACTGGTTGGATGGTTGCATCCAGAGGCTACTGGTCAACGGCTCAGTGTCCAGATGGAGATCCATGATGAGTGGTGTCCCTCAGGGCTCCATATTGGGACCAGTACTGTTTAATATTGTTGTCAGTGACACAGACAGTGGTATCGAGTGCATCCTTGGTATGTTTACAGATGATGTCAAGCTGAGTGGTGTGGTTGACACGCCTGAGGGATAGGATGCTGTTCAGAGGGACCTGGACAAGCTCAAGAAGTGGGCCCATGTGAACTTCATGAGGTTCAACAAGGCCAAGTGCAAGGTCCTGCACCTGGGTTGGGACAACCCCTAGTATCAATACAGGCTGGGAGATAAAGAGATTGAGAGCAGTCCTGCAGAGAAGGACTTGGGGTTCCTGGTGGATGAAAAGCTAGAGATAAGCCAGCAGTGTGCACTCACAGCCCAGAAAGCCAACCATATCCTGTTTGCATCAAAAGAAGTGTGGCCAGCAGGTTGAGGGAGGTGATTCTCCCCCTTTGCTCTGGTGAGATCCCACCTGGAGTACTGCATTCAGCTCTGGAGCCCTCAGTACAGGAAGGATGTGGACCTGTTGGAGTGAGTCCAGAGGAGGCCACAAAAATTATCAGAGGGATGAAACACCTCCCCTGTGAGGACAGGCTGAGAGAGTTGGGGTTGTTCAGCCTGAAGAAGAGAAGGGACACCCTGTTGTAACCTTTCAGTACTTAAAGGGGCCTTATAAGAAAGGTGGGGACAGACTTTTGAGTAGGGCCTGTTGCAACAGAACAAGGGTTAATGGTTCTAAACTGAAAGAGGGTAGATTTAGACTAGATATAAAGAAGAAATTTTTTACAATGAGGGTGGTAAAACACTGGAACAGGTTGCTCAGAGAGGTGGTAGATGCCCCATCCCTGGAAATGTTCAGTGTCAGGTTGGATGGGGCTCTGAGCAACCTGATCTAGTGAAAGGTGCCTGTGCTTATTGCAGGGGGTTTGGACTACATGGCCTTTAAAGATCCCTTTTTTTTTTTTTTTTTTTTTTTTTTTTTAAGCTGTTGGGGTTGGAGACCAGAAGGTGAAAGGTCTAACTGTTGGGATATCCAAGCTGGTGCAGTCAGTCAGAACCCACGGAGAACGTGGAAGCGCTCTTAAATCCTGAGCAATTTTTCCCACTGTTGCTTCAGAGGATGCCAGCTAGGTGTTACTCTACTGAATTAGATCTGGATCAAAGTGAAGTAAGTAAAGGCAAATCGTTAATCTCACTAGAAGAATCAGCTTGCAGGCCCATTGAAGCTAAGAGTGTTTCTGTCTGGATTTTTCAGGTGTTTGACCCTTGTTCTGGGGGATGTCACGTAGAGATGAAAGTGGGCCCAAACCAAATAGGATGTTGGTGTGGATTGTGCAGCTGCTTGAAAACAGCTGCATCTCATTCTGGAAAGTGTGTGCTGTGGTGGACAGTTGCATCCAGGCAGCTGGATTTAAAGTATCCTTAATCCTCTCTTACCATTCTTCTTGCTGTCCCCCCAGTCACACACACTTAAATGCTTCCTCTGCTGCACTGGGCAGCAACTGCTATGTGTAATGCAGAAAGGAGTACAGCAGGAATCCTGGGGAGGAAGGTGTGCTAGAAGTTCTTCTGGTCAGACAGTCACTCAGGTCCTGTCCCAGAGAGGTATTATTGCAAAGAGGGACAGGGACGGATAGACATTCCATGGGTCCCCATGCAGAGAACAGCATGATATGCGTAGCTGTCAAATGATGCTGCACAGTTTCAGACTGGAAGTAAGCAAGACTTTAACCATGAGGTAAGTAATTGCTGAAATATATTGCCAGAGGCAACAGTGGATTTCTCACATGCTCCGTTTTTGTGTGGGAGTTGTTTCGGGTAAGGAGGGGTCACAGAGGTCTTTGAGCTTTGCACTTTACAGCCAGAGCATTTCACAGTCCTTGGACTGAGATGCTTTGAGGTGCCAGTTGTGGTGACTGTTGGGTGCATTGTAGACACCTGTCCATTGGTCAGGAAATGGACTGAAACGACCAGCTTCTTTCACACGGTCCATCACACACTTGTCAGTTACTAGTAATTTTGGTGTTGCCCTTGACCTGCACCAGAGGTTTGATCTAGTAGATGTATGAATCCTGTTAGCAGTCACCTGTGGTTGTGGAGTCCTTTGGCATTTAATTTATTTATAACAGTATCATTGTCAGAATGACCACTGCTGCATCACAGGAAGCTCTGGCACCCATCTTGAAGACATTGTAACAATCACAGTCATGTAGATCTTAAATCACCAAGAGTTTACCTGGGCATTGCTGTACTGTCCTCTGCCACAAAAGCTTTCCATTGTTCACTCTGTTTATGACCAATTGCAATAAGAGTAGGCTTTTGCATGTGTGCTGCTTCTAATGCATGCCAATTTTCTTTGTTTTCTGTTGTACAGAGTATTTGTTTTGTTTTTATTTATAGTATTTTTTTTTTCAGATGAGGAAAGAGTATATTGGTATATGTGATCGTTTCAATTAAAGTAATTTGGATGAAGCATAAGGAAATGGAATCCCAACAAAACATGCACAATTTTTTGGGTTGAGGGATGCTGTCATCTCTCTCTGCTCAGTACCAAAGCTGTCATAAATTTTAGGCATCTCCATTTCATGTGAATAGCTGACCTGTGTCCCTGTGATAGCCAGGTACCAGATGTTCTATCGTTTGTGGGATTTCTTTTTCAAACAAAATGAATGATCTTAAAGCACTGTATGGAATTTACTAAATGTTGCAATAATGTCTTCTGGGTGCTGAGAAAATACTCTGTGGTGCCTATGAAACATTCACTGCTTTTTTTCCTCTAACTTTCTTAAAATATTACCTTTATAGGTTATAGTTTTTCTCTCTCATTCTGCATAGTTAACCAGAGCGCACACAGAGGACAGTTACCCTTTTTTTCTCTGTATTCTGATGCCATTAACAATATAATCTTAATCTGGTTCATGCTATCTCCAGAGCAGTGTTTTTTCCCCCTCCTCTTTCTGAATTGATGACTACCTAAATAAGTGTTGACGTGATAGGTGGGTGGAGGTAGAGAGGAGCTAATTGCTGACTGAACTAAGTCAAACATCTTTCTTGTTTGGTCTGTTAGCTTGTGCAGCCAGTGCAATTTAAACAAACTGTATCTTTGAAAACAAAATCTTCACAGGCCAGGCTATTTTAAAGAATTTTATTTGTTTTTCCTTGCAGACTTTAAAATTTTAATCAGAGTAGAATTAGGGTTTCAAGTACAAAAAGATGCTGTAACTGGAACAGAACCAGTAAGTGGGAGAAATAGAAATTGTAGAAAAATAAGGATGATACAGAGAAGCTGTATAACTTACCTGCACCAGTTTTATGATATATCTGTTTTATAAGGTGTTAAAGATGAGAAAGTTGTAGCTGGGGAAATTACAAGAGGAAGTGCTGGATCAAGTTTATGAATTTTAAAAAAAGTGTACGATTGGCTGAAATCCAGACTTTTGGAGGAAAGTGAAGAGCTAAATGACTGAATACTTGTCAAAAACTGAGAAATGTTTCTAAGATGACATGGCTATAGCCTGCACACCTAGTATAGATAATGCATTCATATCAGTTTGCATTAAGATCTGGAATCTTGTTTCATATTTTTAAAGCCTGGTTAGATGTTGTGAATCTTAATGCAGTTTTAACTGGCCATGATAGTCTTGCATGTTTACAGATGATCTTTAGACTATACATGTGCAGGTTTTTAGAAGGAAAGCAAACGAGAGGAACTGAACTGTCATCTCTGGCACAATTCAAGTAATCTGCTTAGGATAGTTTGTGCATAGTATTTTGGCAGCTGTTTTTGTTTTTTGCTATAAACACCTATAAATATCTGCTGTTAGCCCTAAATGTGAGGTTTTCTAGAGGGAGCTTTTACTGAAGCATTGAAGGGGAATAGATGCTCATCTCCTTTTAGTTTTCAAATTTTTTCTTTACAGCACCAGTTTGTGGAAACTTCTTTCTTTCTCTTATGGTTGCACATTCTGGCCTGATTTCGTTTATTGCATGTGCATATAACAGGGATTACTGTGTGCAAAAAACAAAAAATTCTTGTGCTGTGTCCCCAGCTCCCCAAACTGATAAGTCAGGAAGTGCTGAAAGTTTCCTTAGTGCTTCTTTGGTTCTGTAATCCAAAAGAATATCCTCATACAGACAGCAGTTCAGAAAGCATTTGTCTGGACTCAAAATCATATCACTGCTCAACATGAAATAACTAAATAGGGAAATACTGGGAAACTGATCAACCCTACTTTTTAATTTATTTTTTTTAAAAAGCATATGCTAATTCTGGACAGATGCTGCTCAGCAAGTGAGAATTGCCAGTCTATTAAAACCATATTATGATGTTGGATAGCATACAGAAGTCTTGAGCTGTAGGAGGCCCTTCATATATGAAAATTGCATCTTGATGACATGATGAGAGAAGTCCCTGCTGGGTATGGCTGGGCATACCATCCATGGTTCTCTGCACAGGCTCTGCTGGTTTTGGTATCCAGCCCAAGGAGTTATGGGAACTATTAAAGGAGAAGATGTCATGACAGTCTTCAAAATCAGAGATGTCAATATCTTATCGCAAGGTCACTGCTGTTGTGTAAAGATCAGCTCTGCAAATTAATAATTTAGTCAAGTCAGACTGTTGCATTTCCATCTCTAGCAGTGAACTCTTGTATCACCAGTGCTGGAAGCTGTCAATTTTCAGCCTTTGTGCTACCATCAAGAGGAAGTGTACGAGAGCTTCTTCTAATAAAAAGTTTGACTTTCTTCTATGATGTTTCACTGCCTTTTCATGGTAAGGATTTCCTCTCATGAGATGTTTCAGAAGACCATGCTGAGCAAAATAGCTACCATTTTTCTTTCAGGTGTAGCAGCACCAGAAAATTCTCTCTAGTTTGGAGTAATGCCCTGTCTGGCATCGGCTCTGCTTGTGAAGTTGGGAGCTCTGACTAATTTTTCAAAAATGACATCAGTAGCCCACTAAGAAGCTTCCAAGAGACTTCCATAAAGTGGCTTTTAAAGTGTGTCAGGCAGGGCCTTCATCATGAGGTACTCTTGACAGAGGCTGCTGTGGTGATGCACTGAATTAGTTCACTGTTTGAATTGCTTAGCACACACTAGCTGTGTCAGGGGAAGCATGTTGGCACAGATGGCACAGGAGGAGACGATGAGGAGGGTTTGAAGTTTTCAATGGCGAGCTGTTTGCGTGGGAGATGTTTAGGCCAGTAAATGCCTGATGTTTCTCATTGCTTGGATAGAGTGTTGACCAGAACAGAGCAAATGCTCCAACCTGCTCTGCAGAGGAGATGATGTGGAGAGTGTATTAATCCATGCTTGTAATGTGAGCATATTCCAGAGTTGTAGCAATCATGTTCCAGCATTTTCTGAAAGAAATAGGCGGGTTGGATATGTTGGTTTATTGTAGTACTCGGGTATCCCCTTGAGGGTTCAGGGACCAAGTATGATAGGTAGTGCTCCGATGTTAGATACGCCCTGACATGTCTAACATATATAATCTAATCAAGGCAGACTAACAGAGTCCTTCCTCTCAGCTGAAGTATGTAGTCCTGTAAATATTCTTGGTGTGTCCTAAAGGAGATAAACCACAATTTCCTGAAAACTATCAGTGTTTTCTCCCACTCTCTCTTCCTTTAGATGCACCAGGTTGGAACTGGAATTCAGGGTTAGAACTGGAAACAGTGTGCACGGCTCTTCATGCAAGTAAAGTAAAATCCTTATCTCTTCAACATTTGCCTCTTACAGTTTTAGAAAGGGCAATAGGAGAGATGGGGAAGGAGGGCTTTAACAGGACACTATCTTTGTGATTGGCATATTCCAGCCTTAATGACATGGACTTTTGAAAAGTGTCACTGAGACTGTTTTCTAAGAAAACCATGAACAAGCATTACCGAAAACCCATGACTTGTAAAAAATATTGTATTATTCCAGAAAACACAAACCAAATGTATAAATTCTATTGTAGGAGCATCCTGCTTTCTGTTGTTCATGTTTTTCATGTAATTTCATAATTTCAATTTCATTTATAATATTCTTCAAGACCAAACCTGGCTCTGTTGTTCACTAAAGTTAATTAGTGGTTGTTTTTTGCTGAAACACAAGTGTATTTTCTATGAGTCATTAATAAAATAAGCACCAATGGTGATTGCTACAGAAAGTAACTGAAAGGACAAACAAACGGTTGAACGGTTTTCAGTTTAGCAAATTCAGTTTGGTGCATTACTGGACTAAACCCTTGATAACCTCTTGTTGGTTTGGCTTGAGGAAGCTTTGTGCTGGCTGTTTCCCACTTTAGCTTTTTTGCTGAAATGCCCCTAAACAAAAATAAGTCCTCCTGCCCTCATCTGTTGATGTGACGACTCAAATTAACACATGGTTTTTGACTAACCTGAAAGAACTTGCCAGGTGCTGGTTTTCTATTTGCATCTGGGTTCACAAATTTAAGTTTAAGGGTTTAGGTTTAAAAAAAATTTCTTGGAAGTCGTTGATTGTATCTTTACATAAATTTAAATAGAGAGGTTTAATGCCAAAAATACAATTCTGCTGGTTTTAAACTTTTTTTACAACTCCTTCCCCCCTCCACACTGCCCTTGGAGAACAGAAGTTTTGTAATTTGAGGTTCTTTCCCCCTCTCTTGCCTTTTAACATCTGAAGTTCTAGATTCAGGTTTCCAATGCTAACTAGAACCTCAGAAATATTGTGTATATATAGCAATAGGCAATGTTCTGAAGAACATCTGTAAAAACATTTCTTGGAAAAGCCACCACACGTGAAGTAATGAGTAGCATTTCTAGTCCTTCCTCTTATTCTCATGTATACTGTTTTGCTAAAGTGCTCAGTTTGATATGAAAATTGCTGGACAGATTTATTTCATGGATAAACTGTATGTTAGTGTGATTTAGGGTATAATCAGACTGAGCATCATTCTTAATGACTTCAGAACATCTTTGATTGTTACAAAGGAGCAGGCATCTGTATTGGTGCTGCATTTGTCTCACAATACTTTTTGCACCTTACCCTTTTTGGAGTTGAAATTATTCTTGGTATTGTGTGATTAAATTTGTGTGTGTTCTTCAGAGATCCTATTTTCAGTCACTGACCCATTATTTGACAGGTAGCACTTGCAGATGTGTCATTTTGCTACCTCAAAATTCTGCGTGTTCTAATGAAGAAACCCAAATGCCAGTTTCTACAAGTTTAGTTAAAATGAAGCTGGAGTTTTTAAAATAGATTATAGGTAACTAGAATAGAGACAGTGTTCCTTAAACTGGACTCTTATGTTTCCTGAGCACTTCATGAAATACGGGATTTAATATAGATTTAATTTTATCTTTCTTAAAAACTAATGATATTAGGAAGGTGGTGTTCTGTAGTCTTACTGACTTTTCCAAAGATGAGATAACAGTTCAGTTTCCAATCTTAGTAGATAGACCTCTAAAATAATTGCAAATTTGAAAATGACTGCAAATCCATGAATACCTTACTAACTGTAGTATAAAACCTCTGCATATACGTGTGTGCGCTCAAACCTTTTTGTTTTGTAGCAGAACTGGTTCTAGAACTTGGTTCTAGAATCTGTGATGAAATTGTGTAAGTGTTGTCATTGTTTCTCAAATACAGTGAATTTTAGAAATTTTACTTAACTCTCGATTGTTTCAACTTTGACAATCTTGAAATCAGAATACTTGCTCTAGTTTTGTTAGCTCTCACTGTATCGGTTTAACTGTAGCATTTAGTTTCAGGGCCTAAGAGACAGAAATCTAGTTTTGGTGGTTACTCTGTTGAAACAGAAAGCAGAAAAGTAAATTATATTTTAATTTACTGTTTTTGGGGGGTAATCTTAAGAGGTTAAATACACTAAAAAAATGAGAGTGCTGCTTTTATTTGATGAGGTCATCAGTTAGGATGTGAATAATAAGGAAAAGGTTTTGAGAAGTGTGTGTGTGTGTGTGTTGGAGGGTAGGGGTAAAGGTCACTGATGGAGAAAAGAAAGTGAGCAGTGATTTAAAAGTAACAAGTGGAAAGTAGTAGGGAATTAAGATGACCACAAGAAAGATGTGTTCAGCATCTCATTGACCTGGGAGCTTGTGTTTGAGCACATTGCATATGTGGAACATTTTATTACCTGAGAACATACATAACTTCTGTTTAATTAAAAAGGTTGGATTTTTTTTTTTTTTTTTTTCAATTTTAAAATGGTTAATCTGTGAAAAAACTTGTTTGGAAATATAAGACATGGCTGACAGCTGTCGGCTGAAGAAATGTTTGAATAGCAATATATTAAGCAGCAATATTCAATAAATTGGAGGTATTACTTCATATAGAATTTAAATCAATATTTCTTTTTTCATCATTTTTTATAATTGCTAGCTTTTCTCTTTGAACAAATACCATGTTTTGGGATGAGTAGCTGTTCTGTGGCACTTAATTTAGTGTGTGTAGGTGAACTGGTACAGTACCTGTTTTGAGTTGTTTTGTCCTTCCTCCACTGAATAATTTTAGAGAATTGTTGTTCCTAGGGAACAAAAAAAAAGAAAAATACATTAATAAAGACTTCTGTAGGGTTGACATCAAATATGTCTTCACATCCTTATCAATGTGCAGTTTTGGTTCAACTTTGGCTATTGCACCTGAAGCCAGATTCAGGTTCATTTAATGAAACTGCAGACTAGGTTCTGATTTGGAGCCTGTTGAAATTTTCACTAGAAGCTGCTCTGCTGAACTCTTCAACAATTTTTTGATTTAGCTTACTCTATTTTAGTTGCTGTTTCAGCAATTGTTGCCTTCTTACATATTCTGCGTTGCACTTTCAGAATGGCAAACAAACTGCTAGGTAATAAAACAGTGATGTGTCTGTCTTCCATACTAGTACCCCATCTAAAATGTTGTAGGTATTTACTTGTTCATTGGCATAAACTGTTCTGCTTTGAAAGGTCCCTTTGGGACAGTTCTTAGATGTTATCTGCAGGGTATGTGCACAGGAAGGACAGCAGTGTCTTGGGGCACAAACATACAAATAATACTATGATCCTGAGTAGCGTTTTTTTAAAAACAGTCACAGACAGTGGCGTTCAGTAATTGTCTTCCTATTGCCAATATGTTTAAAAAACAAAGTCTGTCCAGCACATGTGAGGAAGAGTTAATTCCAGCAATCAACATACAGTATCTACACAGAAGATCCTCCAAGTCTCATTTATGAATACCTGACCCATACAATCTTGTGTCACTGTATTTCAGGTATCCAGTTACAAGGAATTATATTTGATCTTATTATTATCATTATTATTTCAACCAAGAGAAGCAACACTTGATGGTAGGGTGGGATCCTCAGGAGTTACCAACTCTGGCCAAATTGTGTTTGGGTCAAAGTCACTGACAGTTTCACTATTGATTTTTGTGGGACTTGGGTTAGGTCACTGCACAGTACTTTTGAAATCCCACCTCTAACTATTTCTGAGTTGAGTGTGTGATTATTTCCTCACAGGGAGGAGTCCATCACCACAGCCTTCCAAAAACACCATACAAGTGAAATGCATCTGTCAAAACTTTTGAAATTCCAGTAACTTCAACCATCTCCTGCCTGAGAAGCTCTGTTAATAAGGCTAATAGGCTGATACTGATCATTTGCAAGCACAGTAGTGAAAAGTGTGCTGTGGGCTTTGCTGGAAGTTGTAAGCCGAAGATCTCCAGGATCAGGCTCTGGATGAGCCATTCAGTACCATGTGTGGTCTCTCACAGGCTAGTTTCATGCTTGCTTGTGGTAGTGGCAACTAGTCAGCCATGACAAAAAAAGAACATTGTGGGTCTTAAACTTGCCTTGGTGCTACTTCTGCTTTTAAAGTGAACATGATCTGAAAGCCCCTCTGCACTCAGCCTGTGAAAAGTGCTCAGTATGTGCTGTAGCTTCTGAAATCTGTGGAACAACTTGCGTCAGTGTATGCTGGAGGAGCGAACCTTCTGGCATATAGTGTGATCTGGAGTGAACCCATCTACCTTCAGTTTTCTTCCTGGTTTCTCCCTTGGTGGTGCAGAGTTAGTGGCATAGAGTTGTCTAGAGGTGTAGGGGGAAAGAATAGGATGTAAATTTACTTTCAGGTCACAGGCTCTTATTCTACTGGAGTGACTCACTTGAAGTGGTACTAGTGTCCGAGATAAATCTCTAGGATGTGTCATATAAGATGCTTATTATCGTAATTCATCTGTCACAATATAATTACCATGCACAGCTCAGCAGCCTATCGTCTTTCTAAATGAATGTATCTCTGCACGCTGTTATGGATCAGTGTATGGCTGTAGAGCCATCCTGGTTTCCCACAGCAGGCATCCCTTCTCCCTGAACAAGGCAGGAGGACCTGTTACTTGTTGATGCCGTTGCCTCCGGCAGCAAGCTGCTTTGGCTTGCAAACTGATTTCATTCTCATTCTCTCCTCAGCTGCATTTTCCCATGCAGCTCTCACGCAAAATGCCACATGCTGACACTGGCTTGGTCTTGTCCTGATGGTGCCCTTCTCCCTCATCAGGCACTGTCACGTCTCCATCTCCATGCTTAGCACTGTCTGCAGAGCCTTCCCCATTCTGACTCTGCATTGTCCAAACCAGAGGCCATAGACAGTAGCATCTCTACTATGGTTGTGGCATGCTGGGGATGGCCTGTCAGAGCGAGGAAGCCTGGTAAGGCATGGTGGGGACAGAGCAGGCTTTCAGATCTTTGTAACTGCAAAGAAGACACTGGCCAAAGGGGTTCTGGTGGATTGAGAAAATGGCTGGTGCCATGTGCAAGTGGTGGATGGGGCTGAGGTATCACCCCACCCTCTCTGACGCAGTGGTGAAGTTCATATATCTTGCAGAGGATGGCCACCACAGTTGAGCAATAAAATTTTCACCCCCCACCCCACCTGGCAAATGAAATGCCTAGTAGATGCATGTTGTGTTCCACCTTGTTGACAAAAGATCTCTTTGAGATAAATATGTGACTTTCCATGAGTGAGTCATTGAACATGCAGGATCATTATGGGGGTTTGCTTTATTACAGAAAAGTAAACTAAGGTGCATTTTATGGTGGACCTTTTGCTGTGAATCCTTATCTTTACAAGTACATCTGAAAAATTCATAACTCTTCATCTGAGATGTCGAAAGACTCTTGATGAATGATTTAGTTTTTGTGTGTCTGAGCTGCATTCTGTATTCTTGGAAGTCCTATTTGAGAAGTTAGCTAAATATGCTTTCAGAAGTGTTCTTTTTCTTAAGTCATAAGAGCAAAACAAGCTTTGAAAATAAAATGACAGTTAAAATGAGCATTGACAATGCAAAGCAGTAGTGTATGATTATAGTGTTGTTTTAAATATACACAGTAACATTTTTAATGCATCAGAAATGGTTATCTAACTTCCCTAATTATCTTTTAACTTACTATGATGACTAAGAAAGTGAGGCTATCTTTGTGGAAGAAAAGAATGAGTTTTATAGTTGTCCTTCTTGAAGTTTCCAAAAAATAAAAAACAAAAGTCACACCACAAACATGTTTCTTCTCTGAAATGCATTTTGTTTGGTTTATCAACTAGGTAAATAAAAATGATTGCGTGGGATCAAAATAAATTGCTTATCACAATTTTAGGTTGTAGCATCTGTTCAGAGAAATGGAAGGGCAGGAGAAGATGCAGCTTAGTTTTTCTAGAAATGTAAGAATGAGATTTTTGAAAAAGAAGTTTACACCTTTTTAGTAAAGATGCTTCTACTTTAAAAAGCTTGATATTGGGCCTTGGGATAAGCATGACTAAGCTATGTGCTGGTGTCTTGGCAACAAAGCATATGTGAAAGCAGTGTTTTAAAATCTGACTGCATAGAAATGATCTCTGCTTGTGTGAATAATGGTGTGCTTTTCTCAAAATCAATAAAACTACACAAGTCTAGAGCAGGACTTGCACAATGGTACATAAATGTATTTAACTTGGATATTTTCTTCTCATTCATTTTTGCTTCTTTACACAGGGAGTGAAGTATCTGTGCATTCCTGCTGCTGACTCACCCTCGCAGAACTTGTAAGTTTTCTTTAAAAATAAATCAAAAAACCCCAGAAATCACTCAGTACTGTGATGTCTGTTTTACAGTGAGTTGAAAGATCTCATTCTGATCTCTCACAAGTATTACACAAATGTGGGTTTTAATACATTAAGAAAACACAGTAACACTTTACCCCAGCCACTTTGGTTTTTTTTTTTTTTTTTTTGTGTGTGTGAGGGTTTGTAGGAGGATCGGTACCTAAACACTTTTAATTTGCAGCCTTAAACTTCAGGAATTCCTTTGTGAGTCTACTCCTAATTTAGTCCCAGTTTATTCTAGCTACTGTTGTGAATCTTTTTGCTTGGCTGTTCTTTTTTGTTAGTGCCATCTCCAGCCATTAACAAAAAGAAAATATTTGGAAGAGGTATGAAGCCTGGTGCTCCAAGGGTTGAAATAAATTCCTCACAGTAGGCCTTCAAGATCAAGTCCCAATGTGCAAAGTACCCCTGCAACTTTCTGCTCCGGAATTCTTGAACCTGTCTCAGAAGGCCCCACTGCTCTTAGTAGTAGGCTGGCATGGTGGGGAGCTTCTGCCCTGTGATGCCTCTTGCCTTGAGGATATATGTACTGAAACTAGGGTGTCCCAGCTTCACTCTTTCTCATCTCTGGTAACATTCATGAAACACTAATTGACTTGCTCTTGGTTGTAATGTTTTGAACCACTGAGCATAGCAAGTCTTGATTCCAAAGAGAAATTAAAACAGGTTTTGTAAGAGAACTTGGATGGTGACCAACTCTTTCTTCCAGAGCTCACTGTTTATGTTAGGGAGAGGTGAGGGGGGTTTCAGCCACATCCTGCTACCAAGTTTTGTAGAGAAACAAGTAGTTGAAAGGGGCCTGGTAGGTGCGGAAGGAAATGCAGCACTGCTTTTCTCTCACATCACAGCAATATTCTGGCTCATGCTTTCGGGGGATATTTTTAGAATATGTGTTTCTCATACCCTAGAAAGATTCCAGTGTGGTATTTGATGTGTGGTGATTTGCCTTTTCATTCTGCATTTCTGTTGTGATTTTAGGGGAATGGGGGGGAAAAAAAACCCAAAACACCACACAGACACACACACACACACACGCACACACACCACCTCAAACTCCTAAATTTCAAGACAGGTTTGTAATGAGAAGGCAGACAGCTAACTGCCTTTGTCATGGACAACTTCTGTGGTCTTAATACTTAAATAAATGTAGAAAACATTCTTATGTCAAAGATAAAAGATAGGAGATTAGAGGGAAACATTCACATGTCATATTAATTGTATGTTGGTATTCTGAGATCTGTAGCATTTCTGAAAACATTTTTCAAATCTGCTTCCTTTGTTAGTAGAGATCTGGACCAATTTGGAATGGAAATAGAAGGGATGGGATTTGTGATGAACGTTAATCGGTGTACAGTTCAGTTCCTCCCTCACTGTTAAATATCAAGGAGTTACACTGAAAAACCACCTCCGGCACTTGAGCTGTCTGGCGCAGTACCAAAGCTCTTAGAGCTTCAGTAAGAAGATAGAATATTTGCATGAGTATTGTTTCTGTTATGCTGCAGGCATCTAAAATACTTGCTTTGGTATCAGGTGGTTGCAAGCAAACGTCATTACTTCTAATACTGATACATTTTATCACTTAAAATAAAACTTGATGAGTAACCGTTTTTTCTTTTTTGCTTTATACAGTCTTTAAGTAAAATCAAATGATGATGCTCGCAAATAGCAATGTTGCTTGCTTCGCACATAGAATTTTCTGAAAGCAAGAGACAAAGCTGCGTTTGTTCAGTCTGTGAGGATTTGACACAGTCTTAACTAGGAGTGGTTAACCGTACTGCCTGTGCCCTCTGCGGAGGGAAGGATAGCTGAGGAACAGGAAAGGGAGTTAGTCCCTCTGCAACATCTTCGTGTATCTATCATTGTCTTTTAAAAGAGGAATTCTGGTGTTGTCAGGGGAAGGAAAAAAAAAAGCAGCCTCCTGTATTGCAGATCATTGCATATTCTTGGCAATGGTTAACAGGAACAACTGACCAGATACATGCTGCTGTCTTGTCTGTCTCTTCCCAACACCAAGTTTGTCAGAAGCTTTGCTGCTACTTTGCAACTGCTGGCAGGTTGGTAAGGTCTAACCAAAAGCCTTTACCCATTGAATTTTGGGACTGTGAGCTCTTAATTCACTTCAGCTCAGTTTCTGTGAAGGAAACTTCTGGTTTCTTATGTGTGTAATGCACATTTACTCCTGGTAAGCTTGTTTAGTGAGGCTTCCTCAGAGGAATGAATTGCCAGGGAAATACACCAGGGATTCCCCTGTTAACATGTGGGCGTTCAGTAAAAAAAGTCTCAAAAGCTTGCTTCTACTCTGATGTTCTGCCCCTACCAAGCACAGGAATCAAGTTGCTTTTGAGATTTGAGGTGCTTTCTAGGCATTAAATGTTTTGCCTGGACTGTCAGAATTTTACTTTGGTTCATTGACTTCTCCAGAAATGTCATCTCCTATAGAACCTGTTACTAAAAAGTTAATTCTGTAGAAATCAAACCTTCCCTTCCTGTCCTGTTCCAGCTAATTGTCCTAGGCTAAGTGATTTTAAGAAACTAACCTCCAGTGGTCAGGCTGTTAATGGTAGTAATGCAGAAGCCAGATAATCTACTAAGAAAAGAAATCTATGTGGATCTTTATTACATTTAGATTGCTAAATGCAAGAAACGTTAAGATGTTTCTTCCTAACTGATGTGGATGCTTTCTTTTTAACCTTTTTAATATTTGTGGAAGTTTGACAAGCAACAAATGAATATGTAGATATGGTGGTATAACTCAGTCCTCAGCTTAGTTTTGGATTATCCAGCTTGCTATTGCTGATAGGGGCACTGTACTGGTTCTTTTTCCTGTGGTGTTTTCCCACTGCGAAGATGATGCAGTTCAAGACCCACCTTTAAGCTGGGAGATGTAAAAGCCAGATATCATGTAATAAATTGTCTTGAAGTAACTGTTCAGTCCAACAAATAGGCTGCAAATCAACACATTTGTCAAGTGCTTTCCTGTTACAGATGATAATCAACTGTTTGTGGTTAATGTAAGACTTGCCATTCCTCCTTGTGTCTGGCACTAGCCACACAGCTAACTGGTCCTCAGTCTTAGTTTTCATGTAAATGTGGTTTGTACCCTAACTTTGAAAATGAATTTAGGTAACTGTGTTTGCTGGAGCCAGCATAGACCCTGATACCATAGGGTTGTTGAGGAGTATGTTTTTCCTTTTCTCTCACTCCAGGTGAGGAGGGGTAATGGTTCTGTAGAGCAGCTCTAATTCTCAGCTTGGGTATTTCTCTACTCATTTTCATGAATGCCTGTAAATGCTTACGCTTGACAGTGTTTCAGCAGACTGAGTGTCAGCAATAAGGAAGGGTGAATAAAACTGAGTGAATGGAATTCACTGCTAGCTATATTTAATACCTTGCAAAGGTGGTGTTATGCTCATTCACAGGTATTTTTTCAAACCAAAGTATCAAAGTGTTTAACCAAAACTTGTTCTAGACTATTGAAGTGAATTCAGTGGTTCTTGGAGCTGTGCTGTTGGCCAGATTTTTCTAGAGAGAAAGAGAAAAGATAGGTGTATGAGAAGATTGGGATGTTGTCAATCCAGCCCTAACCAAGTTTCATTTGACTGAAACAGTTCAATCTCAGATAAGTGCTCCTTCGTTGTGCAATAGCAATGCCTCTTGTGCACACATCTCATTTGTCTCCTGAGTTCATTTATGTAAAGCTGCTTGTGCCCCCCCAGGAAGACCTGAGTGCCATAATTTGTTAGAATTCACTGAAAATGTTTTGGACTGGCATTCTGAGTAGAAATGCATTGGTAAGGCTTCATTGCTCTTCTCCACTTATCCCACATACTCGATGAGTTTCTTGAGAAGCATAAAATTCTGAGTTGACAAGCTTGGGGTTGCATTGTGCCCTTGAAAGTTTCCAAATAAGTCACTCAGGTCTTCTCCAGCTGTGTTATCCATGTTGTATCCAGTGATGCAAGAACTGCCTTGGAGAGGGAGTCCTGGGCTTTGAGATCCCCAGTTTTAGATATTTCAGCTTAGACATCGTTGCCTTTGCAAGTTCTACAGGTACTGTCACTCTATTGAATCACTGTTGTCCTCCTCCAGGTCTTGAGTGTTTATAGTATCAGCAGCTGCACTGTTGGGCAGGAAGGGAAGCTTCCTTTTATGTGGGTATTCCTGATTTTTGTGTGGCTGTTGGTGCTGGGTTGAGGTTTTTTTCTTTTACCCTTGTGGTATAATATTCAACCTGAGAGGGGAAACATCTTGAATACAGGACGTTGTGTTTCATGGGTGTTGAGTGCAGTGTGCTTTTAGGTTTGTCTTTGCCAGTAAGGCTGATACTGACTGCCCCTTAAAAAACTGTGTTGCACGCATTGCTACTGCTTCTGAGCTTAAATTGCAAGAGTACTCAAAGCCACAGTGATCTCCAGCTCTGTTGAACTAAGAGGTGCTGCTTGCACCTGTGATAAATTGCAGGCTTTGCAGTCTGAAAGGCAGAGGCAGGGTGAGAACTTGGGACTGGGTGATGCTGCAGATTTACTGAGGTAAGGACAGCTGCCCAGTTACTTTTCTTCAGACTTGCCCTGCTTAAAATGAAAAGGCATGTGTAAAGGATAATTGTTTGTAAACTGAGCCTTCTCCACATTTTCTCTTCCATGGCTTCAAAAAAGGTGGGCTGTAGGCAGGGGTTGGCTGACACCCTGAATAAGGGCAGGCAGAACGGGTACTGCAGTCTGAGGGGAGGAGACTGGAAGGAGCTGAAGAAGCCATGGCTTCAATTGAGGATTTTTTCATAGCATCCAAAGGTAGAGATTTCTTGTTGCAAAGAAGAA
Source organism: Athene cunicularia (assembly GCF_003259725.1). NCBI lineage: Eukaryota > Metazoa > Chordata > Aves > Strigiformes > Strigidae > Athene > Athene cunicularia. Next base: position 62,897,504 of record NW_020799095.1, read on the forward strand.
AGTCGCAACATTTAGATGTCTCCTAGTACATGGTTTGAAGAGGGAGGTGAAGTAGAAGTTAAGTGTAAGTTTAAGTAGCGGGTAGTGGATGCCTCTGTGAGAGACGGTTTACCTTGAGAACTGTTCTTGTGGTCATGCTGAGTTTCATCTAACATCGGAGCATATGCAAGGACATGCAAGGTCAAGTTACTAGTTCAAAGAGGAATAAAACACAAACTTAAATACAGACTTGACAGTCATCAGAATAAGGAGTTTGTTAATGTTTATCACACCATAGTACATAAGATACCAGTTTCTTCTGCAGATAGAGTGGAGAATAACTGTGCTAGTGAGTATTGTATTTCATTGGCATACACTAACTTTTATCTTGTAAGACCTGTATTCAGTTCTAAATTCTAGCAACAGCATTAAATGAACTTTCAGATACGTTTCTAAGTAGTGATTTTACTAACTGGAGCACTTTCTTTATTCCCTTTCTGTTTTCAGGGCAAGGCATTTCAGAGAGAGCATCAAATTTATTCATGAGTGCCGACTTACAGGTGAAGGCTGCTTAGTTCATTGGTATGTATGCCACTTGCCAAAAACCTTCCTGAGGATTTCTCTACCTTGGTTTGAATGTTCATCATTTTAATAAGTTAGTGTTCATCTCCACTTTATAGCAAAATGCCCTTGGATTGAAATGCCCCCTTTATTTGAAGAGCCCCAGAAGATTTGTGAATGCTATTAAAGCCTCATGCTAGGACTTTTGAGTCACTGAGGTAGGCAGCTACCTGGAGATAAAAGGAACCCAAGAAATTCTACTTGACCTTCTCCTCTTATCAAACCTTTTTGTAGTACTGATTTGACTAAAGATGTGCATTGACTGGAGAGGTATTATTTATTTCCCATTATTTTAATCACTGTGTTTCTAAAGATGATTTCCATAATCCTAGTAATTTGATTAGTTTCTATAATAGCTATTTTGGTGACTTCAGAGTTGTTAAAAAAAATTTCCTCTGAACAGAAATTGATTTTTTTCCCCTTTTTTTTTTTTCTTTCTTTAAACTGCTGAAGCATTCAAATGTCGCGTTTGTTAATAGCAAGTCTCTGATTGGAGAGGTGCTCCTGGGACTGTAGAGAATAGAAGAAGAAATCCCACCCTGGGTTTTTTCTTGCTCTCTCCTATTGGTTGTAGTCTTTGTGCTGTATGTCCAAGTTACATATTTGAGTCTATATCTGGGCATGAGAGTCATCTCATGATTTGAACACTGGACTTGTACATGGGCCCTGAGCAGAAATCCTCAGTTTGCTACTGACTCATGATAGGGCTGTGCATGAGTCATTTGGTCAGTCTCTATGTATGTAAGCCAGGGATAATTTGTCAGAATTCTGGTAGAGTTTGAAAATCACATACTCAAATTTGTGAAACATTGCAAGAACATAAAATGTTCTTGAAATGCCAAGTGAAAGAATCTGGTACAAATGTAACTTAAACATATTCATTATTCTCACAATAGTAATAGTTGAGAGTTTTGTCCAGTGCTGTCAGACAAGTAATAGCGAATGATTCTTATTTTATCCTAGTGTTTCACGTGGCAGAACTGGAATCTTGAGAGTTGAAGTTGCACAATGCGTGGATCGCAGAAGGAGGAAAAGAGCTCAAGCAACCAGACATATGCACTTAAACAATTCAGTTAAAGTTCATTTTGGTGCCGTGAAATTGAAGCCTTTATTCGTGGTGGAGAGGGAATGGTCTTATTTCACTGCTCTGATCTATATAGGCATAAGAAAGGGTGTGACTTATTTCTAGCTTGTTAAAAACCAAATCTAACTTAGGACATGTACAGTATCCCCTGGTTTCGTGAAGACTTAATGCTTATTTCTTCCTTTGCAGTCTCATATGAATTACCATTCAGAACCAACTTTCTTGGTCTTGTCATAGATTTGTTTTGATGCATTTGAAAAAGCAGCACCAAAACCTTTTAACTCAAATACTGTAATATTTCTTCCTGGTGGCAAGCAACACAGCGGTCTGCTGTGATGTTGGGAAGTGTTGCTTTTAACTACGATAGATGAAGTACAGCACTACTTAAATTTATTGCACCGCTTTTCTCATGCAGCCTTGCAGGTGTCTCTAGGAGCGTAACATTGGTGGTTGCCTACATCATGACCATCACAGACTTTGGTTGGGAAGATGCACTGTCTGTTGTCCGTGCAGCGAGATCCTGTGCCAATCCTAACATGGGCTTCCAGAGGCAGCTACAGGATTTTGAAAAACACGATGTTGATCAGGTAAATTAACTACAGACAAATGAGCTGTGAAACACAACCCCAAGTCTCAGATCATGGGCTACTTCTCATTATTTTGAGGCATGGGTGGTTTATGTGAGTCCTTGTTTTTGCTTGGAGGGAGTGACTTCTTGGCCAAGCCTGCTCCACTGGGGAGGTGTAGATAGAATTGAAGGTATTGGGGAATGCGGGATGGGATAAGAGATGAAGCCAACATATAAACACCTCCTGTCCAGCTGTGCTCTAAATCCAGTGATTGCCTCATGTGTGCTAAGACACAGTACAAGACTGACACCTTTAGAGGGCTAAAAACTAGAGTGTTCTGCTCAGGATGCAGTAGAAGGACCACACTAGTTGCATAAAAATAGTGGGTTTCCCCCCTACACATTCATTTGGAATAGTAAGCAGGAAAGAAATCATAATCAGAAATCTACTATCCAGGAGTTAAACTAGGTTCTCATGACTTAAGTGTCATGTTCCCCCTATCTTCTGTGGCTGAGACTTAATAAATTTTCTGATGTATAAAACAGTCTCAAGTCTGACCCTTTTTTTCTTAACTTTTTGAAGGCTTTGTATACCTAGAAGAATTGAGGGAGCAGTAAGACTGCAAAGTGGTTTTCATAAAACAAAAACTGGTTTCTTACCCCTGAAAAGAACCATCCCACGCAAAAGACCTGCTCCCTGTGGGTGATCGGTGACTTCCACTTATGTTAACAACCTAATCTGGCCATCACCTCCATTTTCCATTGCTCAGCATATTGCTGTTCTCTGGGTTTTTGTGCCTATTGTGCTTATTAAAAATTGGCAACAACAGAGGCAAACCAAAATCAGAAAGCAAAATACATGAGGCAAAGGATGCTGATTATTTTAGATTTTATTCTATCCCGTCATTCTTCTGCAGAAAGTTCAGAGTTTAGAAATTACCATTTGTTTTGCATGATGCAGCTTGCAACTGTAAATATTTGTGTTTTTTAAATATTTAACTGAATGTTTCCTGGATCGTTTGGAACTGGTGTAAATGATAGAGTAACCGATTTTTAAGAGACAAAAGTCAGAGGGGGACTTTCCAGACTTGTCTCCTTCCTCCCTTACAGTCATTTCTACTCTAATTGGTCTGGGCTAACAGCAATGACAATTAAGGCTATATGCAAATAGCCTGATAAAGACAGTAACGTCTCTTTTTTTCATCCACCATGGACGGCACATTCTGCCTTTTTTTCACTGAGGGGGAGGCAGTAGGTTGTAAAAAGAAATATCCACCTGTAGTCACTGGCTGGGCTGTAGTTTCCTACTGTCTTTTAACAGCAACCACATCCTTAGCAGGTGTCTGTTTACACACCTGATTTCAGTGGAATAATGCCATCTGCCAAGGGTGTGAACTCTTTTCTGATTTCAGCAGCATGGGTGTTATGCTGTGCCACTATAGGGTGATATCCTGTGGGGTTTCTGGAATGGGGTCCTCTTGATCTTAGTTTTACAGGAAGGCGTTTAGTCACTAAGGTCACGATATGGTTTGTACCAATTCCAAACTCCCATGTGGTAGCCTGAGGCTTCAGATTTGTCTCGGTACCTTATGAATTTTTGGGAATGGGAGGGAGTAACTATGTTGAGGTCTTGTCTCCCAGCATCCTAGTAAATGATCTTAATGGATAAAGCTGTCCATGAGCCCCAAACAGAACAAAGCTCTGAAAGTTAAGACTTCAAAAATGAATATTATCCCCACTGCAACAGAATGGTTGGGGTTCATGTTTGCTTGCTGCTTCTGCAGAAAAGAGCAACAAGATTGCCAGGAATGACTAAATGGACTCAGATTATTCAACTGGCAAAGAAATGATAGAGAAGGATGTGATAAAGGTCTGTAAAGTTGAATGCGATCAAGCAAACTGGTGTGATTTCTACTCTTCCCTGTAATGTGAGATGGAGCTATCAATTGGCAGGTCCCAATCAAGGAAGAGGAGTTTTTATATAATATGTACTTACTGAGCTTGTTGGCATCCAGATATCTTGTGGTAAAAAATTTGTGGATTCAATGGTAGAAAAATTAATTTGTTGCTATCTAAAACAAAGATTCTGCCTCAGTCTCTGAAAGTATCTGAGCTGAAAATTGCTGGAAGCTGAGGAAATTACCAGGGGAAGGGTCCCAGCATTATTGTCCTGCTGTTGCCTGATTCTTTTCTCAGCATTTACATCTGGCTACTGTCATACCAGGATACAGAGATGGACTGACCTTCAGCTGGACTTGGTTCATCTGTTACCATGTATCATATTCAGTCTTTCGTGTCAGTAACATATTAGGGTCCTATACTATAGCTTTTAAAGCTCCTGGACCTTTTCTTTCCAGAAGATACCTTTCCTGATATCTGCAGTACATTTTAACTACTGGTGTTTGTGGGCTCAGAATTAAAAAAAACCCAGTATATGAGTAGTTCACTTTCTGATTTTCAGCCTTCTTGCAGCCTGTTGTGACTTGGACAGGTTGGATGATCGTATTAGCTTCCACACTAATTCATCTTATTGTTTGTATATGCAATGGGAAGAGGGTGTTTTTAAGTCCAGGATGTCCTAACCCAGTGGGTGTTCCTTACTCTGTATTACTCCAGTCAGCTGTTACACAAGTGTGTAATTTTAGGGATGTAAGGGATCTCGGTGACTTCAAATGTGTGTTCCTGTGCCTGTGTATTCTGTGCTGCTATTGAAGGACATGTAGTATTTGGAGCTCTTTTTGTGTTCTTAAAGGCTCTTGAAATTCTGTAGGACAAGAGGGAGTATTCTGCATCAGTCTCATGTTATTGTCTCATCATATTGTTCAATTTCTGCAGTTCAGGCAGTGGCTGAAAGAAGAATATGGGGAAAACTCTTCTCAGGATCTGCAAGAAGCCAAAAATCTTCTGAGCAAATATAAAGAGCAGGCAGAATTGCAGCAGAATACTGGAGGAAGACAGTGGAATAACAACTTCTCATCTGTGCCATCTCTCTCATACAGCAACTACACAACAGAGACCTAATCGTAGGAGGTTGATTTTTTTTTTTCTACCTTTGAAAAATATCTTGCCATAATTTCCATCCCATCTTCAAGACTCTCGGCAGTAATCACAAAAAGTTGATTTGTAGAAAGCTTCTTGATGAAAATACTACATTATGTGTGTCTGTATGAGTGTGTTTCACACAGTTTCATAATTTGGGCAGGATCAAGCTCTCTGTATGCCCAGAGACATGATCCAGTTACTGTGGCTGATCCAGTCTGTCAGCCAGCCACAGCTATTATCCCCTTATGTCCACATTGCGTGGCATTTGCTGTGAGGTTAGCTCAACTCCTTTTGTTGTAGGCTAGCAAAGGGCTCTGAGAGATGAAGTCTGGTGATTCAAGCTGTGGCAGTTTGACATCTCTGCACTATTAATGTAGTAAAGATGTTATTGCACCTGAAGAAGGAAACTCAAGTCTGTGTCTCTGCTGCTCCTGTTCACAGTCCATTGGCAAGTAATACCGCAGAGGTGGGCTTGAACTTGAATGCTGGGCTGCAAACTGGAGCAGGTGAGATATGGGCATGTGTACCTTTCTGCAAACAGTAGCATCTAGGAGAGAAGTGGGACAGACAGCTCTGAGTAATAACATCTTCAACTGCCACAGTTGTACTTGCTTCAGTGCACGTGAGACAGAGCTGTTGGCAGAACTGCCACAGACCAAGAGCACCAAGGCTGTTACCACAGCTCAGCTGATGTGCGGTGATTTAAGCCGTGGTCCCTTGATCGTGCATCTGGTCTCCCAACATAAGCTTTTCTGGAGAGTAGTTTATCCGGTCTCCAGTGCGGCTGGACTTCATTCCCCGTGGAACACGTGCCTCTTCAACACACGCCCCTGCGCACATGATAACGTGTCTCCAAAGAGTGGGCTCAGTGTGAGTGTGAGCACCTGTTTCTTTGCTTGTGCTGTGGTTTGCTCTTTGACTTCAGCTACCTCAAAAAATGCTGTTCTTGTCATTGTGGTTGTAAATGCAACCTTGAAAATTGCCTTGTGTAATCTTAATCTGACACTGAGTGAAGTAAGGGGGTGTGTGTGTGAGAGTGTGTGTGTGCGCATGTATATTTCACAAATGTCTGTGTTTGAAAAGTTTTGTTTTCTTTTAAAATTGCCCATATTTCTCACTGGTTTAAAAACTGAGTTGTTTGAATTCAACTTTCTGCCATTTAAAAACCACTATATATTTTGCTGTGATCAGATTTGTAGGAATGCATTTGTAAAATATTTTTAAACTAGGTTAAAGCTAGGGGCCATATTCTGCTCTTAGTAACATTGTGTGTTTCTGGAATGGAGCCATTGCCTGGCTCAAGTGTATTCTAAGAGTGTTACTTCAAATGTGTCGCCAGGGATGCTGGGCGGTGTATTGATTTCTGGTGGTGTAATGGGGGGTGACACTGATGCCAAGATGATGGTTTCTTGTCTTTGACTCAGAGGATGGAAGGCCTATTTTTCTTGAAGATTCCAGAAAATAGAAAATACCTCCCAAACAGCCAGGACAGAAAAACAAAACCAAACCCCTTCAGTTTTTTAAATGTGGTGTACATCATGCTAAAAGATGAGCACTGAGGGAGAAGCAGTCAGCATACTAAATAGACTGTTGTCTCTTTCAGTTTCTTCAGTACTCTGACCTCCCATCCCTTCACAAGATTCCTCTTCATGTGATTTCTTGCTTGCTTTGGGTGGCAGTGAATTCTTTGGATGGGAGCAAGGCTTTTGGGGTCAAGTAAGCTCTGGCTGTTAAATATCTGCTGTTAAATATCTTCCAAAAAATATGTTATGGCTTGTGAAATACAGATCTTGCCTATCAATAATTGCCAAAAAGGAAAAAAGGGAATGGGGTGGAACTGGCCTGACAGTTTCATCTGAATTCAAGCCTACATCAGGGTTCTCATTGCACTGAGTGCTTTAAGTGAACAAGGAGAGCAGGATAAGCATGTCTGTGTGGCAGTAAGGGATGCTGTTGTATTTGGGAAAGGTGCTGCAATTGGCTTTATTTTCAGCCTTGTAGCTAAATGAACCACTGCCTATTTGGTACTGTGTTTGCCTGGTAGAAGTGTTTAGCTCTTCTTGAAGATGTTGATCTACAAATAATTGGTTGTTTAGGAATTCCCATACAGCACAGTGCCCATGTTGGCAGTCCCCTCTCTACTCTGAGGGTAGCATGTGGTAATTGGAAAATGCTGTCCTCCGTAACAGGGTCTGAGACATGTTCATTTGTCCAACCCTTGATTCATAATAGGATATGTGGTGCAACTTCAGCCAGGTCCCAAAGGGCAGGTTTGTCAGAAGCCTTCTGCCTGTGCTCTTGCAGGTATCCAGTCCACCCCTCCTGTAGCTGACTGCCAACACTATGTATCCCATAGCACTTCTGGCACTCTTGTCCTTGTGGTAGTAACCCTGTGAGTGCTGGTAAGGTGTCAATTCTTTTTTCTGTTAGACAAATACAAGGCAGAATGGGAGACATCTATTAATATTCATGTGTCCAAGATTATTCTGTACAGGATTTTTTTTCAATAGTTTGGTTATCCCCAAAGGGTCAATCCCACAAACGGCATTTTTTTAGAACTGAATTCCACTTTAGGGCCCTATAGCCACTTCAGTGTGCATTATGCTGCAGCTCAAAAGCAGATACAGGGTAAAGCAGGAAGACACAGGGAGTGCCATATTGTCAGAAAGTAGAAGTGCTTCTCTCTTTTTAAAAGCCGAAAGAGGTATTTTCTGTAGTCTCTTGCTTCTACATCTTGTTTAGTGGTCTGTATGTACTGCATTTAAGAGTAGTAAAAGAGCAACAGCAGTCTAAGAAAATTTGAATCTGGTTTGCCCATGTAGAGAGCAGATAGTTTACTCCTTCATTACCACAAGTTGTGGAAGAGAGTAGCTACAGTTCTCACCTTTGACCTTTTAGAAAGGGAGAGGAGCTAACACAAACTGAGAACTGACATGATTTGTCTTCCAACCAGTCTTTCAGTGGCAGTTTGTAGGACTTTCCAGCTATCTGGAACATGACTAGACCCCAGTTCCCCCTCTTGGTAGTTGGCCTTTATAGTGTAGGTGATGCATTCAGTTATTTTGTTTCTGTACTTCAAAACACTGTCCTCGTTTTGATGTTCACTGAAAAATGTATAAAGTTTATAACACGTTATTGGATATCCAGATTTGAAATGTATAATCGATTTTTTGGGGGGCTAAACTCGATATCCATGTGTGATTATGAGCAAATGTTTAGTGTTATACAATGTAGGTAATGGGTAAATGCATTAGTATTTATTACCCTGATTTTTAACCTGGAAAGAGTTGCTTCCTTACATTTTGTGGTTGAGTGGGAAGATATGGCAAATCATATCTCTGTTTTTTAAAAAGGAGAGTAATAACATTGGTTGCTATAATGGCCACTGCTTATAAAGAGGTCAGTGAAAAATTATAGTAATTACTTCAGCTAGTTTAAAACTCTAAACCTGGTAAGCTTCTTGATTCTGTCTTCCTCTTCCTGGGCATCTTAGTGAAGCCTTGATTGCTTTTTCCAAATGTTTGTATTTAATACATTCTACAATTTTTTTATAAATAAAAGTAAATGTTAACACCTGATCTGCTTGTGTATTTCTTGAAGTCAATAATAGTGTCTGAAAGGCTTCAACTCGCTGTTTGTATCCCTGTGGGTACAGTAAGAGTACAAGACTAACTCATTTTGGTATTTAGATTACTTTTTCTCCTACACACAGACTTCTTGAGACTTCCCCTCTCTTCACTAAGTTCTTCCAGGTGAGTTCAAGAATCTCCAGAGCCACAAGAGGATGTTGCATGTTGCTCTCTTACTGTTGCTGGCCTGTCATTGTGACAGGGTATGTGGTGTATCCAAATTTTTTATTCTTTTGAAATAATCTTCTTTTCCATAGCACACAGGTTTAGGGCTTAATTAGATGTAAAACTTAACTGGTTTACAGGCTAACAAGACATAAGGCTCTCAGTAGTGGTTTGTCAGAGGAAGCTGATATAAGTAGCAGGGGAAAAGAAAAATTTAAAATTTACACTGTAACGGGGGGGGAAAAGCCCCACTTAAATTCCTAGTAATAACACTGAATTTCTGGTTTGACGCTACCTCTGCTAAAAGGGTAATTCTGACATTCGAACAATCAAAAAAAACCTCCCAAAACAAAAAACCCACCAACCCGAAGGTATCATCAGTCATGCCTAAGTAGCCAGATCTCATGGCCACTTCAGTTGTTGCTGGAGGCTGAACTGTCTGTTGAGACTTCCTCATTATGAAGGCAGACTTAGATGCTCAGGCACAGTGGATTTTGGGTCTTGTATTTTTGTCCTCTCCTCCTTCTCTTTTTATAGACTTCTGGGAATGTACAGATGTTTCCTAAGGGATCTCAGAGATTCCACTAATTAGTACTATCCTCCACTAGAATGAAGTTAATGTGTCTGTAGATAGCTTTGAGTGTGCTAGACGCACCTTGTTTGTAATATGTTTCAGTTCATCCCCAGTGTAAGTGGGTTGCCTCTGATTTTTTTTTGATGTGTGTTTTAGTCCTTTCCTGTCTTTCTATGAAAAGATTTTAAATTCAATGCAGCCTGCTATGTGAAGCTTGAATTAGCAGTGTAATTACCTCCTTTCTCCTATATGCTATCCATAGCAATGTCTTAGATATGCATGCTGTAACATTGGTAGGACAGAAAGCATGTTTAAAATATGATCCCTTGTGAACCAGGAAAATCCTTTTCAGTTGTAGAGGCTTCCCCCTAACCCCAAAGGAAAATAGCAGTTTGAAATGAAAACCACTGCTGATTTGTCTTCCATTTGACCACTTAGCACCTCTCAAGGACGTTTTTTTCCAAATCACGTGTAAAAATTGTGCTGCAACCATGGTGCCATGCTGCTGTTCTCAGCTGTATCTCTCATTTCATTCAGTATTGTATGTAACTGTTGTGAGTTCTAGAAAATGTCAGTTCTGCTTTGATTCATGTAGTCCTGTCCCACCTTGCAGGAAATTGAGGGAACTTGAGGCAAACCCACATGTCCTTAGATGTGCTTGTAACCCAATAAGGAGTTTGGGCTTCGTCAGCAAAATATGATTCCTTCCACCTCCTCAAGAAGATTGTACAGGGAGAAAATTATTATGGTCTCTAGAAAATATTAGCACGAGGAAGATGATCTTGTGCTGTACAATGTTCCTGTAGAAACCCCTGGAGACAGAAAGCATTTGACAGAAACAGCTATTTTCACACTTTGCTCTCAGCAGAGCTTTAAATGTGGTTCTCGTTTTCCATGTGCCCCAGCTCCTGTGTGTGTTAACTATTTCATTGCTACATTTAGCTGCTCTCCAGTGTTATTTTTCTGCCCTCACCCAGGGAACAAATTCTTCTTTACACATGTTTGAATGTGTGCTTTGCTCTAGTAAATTATGCAAACTGCAGTTTACCAAAAGTGAGCAGCTTGTGAGTAGTAAGATGACTTCCTGTAGTTTCCATGTAGTTTCTAGTGTAATTATTAGGAGTAGGCACCTGATGAAGTGTGAGCAGGATGTGCCTTTTTGCCATTGAACGACTGCATAGCTCAGTCCTTGTAGGAGACTCAGTTCTGCTTGTGTGAACTGAACATATTTGCAGTAAACTGAGTAAAATTCATTTGCAAGCAGTCTCAAAAAATGGGATTTTCAGCCAGACCTGCACCCAGTTTCCATTTTAGTTGAGGCAGTTATGAATGTGCAGGCTTGTATCCTCCATTATTCATTGAACTATGAATAGAAAGATCAGAACCAAGACATCCAAGCTACTTGAAGCGCAAAGTGTTTAAGTTGTTTGCTCCCTTGGTCATCTATTCACAGCTTTAGATCTGGGTAGATGCATTTACAAATGGACCCCTTGAAAGTCTGAGTTCTGATTCTTCTTCTTCCCTTCCTCTCTGAAAGCAAGTGAGTTTTTATTTAATTTGTCACATACAGGACATGGGATTTTTGCTAGAATTTCTTGAACATCTTCCCTCTTTTTTTATGTTAAGTAACTGGTATTTATCCCAAAGCTCTTGAGTCAGCGTAAGTGAGCGCCAATGTGTGGCTTGCAAACAATTTATTTCCTGTAAATGTGTATTAATAAAAAAAGCTTATTTATTAAGGTTTCTGATTTAATTGATTGTGTTAACAAATACAATTCTGCTTTTTGTGCATCTGTCTTGTAATGGTGGTGGTGATGGTTTGCCAAGGCTGATGCGATTTCTGTGGATGTTGTCACCTGTGGCAGTCTGGCTCCTGTAGAGCACTGAATGTTTTGGAAGAATAACACTGATCCATGACGGTGTTGAACCTGACATTTGAAAAATTAGAAAGAGATATTTAAGTTTTATTTGTATGCCAAAAAGCAATGTTCATTGGTGGACCTAGCATCATATACAGGCTGCTGATTGCAAACAGCTTTTTGCTTGTTTCTCTCTATTCCTCGCTTTTTCAGGCAAGGTGGGACTTTGTTGAAATCTTGTAAACAGGGGAAAATCTGCCCTGTTTAGAGAGAGGATGTGTTTGAGATGTCAGAATTATGGCTGTGTTTATGCATGCTCACTGCATATTTTCACAAGGATTGCATTTTGCAAGTAAGTCTGCAGCATATAATTTCCCAGCAAAATGGTTTATGTAATAACTGAATGTCTCAAAAGCAGATGACAAGGGAAAAAAAAGAAAAAAACCCCAAACCTGAGTGCTATGCAAGCTTTGGTTAAATCCTCAGGTTTTAGACATGAGATTCTTCTGTTCTTAAGTAGCTTATTTACTTGATAATGTCTGGTTTGCAGTGAGGCTTTTACCAGACCCGATAAAGATCTCCATTTGTCTGGAAGGTAGGATATGTCATGCAACAGTTTTTGTCCTCTGAGTAAAGACTCATTTTTGCAGAAGTCTGCAGCCTGGGCCTGTTTGCAAGTTGTGGAAGGTGCCTCTGTTGCACACAAATGAACTGGTGGGGCTTTTACTGGCTAGTGATACCATATTGAAGACCATTTGCATTTCTGCAAGTCTTGGAGGCTCTGCAAGTGTACCTCTGTCATTTCTCAGCTGGGTAAGGCTGTATGATACTGAAGTTAACCATCAGTAATAAGTTTAGGTGGTGAATGGGAAAAGGTTTGTCGCAATCCAAAACCCATGAAAGTATATTATGTACTAATTCACTGCGACTGCACTCTGGACTTTGCTGTCACTGGAAGGATCTTAAGTACTCCCTCCTTAACTGTAATTTCAAGGGACTGAGGTGGGGCTTCTGACATGTTTAGAGTTGACCTTTGTTTCCCTGGGGTGACCACCTTACATCAAGTTGATTGCACTGGAGGAAATGTTTGTCTTGTGAGATCTTACATATTTCTAGCTGAGTTTTTCTCCCTTAGAATTAGACATCCCTGATATGCACATAAATTTTCAAAATGGCATAGAAAGGATCACAAGAGAACCTGTGATGCAGTAAGACAGGCTGGGAAGACAATAGTCCTTTTTGACTCAAAAGTCTTGCGCTTTTGGCTTACCAAGAAGGCATATTGAGATACAGCCACCTTTGTCCAATCCATAAAATGCTGGATGGAGAAGAATTTGGGATTCTGTTCTCAAATCTGCTACAACTTGCTGTGTGACTCGACAAGTTGCTTCAATTCTGGATTGGTTCATTTTTCTAGCAAAATGGGGAAGAAGTGTTACGACTTTCTCCAGTACAGCTCTGCGAAGCATCTGAGGAAAAGCTCTGCATCAGTGCTGGTTGTGTATTGTTAAATGGGGTATCTGTCCTCTACCTGAAGGGTCTTAAAATACCTTTGTAGCAGATTCTGAAGCAGGGCAAGGAGCTGTGGTGGCTTCTTGCTTATTCTTAACACCTCAGTCCATCTGCGTAGGAAGTGCTGTGCTGCATAGGGTGGTGGTTGGGTGTTGATGGGACTAAGGAAAAATGAAGGTTTGATTACCCAGGTACCAGTTGCTGTATTTCAAGTGAATTACATAAAATGCAGATGTCACCATTTCTATATAGACAAATGGAAGAAGTCCAGAGCAATTCTGGTTGTGACTGCCCCCAACAAAATTCATCCCACAGGTGCATGTGTTGAACATAAAATCTCAGGTGAAAATTAAGTGGTAGGGACATGTAATGCTCTTGTGATGTCAAGAATGATGAAAGGGGGCAAGTGGAGGAGGAATAGCATATGGAAAAAATTAAAGCATTAGAATACCTAAAGGTAACGTGGTGAGGGCTGGTGATACGTGTGCTGAGATATGTTCCATGCACTGCAGGAAAAAGTCCGCAGGCAAAAAGAAAAATGAAAGGGAATCTCTACTGTTTCCTATACTTTGGATCTATGGTTATGACGATAGAAAAAAGTGATGTCCTGATTTTCCCCTAGACTTGTTCTGGAAAGAAAGCACATATGGAGAATACATCTAATAAAAGCTGTTCTGGCAGATGAGAACTGGAGAAGTAACAAAATTAGTGCCTCCTTGGCCAAGCTGCTGCTGCTACTTTTGGACTGTTTCATGGAAGACATGAATTTGATTCATTTCCAAAGACTGCTTGGAAACTCCAGGCAGCAGAGGAAGGGACTCCCCCTTGATTCTGCTGTTTTTCTCTGAATGCATTGCAGTTGTGTGAAATGCAGTCAGCGCTGCTTCTCGGGTCATTTCGGGGGGGAGGTCAGTGCATGGGGACTGACCCTCCATTCCTCAGTTTGAGTGATTTGAGAGCCTCAGTGCCTTGAAACACACTGAGCTTCAAGCAGGGTTGGGGAACTTGCAGTGCCTGCTGTGGGCACCTCAGTTAAAAAGGAAAATTCCCTTTAACTTCAAACCAGAGTAGATCCAAATCGCATGTTGGAGAAGCTTCTGTCTTTCTGCTGATGGCCAAGGTCTCCTTGATCTCTCCATGGTTGCTTCTAGTGCCAAGCTGGGTGCTTAGGACTGTTGTAGTCCCTCCAAGTCTCTCTCCCTCCCTTCAAGACTGAGTGAAGATGGATGCTGAACTCCATGTTGTTCATTCATTCAACCAAGTCAAGCAGTTTTATCCATTTTAATTTGAAGCACATATTTTAGGATGGTTAGAAACTAACAGATGATTTCTCTAGCTGAAAATAACCTATGTGAGGAACCAGGCTGTGGAAATAGCCAAGGTAAGAGTAGGGAGAGCATGGTTTGGTGAGTGCTCAGAGTAATTTACCAGCTCTGATGGGAACCGATAATGGGGAGGAAGAGACAGTAATCAGTGAATCAATCCACATGGCTCGTTTAAAAAATACATCTTTTTTTGTGGCTTTGGTTACAAGAATGCTTTGTGGGCTGCAGAAGAAACACAGTAGTAGTTGTTTTAAACAAGCCACATTCGAATTTCACATTTCATGAAGTCTTGTGAACCTCTGAGCAAGAGTAATTCCACCCATGTGTGTGATAGGGGAGAGGGAGGGCAAATGGGCAGCGGATAGTTTAAGCAAGTGGTTGCAATTAAAGCAAGCAGGGGCTAGATTGCAGTTAAGGGGTTATGTTTGTTTGAGAAGGGACAGGAGGAGATGCTAGAAACCCTATCTCAATAGAAGCTACCAAAATGATGCCTGAAGGAAATATTTGACGAAGTGGCATGTAATGACCATCTTCTGGGAAACTGCAATAAATATGGTAGTGTCTCCATCACCTAGAGTAAAACCTGCACAGCGATGACAGTTGCTTGCCTGAGCATCCCAGCTGGCCCTGTGCTTTGACACAGTATGCTCTGGCTTCCCAGAGGGCTTATGAGCTCGGACGTAGCCAGGTCTGAATGCACAGAGCCCAGCCAGGGTTAAGCTAACAATCCTGCCCAGCTCAGCCTGAGCTGAGCACAGACCCGTGCCATGGTTTACTGATGAACTGGATAGGTTGTACCCCAGACAACGGGAGCTGATTGTGCATTAGTAATATTGTACATGCTCTGTTTGGGAGAGCATTAGCCTGAAGGACCTGGAGGGGAGGATTTAAACATTGAGTGCAATCCTAAGATAAGCCTTTAATGCACTTTTTCAGAAGTTAATGATGCTTTGGGCAGTTTTGTTTCTCAGCCACTGTTCAAAGGTAGGTGATCAATATTCTTGGTCTGTTGCATGTTGTTGCTGCTTTAAGAGACAGAAGCTTCACATTTCAGGGATGATTTTTATCAGGCCCTGCAGATGCAAAGTCATTCCCGGAGGGAAGTCATAGAAGTCAGAAAAAGGAAGACCTGTGTTATGATATACCTTCCCTTCCACCTGTCAATAATAATCAGATGTGGGAAGACTTTACGAAGATCACATTCTAGAGAGGGGTAATTTATTTAAACAAGACTACTGATAGAGTATAGCCTAATCTTAAGGTTTCAAAAGAACTTCCAGCAAGGTGATGTGTTTAAAATCCTCCTGACATCTGATAGTTCGAACAATAAACGTGACAGTTGTTTGACTTATGCAAATGGCTGCTATGATAATCTTTGAAAGTAACACATAAAATTTAATGGAAAAAAAAGGTTCACAGTCATTGTATGACTTCAGGCTGTCATCAAATTTCTTTTTCCTAAAGTCTTCTAGAGCTTTGCACCAATGATTCTCAGTTTGTTTCACTGTTGGTGTGTTGGACAGTTATGGTGCATGCTTATGAAGACCCTAAAGGTGAACAGTCAAACAGATAACCTGATCTTAATGGGGTTTGTAGTGGCCTGGCTCAGTGAAGGTAAGAGAAAAGCACAATGATGTTTTTAGAGGAAAGCCAGGCAAGGCTTTGATTTTGGTCTGTTGGTTTCCTGTTGCTTTATCACAAGGGGAAATCTCTACACGCAAATAGCGGCACCTGTGGGAGCTGGAAGGAAGATTATGAGGAACTTTCAGGATCTGTATAAGTTTCCTGAGAAAGATGCAGTGAGGTAGAGTTAAGTTTTTATTCTGGATTTTCTGACAGGGCAGAAAAGAAGGCTAATATAAAGATGAAAGGAAAAGGACTCTTCTTTGAAAATTACATCGACTAGTATTTGAAAATTGCATTGGCCAGTGCCCAAAAAACCCCTAAAACCACCTAATAATGAAAACACAATGACTAACCAAACTGATGGTTTTAGTCCAGAGGGCATAGACAAACTGTCCTCTAGTGAACTGTACTTGGTAGTGCAATGGTTACAGCACCATTGTAATACTTTTGAGGAGCAGGAATATGAGGAGAGAGGATGAATGCATCAGCACAGAAGCTGTAGAACTTGCAGACTTAGGCTACGTGAGCCCATGCTGACACCTGATGTTCTCCTGAGCAGTGAAAAGATAGGCCCAGCTTTCCATTCTTTGTACTGAGATTTTGTACCTTAAAGTCCTGCCTATGTGGAGGAGTGAAAGAAAGCCAAAAATGCACCTGGGAGATGATGTTGCAGGTGGACAGCCTCTGCTCCCTTAAGGTCTGAGGAGCTTCACTGAAGTGTGCACTGAGCTGAATAGTTTTTTCTCAGTTCTGCAGATATAACATTGATTCCTTTGCTTGTGCAGTTCAGTGTCACCAACAGTTATCCTCATCCTGAGGAGCACTGGAGGCACCTACACTTCTTGTCAATCCTGTGCGCTGTAGCTGCTTTGTGCATTCATGAACTGAAGATGGAGGTGACTCTTGCTTCTGTGCCCTCTTTATTGCTTTTCCATGCTGGAACACCCTATTCTGCCTTATGGACCTTCCTTGAATGGCCTCTGTGCACTGGAAATGTGAGGTTAATATTTTAAAGTGTAAATTTATAGTTTGGAAGTTCCCAAAAGAATCATTTCAAGCTCTGGTGAGCATCAAAATTTTGGGAACTTTGTTCAAGAGGACCTGTGAGGGAAGAGGAAAGAATTGGTACCAAGCAGAGCTGGAGCAGCTCTTGTAATACGGGTTCCCAAATGATCCTCAGGCATCAATAATGATGTTCTTGAGTTCCCTGTCAGATGTTTCTTTTTTTATCTAATGAGGACAGCTTGTACTGCTTCTTCTCCAACAATACATATGATCCTCATCCAATCCTTGGAGCTTTCCCAGGACTTTATCTGACTATCCAGTGTGGAAATGCACACGTATCCCAAACATAGGATTACTGGAGTATCTAGTCACTACTTTCTCAACATATTGAGACACGTTACACACTAAATGGGTATTGGTCTAGGTTTCAGAGTGGAGTTTAGGGGGATAGGGAACAACAATGAAACTGTGTCCTGAGATTACTGCTAGTAATATGGTGCTGCCAGTGCTGTGGAGGCTTGGAAGTAACTGTGCCAGTGAAGTCCTTACCTGAGAGATGCCTCGGAAGCCCTGATATGTGTGCCTTTTTATGCTGAGCATTTACCATTACTCAAGAAGCACTGTTCCAGCAGGGAATTTTGTCTGCAATCCCTTTAAATGCTGTGGTCTGTCCTTTTCAAAAAGTCTTTTAAAAAGTCATTGCCTTGCAGCTGGGGAGGGAAACTTCATAATTTACGGCTGCTCAGGCAGTATAGCAGCAGGCGGCCCCTTGCATTGGCAGGACCGGGACTGTCTGTCTCTCTGCAACAGGCAGCTCCTGGCCCGGATGCTTTGCCCCCAGTGAAGCCAGGAGGGAAACTCCTCCTGAGCTCAGTGACAGTAGGATCTGGCTTTTGGTGCTTTGAGTAGCAGTTTGTTAAGGTCACCAAGTGCCCATTTCTTTCTTTCTTCTTTTTTTCTTTCTCCTTCTCAAGGCAGCCAGCTGCAGCACCAGTGTGGTGGAAAGGCTAATGCAGTAAGAAAGAGATGTAACAGGATTTTGCTTTACATGAGATGAAATTGCATTGCTTCTCTACTTCTCATACCATTGCACTGTCACAAATAAATTCTCCCATCTGCAAGGACTAAATGTCTATGAAAGAAAAGGGTTAGAGAAACTTTAAAACACCTGGGGGTTTTGACAATATGCTCTTTACAGCAACCATTGGCAGCTATTTGTATGGTCTTAAAGCAGTAAGAGCTGGGGAGCACCACAAGTGGATTTTGGAGGCATTTGTAAGTCTGGTAAATCTCAGTATCCAGAGGTGATAATAAGGAGGGATGGATGAGCTGCCCCATGATGAGCCTGAGGTGATGCAGGAAAACCAGTGCCAAGTTAACCATGCCATCTTGCTCAGACCAGTGGCCCATTGTGCCTACCCACTCAGTCACAGACAGAATTACATTTGCTATAAACAAGCACAGCAGACCGGTTTGCTTGCTTGTTGGTTTGGTGGTTTTTTGTTGGTTTTTTTTGTTTGTTTTTTTTTTAAGCAGGCACCATATTTTTTTACCCAATCCACAGCAAAAGGCAAAAAAAAAAAAAAAATTATGTAACAAAATGAGTAATGCTAAGTGGGTGAGGGAATTTCTTGGTATTTTCTAACACACAGCACCTTCAGTAGAAGTGTGCATGGCTAAGCTTGCATCACTGGCAATGTGAAAAACTTTATTTTGCTTCAAAAGGGAAGCATTCGCCCATGCTAGTAAGTCACCCTTCAGGGTATCCTTCCTGTTCATGCTAACCAAGGGTAGCCATGCATGCAGTGATTTTTTTTTTTTTTTTTTCACCATTAGAAAAGAGCAATCTCTACAGAAGTTAATGCAATAGGCCATCCAGGCTCTATCAGCTGTCAACAGCTGCTGCAGCTGTTAACTCCTCAGAAGGTACTGTGGGCCAGCATCAACTGTCAGGTGAAATTCAGAGAATATTCAGAATTTTCCTGAGATAAAGTGAAACAAACCAAGGTGGACAATGCATTTTAAAAGGGGAGTTTTTTCCATGTCACTGAAATGAGAGCAGCCACTGTAAATTTCCCTCCCTACCTTTGCTAATCTCCCCTGGGTGTTCAAAGTGCTTTGCTTCAGCCACTGTGAAGCAAGTTGGTATAAAGCCAAACACTGCCTGTAGGAAACCCTCTCGATGTGTGCACATGCACTCGCTTGTGCAAGGCTTTTCCAGTTCTCTCTGGCAGCACCTATGCAGACTAACACCTAGTGTAAGTCTTTCTTCGCCCTTAAACTTCACTGGCTCCCAAATGCTCTTCTGACAAGACTGTCATGTATGAAGTGCCACAATTGCCACGGCCCTTCCTTACATGGTGATATCCAAAGCTGCTGTGATCTGGAGTGGAGACAGGTGGGAGGAGATGTAATAACATATTGTTACTATAATTTCACATATTCACTGTTCAGGGAGACGTTTCCAAAAGCAGCCAAGTGTCTTTTTCCAAAGTGGGCACAACACTGTGAACTTTCCTTCCCGACCTCTGACAACATTTCAGCTTTTGTGTGTGT
Organism: Athene cunicularia; assembly: GCF_003259725.1. Lineage (NCBI taxonomy): Eukaryota > Metazoa > Chordata > Aves > Strigiformes > Strigidae > Athene > Athene cunicularia. Next base: position 62,917,049 of record NW_020799095.1, read on the forward strand.
TCCACATTTAATAGCTTTATCCTCTGTCACTTGGGTGTTTTCTTGCTCCCTGCAGATTATGGTATGCTCTCAGCATCTTTGGAAATAAAGCTTTATGAGCACTGTGCTGCTGGGCTCTCCGAGGATGGATAAGCATCCCTGAGCCTCCCTCCATCAGGTTTCAGTGGCCATGGGGGAGAAGCGTGCCTCGCAGCCAGCTGAGGAGCAGTGCAGCCGTTGCTCCCTGCCAGCCCCCACGAGTAGCCTGCTCTTTGGAGAGCACCTGCACCTCCAGTTTTTGCCTCCTCCCTGGCAGGTTTGCATGTGACCAGCTCCTGAGTGGGGCACGACGCAAAGCGAGCGCTGGGGAGCCTCGCTGCAACCTTCTTGTTCCACCCAGCCCCATGCCCGGGGGGATCAAGCATCTGTGAGGAGAAGCAGCCTGATTATGCTGCCCCTTCCACCCTGCTTCATGGTAGGGAAAGCACACACCAGGCTGCTCTAGGCTGAAAGGCAGTGACGTCTCAGGAGGGATAGGTTACTTCCAGCAATTTATTAAAACTTTATGGCATCAGGCACTCTTCATGCTCCCATTCTCTCTCATCTATAAAGGCACCTGACAAGGAGGAAGGTAACAGAAATGTCCCAACTGTCACAGGACTGTATAAAGACAATTTTCCTCCTGTAAGAGCTTGCACAGAAGCCTCCACCTCGGGCAGTTGGTGTTTTGTGCTGCCCCATGATCCAAGCGCTGGAGCTGAAACTGCTAAGGACTCAGTGGTTCTTCTGGTGCTGTACGGTAAAACAATGTTTGATTGCATTTGGTGTTGCAGCTCATGAAGGTGTTTCATGGTTTTGAAAACTTTCAGAAAGCATTTGCTGATTTATGGACGTGCTAGACTGATCATTGATAGCTGGAGAAATTCTGACTGGACGTGCGTGCTATCCCCCGCTCTCACCCTCCACCGAAATCCTTGTTTACAAAGGCTTGTTTCCTTTTAAATCATTCTCCTACACATCTAATAGGGCTGACCTCCTTCTTTTCAAAGTGAAATACCACTGTACACTCATTTTGAGCTCACATTCACTCCCTCTAGCATACAGCCAAAGTTTCCTTGGGCCACTGTGGATGATAAGTTGGGTCTCTCCTCAACAGAAAAACACAAGCAGGTTATTTGTGTTACTGCCTAAGTAAGAGCAATTAGCAAGTGGATTTTTTTCTTTAAATAATTTAGATTATAGCCTCACTTGCTCACTAAACATTTTTCCTTTGGGGCTGTGAGTTCCTCTTTTGTCTATCAAAAAGAAGAAGGTAACACAAACTGCTAGACCATCACCACCACGTTTTTCTCACAACCATCTGCAACTCATCACCATCTGCTCAGTAAGTCCAGGCTGAGGATTTACCCCTCACTAATCAAGATAGGATGAAACCGATTCATGTTTGAAATTGTACAGGGTATGCTATACCTATGGTCTCTGAAACATCTCCTTCCAGAGGGATCTATGTCACAAGTGATTTCTACCCTACAACGGCCACAGACAAAAGGAGAGCCTCCCAATTTCTTTAAAGCAGGGAAATCTCAGTGGTAGCCCCATCTATCGTTTTTGTGAAACTTCCCAAAACTCCATCCTTTCTGAATCCTTTTCTTTATCATTTAAATTCCTGCTTTGTACTGCTTTTCACAAAGATGCTCCAATTCAAAAGGACAGAAAACCCAGATAGTTTTATATTTAACAGAGAATTGTGGTAGGTAGTTGGAGCAGAATGGGCAATACATACGCAGTACATAAATCGTGGATTTTTTTAACATTCAGTATTTAGTTTTCAGTGATTTTTCTTTTTGTGTCATCCTAATCCTTTCACTCTCCAAGTCACTTGCTGATTTAATTGGGCTCTTTGCAGCTCAGTTTCTTTGAAGTGGAACCCCAACCCCAAAATATACAAAATCAAGTTGATCTTTTGAACCCAGGAAATTATGTGGGTTTGAACTTAGATACAAATGAACCCAAGCACGATACCTTATGGTGGTATGAAAGCCAGTAAAGGTTGGTTAAAGCAAAAGTATTTCAAGTGGTCTCACTAGCAGCCTCTCTTCCCCCAGGCTTTTGCAACATGATAGGAAGTCCAACAGTTGGAGTGTCATCCAGCCATGGACCCTTGAAAAGCCCCAAACATGCCACGAATCAACCAACATGCCAGCCAGTGCTCAGTGCTCCCCAAATACTTGGAAATTCACTTCTTCCTTGCTGGAGGAAAGACCTCAAGAGAGCGATCCTGGGGGGTCCCACCCCAGCCCATGCCCACAGCTGGCAGCTGCTCCATCACCAGCTGCATCCTTGTCCCCCTCCCACAGCAGCCGGTCTGGTCCTCTCTCTACATGTCCCACAGTCTGGAAATGCATTCTAGAAAGGAAGTTTTGCCAAGGGCATGAATTCAGCCTTTCCCTTGTTCTTCACTGTAATAAATCGTGTTAGACTGGATACCACCTTTGGAGTGTTCCTGCTTCTCTGCTCTAGTCTCCCAGCTTGGTTTAACTTTTGTGATACAATAAAGGGTTTTGTCAGTGATAGTCACATTCAGGATGTCTTCAGTTGAGTATGGTGTGTAAATTACATTTATGGGAAGTGCTCTGAGGACATGACATAGCTGAAGAAATTTGGCCAGGAGGACTTATGGTCTGAAATCTAACCCTCTGTCCACCTCATCTTTTTACTCCAAAGAAAGAATGTTGGATGTGGAAAAAAAAAAAATAGGCTATTCTTATGCTTTGGATTTAGAAAGTAAAATGTAACGGGCACGATACTCTAGGGAGCGGGGGACACGCAGCCACACCGTGCCCCACATCGCTGGCGATGGACCAAGGTTTCCTTGCCTTGATACCAGCAGTCCCAGGCAGTCTCTGATAGCCAACAGCTGCCCAGCAGAGATGCAAGTCTCAAATTACTTAAGGGAGAGGTTGTTCTCAGCACCTCCTGGCCAGCACCAGAACATGAGACAGAGGTGGCTGACTTGTTTACTGGAGGTCATTTGAAAATACAGGGTTTTTTCAAATAAAAACAAACCCACTAGAAATCACCAACATAAAATTTGAGAAAATATTCTGTCTATAGGAAGCAAATAGAAACATAAAATTTTAAAGCCTTGAAAAGAGAACTCAAACAGATTTTTCATTTTGTTCTGTTTTGTCAAACATCAAACACACTAGATTTTTAGTTTTCATATGAAAACTGAATGATTTTTAAAAAAGTTTCTCTATTATTTTTTAAAAGTAGTCAGGAAAAAGATTTAGCTTTTTTTTTTTAAAAAAAAAATCTTCTCTCCATGATAAGATATTTTTCTTTATTGTAAGTTTTAAATTCTTGCATCATAATCAGCTTTATGTTTTTATTTTAAGGGCCAGAAACCTCCTCAGACTTCATCAGGACAGGTTATCTCTCCGAAGCTGTTGTGTTGCGTGTGATCTTTTAAAAAACAGGGATTGGTACTGGTACCTACTATTACTTAATACAACATGTTTTAAAGAATGGAAATGGTGACTGGTAAAAGTTGAGGTTTTAAAAAAATTGAGTGTTTCCCCTTTCCACAAAACTGTAAGCTTTTGGTTTCTTTAACCAAATGCCAAGAAGCAAAGAAATAAGAAACGGTGAAAGCAGGTGGGAATAGAGATTTCCTTTCAGCATCAGGTGAGTGGCCATGATCCTTGTGATACTCATGTCCCCAAGGAGATGGCTCGAACTCATCAGGGAGAGCTGGAAGAGAGGTTAAGGTCATCGACATGTCAGCTGCTCACACAGTGGCAGTGAATAATGAATATGCAATGACTGCCTGTGAATTAAATGCATTATTTCAAGACAAAGTGAACATATTCTTTGCACATTTATATATCTGCTCAGAAATTTTCATAAATTCACTTTGTTAAGTGATGGAAACCACACTTTCCTTATTTTTTAATTTGAAAATTATTTACAATTGTAATTATTTTTTTTTCCTCCACAATTTTTCAGGGTTTTTTTTTAGATGCATAACTGTTGCTTGCTGATGAAAATGGCTGGACTGTCATAGTTTGAAATGCTCTGGGGAGATGGGGAGGAAGGATGACACCATATTCAGCAGTAGAGCTAATGCAAAAAAGGAGAATGGGAAAAGGATGCTGCTTTGGGGTAAGCTGCTGCACTTCATACCCAACCTTGGCATATAAAAAGTCCAATTTCTTGCTCATTCAGCAGCAAGCTCTCAATATTGTTTTTATTCATAATGTTGATCATTTGATCCTCAACACTAATCACTCTTATTTCATTTCCTCAGCTTGGTGGAATCATCAGATTCGTGTGTCCAGCACAAATGTGACTGCAGGGTTTTTCTGAAGTTTCAGGAAGCTTCACCTTGTCTCACTTGGACTGATGATGAGCAGGCAGTGATTCAGAGATGCCTTGTGGCTTTTCAAGGAGTGCAGAATGAGCTTTAAAAAATACTCTTTAGAAAAATTGGCATTGTTACCAGCACCGTGAAAAATGCAGGCACATTAGCACATGTGCAGACACACAAAATCCAAGTTTTTTCTCCCTTGCAAAATAAAAAAAAACAACCCTAGAGCACCTCAAGAGTAAATCCCACTCCTCCCATTAGTTTTAGACTGGAAATGTTCCTGGTTTGTGGTTCCACATGGCCACAACAGGCAGCCTGGATGCTGGAGCAGTAACCAACTCCTATTCTTCATACTCCTATTTGCTCCTCTGGCTTCCCAAAGGAACCCCCCTTCTTTATCATTTGGTTTCCTTCCACTCTCTCAGAACACTTGGCATTTTCCTCAGATGGCAGTGGTATTTATTGATTGCCTCTGCTATCTGCCATAGATACAAATATATGTCAGCAACCCTCCAGCAGGTTTTGCCCTCAAGAATGCAGTCTAAAAATTGTTGTTTCCACATCATATGTCTTGTCACATATTTCTGCATATTGAAGAAAAGAGTCCATAAATCTGAACATTAGTTATTCTTCATTTCAGAAATCTGTTCACAAGACACACTCTGCTTGTATCTCCTTTCCCAGCCAGCATGGGGAGTGTTGGAAGCATCAGAAGCAGGTCACGAAAGAGCTGTTTAGACATGAAAGGGCTTCATTACACTCCTAGCTCAGCAATTCAGCGTGGCCTTTGAGAAAATGGAAATGTTATTGGGGTACTGGTGGGAAGGGGGTTAATAATGAGCCAAGAATAGCCAGAAATTCGAAAATCCGTGTGCAAAGGTACTGGGGATGGGGGGTGGGGGGGTGG
>NW_020799095.1:62922353-62926249 GCF_003259725.1 Athene cunicularia
GTGGGGGGGTAGGAAGAGAGCATGAGAATATCTCTGATTTCCAGAAAAAGTAAATTAATGCTTATAAGTGTAATTGGATACAAATATATTGATTATATAATCATCAAAACAGCATCCAGTATTCAGCAAACAGTGTTGCTATTGATGGAGCTCTCACTTCTGGCAGTATGATGTTGACGGTAGGACCTTTCCCTTCTGGTGCCTGATGGGACCCCAAGCCCTTGGGGCACAACTGGTAGGTGCAGATGGGGTGGAAATGCTTAAGCTGCTGAAGCCTTTCATTCCCCCAGTGCCTGTTCTATAAAAAAAACATCATCAGCCCAACACTAGCTGCCCAAGCAGTCTCCTGCTCAATCAGGAGGCCCCAAGGAGCGAGATGTCTGTAAAAATCTTGCTGTTGCTTTGCAGAGGTGAAGGTGTCAACCCAAGGTTTCTAAACTCCTGGCCTGGCAACCCAGCACCTGGGAAGGGCACCTTGCTGCTTGCGTGGCGTGTTGGGTGGATGCGCACACCAACCTCTTCTCTTCAGAGGAAAGCCGTGGGATATCTCGGATGGTTAGGTCATGCGGTGAAAGGCTACTTCAGTCCCAGGCACAGGCTGATGTACAGAGGCAGGAGGGCAGCCTAATGAAAGGCGGTTTGAAATATTCTTGCCTATGAAGTGGAGGGGAAGTACATGCACTGAATCGACCCAAAATAATCACAACTGGACTGTGAGACTTCTCTGCTTAAAAGTACAGAGACATGACCACGCTTGCCGGTTTGCTTTATTTCTAGCAGTTTAAAATGACTGTGTAATTAGTAATATGGAAGATATAAGATAGACTGATACTATTTCAGGAGTCACTATTTTAAATGGAGGAACCGCCAATACTGCCCCAAAATGAGAAGGGAGTGCTTATGACACCAGAAGTTACCACAACAGAGGATTCTTAAAATCTCCCATTGTGACTCGTGTTAGACTGTTTATAGAGAAGGTGCTTTGCTGAAATAAATCAAATTAATTTGGAATCTGCCTCAAATTTCCACAGTGTCTCTGAATTCCATCAATGCCATCCACAGAGGTCTTTCTGCTGTGTAAGTGACTTGTGAACTCAGCCTCATGCCTCAGAGCGGTTGGCTGAAGCGTGGAGTTGTGAAGCTTTAATAGTGCCACTTCTTGGGGTCTGAACTGCACTGCTGCTTTGGGCAGTGGAAGGCATCATCTCACAGGGAGTTGCAACCAGGGATTTGCAAGGACCTCTGAGGAAAGAAGACACCCAGTGGAAACCAGTGACAGCAGCAAGGTGTTGAGCCCTTCAAACACCTCCATTTCAGGAAAGGGGTTTTGGGACAGCTAGAGGTGTGGACAGGCAGCTGCGGGCTTTTCAAAACGACTTTTAGGGGCTTGATTCACTTCTGAAAATGCATTTTCTGACGTCATTTGTTGGGGGCTTCAGCATAAGCTTTGCTGAGTTTCTGAAGAGCTATGGTCTGAGTGTTCACTCAAGAAAACAGCTGGACTGGTGGGGAAGGAGCTTGCTCGCTGCTGCACTCCTGCACACCGGTGGGTCTGTGCTGGCTGCGGGCTCAGCTAGCAAGCGCTCTTCGCCCTGTGCTTGGGCTGCAGTCAGCATGCGGGGGGACCTGACCTTCACCCCCCACCGGGATCTGCCACCACAAGCACATTCCCACCAGAGCCGTGGGCAGATGGGTGGCCAGTGCAACCAGGGCAGCCCTCTCAGCCCAAGGGGGAGCAGTGCAAGAGTGGGGGCCCACCGCTCCTCTTAGGCAGGTTCCTCTTCTGCACAGAGGAACCACCCCAGTGCCAGTGCCTGAGGGGATTTCGTGGTCTCCAGCACGGGGAGAGCCCCTGAATGAGCGGCAATGCTCTGAGAGCCTCTGCTGCCAGACATATTGCTTCTGGCTTATTTCCAACAGGTCACTCTGACTTAGAGCCTGGGCTCACCTGGTGCTTCTTTAGGGAGGCAGGAGAGCCTTTGCACTCAGGAGAGCAAGGACAACCTTTCTGAAGGAAGGGAGATGCACCCTTTGGCTCTGCACGGCACCCTTCCACAGTGACCCATTCCAGAGAGCCCCCCACCGCTGGTCCGAGTTGAGATCTCTCTTTGATTTTCTGCCTTGGGTGCAATTCCCAGGTGAGTCAGTTGGGACTTCAGAGGGGTTTGGTGAAAGCAGAAGCCAACTTTCTATGAGTGAGGGCTTGCGAGCAACTGGTGAGAAACAACAGTCACTTTTCCTGGCATGCTTTAGTCAATGCGACCTTAAGAGTGTGAAAAAACAGGGGGCCTGGTGGTGACTGCCGTGGTTCAACAGCGGCAAGAGTGTTTTCACAAAAGGACTTCAATTCGGCCATCGACTCAGAAAACTTCCACGAAGGCAGCGGGGCTTTTGGGTAAGGTTTGAAGGGTCAGGCACTCACAATGGTGTGGAAATCATTAGAAAAAGATGAACGGGCTGTGAGGTGCTGTAAGTGTGCAGATCACCAGCAAGGCCAGTTAGGGAGGAATTGTCTCTTAGCATATGCAAAAAGCACCCAACGAAAGTTCACTGGCGCGCTGCTGCTGCAGTATTTAATGCAGACACCACAGTTGTGTTATTGATCAGAGTTTTCTACTTTACAGACTGAAGTGGTGGTCCTAAATTTTTTTTTGCCATCTTAAATGGAAGTGGCTGACGTCCAGAAACCCTGAGTAAAGATGTCAGCAAAGCTAATGAGATTACCATGTCTTACTCATGAAAAGACTTATTTGCAAAGGTCGAAGGTGCATGTAGGGGTCTTTCTTTAAGCATCCCCCCTAACATTTAGGCAACTGGAAATACTTTTCTAATAGAGTTCTTGCTGCACAAAGACAGCAACCTACCACCCAGCAGCTAGTTTTCTGCATATGTATTGTCTGGGGTTTTTGTGATTGACTTTGTCTTCTCTTAAAAGGTTTCTTAATGTGTATCTCACCTACCTGTCTAGCTATACATGGATGTCTTTGGACAAGAACAACTGCTTTTTTCAAAATATTCTCCAGCGTTTGAGAAAAATGTTTTTTTTTTTTTTCCCCCCTGAAGGGTTTGACCTAATATGGATCAAATCTGAATGTTTCAAATCTGCATGTTTCACACTGGCCCAGAATTCGCCGTCTTAAAAGGTGCAAAAGAGAGAAGGCACTAGAAGTGTTCATTTTATAGTGATATATTTCAAGATGGTTTTATACTTAATGAAATTACAGTTGGTGCCCTGAGTACCACACAGTCTTGCCCCTAGGACTTGACATTGGATTTTTAGAAAGCTTTTCAGATGCCTTTTGGTAAAGCTGTGGTTGCTGGTTTTAATTTATGGTGGTAGTCACCTCCAATCTCCAAGATGTATTTTAATGTTTTGAAGGTGCCTTAACTCGTGACTGAAGAGATTTCGGATGGGCACTGCCAATTCTTTTTTTAGAGGATGGATAGTGTGTTATAAACCCGGTATCTAAAAATGCCCACACTTCTCACTTCTCCCTCAAAACGTGGCGATAATTACATTTAAATTTCAGAAGATGGCGTTGAAGATTTGCAATTAATATCCTAAACGCTGCCTGTACCCTCCACAGCGGCGGCCTGCCAGCACTGAGCGTGATGACTGTTTTTTTGATCTGATACGTTACAGCAGAAAGGATGTGGATGTGTGTTGGAGACGTTAAAACAGAACAACAACAAGAAAAGTGTCGTGGCATGAAACACGTGTTTGAAACCCGAAAGGCGGTAAGAAAGACTTTCATGCAAGCCAGGACCTCGGTCCTTCATCCCCCACCCCCCCGGCTCCCGCCACGCTGGGGCAGGGGACTGTGCGAGCAGGCGAGCGGGTGTGTCACCCACCACCCAGCCCCGGCCCTGGTGCCGGTACTTCAGACGGGCTTTCC
>NW_020799095.1:62926299-62958416 GCF_003259725.1 Athene cunicularia
ATTTTTTTTTTTATTTTTTTCCCCCTATTTTTCCACCGGCCCTGGGGAGGGTCGCGGGAATGGGTGGGGGGATCCGCTAAGGGAGGGAAAAGGGGAGGAAAAGACTTTTTGGGGGTCTTTGCGTGGACTTCGGTGGGAGAGCCACGGCCCCCGGGGAGAAGCTGGGGCACCGGTCTTGGTGTCCGGGTGTTGCTGCCACCTGCGGAGGGGTGTGAGGGGTGCGGAGCTGCCCGCCTGCCAACAGCAGTGTGCACCTGCCTGACAAGGGTCTCGGAAAGTCTCCCTGTGTAGAGAGGCAAAGACTGTAGGTGCAGACTCACTTTTTTATTAGATGTAAGGGGGTGGGGGGGGAACCCGCCTTTGGGCATTCAAGCACTTTTTCAGATCGAGGAGACAAACCTGACACCAGGTGCCCATCACTGGTGTGGGTGTCCCCCACCTTGTTGGGACCGTTCAGTGGGTGCCCGTCACTGCAGAGCCGCTCTGCTCCCAGTGCCTGCGTGCACCTCTGCGTGTAGCTGGGGCTCTCTGCAAGCTCCCACGTCCCCAGGGACAGTGCCCTTATGCCAGGTTCCGTGGGTTGGTGTCTTTCCACTTTTAGGTATTTGCAATGTATAGATTTGAATGTTACTATATCTGCGTGTTGGGAGCAGTTGGAGGGGTAGATATGTATAGGACATCATGTGTTCAGATGTGTCTTGCTTAAGTGAGCTTGTGAAAACTACTTTGATGTTATAGTTAGATGCTGTCTGTATAAATCATAACTGCATGTGAAGCCCTCCAAACTGCGTGCGTGTGTCTAACGTTACATATATGCACTGTCAGATGCAGATACATTTTAATGCAATAGTTTTTCTTTTTTTGGTTAAAAAGTAAAAACCCAGTTGAACTCTGAGAAGGACAGGGGGTTTATGCCACTTGCAATGAAAAATTCAACAACCCATGTACGTTCATGCAAAACAGTGTCGGGACAGGGGGGAAGTCTGTCAAAGTCTGCAGCGAGAGCGGTGCCTTGGGAGGGCGATGGGGGGCTGTGCCCAGTTTCCTGAAGCTCTGTACCGTGTATCTCGGGCTCCCCAGGGCCCCCCTGCACACTGTAGCTGCTGTTTGGCATGATAGGTGTGACACTGGGGACTGTTGGCAGGGCTCTATATGGGGACTTCAGCTGACACATGACCTGTGGGTTTTTTTCTCCCCCATCCTGCTCCTGTCCCTCTCCTCCACAGCCCCCCAGAGAGATAGTGCTTGGGTGTGTGCAGAAAGGTGGTCTTGGTGAGGCACCCCAAAACCCCCCACCCAACCCGTGACACGAGTGGCATGAACTTGGAGCCGGGCGAGTGCGGGATGAACTCAGTAAGCTGTGGCAACGGGAAACTCCGCCAGTGGCTGATCGACCAGATAGACAGTGGCAAGTACCCGGGGCTGGTATGGGAGAATGACGAGAAGAGCATCTTCCGCATCCCCTGGAAGCATGCCGGCAAGCAGGACTACAACCGCGAGGAGGATGCTGCTCTCTTCAAGGTAGGGCTCAATCCGGGGTTGGGGTTGTGGGACACAGCCAGGGCAGGAGGGATGCTCGGAGGCTCTGCGGTGGCCCCTCGCCATCCTATCCTCGCCGCCCACCTCTTCAGGCTGGCTCTGCTGGGTGCCCACTGCCACCGACTGCCCGCCCGGTGTCCCTGGCTGTGCCCTGGTGTCCCCTGCGTTTGCAGGATGAGGCCGCCCACCCTTTCCCTCTTCTCTATGTGGAGCTAAATGCTTGTGGGACTGCAGCACATCTATTTCCACATTCATCTTGGATCCTTTTCTCCCTTTCCTTCTGCCTGATAAACTGTTTTTCCTACCTTACTATGCTGCTTTTTTCTCAGCCTAAACATGTAAGGAGTAAATTGATGCACATATAAATGCTGTTTCAAGCATTGTGGACTTGTACCTTGTAGTTGATTTTTTTTTTTCCCCTTGTTCTTTTGATCATCTGAAATGTTTCCAGGCTTGGGCTCTTTTTAAAGGAAAGTTCAGAGAGGGCATTGATAAACCAGATCCCCCTACCTGGAAGACAAGATTAAGGTGTGCTTTGAACAAGAGCAATGACTTTGAAGAACTGGTAGAGAGAAGCCAGCTGGACATCTCAGATCCCTATAAAGTGTACAGAATAGTGCCAGAAGGAGCTAAAAAAGGTAAAGCATCTCAAATTCCCTGTGTAACAGAGTGTGAATATGTCTTGTTGTAAGCATATGAGGACTGAAGCGTGCTTTTCTGGAATGGCCCTGCAGACTTTTAAAGTCTTTTAAGGAGCCACAAAGCAAGGCTCAAGTGCAGCTTGTTCCGATGACTTAAGAGGCTGTGTCTGCGAGAGGACTGCTGGCGGTTGAGTCGGAGCGTTGAAAGGGAGCCCTTGCAGAAGATGCAGACAGGGCCCTGCACATTGCTGGAGGAATTACTCTTCTAGCTGGAGCCTTCCTGCCGGTTCTGTGTAGCGAGAGCCAAGCAAGCAGCTCAAGGGACAGGCACACATGCAAAAAATATTGCTTGCTGGATCTAGGTTTTAAGTTCAGGGAAGAGCAGAAGTGTTTTGAGCTGGACAGTAGGTAACTGCTGTGGGGGGAAGAGCTGGGAACGAGGGATGCCCAGCTCGCAGCCTGCTGGGCAGAAGCTGGAGGCAGTGCCAGCTGCCCAAAGAAGCCCCTGGTGCCAGGCAGGGCTTGCAGGAGGCAGAGGCTTGGCAGGGTCTGGGGGGGCATCGCGACGCGCTGGTTATGGCTGAGCAGCACTTTCCTTTGGGGTACCAGGAAGCCCAGTGGGACAGACTGCCTCTTGGAGCTGCCTGCAAGGGAGGGCTAGGAATCCTGTCCCAAACAGGTGCTGGAGGGCATTTTAGTCCTTTGTTTGTTCAAAGGCAGGTTGTATGGGTTTGTCTTCAATGTGCCAATTTCAGATTTCCTTAAGGTGTGGTTGACATAATTTATTTTCCTCCCTCTGGTGAACTTAGGTGCAAAACAGATCAGCATGGAGGAGCAACCATTAATGATGAACCATCCCTTTCCAATAACGTCTCCTTACACTTCGCTACCATCTCAGGTGTGACATTAGTTACGCATTTCACTTGGTGCTTGTACATTGAGCAGCACCATTTCTGTGCTATGTGCTGTGTCTGTCTTTGCTGGTGTGGTTCTCTAGTTCTCCCTGGGAAGAAACTTTATTATGAAAACTGAGAAATTGAGAAGCAACTTTTCTAATGTCATATGAGGCACAGGGCAGTTGATTTCCCTTGGTATTGTTTATCCCTGAGTAATAGCTCTTTGCTGTTGGATGATAGATATTAGTGCACTGCCATTCTGTTGACGCCAGAATGTAAGCACCCAGTGAAGCCTTGCTCTTCCGAGCAGACATTTACCAGCAATGCTTTGACTGCCTTTTGTTATTCCACCCTGCTTATTATTTACACCAGTGGTGAGAAGTTCATTTGAAAGCCTCACTGGTGGTGGTGGCGAAGTGCCATTTGTGTAGCCTGGGCAATGCTTAGACCTCCGCGGGCCTTGGCAGAGCAAATCAAGGAGCTGAAATGTGAAAGCTGATGCAACGCATAGCATCAGTTTTGACAGCTGCTGAGTAAAAGAATATCTCGTTAAATTGAATAGGTACCAAACTACATGGTGCCCCATGAACGGAACTGGAGGGAGTTTGCCCCGGAGCAGCCACATCCCGACATCCCCTACCAGTGTGCCAGCGTCCCCTTCGCAGCTCGCAGTCATCACTGGCAAGGGCCTGGCTGTGAAAATGGTAAGATGATCCCATTTAGGGTTGCTTGCTGAGGTTGGTCACCTAGAACGACCACAGATTTCAGGTTTCTTATTTGTGGCTTTGACTGGAATTAAAAGAAGTGGCTGGAGAGGAGTCCTGGGCTCCCCTCAAAGAGAGCCATGGGGCCAAGGCAAGAGCCTTTGTCCTGGCTCTTGCTTTCACTGCCACCATATGTGTGGTGTGTGGGCTGTGCAGTCCTCTGAGGTGATACAGTTCAGCTCCCAAAAGTCCTCAGCTGTCTCAAAAGCCCTGAGCAGTAAGAAGGAAACCAACCTCCCCAAAAAAAGCCCAAATGAGAACATGTGTTCTTTAGTTTTGCTTTCTGGTTTTGGACCTTTGAGGCACACATTAGTGAGGTTTTCCCTCCAGCCTTGTGGACTAAAATGGCATTATTCTCCTGAGAAGAAAGCTGAAATTATTACTTTATGTTAGTGCTGTGGCAGTGGGACAACTTGTCGTGGATTGAGTCTCTCTTGGGCTGGTGCAGCAGGAATAGGATAAAGGGATGTTCTCTTCCCTGAAGATCTCTCAGTACCAGGGCCTAACATAATCATGGCTTTCCAACTTCTGCAGCCTTAGGAAAAAGCCTGAATTGTGAAAACTGGCAATGCTGAAGCCCACAGAAGATAAAAGATGAGAGAAAGGGAACTGTGTACTGTAGACCGTTGCAGGATAACTCACCTGAGGATGCAGGGTTTTGCTTTGTGAGGAAAAGCAGCTGATTCAAAAGGGCAGGAGGGGCTGGGAAGCGAGGAAGGACATAGAGCAGGTACTACATTTTCAGAGGACAGCTCTCTAGAGGTTTTGGTGCAGAGAAAACTTTGAGTCTGTTAGAAAGTAAATGCTCAGTGCACTGCAACTTTTGCTGGCAGTATATTGGAATTATTAGGCAGAATCCTTTATTTTTAGTTGAGCTATTTACTAATAAAAAACAAGGTAGCAAGCTGAATGAACTCTGCCCTGAAGTAGTTAAACACAGCAGCAGTTGAACACAAGTTCAGATGCTTTGCTGAATTTGGAAACAGTTGTTAGTGGCTGGTATGGGGTTTCTCACTGGACTCTGAAACATGGCAAGAGATGTGGGTGTTTTGTGTCTGCATCACTCCAGCTTCTGATCGTGGTGGGTTCTGCTGCTGGGAAAGGTAGTGTGCGCTTGTCTGCAAGTCACTTGCATCATTCTCCAAAGACTTTTATTGACATTAAGAAACAGGAAAACACCAATTGCCCGTGTTACAATCCATTTACTGAAAAGCATCTCTTGGAACAGTCTAATACTAGCAGGTAATAAAACCCTAATAATCTCCTGCTGCACAATTTTCTTTACCTACTTCTAAAACAGTGTTAATTCCAGCTTTATTGTTATACCCATCTTTAGTAAAATGCCTTACACAAAATGGATTGTTTTATGCAGTAAACTTTTAAGAGCACTTTAGTCTAGTTAAAAATGTAAATTATTTCTGTAATAGAATAACATGTTAAGTGAAGAAAAAGGAATAGGGGGAATACTGAAATGTTCAGGGAGTAAGTATTTTGTGCAGGCCTAAATAAAAATACAGTACAAATAACATCTGGAGAGACTGGTGGAGTTGGCATACCTGGAAAAAGTGGGAAATAGGACCTTTTTAAGAAGGAGGAAGGAGAAAGTTCCTGGTGGGGCCCAAAAAACCTTGCTTTTGCATCGCTGTGATCTCTGCCTGAGCTTTTCTTTTAGGATTTAGGCAGCTGTTGCTGACTTTTGTTTGTGAAAACAGGTTGTCAGGTGACAGGAACCTTTTATGCTTGTGCCCCTCCTGAGTCCCAGACTCCTGGCATCCCGATTGAGCCAAGCATAAGGTCTGGTGAAGCCCTCGCCCTGTCAGGTAAGGTCCGTAACCCCCCCGGGCTTTCTGGGGAGCTTGACAAGAGACTCTCACTTCTGACACCATCTCTCTAATGAAAAGAAAAAAGAAGAAAAGAAAAAGAAAATATTTTAATGAATCAATTTGGTGTATGGGCTTAAGACTCTGTTTTCCAGGATAGTTAAGCACTTGTAGCCCCACCTCCAAGGGAGGGAGACGGTTAAAGTTAGTGGAAGTGCTTTGCTGGCTTGTGGTGTTAGTGCTGGGTTGCTTTGGTGAGCCACCAAATCGGGCCTTCCCAGGGGAACTTGGAAATTTTGGAGGGTCAGTGACTTTTAGCTTGGTTTTTCATTTGAGAGGAGCCCCCCAAAAAACTTATGTTACCTGGGTACCTTCTGTGCTCCTGCTGGTGCCATCTGGCTTTGCTCTGCTTTGTTATTCCTGGTGAAAAAAAGCATTTGGGAAAGAAAAGGGGAGTTATTTCAGCCAGGTTTGCAGATGTCTGGATGCTGGGGGACTTTCTGAATAACTCTGGGAAAAGGCATGGAAATGTGCTTTTTTACAGAAATAATGGCTAAACCTATAACATGATGCTCAGCAGGTCTCTTGGGCGGGATTGTTCTCCAGAATCAGGGTCTGTACGTATGTATATATGTGTGTGTGTTTGTGTATATGTATATATAAAAATGTATATTGTACACACACACACATATATATTTAGTGCTGGGTGAGTTCTTAGGGGTCAGCCAAGCTGACTGAATGGCCATTTGAAAGTAAGGCTGGGGATTTCGGGTGCAGCCCTATTGGAGCTGGAGCCAGCAGTTGCTTCTCTTCAGGCAGCTGAGTGCAAGTTTGCAGGTCCCCTGTGCAGAAGCCTCTTTTATGCAAAATGTGAGGAGAAACACAGCTACTCCCTGATTAAATCTGAGGAAGTGTACTGAGCCGGAGGGTCTAATTGTGACATGAACTTGGAAGATGTGATGAACAACGACTTTTTGTGTGCAGACTTTTCCTTTTAAACGGAAATGTGAAGTTTGCGGGATGTTAGTTCCTGCTCAATTCCCACATCAGTAGCTCTTGTAATAAAATGAAAGAGCATTAATGCTACCATGCCCCTAAAGTTTTAGTATTTATATTCTTTATATGATTTTTTGCTAATGTGAGCCTGTCTTCTGTGTGGTAGTGACCACAAGGCTCTGAAATCTCATGCAAACTTGTCTCTTGATCTTAGTATAGATCTGGAACATAAAACATTCATGCCATGTATCACAGTTGATTTTTTTTTTTCTCTCCTCCTTGTAGATTGTCGACTCCACATCTGCTTATATTACCGTGAAATACTGGTAAAGGAAGTGACAACTTCTAGTCCTGAAGGTTGTAGGATATCCCATGGCCAAAGTTACGAGGTTAGCAGCCTGGAGCAAGTTATCTTCCCTTATCCAGAAGATAATGGCCAGAGGAAGAACATAGAAAAGCTACTGAACCACCTGGAACGAGGAGTAATACTGTGGATGGCACCCGATGGCCTCTATGCTAAGAGACTTTGCCAAAGCAGGATCTACTGGGACGGGCCTCTGGCACTCTGCAGTGACCGACCCAACAAGCTGGAGCGGGACCAAACATGCAAACTCTTTGATACTCAGCAGTTTTTAGCAGGTAATTTCTGCTATGGCTTTGATATCGTTTCTGGGTCTCTCTCTACATCAGCTTCACGGGGGTGCTCTTTTCACATTACCTTATGAATTACCATAAGAATTACCCCTCAATTCTTCTGAGCAAGCACAGTCAAAGGGTGGTTGGTTCCTGAATAAACTGCTCTCTGTGCACGTTTAGTGTCCCTGCACAAACTAGCAGGAGTGAACTGATGCTCAGCTGGTGATACTCAAAACCCCACATCTCTTTAAGAAGCGTAAGGAGGAACCTAACAAAACAGCCTTCCCACAAATTGAGTGACAGAGGAAAGTGGATCCTGATCTTGGATCTGCTAGTTTAAGTCCTAGGTAGGTCTGTGGTCTGCATGCACGCTGCTCTCAACTTGGCCCAGAGCAAGCCTGAGATCTTGCTCAGTGTAAACAAACACCAGCATGAATTTCAGTAGAAAGCCTTCTTTTCAGTCTGTGCCAGTGTTTAAAAGATATCTTGGGGGTAGAAAGGATTCCACAAACTCTGGAGTTTCAGAATTGCCTAATACTCTAAGGAAGAAGGTGGGAGAAGCTCTGTGGGAGGGTCTCGTTTCACACAGTGAGGTACAGAGCGGACAAGGCCACACTTCAGGACAGTGCCACCTTCTTCCAGCCCATGGAGGGAAGGGGCAGAGCCTCAACTCTGCTTCCCAGGACTTCTGAGCAGTTAGAGGGAGGAAAGCTGTCCCCCCAGAGAAATGGGTTGGAACCAGTCATTGTCCCAGAGGACAGCTTGGGCAGCAGGAATACACATTGGCCCTTTTTTGAGTTGTGTGGCATCGCTATAGGTGAATTGTGTGCTGATGGTTTGGTGTGTTTCCCCATTAGAAAAAGGGCAGCATCACCGGCATGACTCTCTAAGGAGAATAATGCCTTAGAAAATTAAAAAAACCCCATAAAATCCAAACCAACAGCTTTAGCATACTTCATATTCCAGGGTTGATGCACCATCTTAGCAAGATGGTCAAGCAAGAAATGCATTTGAAGAGAGAATCTCTCATGGATGTGAGAATTGACAGTTAGAAAGGGGAATTTGAGGTCAGGGTATTGGCTTGGGCTTCAATCACATGCTAATTTAAAGGCGTATAATTTTGCCTCTGATGATGGTTTTGGAAATCCCTTTCCCTTTTCTCAGGTGTTTTTTTAGATGTACTCTGGGTTCTTCCAAACGGTTGACAGGACATCTCTTTTTAGATGCCTAACCCCAAAGATAAGCTCAAGCAAGAGTTATTTTTCCCCCCTCCTGAATTACTTATGCACCAATGCCTGTGCAAACCCAAGCATGTGGTTGAAGTCTGTGGTGTGTGCAAAGTG
Organism: Athene cunicularia; assembly: GCF_003259725.1. Classification (NCBI taxonomy): domain Eukaryota; kingdom Metazoa; phylum Chordata; class Aves; order Strigiformes; family Strigidae; genus Athene; species Athene cunicularia. Next base: position 62,934,935 of record NW_020799095.1, read on the forward strand.
AGTTTTTGCATGTGCTGATGCTCAGCTAGGTTTGTAAGCGACTTGCCATGGGTGTATCATATTTGCATGTTAATTGAATGTACTGAGGTCCCAGACTGCAGGCAACCTTAGGGATTCCCCCCTTAGGAACCTGAGCCTTCCTTGGGAAGAGAGGCAGGAGATCTCTACAAGGAGGGGAAATCTTGAACACCTGAGAAAGGGAGAGATGCAGAACTCCTATGGACCACAGCTGTTAGGAGCCTATTGAGGAGCTGGACCCTGCAGTGCAAACTGCACTGGAGCGTCGAGGCCTGTGTTGAGCAGTCTGTACTGTTGAGAAGCCTAAAATGGCAATAGACCAGAAAGTAGGTGAGTGGTCTCTGGGGTCTCCTGTGGAATAAATGCAGTAAGTTGGGCTGGGTGGAAATTAGGAGGATAGGGGAAGAGAATTGGGGAATGTGAGGGTGGCAGCCAGAGGAGGATGGGCTTGACGGATGGAGGGATGGCTGAAGCCGGAGTAGCAGGAGATGGGGAAGGTTTGGGGAGATACGTGGGGAACCCTGTGGTGTTGGAGGTGCTTGAGCCTGGAAAGGGAAATGGAGCAAGTGGGGGGGGTTTAGAGTAGAGCAAGGCTGACCTCAAGCTCTGATTATCCTGCTGGTGGGAAAGAAGGGGCTTTCTTCTCCAGGTCCATGCCATGGGCTGCTGTGTGGCACTCCCACAGGTATTCAGGGTTTGGAGAATTGCTGAGGCCAAGTAAAATGGGGTGAAACAGCAAGTTCCTCATTAGCATTATGGCTGGACTGGGCTTGAGTGGATTGTCCTGCCCTGCCCTGTGTGCCAGCACAGAGGGAAAGAGGGTTCCATGGAAAATATCTCTTCTCTCCTGGCGTATCTCCAGAAAGTTCACAGAACTTTTAGGGGGGGTTTGGGGAGATCCTGGGGAGAACTATGAAAACTCCTGTTTTAAGTGAGCTGCCCTTTGGTTTACTCTTAAAACTGACCCTCCTAGTAAGACCAGTTGTGGTACTGGTCACACCTTGTTTTGAAAAGGTTGCAGTTGGAGTAGAAATGGCAGGGGTGTATTCTGGGAAAAGATGCATTTGTCATTCCAAGGTCAAAGACTCTCCTCTTCCTGTATAGCAGGGGGTACTTCATTATAAGACATTGGTTTTAATATTAATTTTAACTTTTTCCAGAAAGCATGCTTAGAGTTATAAATGAAAATGAAATCTTTACCAATCTACTGTGTAGGAATACTGCACATAACGCAGACATTAATGAGCATATTGCGTTAGATGGATTTTTCTCTTTTCTGGAAGGAAATGCAGTGTCTACAACACAACATAGTGATTTTGATCCAAGTGGAAGTTTCTTATAAAGGCCTCCCCTTCTATCTTTTGAAGGGGACACTTTGACTCTTGGAATAATTATATAATTTGATCTTTTCCCCTCTGTGCAAGACTGTGGGTTAGTGAAGAGAGTGCAGGAGGGCAGAAGACACAGGCTCTTTTGCTGGCTCAGTGCATGGCTTAAATGAGGTCCGTCACCTGCTCTTGCCTCCTGTTGCCTCCCCATCCCCCACTAGGCACAGTGATGACAGTGGCTCCATGACTGTGTAGCTGAGGCTGAATTTTGTGCTTTGCAATACTTTGAGTCTCTGGCTCTGCTCAGCCATAAGTTTCAGCGCTTTTGTCTGATTTCTGCTTGAGTGGGTCCCAACTACCATCAGAGTCTGCTCCAGGAGGTTCTGTTGTCAAGGCCCAATAGAAATACTAATTGAAAGATATCGCAGTTCGTGCATATGAAATGACTTGTGAGGCAAGGCAAATGGAAAAATTGCAGTGTTATAACTAGTTCCCTCTGATCTGTGGGAAAGTCTCCAAACTCAGTGTCTTGCCTCTCATCTTTTTCTTGTCTCTTTCATCCTCCCCTGGAGTTACTTCATCTTCTCCCACTGTGCTCCAGGGCCATCCATTTGGAGCTCAGCCATCCACGAAGTCTTTCTTACTGACCTGAACTGGTTTTGTCCGAGATAATTTTCTTCATAGCAGCCCATGTGGTGCTATGGTTTGTATTTGTAATCAAAACAGTGCTGATAACACAGGGGTGTTTTAGCTAACGCTGAACAGTGCTTGCACAGCATCAAGACTCTCTCCTTTCTCACTCTGCCCTCACAGCAAGTAGGCCGGGATGGACAAAAGGTTGGGAGGGGATGCACCTGGGACAGATAACCCCAATTTACTAAAGGGATATTCCCTGTTATATGACCTCGTGGTCAGCAGTAAAACTGTCAGGAGGGGGAGTTTGCCAGAGGTTGCTCTTGCTTGGGGACTGGCTGAGCATCGGCCAGCTGGTGGTGAGCGTTTGCTTTTTTCCATCACTTGTTTTCCTTTCTTTTGTCTTTTTTTTTTTTTAATTATTTTTACCTATTAAACTGTTTTTATCTCAACCCACAAGTTTTCTCACTTTTGCCCTTCTGATTTGGCCCATCCCAGTGGCAGGATGAGTGAGTGGCTGAGTGGTGCTTGCCTGCCTGCCGGGGTTAACCCTCAACATGGCCCTTTCTCTCTTTCCAGAGCTGCAAGCCTTTGCTCACCATGGACGTCCACTGCCGAGATACCAGGTTGCTCTGTGCTTTGGGGAGGAATTTCCAGATCCACAGAGGCAGAGGAAACTAATTACAGCCCACGTAAGTAGGCTACCTTACCTAAAAGAAACATACTCCTTGGAGGATGTGAATCTGACAGTGAGGCTTTTCTACCTTGTGAGGGAGGTAATAAATTATTGAGAATGCAGCACCATCCAGACCAGGGTTGAATTCCTAGATCTGCCAAAGACTGACTGGTAGCCCTCAGCAGGGCAGAGCACCAGATTGCCCTCTCTGTAGAGCATAAGTGTCATCCATGAACTCTTGCAAATCCCTTCAAAACCCAAAGCTGAAAGACACCTGGGAAGAGCTGGGCTGCATTGTTATTGCTGGCCCAGTTGTGCAGCTCCTTGTGCTGCCAGGCTGGTGCAGGACATGGTGCTTTCACAACCGCTGCACCTGAGGGTGCTCCAGAATCCCAGCCCTTAATGGGATGCAGGGGCTGCCTGTGCAGCTTCAGGGTTAAGGTAGCTGGCAAGCTCATGGGCTCTCTGACCACAGTTCACACACACTCAAAGCTAGTGTTTCGGGATGCTATCTGAGAGAGGGTGATGACAGAGACTGAGACCAGGTACTTTCTAAATTGGCTGTACTGGGCCATAAAACCACAAGAGAGGTGATAATGCACATGTTAGTGGCATGGCTTAGCTTATTGCATCTTTGAAGAAAACTGCTGTCTCTTAATTTTTCAAAAGCCCCTTTGGTAGCAGCATGGGTCTTCAGTCAGAGTTTTGTCATAAGCTGTGGCCTCCCCTTAGCTGCGTAGCTTTCGTACTGCCACACCGCTGCTTAGCGAGTCTCTGGGGTGGAAGGTGGGAAGCTCAAAAATCCATCTTGAGCTATGCAAGGGCTAGTTAGAGATAGATTTCCATCTCTGTTTCTCCTTAAACTCTTTTCCATCTCCATTTTGGCTTTCCAGCTTTCCATCCCTCCTTTCTAGCATCTCCTCTCCAGCCCCCTTCTCCATCTCCTGTCCTGGCACATTCTTTGTGAGCCTGTACCACCTCCTCTTTCCAGATCTTTGCTTTCCCCTTACCAGTTCCTTTGCAACCTGCTCAACCTCTTGGGCTGTCCTGGCTCATGGGCTGGTGGGGCTCCACAATCTCACCAAACAGCTGTGTGCCGGGAGCTGTCTGGCTCACTCGCCCCGCTGCCTTCCCATCTACCCCTCCACTCAGCTGCTTCCAAATGCCGGAGAGAGGAAAGGGAAGGGGTTTTGGTGGGGGTCTTCCAAGGCAGTGATCCCTTCTGGGTCTCTCCCTTCCCAGAGGCAGGACCCACAGACAGTGTATTTTTTTCTCCAAAACGGTGCCCATATCTTAACGTGGAAGGGCTGCCTGACCTGCAGGAGAGGGTTGTGGAGAAGAGTTATCCAACCTGTCTGTCCCCCGAGAGTAAGGAGAGCTGCAGGTGTTTGTTCTCAGTGTGCAACTTAAAAATTTGCAGTCAAGGCCCAAAGCCCCAAGGGTGAAGAGACAGAAGTGAAGGCAGTGTTAAATCATACAAATCCCTCTTGATGGTTGAACAGATTCCTCATCAGAGCTTGAATGAATAGAAACAAGAGTGACTGTGGTGTTAGACTGAAGTCTAATTTCAAACACAGTCATTTGGGACTTATCTCAGTCTGCCTGAGAGCTCCAGCATTTCAGGTTAGGTTCTCAAAGTACTTTACAATGCAGACAAGACTATCGGTGCTTTATGTACACATTTGACCACATCGAGTGGCCATGGACCTGTCTGGCCTGAAGGCATCACTTACACCCAGGGGCTGCCTAAGGGGCTTCAATTACTATTACATCATTTGTGTCACTGTCATGTGCCCCTCTAAATGAAGACTGTGGAAGTAAGAGGTGTGTGCAGTTAGCAAGGCACTTGGCAGCAGAACAGGCAAGGCCTAACTTAAAACAAGATTAGTGAGAACACTGAAATAATTTTCCCATTCTGATAAGCAGAACTGTTTTGTCCTGTCTTGTTTTTAAGTTAAACCCACTATAAATAACTAAGATGAGGAATGAAATTTTGTCACATGTCTGATTAACATTTTGTCTGTTCTTAAGGTTGAACCAATGTTTGCCAGGCAGCTGTATTACTTTGCTCAACAAAACAGTGGACATCTTCTGAGAGGCTATGACTTACCAGAACTTGTGACTAGTCCAGAGGATTACCACAGATCTATTCGCCATTCCTCTATTCAAGAATAAGATCCTCAGAAAGAGTGTTTTTAAAGGCACTGTAAAGATTATGCAGAGTGGAGGAGCATATCTAAGTCGCAATTTGGAGCTCCACATCACAGCTGGATGTGTTCAGGGGTTCAATGATAGGAAAGTGAACTAGGACAACCATATTGTATGATACAAATGGTGGGTCTTCAACATTTGGATGCTACATCTCACATAGGTTCCACTGTCGCTGAGAATAACTCAAAACTGACGAAATGATTGCTATGTTTACGTCCGCTTAATGTTCTCCTTGGGTTTTGAGGACTGATTCTTACTGAAGACTTAAATCCAGAGTTTACACTGTTACTTTTGCAGGGCTATTTATTTTGGATTACTGATCTCAGGGAAGGTACATAAATTTGCGGTGTTCCCAATCTGAAACTGTAGCTACTGTAGGTAGGTAGCAAATGTAGATGTTTTATTGAGAATAGCTAATACATGTAAGTGGTTATAAATTTAGATTAATAAGTGTGATGCCTATATTCTTGTATAGAATATTTCAGTGTATTTTTTAAAAGCAATGCAATTCTTCAGAGACATATTTTTTTAATGCCTGACTGACATTTGTCCTGACAATGAATTTTGTTGCTGCCACTGTTGTTATTGGATAAGCCCCCATAATAGCAGTTTCTAAGGTGATGCATTTATGGTACTGTGTTAAGACAAGTGACATTCAATTCATATTACCTGTGGGTTTAGTATATAAACCACTAAAATTAGATCTAGAGTCCCGAAGAGCAGCTTTAAAAATAAATTACATTTTTATTATAATTGAAAAATACTATGCGTTATATATCTATGTATGCATTAGAATTAAGTTGGCAGACCTTGAAAATAGCACAGAAATAGTCCTGCTAGCCTTTTTTTTGGTGACACACGCATAAGCCAGGTTAAAATAACCACCACCTCTGACTTATACAGAGCCAGCTCTGCTCCTTGTGTGTACTTGCAGCTTCCTTCCAGTGGTACTGAAATGAATGTGAAGGGAGAGTTCAAGAAGAGCAGCATTTGGCCTCCTGTATTAAGACAGTCAAGGAAATACTTGTTTTAATGTTTGTTTTCAAAAATTTTACAGAAGTATAATTTGATAGAGTTTGCAGCTTTTAATGTTAGGGTGCTATTAGACAGAGACGAGGTCTGTTGGGTATGCATGTCAGTGAAATTTCCTTGCTGGTGAGCAGACCTTGTGATCTTAGTAGCTTTAACTCCAGAGCATGATCTCCCTATGCTTAACAGACATACTTCACTTGACTTTCTAAATGAGGAAGAAAAACTGGTACTTGGTCTGGCAGCAGACTTGTGTTCTAGGGACTTTGAATTTATACATCTTAAAGATGCATACTCCTTTGGGATATATTATCCCCCTTCTTCTCCACAGTGCCAAACAGAATGAACAGATCAATCTACTTTTGTGTTCTTTGTTACTTGAAGTGTTTTGCCTGGCTTAAAGATTTTCACGGGGGAGAGCTCTTTCTTAGACATTAAAAGCACTGCTTTAGGTGACCTTCAGAGCTTCTGCATATGCTTTTGGCCTGTGCATACATTTTACTGAAAGGGACTTTTGTGTTCAGACTGGTACAATACAAATATTTGATGTGTTTTTCACTTTTTTCTAGTGGTCCTTGCTTCATATGCTCATTGCTTCAGCTCACATCTTAGAATAAAGTCCTTATTCCCTACCAACTTGATTTCTATGTGTTGTTTTCAGTAGTGGGGCAAATCTAATGGGCACAGTACTGCACTCTGGACATGGGCAGCACTGCTGGCTAAGTCTATGGGGAGCTGTGTTTTAAGCCAGAAGTGCAGGGAAAGGTCAAAAGTTAGGGATTTTTTTCTTACAAAAACATCTGCGATATTAGCTACAGTTAGTAGAAGAAGGGAAAATGGGGAGGTTGTCCTTTGACTGTTTGTTTCCTGGACCATGGACAATGCAGCAGAACCCTGCAGCTGGGGATCTGGTGCTACGACGCACCTGAGGGTTTTGCTCCTCCATGGCCTCTGGGGCTGGGGACCCATCTGGTGCCCCCCTGCCCAGCCCAGCGCTCAGGGACTTTGTGACCCACCGCTTGCCAGGCTGGTGGCTGGACATGGAGGTGGTGGTTACCGTAGTCACTATAGTTTTCATAGTGCTTTCAAGTGAAAAAAAGCTGGGAAAGGGTGAAAAGGAGGATGACGAACTAAAATAGTGAAGAGCAGGAGTGAATTTCACTGGGCAGCCCCGAGTTTACTGGAAATCAGTGTCCTGAGAAGGGTCCTTGGGTGCAGTAGCTTACAGACAGAGCAAGGTGTGAAAAGTAGTTACGAGATTTGTGAAGTGTCTGAAGGTGGGAGGAGGCATTTTCTCTTTATGTGGAGGTTCCTGTTGACTATCAAGCTGCATTATCATTTTTGGCTTTGGAATGAGTGTCTAATTATTTTCCTTAAAGAAACATGGTTTAAAGTCAGTGGTTGTGAAGAGGGAGGGAGAAGAGCACCATCTGTGTTCTGGCCAAACACAACTCGCTCATTTTGAATGCAGATAGATGCAGGTGAAAGACTTATTTTAACCAGGGAAGGAGGTTGAGCTATTTCTCTTGTAGGGATGAGGCAGTGGGAAGAGTAGAAGGAAAATCAAGATGTTGATTTATACCATAAATTATTTTGCATGTAAGGACTTTAAAGCTGCGTTTGATTTTTGTGACCGTCTCTTACTGTTCAAAATAACTAATGGATATGTAAAGTGGAAAAAAGCAAACAAACGAAGAAAAAACCCTGAAAACATTTTCTCCTTTTAGTATCTTTTTTCAGTCACTATGTGAAAGCATTTGAAGTACTTCCTACTTCTGTTAACTTCTGTTTATAGTTTCTGAGGTCTACTTCCTTCCTGTTATGATTTCGGTGGCGTTATAAATGACATATTTTACTCCCATCAACAGCGAAGGCATAGCTGGTGCTTTTTCAAATTATTTCAGTGTGCGATTTGTGTCAGTACTGGTTTCTCTGATTTTAATATGGCCACACGTAACAATTGTTTCTTGAAAGGGTTTCGTGTCAGAGCTCTGCAGCTGAAGCGCCTTTATTCAAAATTTGGTTCTGCTAAGTGGTTTTGCCTACTACTGTAAACTGTATTAGCCTTAAAGGGATTGTAGGTTAACCAGAAATGAGAAGATATATTTTAAGCTGAAATACAGTGTAACAGGGTTTGTGGAAAAAACACAGGATTCACGTGAAAACCCCCGTGGCCTTTTAGACGGGCATATGCATGCTGTTTACATCAGCGTTTATCAGCAGCGTGGAGGTGGGGAAACACCACCTTCAGCAGAGAGCTTTCAGGAAAAAGTAAAGCATTTTCTCTTGCACGCTCTCAGATCATTGTCTGTGTGTACTTGTAAAGAGGCAGAGCAGGAGGAGAGAGAGAACAGAGTGCTTACCAAAAAAAAAAAAAAAAAAAAAAAGCTGAGTAGTTTGAAACAATCATATCTCCTTTCCCAGGTAGAATTATGTGTCAAGTTTAGATGAACTCAGATGGCAAGATTTTAAAGATTGCCAGGGTGTTTTTTATCTGAACTCTCATCTGTATAGTAGGAGGCTAAGAATTACTTATTTATGACCAAGTGCTTGCAAGTTTGGTTGGCTCCAAAGAGACGTCGACAGGTCCCTGTGAGTCAGAGCAGTTAGGAGGTAGCTGGTGTGCAGCTCATGGAAACACTTACCTGGCTACACGCTTCAAAGCTGAGCACACCCTCTTTGCATCCCAGCAGGGTGGTTACTTCTACTGCATCCCACAGCCAGCTCCACTGCTCGGCTACAGGTACCAACTGCCCAAACACCTGCAACATGCTCAGTGCCTTGACTGTGCTGAAATGACAGTCAAGGAGGAGCTAACTTAGGGGTCTCAAAATAACACTCCTTGAACTATATACGTCGAGTAACTGATGAACACGCTGACTGGATGGGTTGCCATTGCCCTTTCAGCAAGCAGCAAGAGGGTAGGGGGTAAGGCAAGGGTAAGAAGATAAGGGTAAGAAACTGAAAAACAGGCCAGATGCCTTGGTTCTGGGCTTGGATTTGTTTTTCTGCTTTGCACTGGCAGAGTCTGAGCTGAAATCTGATGTCTGAGTGGCCCTGCACAGGGAGGTGTTTCACAAAAAGACAATAGTCAAGAAAGGGTAGAGCCCAGACCATATTTTCAGCTCTTAGACAGGAGTAGCTTCATGCCCTGGGAAACAATGGAGATTAAACACAGGACTTCATTTTGCAAATGCATTTTTATTGTTTCTGCAGTGTTGGTGCAGCACAGCTGCCCCACGTGTCTCTGCAGGCCAGCTGGCAACCTCCTGCCACCCCAGTTAGAGTGCTGCTGACCGAGGCCAGACAAGCGACTGTGTGCTGGGCACTTCTCTGAAATCAGTCTCCCAGGTTTTGGCCATTATTTCCTGATCCCTTCAAAAGGCAGATCATGAATTATGCACAAATTCTGCCTCTCAAGCTAAGAGAACAGAAGGATTTAGGTGACTTCTTTTCATAAACTGAAGGTAATGCGTCTCCTCCTTATTCCTGGGAAATGGTTTCATCTTTGACCCTTGGGCTTGCTCTGTTTTGGTATCAAGACCAGATTCTGCATTCTTGCTCTAGAAATGTCTGAAATCCCAAAACTTGTGGATTCTGGTTGGCCTGGCTCCTCACCCCAGCTTTTAATCCCTTTCCTGACCAGACAGAAATGATGTCCATGTAGTATCAATGAAGCCACCTACCAGAGAAAGTTTTGTGGATGTCCATGTGAGGCTGGTGAGGTTAGAGCAGGTACTTGCATCTTAGTAGTAGAAATAGGCTTGCCAACCTTTCTCAATACTATTGCAACATGTGCATCACCATGTGCATGAAGTGCATTTCGTCTCATCCTCACCATGTTGTCCACCTTGCTCCTTCTCACTGCCTTTGTGAAGATGTTTGAATCTGGATCAGGCAGCTAGAGGAATGCCCTGATTTCTTCAGGTACGCAAGATGCAGAATCTCTGAGTAGGGGATGGCCAGCACAGCACAGGCAGAGGTCAGACACTTTCAGTTTCAAGCACTTCTGCTGTTTTTCTCCAAAATGCATTAGTCTGTCCATAGGTAAGGCTTACTCATATATCAGGGGACTGCTTATCTCATGTAGTATTATGCCTTCTCCTCCTGGGCTCATATAGGTACCAGCCTTGGTACGTGATCATGGAAGAAATTTTCTTTACTGGTGGTTGCAGCCATCTGGTAATATGCATTGCTAAATACCTTGTTGTGGGTCTAGCTAACCCTTTTGGCTCTTTCTTGGGTCCTCTCTCGATCTTTCTCTATGTTGACAGCAAGATCTAAAGGCAGGCAGTACTTCTTAACTATTTGTGCAGTGTCCAGCATGACAAGGCACCACCTTTGGTGAGCCTCTACACAACACTACAATTCCTATTATTGTGAGTAGGATGTTCGTGGGTCTTGCCAGTTGTGATTCTCACCCTAGAAACCATAAAATGCTCAGCAGAGCATAATCGTGACAATCGTTTATGCTAGACTTTCCCATAGGAAGCTGGTGTGCAGCTTATTTTGTCCCGAGCCACCACATTCAAATTACATTTTCTCAAGGAGGTGATTGAATCAATTGTTTCTCACGCTCCTGCTACAGCCATTCATAATTCTCTCACAAAAGTGAAGGCTGAACATTTCCAGTTTCTAGCACAGAGAATCTACCTTCAGATAAAATCACTTTCAGAGCTAGATGCCCTACCTTTTTCCTTTCAAAATTCTCCTGGTTTTCATGATTTTTATATCCTCAGAAACCAAAGTTATGGGTCGGGTCTAGTTACATCTCCAATAACTTACTTTCATTTCCTTTTTTCACACATGATCAGGAGGTTTAGCCCTCTTCATGACTGTCCCCTCCCACAGAAAAAACCCATGTGAGGAGTAGCGAGAGAGAAAGACTTCAAAAACAGGGTGAGTGACCTCATCATGTATCTACTGTAGAGACGTCAGTCTCCAAGAAATAGGAAAGGTCAGAGCTGTTTAGAGCAAGGGGTTTTTCACAACACAGCTGAAAAACCCAGACTGGGTCTGAAGTCTTCACGCTATCCTCATCCCTTCTCTCACCTTTCCCCTAAATATTTGGAAACCCTCCATCCAGAGGAGTTGCTGCTGTGTGATTTTTAACATAGGTTACCATCCTGAAGCACTGATCAAGATAGCTTTTGTCAGGCTTGGACTTTCCAAGAGAATACAGTGAAACAGGTGACAGATATTTGCATGGAAATAGTGCAAAATCTTTTTTTTCCTTTGAAAGGAAACAGATTTTTTTCTTCCAGAGCTTCTCCCACCCCCAATATAACCAAATCCCAGAAGTTTTCATTGCACCACATTAAAAATTTTATTAATCAGACTAATTAGCCAGTATGGTCACTGGGCTTTGCGCAGCAGATGGGAGAGAAGCAGACAAGTCTTCTCTGTGATAGTGTGGCAGGAAGGTGCTGGTGGCCCTGGGCACGGATGCAGGTCACCCATATCCGCGCACGAGACAGCGCCGGCCTGAAGGGTGACTCTGAAGTCTCACTTTCCTTTAAAACCATCACTCTACAAATAAAATGGCTTACCTACAATCCCCACACAGATACAGGCACTGTTTAAATATAGCAAGCATTGATGTCTATCTGTAAATTACAAGGAAATGAATAAATCGAGATGACATAAACCGCAAAAAGGAAGTTTGAAATCAGCCTGGAGCTGTGATAGGTCAGCTCCTGCCAAGGGACCCTGCCGAACCTTCACCATCCACGACGGCGGTGACACAGCTGCCGAACCCGGCCCAACCGTCCTGACTCCCCACTGGCTCCCCGGCACGCATACCCACGTGCTGCTGCCCACTGGGGACCTGGCCCATGCCTAGTGGTCTAGGTCTGTGCCGTGGGGGCACCTGCACCCATGCAAAAGCTGCAGGTGCCCCAGGCAGCCGGGATCCCTGCTGTGGGGAGGGGATGGTGCAGTGTTTTCTGGAAACCAATGAGCTCATTTCTGGGAGGTGGTGGGGGGGGTGCTTCAGTGCGTGAGGGGGTGCGAAGAGGATTAATGCAGGAAGTTAAGGGGAAAGGTTTTCTTACTTTTTTTTTTTTTCATTTAAAAAAAAAAATTAATCTGAACCACGATTTCTATGCTGCTTACCATCCCACAGCCTGCAAAGTACAGATATTTTTCAAGGTAATTTCATTTATTATTGTGAAAGCTGATTTTTTTTTTCTTCGCAATGTTTATATTTAAACCAGAATCATTAAGTAAAACATGAAGATTTTGCTTACAGCGTGTGTGTGTGTGCAGCTAGCAAGCCACCCTCATCGCTCTAAAATGGTGTTTTACACATTTGGCTAGGTTCATTCCCGTGTGAGTGAGGGAAAGGGTACTAATGATGCCCTGGAAGTTTCATGAATATACTCAGCTGGAAGGAGGAGAGAAAGATCAAATGAACATGTGCGAATGGGTGTCTGCTGCAGGCTCTTGACATATATTAAGCACTTAATTTTCTAGACTCTGCCTGGGAAGGAGTGTCCATCAATGCCTTCTGCCTTATTAAACTCTGGAGACTGCACTGTAGGACAGGGGCAGCTAACTGGGCTGCTCCAAAACTCCATCTTTCCTGCAAGGTCTTATGGAAAACAAACTGCACACTTCAAGGGCCCCTATAAACCTTTCTCCTCCTTCCAGATGCTTGGTGTTCCCAGGATGAAGGCTGTAACTCTGGTACCAACAACTCCTTCCCCTGGCCACCAGCTTAGGAAGGGGGGTTCAACTTCTGTTAGGGGAAGGTGAGTGCTTGTGTGCAGCCTCTCCTCCTAGTCTCTCCGGCACATCTGATGGGCTGGTACTGAAATTAGTCTGGCAGGCTGCAAGGATTGTCAGCATTGCTCTTCACCATACCAGCCAGAATGCATCTTTCCCAGGGAAGACTCTATTTTTGGATGGATGAGCCAGAGCAGGCTGGCTGCAGGCATGGACCCAGTGAATGCAAGGAGCAAGTGTGGAGAAGGACAGCTTGTTGAGGACAGCTCAGTTGTCAGGTTTATCTGTGGATCATTAGGGCCATTTAGTACGTGCTGCTAAGGTGAATTAGCTTTGCCTTTCACAAGGGAAGGGGTGAGCAGGTCTGGAGTGGAGAAGTGGGTTTTGGCCAGGAGGAGAAGTCAGCTTTTTCTCAGAAATAAAGCAGCACATGTAGACACGGGGAGCAGGAAAGGCATGGAAAAAAATAAAATCAAGGTATAAAGACAGTTCTCCCACCCACCTTCCCTCCCCCCCTCAAAAACAAACAAACAAACGAACAAAAACCAAACAAACAAGAAAGAGAGAAGCTAAAACTGGCTGGAAAAAGAAGAGAGAAGGTATAAGCTGCTGCTTGTGGTTGCACAGGGAAAGTTGGTTAAAGGGGGGGAGGGGGTAATGGGAGCTGTGGTGGGGTGAGGAAGAGGTCTGTGAGGGGTGAGGGAGGGCCACCATTTGAGCAGGCCAGGAGCAAGCCTGGAGACCATCCCAGAGGAGGATGGAGGAGGGCACAGGGAGCAAAAGGGCTCCCCAAGGAGCAGTGGTGGCTTTGGCCACAGGGGAGGGCGGCAGTGGGACTGCTATTTGGAGGTGTAAGTGGAGGGCAAGGGAGAGTTTCAGGAATAGAGTGCAGCAGGTCATGCTAGGAATAGAGAAGGAAGCTTGAGGAAGAGGTTGGAGGGAGTGAAGGGGCAGAAGAAGGCACAGCCAGAGGGATGTTGCAGCCACTGGTACTTTGGCAAGCAGGAGGAAGGGAGGCCAGGGAAGAGGAAGAGGATGGTGACTGTCAGAAATAGCCAATTGTTTTTAGAGGAGTCAGTTCTCTGTGCAGGTCTAGAGGAGATGGAGGAGAGGGTTACTGGAAGAGCTTGCAAAGAGGCTTTCAGCCACACTGGGAGAATGGGAAATATCAGATCTTGAGCTGGGATAGAGCTAACCAGAATGGACCCAGTGCTAAAGAGAGAAAAGCAGGAGACTCATAACTGTTGGAGAGGTCCTGAAGAAACTTGCCCTTGTGCAGAGGGGCAAGGGGAGGCTGAAAACAGCAGCAAAGCCACAGCCAGTAATACAGCTGAGGTCACGGCAAGGCCAGACAGAGAGACAAGAAGATGATGCTGAGGGAGAGAAGAAGGTGGCCATAGAGAAGGAACTGAGAGCCCAGAGATCAGATAAGGAGCAGTGCGCAGCCTGAAGAATGTTTTTAAGAGGAGCAAAAGTTAACAAGTGGTCCTGATGTGGTGAAACTTTAGTGAAAGTGGGATGTTGAATAATTCCTCAGTTCCTCAACAAAGCCAAGCGAAGCTTCCTTGGCTTCAGGTAAGTATCTCCCCACAGCCACCCACGTGCTCCTGCTTTTGCCCAGCCCTCTCCAGCCCCAAGTTTGAAGGCAGAGGACAAAATGTTTTACTTTTGGAACAAAGACAGTAATTCCTGCTCAGGTCACCAAGGATTCTTGGCAAGCCTGGTCCAGGAAGGCTGATTTTAAAGTAGTGAATAGATCAATTAACCATTAATTTTATTGCCAATGATGCAAAGGTAGCAGCTGCTCTTGCTAGTCAACACTTCTTTTCTGGCAAGTGCCAGCCCCTTGGACTGGCAATGCCATGACCATGCTCCCAGTGGAAGGCATTGGTGTGAGCTGCACGGCTGCAAGGAAGGACATGTGCTTGGCACGCATGGGATTGTTTTGAACAAGTTGGTGCAGCAGAGATGGTCCTTCCCCTTCCATGAGCAGGCAGCCAACCTTGCACCCCTTACAGCCACTCTGTGGGCTGGGGAAACCACCGCTTCTCTCCTTCAGCCCATGGACAGATGGGAGAGGTCAAATGTACTGGATCTACATGATGCTTGAGAAGGATTCACGCTGACAGCAGTGCTTTTAAGAGCTTTCCAAGCTCACAGCCCTTGTATTTTGGGTCTTGTACAAGCATGGTGCAAGGTTCTCTGCCTGGCAAGAGGGAAGGTTATCCTGCCTTCAGTGTGTGTGGAGAAACACTTGTCGAGGTTTGCCAAGGGCCAGCTGAAAGTCTGTCCAGAGTAGGTCCAGAGTAAATCCATGATTAAAGGCTATACAAAGCTGTCCTTCCACCTCTGAAATAGTCCTGTATTATTTGTGAGAACTTACTTAGATCTGCTTTTAAACACGCTGGAAGCAGGTAAGTTTTTAGATAGATACACAAAGCAAATGTGCCATTTATCACTTCTTATTCTGATGATTAAAGCAAAGGTTTTCTTTTCTCTCTAAGGAATATTGTGAGCTGTGTTCAATTGTGTTAATGACAGCAGTAACAACAACAGTAATAAGTATTATTTTAGTGGAACCTGAGGTGTTGGTGAAACACATAGTATGAGAAGCTGATGTGGGGCAAGGCTGGGGGGAGTCTTGAAATCCTAATTCCACTTTGTGGGCTGAGATTTCACCCCAGATAGTAAAGTTTGAGTTTTTAAAAAACGGACACGACTTCAGTTATTTGGGAGCAGGTCTGTGATGTTACCTAACTGCCGAGGACATCCCATGAACCTCACAGCCGTCTGTGTTTTGATGGCCAAGTTGGAACCGAAGTGAGTGATGCGGTGGAAATAATTATCTCACCGTCTGATTTAGTCCCCTCGGCAAGGTGTTTGCAGAACGTAGCTGCTTTGTATAGGATAACAAAAAAGCAATGGGCTGGCTAATTCAATTAAAAATGAATAGCTACAGTCTAGGCACTGACAGCATGTGGGAGGAAGTGGTGTTGTTTCCACTGTGACTGGCAGTGAGCGACTAGCAAAAACAAGGTGGTTTGAGGAACGCTTGCGTGTTAATGGCATTTCCCTGTTCTGTTTGTCAAGCAAAGGTGGGAATATAGAGTCAGAATTTACTTGAATCATTTCTTTTACAAGAAAAGATGAGGGGCCTCCATGGGAACGATGCTGAACTGACACCGTGTACAGGCAGCACCCTGTGCTTGCAGGCAAAGCACGCGTGTGTGTGGCAGGTACTCAAACAAAGTCTCCGTGGGTGAAACAGAAAAAAAATATCGCTGTGCACAGGGTAAGCTGGAGATGGTAGTTTGTCTGCCAGGAGTGCTGAATTGCTCTCACTCTCTTTCTCTGTGCCGCAGTAGGGCTCCTACTGCCTGCTGCCAGCTGGCGTCTTGTACCTAGAAAAAGGCTGCCCGTGGCATGGCTGATTCACTTCAGACTTGCGGCGGTTGTAGGCCCACACTGCAGCCATGGGCTCAGCAGTCTGGCTGCGGCATCAGACTGGAGTGTTTCCAGAAGTGAATCAGACTCTCTGCCTGATGGCCGAATCAGACGTGATAACCCAACAGAGTGTAATAACATCTCCCTCTGTCCCTGCTTCTGTGTGTTCATTTTTCCCTCAATATTAAGCTAAAAAGGCCACCTGTAACAGTGCTGGGCGCTCCACTGGACAGCCTGCAGGATGGTAATTCCCTTCTGACCACCTCAGATGACTTTGCTTAAGGAGAAAATATTTATCAAAACTCACTTTAAAAGCAAATTGTCCATAAATAATGAATTCCAGCCTTTCAGTGGCTCAACCTTTCAGTTAGCATCTCGAGAGAGGGACTGAACTGCCCAGAAAGGAGCAGTTCCCAGGCCCCAGGCTCTGCCTGCCACTCCTGGGAGGGTGGCAGTGAGTGCAGCTGCAGCCCTTGCCCAGCATGGAGGTATTTCGTATTCTCAGTGTGCCCCCCCAAGGGGCTGGCTCCCCCATTCATGAGCTGCGAGGTTGCCCGGTGAGTACCTTCAGTTTGGCAGAAGCATGGGTCGATGATGCACAGGGTGGTGCAACAGTGTGTAGCGATGGAGGGAAGAGTAATGCGCATGGGAGGGAGCACTAAACCGCGGCGTGAAAACTGAGCCTTCCTCACCGCTTACCTACAGCAGTGAGGGGTATTGCAAATGGCAGGTAGCAAACACCCTCCACCTCTTGAGCCTCCGTGGAAGCAGCACAGAGGGGAGTCACATGTCTGCAGAGAACTGAGTACAGGTGTGCCGAGGAGGAGGCAGGAGCTTCTCAACAGAAATTTGGCCTGTATTTGATGAGGGACCAGCTGACAAGTATGTGATGCCTGTTGCACTGGAGCAGGGATTCCTCTGCAGCTCTGCGCTCCTACTTACAGCTCTTAACCTAGTACAGAAACTACCACCCCTGACTGGTACCAAACTCCTGGCCGTAGGTCAGGCTCAGCTTTATAATAGCTCTCATTTCTCCTCAAATGCATAACAGCAAAAATAAACTAACCGTGTAGATTCTTCCCTTTCCAACCCAGCTAATATATTTTGGGAATTTATACAAAGAGGAGATGTTCTGGACTTAGCGCTGTCATTTCAAAGATGAATACAGTGGTGTAAATCTGGAGAAGCTAAGCCCTGAACCGGCATTACTTCTGGCCCCCTCCTCCTCCCATCCTGATATTCCCATGTTGGTTCTGGTGAATTTTTGTCTGTGTCTTGGTTCAAATTAGTCTACAAACTCTTTGGCACAGTGTGTTTGCCTTTCTCTGTCACTAAGCTCCATGAGAACCGACAGGCCCAGCTGGGAGTGACGTATGGTGCCATGCTGCAAGGACAAGCCATGCTAGGAAAGGCGGCAGTCAAGAACTAGCATTGCTATAGCATGATCGGCTGGAAATTACCAGTCACACACTTGCTGGCATACCACAGACCACAGCCCTCGCAGGCTTGCTGGGTATCTTGAAAGGCAGAGCCTGCAGACGTGTCCTGCAACAGCCTCTGCCACCAGCTGTGGCGGCATCCCCAGGAAAATGGTGAGAAGAGTCTCCCATGCAACCAGTGATGCCTTAATACCACTGAAATGAGTGCCCAAATCCTTTGAGGTGGTTTCATATTAGAAAAATATCATAACCCAAGGATGTGGCTGAAGCAAAGTTGACAAGACCAGGGCCATGTGATGTACATGGCCGTTGCGCAGCTCCAGCCACTCCAGCGCTTTTCAGTCCCCTGCTCTCAAACCATGTCAGGAGCTGATGGTATCAGACATCTTGGTTGTCTGAAAAGGTTTTAATTCCCACCCCTGTAAAGGTCAGATCCTGCTGCTCAGTAATGGGTCTTGCATGAGCTGGGACTGCTTGTGAGGGACCAGGATGCTGCACCTCCAGGTAAAACCCTTGTAGCCTTTGTGAACCAGCCATACAGAGACAGCAGCTACTTGACCACATTTACTTACATAAAAAAGCAGTTCCTTTTGTTCTGTGGTTGGCATCAGGAACTTCACACCAGTGAATTTTTTAAAAAAAGTTGTTGTTTTCTCTTACTCCATTTGGGGCTACATCCACTCGCACCTCCTTCCACCGCCACCGTTTTTTTATTCTCACTTGCTGCTTCTGCCTCCTTGTAACTCAGCACTAGTGACGGAGGAGGGATGGGGCTCAGGCAGGGAGGCAGGCAAGGTGGCTTACTGATGTTCATTTTTTTTGCAGCAGTTGCATTGTCTCTGCCTATGCTGGTTTGGCTTTGGGTTGTGCCTCCCACAGACAGGAAAACAAAGTCCCTGGCATTGCCATGGCCTTATGCCATGTTAAAGCCCTCTCTGGCCCTGCAGTATGTGGAAAGCCCTTGTCCTGGGTGATGGGAATGTCCCCGGCCCCATGCTCGCCAGTGCCTCATGGATCGGAGGCCCAAGACACACTCATAGCAGCAGCATTGGGCTTGGGAACTGAACTGTATCCCGCGTGGGACAGTGTTTGTGTTTTTTCTTTCTTGTTTTGTTTTCCACTGCCGTCACAGGTCTTTCTGCTTTGCCTCTGCCTGTCAATAAGTCAGGGCTGCTGGACAATAAGAATTCTGTTTTGTAGAAGCAGCAGTGAGTTTTGTGACATTTGGGGTTTGGGCTTTTGTGTTTTTTGGTGTGGTTTTTGTTTTTTTTTTTTTTCCTAATGCAGTGAGGGGTGGGGGAAAAGAAAAATTTCATTAAGATATTTCCTGGGGGGAAAAATCTCCAACAAACAAGGAAAAATAAAAACTAACTAAAATAAAATCAAAGAGCAGCCACTCAAAAGCTTGGACAGTACTCCTCACCAGGAGGGAAGTTTGAAATTAGGAGGTGGGTGCTGGCCCAGCTCAGTCTCCTCACTCACCTGCCCGCTCTGGTGTGGGCAGCCGTGCCGTGCATGGGTACAGGTGGCTCAGCAGAGGCGTTGCGATGCCCAGACACCTCTGTCCCTGGAGAAAGGCCGCCCACAGCCAAGGCCAAGCAAGGGATGCTTGAACTTGATGGCAGAGAGGTTTGGTGGTAGGGAGGACACCCCTTCACCCCTGCCAAGAGCAGTGATTTCGAGGCTCAACTCTGCTGGTGGCATCCCTGCTGCCCAGCTTGCCGGGGCTGTGGCCTGTGTGTGCCTGGAGGGAAGCCCATGGGGGGCAGGTGCCTCCCTGGGAGCCAGGGTTGGTCCTGCCTGACTCAGCAGGAGTGTGGTTTGAGGTGGTGAGGCAGGGGCTGCAGGGAAAGCCATGCCTTGCAAGCCAGGAGCTCCTGGCTGTCCTGCAGCAGGCATGCATGGCAGCACAGCGGGGCTGAGCCGGCTCAGGGCTCGTGTGTGCATCACCCGGCTTTTTCTAAAAACAGAAGACTTACTCAGAAGCAGAATCGAGGTGCCACTCGCCTTTACTCCAGATCTTTTATATATAGTCCCCATTTCTCCTGATTTTACTTTAGCAGTTACTGTATGAATTGCAGCTCAGAAGTGGCGGGGAGGGGGAGGGGGGATAACTGAGCGCTGCTGGCCAAGCGGGAGCTGCTGGTTTGCTGCTGGATGTGGGGAGTTCCCTCTGCAGGGGTTGTGTCAGAGAGCAGCCTTCCTCCATCAGATGATGGTTGTTGGAGTGTGTGGGGGGGCACTAATGTTACCTTAAATGAAACCTGTGTCTCTTAGTTTTCTGCAGGGATAGCCCATCAGCATTTTCATTAGTGATTTCCTTCTTGTTGTTTTTCTTTTTTTTTTTTTTTTTTTAATAGCTTTTTTTAAGCAGCATAGCCAAGCTACAAAACTAAGAGCTTTGTTTCCCTTCAGTGTAGGACTATGCAGAGCTTTTGCAATATGCGCTTGGATTAGCCTCCAGCCTGTTCAAGGGAGGTGCCTGGTGCCACCTCCAAGAAGCACGGTAGGTAGCTCAAAACCTACACTCAAAGGGAAGGAAAGACAGCAATGGTGGTTTGACCTTACCTTCAGGCACCTCAATGTTGGGGGCGGCAATAGGCTGCTTTCAGTTTGTCTGCAACTCAGAAGATCCCCAGACCCATCAACCAAATGTCTCAAGGAACCACAGCGTTCCTGTTACCCTTTCCCCAGCACGCCTCATGATGATGTAGGTTGGAGCTGCATTTAATTCATGGATTCACAGACTGATGAATCAAGGCCTCTGCTTATGACAGCAATTAAAAATGCACATAAATAGAAGGTCAGTTTCTTTCTCTTGGCATTTTAAGAAAGTTATGACAATGTAAACAGAGATTCGTAACAGCCAGAAGAGAGATCACTGGAGCAGCCTGAAGTACTTTCCTAGAAAAGATTCACATAGGCATGAGTCTTTGGCCCACACTGTTATAAGAAGAGATAAACAGAAATGGCTCTTTTTAAACACTGAAGCTGCTCTACTAGAGAGTTAGGGAATTTGAAAATAAGGGACATCTTTCCATATTGGTCACTTTAAAGAATTGACCTGATTTTTCTTTTTCTAGCAGTGCAGTGTAACTTCTGCAAAAGCAGCACATCTCTGTCTGAAGTTTCTTACTTCGATTAATAAAAGCAGTGCATGATCAGTGCACAGGTGTGTGCAAACACACACACAAATCAGGTCACCTTCATGTTGGAGTCAAAACAGACCCAAAAAACCCCAGACCAACACAAACCCTCAAAAAACTCAGAGGTTTGACTTCACCTTCAGTGAAGATGATCTTGAGACCGTCAGACAAGAACTTTCAGGTATCTGGGTGCTCAGTTTTTATTAATGCTCTCCTCTGCTTTACTGTCTAGACACCAAACCAAAATGAGGTTACCCAGTGCAGTAGCATCTAATAAAGGACATTTCTTGTCCTCAGAAGCTTCCTGTCTAAATCAGTGCAGCAAGTGGCAGGAGAATGGAAGCATTACTAACTAGATCCCTCCTTCACCACACCTTTGAAAAAATGATACAAAGAGAGGGTTGATAACAAAAAGATCAAGGTTTAGGTAATAAAAAAAAAAAAAAGAAGAAAAAAATGACTCCACACATGGACATATTTTGAAAGGAGTCCTGTGCCTAGGAGTGCTGGCAATCGCACCAGGGACTCCTTTACAATCCTAGGCACTGGACCCACGTCTTCCCCAGGTACTCAGGGCTGCTGTAACCAGCCTCCAGGTGCCCAGCCCCACGTAGTCCCAGCGGGAAGACTCTGTAACTGCCTTCTGTGAGCTCACAGTATCAGACATCACCCTTGTCTGGGTAGTGCTGACTTAGTTGGCAGTGAAAGGACCATTTTCAGGAGCTGGTCCTGCTGCTGCTCGCTGCTTGTCCACATTCACAGGCAGCTGAGAAAACAAGGGTCGGGCACACAAGAGCTTTGGGCAGGGCTGGCAGGATGCTTTTCCAGACCTGCCTTGACAGTTGAGGTCTCAACACATCATACAGAGATGTGGGGTTTGTGGGGAGCTTGTGTGACCACTTTATGCCCTGGGACTTTCACATGGGCTCTGAGGTGCTGGCTGGACTGATGGTGAGATGGCACCTATAGCGGTTGTGTGGTGGCAGTGAGAAGTAGGTGTAGGCTCAGGGTCACCTTCGAAGTTGTTTTTGAATGGACTGAACAACTTGTTAATGATCACAGGGAAAAACTGGCAGCTAAACTGGGAGTTAAAGCAAGTTTCCTTGCATCCTTTCAGCACCATAAGAGAAGGTTTCTCCAGCATGTCTTTGAGAGATAGGCACACAGGAAAGGACCAGGATGGTGGTGGCGATGAAAGCAGACCTATATAAAGTAAACCCAACCAACCCTAAACCCCAACAACCCATTTTTATGAGCGATTGTATCCATTATCCTAAATAAGAAGGAAATCACAGAAGTCTGGACGAGGATTGGAGTTGACCGAACGAATTACCGACCATCTCCTCCTAGTGGCAGGTACCTCAAGTGAGTGCCAAAGGAGGCTGAAAGAGTTGAAGAATGTAGCTGCAACACATGAACCATCTCTCTGTCAAGCTAGGAAAGAAGAGCAGAGATAAGGAATGGTTTTGGCATAAGTCTCAGAGTACAGAAAGGATTTGTGACCCATGACTCAAAGGTGCTGTTCACTGTTGTGGCTCTGTCTGAAATGGTGGGTGTTCGTCTTGTCAGAAAGTCAACCCTTTGTTTACAAACCTACTCATCATTTACAAGCCCACTTATTTACAAAACCTGTTGATGAAAGTGCCTTGCCTTTAATTCTCGTAGGAAGTCTCTTTAATCACAGAAGTTTCAGATCGCTTATTTGCTTTGAGTTGGTTTTTCTTTTTTCTTTTTTTTTTTTTTTTTAATTTTTTTTTTTTATTTTGCACTTCAAGTACAATACTATGCAGACAGAGGAGAAAATGGGCAAAAGTTAAGAATTATCAGCATTAGACTTGTCTGTGTGGTGTTTGCACCTGTGTATGTGGTTCCCTTAGGAAGGGAGAGGGCAAATTCAAGCAACGTGTGATTACATTATATTGGACCCTTTGGCTGTAGCCTGCTGCTTCAGGCCCTGGGAGTACTCTAAGCTGCCATCCTCATGATTAGTCCTCATCCAGTATGTCCCCCGTATGCTCCAGGCACTTGCTCCTTCACTACTTCCCTATCCCATCACCACCAGCTCTAAGGCACAATTTCTCCCTCTGTCTTTTGTCCCTAGTCCCACCCCGAGCCACTTCTGCCCCCTCCTCCACATGCAGCTCCTGCTTTGCCACGGGCAGTGCCAGGGCTCAGGCTGCTGCTGCCTGGCACCGACCTTCCTCCTGGGTGAGACCCCAACGAGACCCAGCCCCCCTGTGGCTGCAACGCTAAGTTTCATGAGTGAGGCTCATGTGCAGATCTTGGGGGGCTCACAGGGAGCCATGAGACTGCGATAAAGCTAGGGAGGATTTTTTTAGCTGTTCAGCTTTAGCAAGCACTTGTGAGCAAGATGATTTATCTCTTCAGAGGCTTATAACTTGGCAAAATTTGGATGGATGCTTTTCACAGGCAAGCAGCGCATTCCTGACACACAAGCCAAAATCCTGCCACATTTCAAGTCCTTTTTCCAAAGCCTGGGGGCATGAAGAAAAGGTCACCAAATTTCTTCAAGCATGGGGGGGAAAAAGAGCATATTTTCTTCCAGCTAAACAATCAGCAACCACTTAAAATTTCCAGGCAGAGAAAATATACTGGGACAGACTCCAACCTGGGATATTCTAGACCAAACAGCTGTCATTTGACAAAATTACAAGCAACTGTAATTAGGAAGCAACAGGCAACTACTGGAATTGCTGATGCCTCATTAAAACATGCTTTTTACATTTTTCGAAGAATGAAAGCTGCTGTGCAGGTGTATTTGCTCTGGTTGGAAGAAGTAGTGCTCCACTTTTCTCCTCCCCCCCCCCCCCC
>NW_020799095.1:62958466-63007106 GCF_003259725.1 Athene cunicularia
CACCCCCCCCCTTTTTTTTTTTTTTTTTTCTGAATGAAAGTGTTTTACAGATGAAAAATGAGGTTTCCTGAAATGAAGGGCTGCCTTTTATTCTGAGCTGGCTTCCATGAAATGTATTTGAGAGCCTTCCATCCCTATTTCTGAATGTGCTGTGGGGTGACAAGTGACTGTCCCATCTGGGTTGGCTTGGCTGGGCAGAATCCCATGGACCTGGTGAGGCATCCGAGGAGGTTCTGGGCAGCCCTAGGAAAAGGTTCACCATGCTCTTTGTTGCCTGCCCCCACATTGAGAGTCCAACCTCATGTACCTCCTCCTTGGGGCCTGTGGGGGCACCCTGGGAGATACAGGCTGCAGGAGGGCTGCCTCCCCATCACACTGCAGGGCTGCAATCCCGGCCAGCACACCATCCTGCTGACGTCCTCGGGAAAGGCCTGGCCACCTGAGCAGCATCACAGACCTCACCGGGGCACCAATGGGTTCAGTTTCCCAAAGCCAGAGCAGGGAAGATATCCCTAGACTCTCACCAGAGAGGACTTGCATTTGCCCTGTGGTCTGCTGGCAGACTCACTTTTCCCTACACTTTCTGACTCATCTCCACCACTTTCCTCCAGGTCTCTTCTCTTTCTCTTTCTGTTCAATAACCTCCCTTTGTGCCCTAGTCTCTCTTTTCCCCTTCATTGCTTCTGCCTGGGCACTGCTGGGAAGGGTGGGTAGCAGTAAGGACATGAAACAAGCTTCATCCCCATGGAATAAGAAAGCACAAGCGCCTCCAGAAATACAGCCTGACCTGCACAGTGCCCACAGACAAGTGACAGAGAGAGGATGTGTTGGGCACATGTTGCAGACTGAGGGCCAAAGCATCTATGACTTTATCTAGGAACAGCCAATACACGAGGGAGGGTCTAGCAAGGGAATAGCAGCACCTCAGTACACTTAGCTGTGTTCAATCAAGCAGTGAGCACCAAAACTCAGCCCCACAAGGAAAAAGCTATGATAAACTGTTACATGTAGTTCTTTGCATAGTTTAGGATAAGAAAATGGCAAGTGAGTATAAGAGGAAAAACTTGTAACTGTTCACTCTCTCTAGTGTTAACCTGTGGACTCACTGCCACAAAGTATTGCTGAGGCAATAGCTCTGCCAAAAAATTTAAAGGCTAGTAAGTCAACATCTTTCCCCTCTTTCATAATGCTGATGGGAAAAGCACAGCAGTGCAGCAGAGGAGAAACCATCTTGATGCAATCTTGTGCAGACATTAAGAACTGCAGGGATGCTGTAGTGAAATCTTCCAAGAGGTAGGTAGGAAGGACAGGTTATGGCCCGTAAAGCTGGAGCACTTATTCCTCCTCATACTCAGGAAGGCATCATGCTTTTTAGAGCAGTCTTGTCCTGAGTTTTCACCCCGTGGGGCAAACATAAAAGCAACAGAGTGTATTTGTGTCTATGAGCAGAGGTAGACTTACCAGGGAAAAGATCTGAGGAGACTGAGACTTTGCTCCCTTTTATCTATCTGTCTGTCTCTCTATCTGACTGACTACCTGATCTATCTATCTATCTATCTATCTATCTATCTATCTATCTATCTATCTATCTATCTATCTATCCACCCCCTGCCAGCGTTGCTGCCTCTTCTATCCCAGGGTCAAAATGGCACAATTTCTCATGTCACATAACAGATCGCATAAAACAGATTCCCCTTGGCCAGAGAGAAAATCTTGATTGCACTGAAGTTAAGATTGAAATAATATATTGGTGAGAAGTGAAAATTTAAAAAAAGAAAGAAAAGGCACTGCCATGAAAAAAAACCCTTCAAGTAACACCCCCCTCCAATAAATCAAATACATAAACAATCCATCCCCAATAAAAGTCCAAGCAAACCAAACCAAACTGAAAACAAATGAAACACAAAACCCAAAAGGACCAAGAAGTCCCAAATCTCTGACAAAAGGACAGCAATTGGGTTTCAGTGGAACATGGTGAATTGAGTAGATGAAAACCCAAACAAAATGCAGATATGGGAAGTGGGAAAAAACAAACAAACAAAAAAAACCAAGATGAAGAATGGAAGGAAATAAATGCCTGGGGCACCATTCCAAAAAGCCTTGCCTTTTGTGGTGTGGCAAGTCACTCCATATGATCCTCCACCAGCCCTGTGCGGCTTTCTTCCCCTCCCCACTCTCTACAGCACGATAAAAGCACAGGAAGGATGTTCGATAGCAGATTGGCCATCAGCCACTTTCAAAGGGGAGTCATTTAGCGAGATTCACTCATACTTGTATAAGCTGAAACAAACAACAAAAAAAAGAACAACATTGGTAAAGCGATCAGACTGATCTTGCAAACACACTTCATCTTGGACCTGGCTGATGGGAAAAACACCCTGTTATAGAGAATGTAACAGTGTGAATACTGATAACACCACCCAGCAAGCCTCAAACACCTATTTCTAGATGAGTGTTTACCACCACGTGGTCAGTCAGGGCTGACCATATCTTGTACGAGTCTGATTATTGCAGCCCTAGTGTTCTACTGGTTTTTTTTTTTTTTTTTTTTTTTTTTTTTTTTTTTTTTTTTTTTTAAATATAGGCATGTATGGAGGAGGGGAAGGACTTTCGACTCATCCTTCATTTCTGTAGCATACCAGAGCTGTCATGCTTAGACCAAAATCTGTGAGCTGTTCAACCCGAAGTGGTCAACCTGATAAAAAAGATTCCCAAGAAAGGCTGAACCATTTTTAACAGTGAACATTTATCACTTACCATGCTTGCTAAAAGCTAGTTAGATTTAGGGTCATAAGAGATAGAGATAACCCACAGTATCTCTTCAGTTATTTGAGTAATATGCTGATCCCAGAGAAGAAGAGAAAGCTTTTGAAGCCTGGATAATTTTTCTTCATTCATGAGAACTGAGGGGGTTTGGGGGCTTTTTTTTTTTTTCTTTCTTTCTTTGTTTCTTCTTTTCCTTGTAAACCTGTCTTGCAGATAAAACTTGACACAATTCTCTGCTGGCAGGAAACCTTGGAGGGTGCGGTCTGCTGGGTAGAGCAGGGGCCCAGGGCTTTGCGTATCTCACTTCCATCCCTGCTGCTGGCACTGACTCACAGGCTGGCTGGGCGTGAGTCACCTCCCTGCTCCGCATCTCCTGGGAAGACCGTGGCATACTTGGTGGGACAGCTCTGCAGTTGAAGTTAGCTGGCACCAGGCACATGATTTTGGAACTACCGAAGCTGATGAGCAGTGTCTGTTGGCTTTCACAGGTTCTGGTGTTCATTGCTGCAAAACACATCAGGAGTCTGAGATCAAAGGCCTGGGGGGCTACTAGAAGCTATGCTGGATTTGTAAATTGGGTTTTTAATGTGCTCATGGACTATACATGAGGGTATTGGTTGAGTTAGAGCAATGCTGCCTTCACTGAAGCATCAAAGGCTTGACATGTGTTAGCCAACCAGCAGTACCATGACTGTTCAAGAAGGACTTCCAGGTTCATGGGTCTGCTCTGGTTACTAATGCACGTGATCACAGGGGAGGCACTGAGGCTGATCTCATGTTAGGGGGGGGGAACCCTGGGCATTTTGTTTCACCTCAAGTAGGGTTGCTTTAGGCCCCTCCATCTCTGGACCATCGTCCCTGATTCCTGCTCTCTTCCTTGTGCCAGCCCTTGTGTTTTGGCAACCATCCGCTCACAAATCTGATGCAATTGATGATGAATCTGGGGCAAAGGTGGAGGGCTGGGCCAGGGTGGTGATGCAGCAGTCTCACACTCCTCAGTTAATAAAAGTAAAAAAAAATTTTGAGTAATTGCAGTAATCAGTAAAAAACAATAGGGACAACTAGCATCTCTTTAATCTTTGTTCTTTCTGGGGAGCTTCATTAATTGGTGTACGTTTTCTTGTTTCTGAGATGGAGGGAGAAAGAGAATAATTGTACCTCTTAGCTGGATTTCAGTTCTTATTTTAAACTTTGAATAGCAAATTGGTTATTTTTTATATAAAAAATAAAAGTAGGTTTGAACTCCATAGGACTAAATATAAAGTTATGATGTTGGGTCATCCGTAGCAGGAGTCTAGCAAAAGTGATCCTCCCTCCACAGTAGCCTTCTATGTGTTTAATGGCCACCTGACTCCTTTCTTTTTTTTTTTTTTACCTTTATTCAACTTCCATGTGTTGAAGTGTTGTGTCCAGTTGTCCAATGCTTCAGTCCCACAGCAGAATCCATTCCTGACACCTTACAGAAAGTACCTTACAAGATGTCTCAAGAGCACATCAGCTGCATGAAGAGGCACCTACACACGTTGTTATAAGTCAGAAGCTCATCTTTAAACATTCCTTGGCCATAACAATTCAGCAGTTTTTGAAACTGAAATCTAGGTCCTTCCCTGTCCTTAGTTCTCACTTTAAGCAACCAAATGCTGCTTTACTCCTTCTTTCTGACCAAAGAAATCTTGAATTCCTTCCTGCACAGCTTAAACCATGGTGATGGTGACTCCCTACCCCAGCACAACCTACAGCAAAGGAGCTGTGACGTGGCTGCAAAAGGCAAAAGAGGACACAAACCCAGAGGTCCTCTTCCTAAGAGTATATGCTACCCAGGTTCTGGTGTTGAAGACCCCGACTGCGGCATCTACGTGGCACTCCTGGCTCATAGGAGGGCATAGGAGGAGTTCAACTCTAGGACTGCAGTTACATTTCAGGTGTGAGCATGCTGCCTGTAGCTAATCAGCAGTACTCAACTGCAGGCAGCTTCAGGCAGCCACACATACCCCCTTCAAGTACGATGGTAACCAGGCATATGCTTACCATGTTGAGGAGTTGCAGGCACAGGCAAGGAGCTGGAGTGTTGCATGCCTGCTCTTCAACTGCTGGCTTTTGCCTACATCCCACCTTAGGCACCAAAATCTGCTTGCGAAGCTGGGCATATAAAATTATGGGATTGGTACTGGAAAAGTAAATACAGAGGTTCTGCTGTGCTACGAAAGGGGTCCCCAAGTACATTCAGGGGGCTGGTCTGAAGCATGCTATGACTAACACAATTCAGAAGGGTCTGTAGCAAGTACTCTTAGAAGGAGAAAAAGACATACATACAAAATGTATTGTAGTGGCACGCAGGATGCTGAGGGAGAGGAGTTTATTGAGGTTCAAAAAGAGATTTAATATTCACATATGTGGGACCCTCAGAAAAATTGTATATTTTGCTCATGAACTAATCCATGAATCACCTGGGATGGTAAAGCTGTCATTAATTATGTGAGCTAGAAATTAGCTTTCCCATTTGACACAACACTTCAAAATTGCCCCAAAAGGATAACCTGGGCAATGCTGCTGCACAAGGGTAAAATGTGCCTGTGGGAGATATCTTCCTCAGATATTGTGCCAGGATTAGTACAGTTGTGTTGCTGAGTCTGGAACTTTCAAAATGTAGAACAGATTTTATCCTTGTGAGACAGAAAATTTTGCTGGGGTTTGTTTTACTCAGTTTTGTAAGCATTTTAATTATTACAGAGAATCATCTTGTCCTCTGCACTGAGATATCACCTTCTCTTGCTCTCTAGCATGGATGGGTGGAGATCTCTGAAGACACATGGATGGAGATTCCCTCCCCTGTGCCAGCCATACCAAAGAGGGTTACAACAGGTGTCTACCAACATTTTTTTACCCCAATGGTTCAGAGCTTTCTGGTCTCTATTATTTTCAAATCTATGTCTGCCCATATTTATGTCAGGGTCTAAAAATAAGTAGCACCGTTAACATTTTGAATTTTAATTATCTGCTGAATATCTAAAAAGATAAGCTGGAAGGGGAAGCCCCTCTGTGAGCAGAAGTACGATCTAGTTAAATGAGTGAAATTTATCAGAAAAAATGAGTAATGAGCAGTGAGGAAGACTGTCTCATTTTGCTAAATTTACTTTATAAATTATCTGATTTGACATTCTGTGCTAAAAATCTGCTTATGAATCAAGACAAGTGAGGGATGTACTCCACTTGGTTGAAGCAGAATCTGTGCCCACAAAAATTTTGCTGCATTAGTACTGCAGCATGAAACCCCTGACACCGACACAAAGAATCTCATGGTTGTTTCTAGATCATTGTGTATCTAGAAGTAGTTTGGCATGGTGGTCTTTGGGTCTGAGTCTATGCAGAGCCTCCTGGTTATCTGCAGTCACATCAGAACTGCATTGACTGCACAGGTGTCATCAGTGCACAGAAGTGCTAAGCAAAGTTGTCCTTCCCTCTACCTGCACCCCCAAGCCCATTTCAGGAATGAAGGAAAAGATAATTCTTAATCCTTAACTTGTATTTAATGCATTTTTAGTGATCTATATTGAGACTATTAGGCCATTTTATTTAGGTGCTTTTGCCTGAGACTGGCAACGAACATTTAATACTAGTTATTTCAGAAGAAAGATGCGAAGGGATGCCAAAATAGTCAATAAAACTAAGCACGTGTTAATAGCATCTGTTACAAATAAGGCTGGATTCCACTTTCCATTGTCTTACTCCTTTTTCCACAAGTTGTTTAAATTTTCCAATTGAAAAGGAATTTGGCTGAAGATTTCCCTTACTTGGTCTTGACCTCAAGGAGGGGTGCTTGAAGAAGAGTTGTACAAAATCTATTATGAGCCTTTAAATAGTGAGGGCATGGGAGAAAAGGAACACAGATGTCTTTTTGGGAGTTCAGACTAGAAGAAATTAGGTGTGATAAAGGAGCCCCCTTGTTTGATCCCAGAAATAAACCACAGCACATCTGTTGGTGCTGCTACCCCAAAAGCAGCAAGTTTTCCTTGCTGTTCTGTGCAATGATAGATGTTGCAAACTGTGTCATTTGTTACTCATCAACACACATTATTTTAAAGGAATTCAAGGGTGCATTGCTGACTCTCCAAATGAGAGCCCCCTTGGGCTGTCACGTAATACTGAAAGTAATATATCATTCACATGATAAACACCTTGTTCTGAAATAAATACATGATTTCAGACATGCTCTCTTAATAACTTCATTAAAGACGAGCTTTTAGAGCTCTGAAGCTCAAACAGCACAAAGAGAAAGGGAGCTGAATTGCACAAATCTCCTCTTTAACCTATGGCAGCACTATATTGTCGTGGTTTAACCCCAGCTGGGGTTAAAAAACGGAACTTAAAAAAGGTGAAGAGAGAAATGGCTATCATGTTCCCTAATGAAACTGTGTTCCCTGTTATTCCCAGATTTCCCTTTTATTTCATGCCAAAAAAACCCCTCTGGTAGGGTACTGCAAAGTCAGAAAACAAGCTGTCAACCGCATGAAGCCAAATACTCTTTTAACACATAACACAGCTTGTTCAAAATTATTTTTGCCTATAATTAACCATCTAGCGTTTTTTTATGGCTTCCTTTAACAACATTAAAAGAAACAATGGCATGTGTTAACTCTACAAACATCCTAATGTGTGCACACTTAATGCTAACCTCCAAAACAGAAAAATAGGAAAACTGCTAATGAGGACATCCATAGCAGGTAAATTGAACCGTCTCTTTATCAGTCTATGCACAGGCTGGAATGTAACTAGGGATAAATGTTTGAGCAGGATTTTTTGTTATTTTTTTAATGTGAATTTTAAACCCACCAGATTCTTTTTTTTTTTTTTTTTTTTTGAATAAGGGTTATTACCCAGAACTCCTCCAGGAACATGGCTAGACCAGAAATGCCGAAAGCCTGAAGGAACAAAGTCCTACTTTAAGTCTGTCATTGCATTTAACAAAATCCCAAATATTTCAACCTACCTGGAAGCCTGACTAATTCAAAACATATTGTGTCTTACTAGTTAAATAATGCATGTGCTGTTGCCTGTTTTGACAGTATTCACAACCTATTACTAACTCCTGACTGATGTTAACATTTTAAGTGCCATGCAGGAACTACAGCTCTTAACAGTCAGAAACAGACTGTAGATGTTATATACGTCAGGGGTCCCTCTTTCTGTCCCAGGATAAGATGCACCCTACCGATCAGATCTGGAGAGCCAAAGCTTTATGATGTTAAAAGATCCAGATCTGAATTTTGAATCTTAGGCTTCAGCGGGAGCACTGCATTCATTCTTCAGTTTTGATGTATTCTGATGCGATTAAGGTTCTTTCCCTTCTAATTTTTAGAGATATTATAGACTGAAAACAGAAAAATAGTGGTATGTTTATGGTGTGCGAAACATGTAAACTCCCTCAATTTAGTGAGTTCAGACACCTATGTGGACACAAAGAACAGTATTAACAATATTGATTGTATCAATGAATGCATCAATTAATATTTTCAGGAAAATCACAGCACTTCAAGAGTATTTTAGCATGACAGGTCCAAAGAAGTTGGCTAGAGTTGACTTAAATACGGCCTGGCAGCAGGTTTGAAAGTATAAATCCCAGGTGTAGCATTGTCTGATGATTGTGTGTAACCATGGCAAATGATTCTTGTCTTGATGTTTCTTTCTTACAAGGCCAAAATTGTATCTAAGAAATAGCAACCTTCTACCTGCTCTGGTATTAGAAACAGAAAATGTCTATCACTACATTTAAAGTTAAAAAGGAGTTAAATTTGTGAATATTCTTTATGATGTATTGCCTAGGGCTTTGCCTAGCTAAGTGTTGTATGTTTGCAGGCAAGGGACTTTCTGCATGTCATTCAGTAGGCTCAGCAAAGAGGTCCAAGAAATTCTTCTATCATAATTTTTTTTTTTAAACATTAATCACCATTACACCTTCTTTTATATCAACAGTCAATTCTTGTTTTTTTTTTTTCTGAATATATGTAGGAGTATTTTTAACTGAAGTAGAATCAGAATAAGCAATAACTAAATTTATTTTTCTTTCAGCTCCATACTGAATACTCAATACATACATACTCAATACTCCGTACAGTATTACGCTAGTTTTTAGGGCTCTATTTTATCTGCATCTCTCTACTTACCAATACAGCCACAGAAACATCCTTATTACTTCAGAAATATTTCCTTAGTTCTGGCAGGCTAAAGGCTGTCTGGGTAGAAAGCAAAAAAAAAAAAATAAAAAATCTCACCTTCAGCATAAAGTACCCTCTCTGCAGGGAAATGCAATAGCTTTGGCAAAGGTTGGGAGACTGGACCTACTTTTACAAACTAACAGTCACACATTATCTCTGCAGCCAAAAGTGCCCCTACAAAGCCTAACTCCGCACCACTCGCAGCAGAGATTTCTCATTTCCTTCTCTGTTGCCATACAGTGAAATTAAACTGGTCAGAGTCCTTGGCCTTCTTATGCAACTAGAGAAAGATGCAAGGGGTTTAGTTCACAGAACACAACTCTGATCCTCAAAAGACAGGCACATGTGTGCAACATTGAAAGGAGATCTGAGCAAGCACTCATGTCTATTCATGTGCTTGAAATTCAGCACATGCATGAAACTTAGTGGGACTATGATTCTTTCTATATTTTTAAACTCTCTAAGTAGATTTTTGAAAGCTATAGGAAGGTGTTTAACTTTGTCAGTGACACACTATGAGCACATTTCACAAATTTATATTCTTTAGAAAAAATGTTCAAAAAAGAAACATTTTGTCGGTGAGAAGGAGCAGGATTTCTTCATTGTTTCATGCTACTTATTTGATCTGTTTAAGACCCATGCATGTAATGAATTTTTCTCTTTCTTCCAAATCATTTTACTGAGGAATTAATTTTTTTTTTTCTGTGTCATTCCCACAGGGACCCAGTACATTGATACAGCATTTGCTTTTTATTATTTCTTTGCCTACCTCCTGAACTACTCATGACTAGTCAAAAACAAATGTTCAAAATACAGTAATAGCAAAATGCCTCAAGACTTCCAGAGGCTGAATATCTCAGAGCATATTATGCTTGAATTTTCCTATAAAGTCTTTACCTACTTCTAGCAAGATCTATTTCACAGCCTTGATACTTCCTAAATTTTTCTCTCAAATGGGATATATTTTCAAGTTATGTCAGTGTCAATTTTTTTCCTAATGGGTACTGATTTTAGGTTTTTCTAGATATTCAAAGTTCATGTAATAATTCACTTCATTTTCTCTTGTACTGTTTTCAGCATCTACCTTTGCTTTAAATGTCAGAGCCTTTCACTTCTGTTACTTTGATTTCCTTGTTGCCTCTCTCTTCTCTGCAAGCCCTAACTGTGTATTTTGGTGTGGTCTCCCCCTCTTCTTCCACTTCCAATAATATGTTTTTACATTAATTGTATCTTTGAACAGGTTTTGTGGTTTGTTTTTTTTTTTTTTTTTTTTTAAAAAAAACCCACACTGACCACTTCTTGTTTTTTGCAATCCTCTTTTCAGAGGAACTGCAGCCTGCTGTACGTTGGCTATGAAGACTCAGCAGCCCCAACCTTCCTTCCACGCAAAGGGATTCCAATAGATCCTATTGCAGCAGGATGCTTACCGACTTCCTTAATGCCACCAAATGGACATTGAAATTTATTGACTGTGAGCATTTATTTCATATCAGGTTGAATTCAAGTAATATTTTGATCCTTTACACATTATTCTCTTGTTTGCTGTCAATGACATGTTCTGAAGTGTTACCTGAGAAACACAAACATCTGATTTCAGGTTTTAAAGATGAGCAACAAGCTGTTGTAAGAGAAGATGAGTAAGAGAATGATGTTACAGCAAAGAGATGACTGAATATATATTAATCTGGGACAGATGATAAAATATGTTTTCAATACATATAAATGTAGAAAATGTAGACTGGCTAAATTTACATTTCTTGCAAAGTGAGGAATTCAAGAAGAGCTTATGACCATATCTCAATATTTTATTATTCTGAAGCAAAATCCTTTACAGATTGAGCTAATCGGATGACTGTTTCAGTTAATACCAGCAGATGAGACAGTGACCAGCTAAGAATGAACAACATTTAACAAAACATTGCTCCAGGTGTTTAACAATTCTCCCTGAAAGCCAATAGTGACATATATTTTAAGTTTCAAGCTTCCATTCAACATGCTGCTACTACTACACACAATTTTTTTTATGAGTAAATACATGTGCATCAAACTGTTGCTTCAGTATTCCACGTTACAGGAACTGTACACTATTTTTAAAGCACATAACTGAACGGGCAAAAGAAAAGAGTTGACGTTAAAAAATTGTTTGAAAACTCAGCGCACTGTTTCTGAAAAGTCCCACTCAAAGTGACTGTAAATACAGAAAGAATACATTATTACTGCATGACTTACTGGCAAGTCATGATTTATGTTATAAAATTAAACCCACTCCTCACCCCCCAAACCAAGACCATTTTCTAGCAGTTGCTCTCCTATTATAGCTTCCTGCATCTCCTATCAAGTCCCAGAATGAAAGTCAGTGTCACATCTTCCCTGTTGGGAAGATGGTTCTTGATATTTGTGTAACTATATCTTAATGACAGCAAAATTGTTCTTTCCTCCTGAATCCCTATTTCCCTCTGCACCAATTCAACAACTGGTAGTGAAAAGAGGACTGACTGACAAGAGGGAAGAGCAAGACAGTGGTAGTAAGCCTGTAAGAACAAGGAAAGACAATGAGAAGGAAGCAGCAAAACCAATGACATTGTGCTCCTGCTTACTTCTGACAGGGTGAGAGGCTATTAACTATTCTGCTCCATAACACCAAAGAACATTTTATTTGAACAGTTTTTAAAAAGACTTCTACTAATCTTATAAACTTGAAATGCTTTTCTGTTAATTGCCAGCAAAAGGAGAGATTACAACAAATGTGAATGTTACCATCATTATTCCAATAGAAGGGAGAAATTTGTTTAATTAAAAAAAGAAGAAAATAAAAGCCTCCCAAGAAATCAGACTTACAACCACTCAAACTGTAGATGATAGCAGGAAAAAAAGGTGATAATTATTAAATGCAAAAGAAGCAGTGTCCTCCTCCATGTTGTATCTGAACACTTATTTGTCAGCTATACATAGTAATGTTTATTACATACTTCTCAGTAGTTTATAGAAATTGAGTCTTCCAGTCACTTACTTTCTAGATGTACAGGGATACTGTTGCAACAGATTAATACACTGATCAACATGAGTAATACTCAAATTTAAGGTGACATTTGCTAAAAATACTTTTCAATATATTTTTAACAGATGAAACAGATTGCAGAACACCAATGTATATTTCTTCATGAACATACAGCCGAGTGTATATAAACAAAACTGGCTTAATCCTTTCCACAGGATGCAATACAGTAGATAGAAAACCATTTTATCAAGGTATTTATGACCAGAAGTCTCACTCAGCAGGATACCCCATACCATTACTCAGAGTTGTATCTCTCAATTTCTTTTTCAGTGAAATTCCTTTTGTTTTCTTCAGGGTCTTCAAAGGAACACAAGTACAGAAAAACTGAGTGACATTTAAGATTTGTCTTTGCAGTTGCCTGCATTGTGTCACTATGTTTTCATCATTGCTGATGAAGAAGCTTGAAAACAGGTCAGCTGCAAGTGCATGCTGCTTTTAAATTTGTTTAGTAACTCTTCTAGTAACCTGTAAAAAGAAAACAGTTACAACTCTGGCAGATTCTGAAAAGGAAACAATTGCCAAAAGTTTGGGCTACTCTGTCTGTGACTCCAAGTACATTGTCTGCTTAAATAAAAGGCCTAAAATTGGATCTATTCAAATATCTGAATACTACAGATAATTAAAAGTATACCAATACGTCAGGATGATCTGTAGCCAGAGGAGGGCTTAGCCACAGATTATTTTACCAAGGTGATAAAATAACCCTTTATATAGCTTTCCTTCCAGATAAAGATCATCATCTCGAGAAACATATTTGCAAAACAATGACAAAAGGACTGGTAGAGAGTGCTGTAAGATACTTCTGAAAGGAAAATCCAGGAACTGCCAGACTACGTTCCATAAAACCAGTAAACCTTATCAAGGCTATGGCTTTCATGCACAGCTGAATTGTGAATTTCAGTTCTCAGACTTGTCTTTGGAAGGTCTTTCATTGATTTCTCTTAAGCATCATGGCTGTCATGATGGTATGACTGTTCTAGAAGGAACACTGGCAACCATGTGTTTTTGTCCTTCTTAGATAACAAACTATGTATGAATTCATTTTGGAGCATAACAATGGTTTGTTTACATCTACATATCTGCCAAGAAGGTACTTGGTACAGTAGATAAAATTTATTATATTCCACAAACTACAGGTATAGGACCAAGGGTGTTGATGGCTCTGTTGTAGGAGATATTTATCACTAACAGTGGAGATTCATTATGAAGTTTTACAGTCTTGCACGTGTGTTTTATTTTTTCCCATCTTCTAGGGAAGAATGTGTTCTCTGAACTTTTTGCTCTATTTCAAAAACAAGCTAGACATGGCAGACTTGTTATCACCTCAACTTTTTGGCAAGCTGTGATTATTCAATAGCCAGTAACAGATGAAATTATTCTGTATGTTAAAAAAACCCCAAACCCAAGAACAGCAACTTGAACCATAAAATCAGGATCTGCTTCTTCAGCAGGTCCTCTGGAAGATGACTATGGCCACATTCACAATTTAGTATCACAGTAAATACTGTGAATGAACAGAAATTAACAACTCTAAGTCAGTGCACAGATGTGCTTTATTTTACACGAACACATGTAGATTACCATGAGCTGCCTATAATGATGACAATTATGCTATAATGACCTGGGAAACAGAACAAGTTTTGCACTGTCTAGGGCTCAAAACTCTGAGACAGAGGTAAAAATGATGCAGTTCTCAATTCTCATCTGTCCCATGAAGCTCAAATGCTTGTAAAAAAAAAAAAAAAAAAAAAAAATCAATTCTACAGGTGTTTCGGAAAGTCTGAGTTGAAAGAACTCTCCTTACTCAAAACTGATTCTTATCTTTAATAAAGCATAAAAACTAAGTAAGTCAAGGAGGTATCTTGAGACTTGTTGTGGCTAGCGAGGAGTAGGTCTGAATAAATAGACAGGACATCTGGAAGAAGGCACAGTCTGCAGACCACGGGCTGCACAAACAGTCTCTTCATGTGTCTACAAAATATTCTAAATTCTGACTGTTAAGTGCAAACTGATTTGATGCAGTTCAGTTCCTGAAAGTACCATAATACCAATCTCAAGTTCAAAAACATCTATACTTGTACTAATATACTCATTACAAATCCATCCTAGTTTTACTGTACTGCTCTTTATTAAGCTATGCTTATAAAACAGACTACCAAATACTTGGTTGGAGGCAGCAAAGCAGTTTGCTTGTCAAAGGTTGCTATGGTGGGGAAGGAGGGACCCAAAACTTCTCCTTCCTGATGTTTAGAATGACCAAAAGACCCTGCTTATTTGTTTTTAAGATGAAACAGGCCAGTTTTGAGAGTTCATCATATATCAGCTGGCAACAGCTTGGAGTTTGGTCCTTGGCCTTTTTTTTTTTTTTCCCTGCTGCTGGATTCAGTAAGACAAGTGACCTCACAGAAACTTTAAGATTAACATGGAAGGCTAAAATAGACTGAAATTACAAAATAAAGACAAAGTTACACTGAACTGATAAGAGCAGGATGGGCAAAAGGGATATGCCACAAAGCCATTGGCTCTTCCTTGTAATTTAATAGGCCATGATGAATAAGGATTTAGCTTATTCTTAACTCTGTCCAAAGAGGCTTCTGCTCTTCAGAAGCGTCAAATACAGTGAACATTAACTCTCTTATAACAAAGTTCTTACAGAAGAGTAAAAAGCAATGGCTCCAGAGACCAGAAAGGAGACAAAAAGGTGCATTATACTCACTTTTTGTCAGTTCCACTTGAGAGCTGAGGCAAGGCTTCCAAAGCTTGCTTAAAGCTTGAGCTGCAAGAAAAAAAAGAATATTCATATTCCACTGGTACAAGTCTCAGCACTCAGTTTCTCTCTATAAATTCCATGGAGATATGCTATATTTTATCCATTCTTATTTCAATAAATAGACAAAATATTAACTTGAGACCTGACATTCATGTGCAAATTGAACATAAAGTGGTCACAGGTTCAAGCAGGTCTGTTGACACTCCTAATGTGAGGTATACCATACATCAACAGGAAATGTTAAAACAGCAGCCCATTTAAGACTGTGCTTAACATTCTGGACTCTTCAAGAATTACAGATAATTGCCAGCCTGCCTTCTGCTTCAAACTAAGTGACCATCAGAGAAGATTGAACAACGTGGGACCTGCACAATAGGCACAATCTTGTCAGTAAAAGATCAATATGATGACTTATTACTAGTGATAAGTCCAGGAACAAACAGGCATCTATGAAGTTCCAGCTTCCAGGGTTCATTGTGCTTTGCCCCTATGCTGGTTAGAGGCAATGCCACTTCCATTTTACCCAGTTTGAGCCAGAGCCAAGTAGTTTTCATTTAGAGGTTGTCATCACTATCAGACATGAAAATAGTCTTTTGAAATGGAATGCAGTGACACCACAGGACACTACCTATGACACTATGAAGACATATTAGGTCCTCAAGCCTTGCAATGTCTCCTAAAAAATGCTGATTAGCTAAGATGACCAAACTGCCACCTGTGGGAACACGTGACGTCAATCCTAACAGAAGTGTAGGTAATTAAAATAATGAATGAACCTGCTCATATCCAATCCCCAACATAATCACCCAGAAATTTCAGCTTTACTCAAAACTGCTGACAGCTATCACAGACTGTCTGTTTTCATGTCTTGACTGCATCAGCCACTGATGCTGCTAATGCTTTTCTTTCTTCCTTTATATTGATGTGTGAGAGTGTCCCACACTATTTATCTTTGGTCTTGGACCTCACTGAGAAATGATAAAACTGCTGAAAGCCTTTTGAAGGCTTTCATTTTAAGAGACAAATGAGTTCACTTTCCCCGATGAGGTGTGTGGAGCAGGAGTATGGTATTCTCTATATCCCTGTAAGGGGATCCTGCCAGTGACCGGTTCTGTAGCCTCTCTGATGTGTCTGGCAGGTTCTTTGCCATGTGCTTTATGAGACTGCTGTGAAAAACTGGTTAAAATTCAGTGACATCTGCTTTTGTCTTGCATTTTCCTCTGCTTTTTTTTTTTTTTTTTTTTTTTTTTTGAGTGCTTAATACTAGTTTGTGTCTAAAAATTCAAGTAAAAACAAAAAAAAGTAATTATTTTCTTTCAGCTGATAAAACTTTGCTAGTAATCTGGTTTTCGTATATTTACCTAGTATATCACATATCCTATTTGAAGTAAAATTTCTTAATCGACATTATGTGTTTTTGCATGTTTACCAAGGATTCCATTACATTGAAAAAACAGACATTACAGCACATCTTACTTGCTTTCAGGTGTTAGGTATATGGCCACAGTATCTCTCAACGCACAGATTTCAAGTCTTGCCTAAAGACAAAAATACAGATATTGAAACAATGACACAGTGTCCTTTCATCAAGCGAATACCAGTATCCGAAAGTTTCATCTTTTTTAGAGGCAAATATTATTGCACACTGCAGCTGTAAGAAGCCTTGACTTTTAACAGTTTGTTTCCTGTATTCTGTGTTGCCATGCTGTTATGTCATGAGACTACTAAAAGGAACAACTTCATACTTTTGATTCAAGTCAAACTGTATGGTTACTATGTAGCAGTCTAAGGACATTGGTTTGTCTCTCAGTAACAGTAATAAATCTTCAATCCTGTTCCATCTTTTCTGTACTGTGATAGAAAGATAGAAGGATGCAACCTTAATATATATATATTTTTTTTTAATTAAATACAGTGAGCTTAACTTCTCACAGCATGGCTTGGCCAGGGAGGAAGGAAACACAAGGGTACAAAAATCTGTCAATACACATTTTATTCTGGTTTTCCTGTTGAATTTATTTTTTTCCATCAGATGAGGAAGTAGAATGGTTGTGCTCTGCTTCTTGTCTGTCACCTGGTGGGCACACAAGCTTGGGGATTTTAATCCTGCAGTGTACTGTGTGTCTAGGCAATAATTTTTACTTAGGAAAATTATGGTGGAAAATGAACTCAAAAGATTAAACAAATTTCACAGATTGTTCTTTAGGCTTTGAAAAGCAATCATTATCATCACAGGTTTTATTTGAAATAGAAACATTCTGCACATGACCAATACTTTAAGTAATTTAATTAAAAAATATAAAGTGAACTTCATCCAAATCCATATTCCATTCTTGTTGATCATATAGATAAAATTTAATCCTCTTCGCCATTACTGAAAATGATCTACATTAAGACCCAACTAATATGACATTAATCTTTTAAACCAAAACTTTTTATAATGCAACACAGACATCTTCTAATGAAAGGCTTTGGTTTTCCCCTCATCTCTCCCCTAGGCAGTAAGCCAGCTGAGATTTATGGTTTTTTTAGTGTCAGAACTTTCTGGCACAAGACAACATAGCCACCCACCAATTTTATACTCATAAGAAATGCTTTTCTCATCCCAGAATGTTTCACCTCTTTTTGTATGGTGCTCCAAGCTGAACAGCCTTGGACTTTTTGAAGTCCTACACAAAAGAATCTGGTGTCTTTCCTACATTTTAGGGTGTAGCAGTACCAATGGGGAAGTGTCACAGTGAGGAAGCGTCACGTTAGTACCACAGCCTAAATAAACATGGTGGAAGGACAAACCCTGCAAAGTTATGGGTCATGGGATGTGGGAATATAGATTCAGGTTTCTCTTTAGGAATGGGTATTTTTTGATCAGTCTAACTGGGCTCAGATCACACTCACACCGCTACTGTCTGCCAGACAGGATTTTCTATGTTCAGAGGAACAGAAAAAGACTATGAGTGACAACTGTAAAGTAGGGAGAGAAAATACGTTCAATTATGGGTTTAGGCAGCAAGTTCAAATGGTGGGTTGTCTAGTCAAACAAAATTTATATATGGGTAGATTTGTTGGTATTCATTGATTTGGTTTTAAACAGGCAGTCAATCTTACTTGGCTGTGATCTTCCTACACGAATTCTCTGTCCAATGCAATTACTACCAACAACTGGAAAACAAGGCTTGCAATTGGATAATTATTTTCTAATCATAATGCAAGAATGCTGTCATGTGCAATGAAAACTGGGAGTTTGCTGTTCTCACCTGTTACAGCCATAGCAATCATTGACTCAAAGGGATTTCTTTTAAAAAAAGGATTTTTTTCTTAGAATTCTTTAAAACTTATCCATAGCAAGTACAGCTACCAATCCAGTCATATATGTAGAAGGCAGTCTAAGTGTATCTGTTCTACCTTTGCTGCAACAAAGTGCTAAAGCAGAAATAGTCTGAGACAAGTGACTAGTTTTGCAAAGACTTGCAAGATCCTACCACACCATATTTTCAAGATTTTAAAATTTTGAAGTATCACAAAATTGTTTTTTCTTTTAAAGTAATTTTTTATGACACATCAATGACAGTATTGAACAACATTGCAAACAGATACCATTATGATGCTTTTTATCTCTTAGGATACAGGCAACCTTTTATGCATTCAGACACATAGACAATACTAAAACATAATCAAACACAAGAACCAGTATCCCAAAGGATATGTATCCATAAATCTGAAATAGGTTGTATACTAATCCTTTTTATCTCCTTGCTTTCACTGCTCCAATAAATCTAACAAATACATAGATTATACCTCTCTCTCAGTTTTCTAGAGTCAGATGTTTGACAATACAAAGTATTCAGGTACCTGTAAAGCTCCATTTTTGCTGAAGGATGAAACACACTGCATCAGTCGACTCAATTCTTCAGAGACTGCTTCTACAACCCTTGACATTACCCGATGAACTAAGTCTTTGGAAATGGTAAACACCTGATTTTTATGAATGAAGAATCATGAGCACAATAGCTATATTAACAGAAATACTTTCTACAGTAACATTTTAGTAAAAAGCATTAAACACTTTGATTGAAAGGACAACTTAAATTTTATCATTGGACCAAAAAAAAAAAGTCAAAACCAAGTAGGACATCAAGGATTTCTTTTGATACTTGCCCCGTGCTTTGATCAATCACCTCTGTTAATAGCAATGTTAGCTATATGATATGTGATAATGACAGATTTCTTGAAATGCCTAAAATTAGCTAGACTTCAAAATATGTGCTCTCAGCTGATGGATACAGGTAGTCAGGTGGCTTTATGTAGACTGCTGTTTGGTAGATAGCACCTTTATTTGGGGTTATGTGACTAATCCAATTACACATTCAGCCACTTTTTACCCACATATTTTGCTATTTCTTCTAGAATCTTTTATATTTGAACACTGTCAAATGGCTAGTGCCTTTATGCTTTGTGGCAGAGATAAGCTTTGAAAGGATTTGAGAGTATGGTGGCATAATGGATTTTCTTTTAGATTCTTCTACCGCTGCCATTTATCAGTTCCCTGGCAAAACCATTACACCTTACTGTTTTTTTCCATGCATCAAGACCATTTTTTTAACTGCTTATTTGTATAACTATTTAAAGTGGTACTTGGATCCTCCATCTGAGGTTCAGAATAGCAACTGCAAAACAACAGCAACACAAAAATAAACATTAGATCTATGCCTGAAGGAAAGTATGAAGAAACCAGTCTTCCTTAAAGGGAGCTTTAAGGAAGCGAGAAATTGTTGGTGAATTAAAAAAAAAAAAATCTACACAAAATTGGAGAAAATGCAGGCCAAGAGGTTGGAATACAGGAGGGAAGTGAGATTATAGGTTAGACAGACTAAACTTGTGTCAAGACTTAAAGGTGATGAAAAAGCTGCACTAAACCTGTGCAGGGTTGGGGTAGATGATGACACAAGGAACTGAAGATGACATGACTGGAGTGGTGCAAGAAGTCAAATTAACTGCATAGTTTTTAAACACTTTCTCCCCTCAACCTCTGCTTTAAAATGATCTAAAAAATTAAAAGTGTTGGAATGA
This sequence comes from Athene cunicularia, assembly GCF_003259725.1. Taxonomy (NCBI): domain Eukaryota; kingdom Metazoa; phylum Chordata; class Aves; order Strigiformes; family Strigidae; genus Athene; species Athene cunicularia. The sequence continues at coordinate 62,978,340 of NW_020799095.1, forward strand.
TTTTTTGCTAGAATACCTTTGCTTTACGTGAAGTTTATATTTCCTTGCCAGACATGAGATCTAGTAATTGACAGAAGATATTCATGTGTGCAAAAGTAAGGGGTGTGTGCATGTGGAGAGAATGCAAGATTCCTACAGTTTTCAGTGATTTAAGTAATAAATTATGTATCAGGGATCCCATAAAGCTGACCATTCCAAAAGGCATGTCTGCACTATAGGCTAAGTACACTGACCACAGCTCTCAGCTGTTATCATTGCTAATTCAAACATGCAGCCTGTTTTAACACACAAAAGCTGAGTGACATACTTAGCTGTACGGTAAGAAATAAAAAAAAACCCAAACCCAACCAGTAATGATTTGGGAAGGGGTCATCTTATTCAGAAGCGAATACTGCTGAGCAATTCAACACAAACATACCAGGAACACATCCAAAAATCTTTTACTGAGAAGAGAATAAGATGTGCCCACAATGAGCACTCTTGAAGTTACTATACAGAATCCAGGAAAAAAAATTCTTAGCAATGGTGAATCATCACAAATTTGCAATAAGAAGCCCTTATTCTAATTTCAATTAAATTTGAATTCAAGGGTAGAGAAACAATTTTCTTTCCTCTTCAGTCCATGCTTGCTGTTCAGCTGATAGTTAATTTTTGCTGTTTCAAACTACAGAAACTTGCAGCCTTGCTAACTAAACTTAAATCTGACCCAGCTTACAGAATTTCACCAGAGAATAGTGGAAATGGGAGTTTCATCTTGACACACATTTCATATTTCTGTAATATTTCATATCTAGAAATTTATAAGGCAACACTATTTGGGCCGAAATCAGTATCTGTCCCAATGAAGTCAACAAGGCAGTGCACCTTTCTGCTTCAGCAGTTTGGTAAGTATACATGTTTACAGGATTAGCTCAGTAAGTCACAAATGCTTTTGATTTTTTTTTAAAGCAAAACCTCTCATTTTCATTTTTATTAATTCCCATTACACTGAAAAATAAAGTCAAAAATTAACATCATGTTGGTATATATTTTGGTGTTGCTTATTCCCTCATTTAGAAGCGTTTGGTAAAATCAGCAATGCTTTTGTAAAAACTTTTAAGTAAATACTAAAATTGAGTAAGAAATATTGCAAGTGATATTTAAAGTTTCTGAAAAATATTTTAATTTATATGAATCCTTGTAATTTAAGGAGGAATAAAATAAACAAAAACCTCAAGTGAAACTCATCAGATTTTAGGTAGATGGAAAAGGCAGAGCCGCTATACTTGTGGTATATTTTGAAAGGGAAGAGTGATATTATTACCAATGCTTGTATCAGGAACAATAGTAATCTGTTAACAGTCTTGATGATTAGAAGGAAGGAGGATGTAGAACAGAGGCTGTGATTTAAAGGAGTACAGAAAATTCCTGCGTATTATTTCAAAAGGCCAAATAACTGCAGGCCTGCAAGCATATTATTTTAATAATAATATTTTAATTTTAATATGCACTCCCTTCCATAAGCCATTACCTAAGTATTTCAAACACAATTTGTGCTGTACAGAGACTATAAAGCTTTCTGGTTTTAGGTTTCCATTTTTTATCCTGTATACAAGAATGGCATATATTGCCTTTTCACTCCAAGTGGCATATGTTGAACATTTCTTCCAAAGTGAAGCACAAGCTCATTTTCCTATGTTGTGGAAAATGATCAGAGAAAGTGAGCATCATCGCTCGCTCTCTTTTTAAACTGCATGAAAAGGGAAGAATTGAGCTTTAGACTTTGGCTTTCCTCTTCATCAGACAGTGGAAACAAAAAAGTGTAATGGAGTGTTACTGAGGATAAACAGTAACTGTTCATCTCCTCCTCCCCTTAAAAAAGTTAGCAGTTGCATACTTGGTTGGCTAAACCTAACCCAAAGCACTTACATCTGTAATGAGGACACTTCAACAGAGGTACAATTTGCACTGGTGATGAAAGCCAGGATTTACCAAGCAAAGTGCACTGAAATTGTTCATATGAATGAAAGCATGAAAAAATCTGAAGTTTTTCTCACCTCTGCATGCACAGCAATGATATTCACTAATGCTTCTTTCAAATAGTTTCTGACACCTGAAACAAAATAAACAGCACAATTACTTACTTTCATTCTGTTGTCTCAAAGCCATAATATTCTACTGTTCGGTACTATACTTTTTCTTTTCATTCTTTCACTAAGACTTTTGCAATCAGAGGCAGAAAGAGAAAGTTCCATAGCCACACCAACAGTCTATTTCCTTTTTCAAATCAAATGGAGAAAGGCACATTTCCTTACAGCAGAAGGTTAAAAAAGCCAGCAGGTTCCTGTTTCAGTATTCTTCTTCTCCTCTGGAAACCCAATTTCACAAATTTTGCAATTTAATAAAAACCTAGCATTATTAAAAAATAAACTCTGAATGTCTTCCTAGAATACACATACCATGGCACAGAACTTGCACCACAGCTTGGTAAATTCTATAGAAACAGAGAAGGCAAGGGGTATTGTTTGTACAAGTCTTCAAGAAGATCATACTACATTATCAGCTTCTTCGACTATGAATTATTATTATAGATAGAAATAGCAGGGACTTATTTCTGTGAAAGTGGTTCAGAAAATATTACTCATAGTAGTTTATAGGAGATGTCATGCCTTAGTAGAAATTTCCTCTTGGGGAGGGTGGAGAAGTCAAATAAGCATTTTCTATACCAAGCATATGAAGTGTTTGTCAATTTATACTAGAAAGGAAATTCTAAGCAGAAGGACATCCAGCAGGGTAAGCTCCAGTTACTATAGGCTCTTAGTCCCCTACACTGCTATAATTCTGGAGTAACTTCCCAGACCTGGTCTCCAGTTGTGCATGATCTAAAATCGAAAAAATCTAAAATTGCCCCATTTGCTGTTCTGGGCACTTCACTTTGTACGCAAAGGCAAATTGGAAAGCATTTAATTAAAGTATGTGTAAATGTTGGAAGTACAACACAAAGTAATGAGAGCGTGTTACCCATCCACATGACCTCAACTTCTGATTTCAATTGCTCTAGCATAAATCAGAGAAAGTGCAATGACTCCATCACTCCCTTCAGGTATATTCAATTGACAGTAAAAGATCAGAATCATGGACAAAGACTAGTGAGACCACACACCCCAGAGAGCAGTGTGATGAAGGCTGCTGTTATAAAAGTTACAAAGTGAACCTTTAATCAGTTCATCTTGCTCCACTTTTCCTCAGATAACACTAATGCAGCAACTTAATCCTGCTACAAAAAAAAAAAAAAGCTTTAAAAAGGAGTTAGCTGAGATCAAACTGCATTATTCGATGGGAGAATAGTCTCATGTCTCACAACTGCCATCTCAGTTGTGCCTGTCCCGCAACGCACCTCAAGATCTTTCTTACTTAGACAATTATGGACAAACATTTTACAAGAGTAGTATGAAAGAACAAAAGGATCCCCTTGCATGAGGTACAAACACTTTCATCACCTGTGGCTACACTGCGCGATGCAATTGCGATGCAGCCTGGAGTTTAGATTGGAAGGTGCTTCCTGGAAGGCATCATGGGTCTCCTGTCAGAAGCAAGGGTGCTTGAGGGAAGTGGAAGGAGAGACATAGCTGAGCTCTGCACATAGGCCTGTGTATCAAGGCAGTCTCTGTTTCAAAATTCACAGAGAAGAGGAAAGCATCAAAGATTTTGCTGCTCTCACTAAAAGCAGTTAGGTTTCTGAACATACAAAAGAAGATCTTTTTAGAAGGAATGTTCTATTTTCACTTTGGAAGAGATGCAGATGAAAAAGGTAAAGAAAAATACAAGTCTTTTCCCACACATTCCAAAACATCTGTAATGCCTTTTTTTGCTATCTTTATTCTGTTCCTTGAAAAATCTGTCACTCTTAATTAAAATAAACCAACAAGTCAAACAGCATAGTATACTAGGTTGTAAGCGTGTAATTTTTTTCTCTTAGTAATTTTTTGCAACAAAGAAGGGAGAGAGGAATAGTGCAATACCAGAAATTTTATGAAACAGACTTTTTTTTCCTCCCCTGTAACCTGCAAAACAAAGTAAGAATGCTACACACCACTACTTGAACCACACCAAAAGATCACAGGTATATGTGGAAATGCAACACCCTCTTCCTTTTTCCTCTTCTATTGTTTTCCTCCTTCTACTTCACTCTGCCCCAGTTTAAATCCTCTGCAGTCTTCCTATCACAGAGGCCAAAATCTGTATCATGTCCCACAAGCAAATACAACTTGAGCAGGCACTGAAACGGTGGTATGCAAATCACATCAAGAGGTACAGGGCGAATTTGGTAGCTGGTTTGCAATACACCTCAGGGTGCAAGGTGTTGATCTTAGGCTGCAAACCTATATGGTATTCAGCTTTTGGTTGCCTACCGGTGTCATCCTGCAACAGTATGATCTTTCATGTGGAAACTGTGTGTTTTTACTTTTGCACAAATGCTGCACAAGATTAAGACTTTGATGGTCTCCCTTTTCTATGGATGCCTGAGCACAGCCAGAGGGTGTTCATTAGTCAATCAAAATTTCCCTCCTGAACTAAGCAGCATTTCTTTGCCCCAACTGATTGTTCTTTAATGAAGGATCTTGCTCAATCCCTGGTACAGCTGGGGAGCCATAATGAAAGTACAGAGAGGGGACTGCATGGGGCAGGTGAAAACCTGGAATTATAGAGATCAAAGTGGGCGGGTTGTGTAAGAGGGTGATGTGGTTCCAAGGAAGAATCTTCATTTCCCACCCATCCCATCTAAGCTCCTGAGGTAGTGTGCCTCTTCTCATTTGTTCATGCAACTTGGCTCAGGATAGGAGCTGCTAATGCTGCTGCTGCCAAGAGCACCCAAGTTAAACAACTTTTGACTATGCGAGTAAAAGTTGCCTTTCAACTGTGTCTGTGGAAACCTTATATAACATATTTCTTAAAGAGTCAATCACAGAGTTACCGTAATAAGGTACTGTTACTTCTACAAGCATGAAATACTAATGTCAGCAACATTATCACCAGGTGTTAAATACCATTGTCTGGTGGTGCACAGCTAAGATCTAAAATGGTCACTTATGTTTTCTAACTGAAGAACTCAGAATAAATTGACTAAATGGAACTGAGATGGAACCTATGGTAAAAATGAAATGCCAGTAGCTTAGTGCTGCATATTGCTAGTCCATCCCAGCTGTACGATAAAATTGTTAAACCTCAGTGCAAAGGCATAAGCAGATGTATTTTATCTTCATCATATAAGGACAAATGGGTGAACTGAGACCTTAAAGGAGGTTATTTCCTGCAGTCTCAGTAGTTCTATCTAATTAGGTGTTCCTGACCTTTCAAAGCAGGTCCAGTCCTGCTAAAATTGCAGGATCGGGGGCTCAGCACAAGCTCAAGTATTTCCTCAGTTTCTTAGACAGGTTTTGCAATTTAAGAGCAGATAGTTCAGCACAAACTCTGGAAAGCTATGCAATTTAGAGGCAGTCTGTGTATATGAAACTGTAGTTGCCTTAACTGCATCACCTAACAGTCTAAAAGACCTTGTCTTGGTAAGTTAAACAAACCAAAGACAGAATGAAGATGCAGTTGGGCTCCAAAAATGCCAGTAAGTGGAACCAGACAGGGAGAGAGGGAAGAACTAGCTAAGCTGAAGAACAATACTAACACATGAAAGAAAGGTATAAATGAATTGACCATCAGTAGAACTTAGACTGGAAATTAAAGATAAGAGTGTAACAGGTTTGCTCTGACTATGCTATAATATTAAATATGTGGTGTTGTGACAACCGTTGCTGTCAGGGAGTCAGCTTCCTATCATGAATAGAGCATAAATAAAAAGGGTATTTCCCCCAGCCCTTCTTTCTGTCTTATTTGTAAAGGATTTTCATTTTTGCATGTGGAGACAAAACCAAACATATCTGAATGTCAGGACCTGCAGGCATAGTTAAGAACCGTACTATATTTTGAAAAATTACAATTAAAAAATATCCAATTTCTGATTTATATCACTGCACTGTTTGTGGCAGGCTTTGGTGAAGCAAAGTACTACTTTTTTTGAGTATGATTCACTGGAAATACAAGCAGTGGCATCCAACTGTGAATTTGTTGTGAAATTAATTTCAAAATGAAAAAATTCTGTCTAGAATAGAATTTTTGTGCAGCTTTCTCTATGACTGCTCAGCAGCCCACGCAATTACAGTTTTTTGGGACACCATGCTGCCAGTCCTATTATACAGCACTGAAAGCTAATGCACCATATAACTGTAGGTTGCAACTATTAGGCTAATCAAGTGAAACATAACATTCTTAAGTCTAAAATACCTCTTATTTAGCATACTAAAGCACAAATACAATGCCTTTCCATAGCTTCTGACAGAAATGTGTTAAAGAAAGTCTCAACAAGCCCTTGCAATTTCTCTCAGGAAAATGTTATTATTCTGTTACAGCATAAATGCATTCCCCTCCCACTCTATTCTTAACACCAAAAACTCCGACTTGCTGGAATTCTAGCTGCCACTAACAAAGCCCCAGTACTGCTCTAAAGAAAAATGGATGGGAAGACTTAAGACACAAGAATGAAGGACAGTTTCAGCCATCAACTATCACAATGGCTGACAAACTTTAAAATAGCAGCTTCCAATTTTGGGCTCTCCACTGTACTTTTTACTGGTGACACACCTAACAAGATTATGCATTAAATTTAATTTCCAGTTTACATCACCTATTATTTTTTTTTCCCTTAAAAATTAAATCTGTCAGGAAGTCTACACTTAGAAGCAATTTAACCATACTGTAAAGCTGTAGCAAGGATGACTGTGTGAACTATGGGAAAAGCAGAAGGGAAAAAGATTTGTGGTTCTGAGGAGTAACAGAAACTAAACTTCTAGCTTGCCAATGCAGGAGTCATTCAGGAGATCTTCAGATGGCATAGTGCTACCAGTTGTCCCACATGTAGTTCTCAGAGCTATGTTTCCCCCAAGTACTTAGATGACAGCGTTCTACTATGAAACCTCCAAAGTGACTGAATAAGCATGCAGAAGCTGGAACAGCAATACCATATGCGTAATTTTAAGACACAGAGAGGCTACAAAAACTTGCATGCACAAATAGAGCAAAAGTTGCACACACAGTAAAACTGAACTCGTCAAGATGCTTTTTCTGTGCCAGAAGGCAGCACAAGTCTTCAGATGTTCCCAATCCTTCTAGAGTAACTTGATAGATAGGATAGGAGCATCAAACATTTTTACATCTTCCACAGACTCAAGAGCTCGAACAATGAACTGAAATTCAGCTAGGACAACTGAAACACACAGGAGGTTTTAACCCAGGCAGCTTAGGTTCAACATACTTTAACTGCAGTGAGACTGGAACCTCATTTGAGATGGACAACTGGGAAGCTAACCTTGCTACTGCCTCTCACTGAACCAGCCTTTCACCTTGCCTGTTGTGCAAAGAGGAGGGGAGGATAAAAGCAGATAACTGTTTAGAAAAAGCAGGTGGCATCAGCAGGTACCTTTGCTTATCGGCTGTAAACCACACCAGACACGAGGACGAGAGGCTATGAAGGGTCAAAAGAAAAAAGTTCTCCGGTAAATTCACAGTCAAATAAACATCTGGCATGAACATTAAGAACTACTGCTCTTATGTGGAAGGGTTAGAAAAGTCATCCACAGGAAGTTCTACAGTCTGACAGCTATCACTTTTCTTTTTTTTTTTTTGAAAAGCAATGAAAGCAAAGGATTCACTAAAGAGGAATGAATGGTTCTTCATACATTGACCAAGCTACCAGTCCTGTTTCAAAACTGAGCTGACTGTCTTATTAGAAACCTAAACTCTGAGGGACTGAAACAGAAATGAGTCTTTGGTAGGCACAGAGCCACCAATTCAGGAAACAACAGCATTCTGGCCTCTGTAGGAGGCCAGTACTTGCATGGGCAAGCAACTGCTGCTGGTGGTAGCAATGTTTCTTAGCGCCTCTGAAAAAAAAGCACTAAGCTGTGGGCCTTGAGGCTTGAACATGACTTGGTTAGAGCTAGGAAAATTGATGGCTGGGAGTCTGAAATTTCAAATTTTAAACCAATCCAACTGTATGCAATATTTTTACAATTTATTGTTCTGTTTGAGGAGTTATGCCAGGAACAGTCAATCACAGTCTGAAAACTTTTTTTTTTTCCTGATTACTTTTTAATAAAAACTTTCCTCAAAAATAACAACAAACAATTTGGTAATCCAAACAGATTAGTATTTTTCATACCTAGCTGCACAGCACCAATACCTGACTGTTCCTAGATGTTTCATTTGCTATGCTGATAGCAAATTTAGAGAACAAATAGAAAAAAAACTCCTGTAATTTCATCTGCTCTGTTCCAAGGAAGGCCCTGCTTTTTAAATTATTTGATGTATATATTCTTTTCAGTTACATTACACCCTATTGACAGATTTAACTGAATCAATATTGGAAATGTTCACCTCTAAACCACAGATATATAGTACCATACTCCACAGCAAGTCACACAAAAAGTATTTTGAACTGTATGTCAGTTAAACTCTTGCAGCTCTTCTCTAAATTTTTAATCTGCTATATGAAACTGCTGGAAAAAAACTGCACACATCTACTGCAAGTCGTTAATCAGTGCTGTGCAGTGCACATTAAAAAAGAAACTCATGAATGGTATCCACAAAGCCATGTAACTTCTTTAAACAGTCTGATTTTAACTGTTAAATTTCCTCTAGGTTCTGGCTGCACTGCAGCTGAAGCAATAGCAGTATTTACCAGATCTAACTACAGTTATTCTAGCATGATTTCTAGTGTGGTCAGGACATTTTCTCCTCCATGAAATTCATGTTACAAAAGCAGAACTATGGACAAGCAGGACACCCTGTGGGATGGCAGCCTATTTGTATTTCTGCAGGTCTTGGAAAGGCAGACTGGGATACACCAAGTGAGCACTGTCCTGCCCCATGCAGCCTACTCGGGGATTTCAAGGTTAGATGGATGCCTGCTGACAAATCAAGCTGCCCCACTGCCCGACACACACCACAGAATTTCACTTTTCAATTTAACCTAACCCATAACTTCCGACTAAAATCAAGTAATCGCTTTTTGAAAACTAAAAATATAAACAGGTAAGACAAATGGGTGGGAGGGGGAAGAGGCACTAAAAAGTGAAACATTGTCTGAGGTTGCAGCAGGTCATCAGAGTAGTCAGCACTGCATGCAGAAATTGCTAGAATTAAAAAAAAAAAGTATCTGTGCAGACACACCTTGGTAAACAAATTTTAATTTAAGAGATCTACAGACTAGCTCTAGGTTTCCCATACTGATGACCGCCTGAACATGATGAAACTGTCTATCAACTACTTTATCCCAAGAAGTAAATGAGAAAGCAGCACAGACTAAAAGTGAAAATTAAAATTAAGACCAAAATACTTTTCTTTTTAGTATGCAGCATTCCAAATAAACATGACATAATATACCTTACACGTAAAATATTTAAGAGACTCAGGCTACTTAACTATGAGGTATGCATAGCAAAAAATGTTTTGCACTATGTTGGTATTGTGAAACTATTTAAAATAAATTTATTTATTGACTCTTTCAGAGCACTTAGCTTGGATTTGAAAAAACCCACAACAAGCAATTTGGATTTAGAATTAAGCACCCAGAATAATATGAAAGAAGAGGATGTCATCTGCTACCCATGAGGACCAAGAGCATGCCTGAGGCTACATGAAATGTATTTCAATAAAGGTGTTGTACCCCAAAACTATTTAGAAATTTAAGACTTATAATTAGGGAAAATTTAATGTGACTGATAGTCTGTTTAATTCAAACTTTGGAATTAAGCAAAGGAATTAAAATTACATTATGAATGAAAACTTTGCATGTTTCTAGAACAACAAACTGCATTTACCTCCTTAGAAAAGGCCCTAAACTATTTAATGTTTCTGAAAAATAATTTTAAAAGCTAGCTACTATTTGCAATTACTATAGTGAATGAAATACCTCATTTAGAAAAACAGTGTTTTAATTTCCAAGAAGCCTATACCTTTCAAGATAGTCTCCTAAATGTGGAACAGACAGAAACCTAACTTGTTTGAAGACACGAGCCTTTTATGAACTACAGCACTGCTACATGAGTATGTCATGCTATTTTACTGAAGCGCCCCCACCCACACAGTGATATCATCTAACTTGACACCTTGCAGATGTTTTAAAAAAAGTATATAAAAAAAAAAAAGTAGAGACGTGACTTGGAATTTCCCCATGGACATAACAAAGCTGCTCACCTCTACTCTTCACAACAGTACACAGGTTTCTCTCTTCAAAGACGGTTGAAAGGAAATCAGCTTCAAATACCGGTACTAACAGTGGCCTGTCTTCTAAATTAAGGTAGCTAGACAAGCCTGTTTATTTTTTTCTAATTATTAAAAATGTGTTTGGCATTACACTTTTTTGTTTGTCCTGGACAAAAACATGTTTCGAAAACTGTAGACCTGTTTCTGTTTAGAAAACTTTCTGTAGAGCAGAACACTTCTATCTGGCAGTAGCTCTACAAATAGAAAAACTCCACCAGGTCATAACCTTTAGCAGTACTTAAGCTGCTTTTTAAAATTTATTATATTCCCTCTCATTTTGACCCACAAACCATTTTCAAGTTTATTTTAAAAGAAGCTAATCATTAGTAGCTGTCAAAAAACCAAATAACAAGCATTGCAAAGAATGCCTTTAATTTAGTTATTGCTTCTCCTTTACCCAAAGAAAGAAATACGGACACCACCCCTTAAGAGAATTAAATGGACATAATCATGTTCAGTAAATTCCTTACTTCATGGCAAGATTTATGCAGTCTGATTAATAACACTATTTTTACTAACTCCAAACATGATTATATGTATACTTTTAAAAAGTATGTGCATAGTATATTAGCAAATACAGTCCAACGTAAAAGAAAGGGTAAAATTGGAGGAAAGTAATTATTTAAAACCAGTCTAGAACCAAAGATACAATTACAGTGTACACAGACTTAAATGGATTCATATGATACACCTGAAGCAACTGAAATGTCATACAACTGTTCCAATGTTATTAAAGCAGAAAAAAAATGACTTACAGACAGGGACACCAGAACCTCATTTGAATTCAACCAAGAATGTAAAATTTTTCACTAGGCCACTTCCTGCTATTGCTGGAAACATTCCCTCCTTTAAACGGAGATGGATTTCAAGGTACTGTACTTCGTGTTGTTTTGAGAGTATATTCAGAAGAAAATGTGAACGTGTAGGCAAACTGGAAACTCTCTGGAGAGATTACCCACTTATTTAACCACATTTCCTGTTTTTTAACCCATTTGTCCTAAGTCAGTCCTTAGACTAGTGACAAAAATAGATACAAGTGTGCTATAAATAGCTCATTAGCAGGTCTTTCTTGGTAAAACTGAAAATGTTTTGATAATTCTATTGTTCTTACTAGCTCCACACTAATTAAACTGTGAATCAGATTAATGTTTCCTTGAAATTTTTCTCTGCATAGTTTATGGTAATTATAAAGATACAGCGCCTCAGGAATCAGAAAAAAAGTCTTAAGAACTAATAGTGGCCTAAAAAATTGCTATTGATAATCGAGATTTAATGAAGAAATTACTGGTAATCTACGTGGGAAAGTGCTTTTACAACGCACAGTTCTAAAGCAAAGGAAGACAGTGCCAGATCGCTGAGAGTCAGAACCTAGTTAATTATTTTGAGATCTGAAAGCCAGAGTGCTACATAGTTGAATTAGTTGCCTTGTTCTTATTTTCAGCCATGAGACTATGTTGATGTAACACAGTGAATATTACTTGAAGGACTTGACACAAGTAGCCACAAAACTACTTTCCAAAAACATTAAACATGAAGGCTTTCAAGATTTACGTTACTTGTAGTTTTGGAACTATTTTAATTCAAGTAATAGAATTATGTCATGACGTTCAAAGAACCTGAGAGTTTCTGTATTTCAGCTGGCTTGGAGTAGCAAGAGTTCTAAAGGCTCCCAATACTGTGATTTATATCTTTGTGCATGAACTTCAGTCTACAAGAGGAGAACATCTAGAGAATAGTACTGGTTCTGTGCCCTTGTGTATAGCCCAAACTAAAATGTCTTTAAAAAAGAAGCTGCTGATGCTGTTCTGAACTTTCTGCTATTCCACCCAAACTGCCAGAAGGATCTGAGGGTCAGCTGAAGAAGTCTGCAACCCAAATACTTGCTGCTTTCTGATCCTTACCACACACATTCAAATCCACTGCTTTTGGGACAGAATATAATCTGTTTTATCATTAAGAATGAGAAGAACCTGCAAAGACCAAAGACTACAACAGGAAATGTGAAGCCCAGTAGTGCTTCACTTCAGAAGAACAGATGTTTGCTCGCATCTAATACTTAAAAGATGTGCAGGTAGTTAAATGCCAATTTGATATGTATGTATTTTCTCAGGACAGTTTTGTTAAGGGATGGATTTATCTTTAACTTCTTCCATCAAACACAGTAACAAAGTATAAAGGGCCTTTTACCAACCCAGACCTGAAGGTCATGAGCAAAGGATGATGCATACCATACTGAGAATTGAACCATAAACACTCCCCAATTACTTCAGTTATTGCAGAATAAGCCAAATTTCAACCTGTAAATTTGGTAATAAGAAATGTAAATGGAAAAATTAAAAAAAAAAATAATCAAATCCCTCTAAACCAAACAAAATCCCTGTGTACTGATGTAAAAAAAATAATCTACTTCGGCAATCAGTCATCCATACCTCTTCCTCTAAGCATACACAGGGATCAGCTCACCAGTTATAAATAGAAAAATGCATCAATGACCCTTGGCTGAGACCAGTACTTGAGATATATGACCCAGATAAACTTTCCTTTTGATGTTGCCATTTAAGTATTAGCAGCATTGTCTATAACAAGTTACAGCCATTAAATGGTGCTCTACATGCACAGTTGCCCCATCAACATGTGGCTGTAACCCATGCATGCAAACTTGAGACAGTAAAAATACAAACACTTCACAGCCAACAGTGTGCTGCCCTACAGATTTAACAGCACCTAAAAAAAAGGTCTTACTATTTCTACTGGGGTGTTAACAGTGTTGGGGTTGTTGAGGTGTTTTTTTTTTTTGTTTTTGTTTTTTTTTAATTGAATTTATGTGGCTATTTATGTTTGACTTAAGGGGAAACCCAACAGTATCTAAATATCTAAATTGTGATTATTTAAGTACCTGGTTTGAGGTAATGAAAAAGAAAAATGCCCTACAAGAAAAGACATTTCACCCAATTACAGCATAACATATACTATCCAAAACAAAAACATTGTTCTCCCTGAGTGGGAAAAACAGGTTCCGAAGAATGAAATTTATGTGTGAGATTCTTTGATATAACAAATTCTCCTTCTTGACATGAAAATGAATACATCTAAGCATGCCTCAGTATTACCTGAACTTTTTCTACCAGTAATCCATTCGGATGGCTTCCTAAGCAAATAGTGTTTCATTCTCCCCAAGGAAAATTTCTTAATTCCCTCCCTCTGCCTCCCATTATTTTCAGCATATAATAGTCAGAGCATTATGTATATAAGTTCTATTATCACTAAATTTCCACTGTAAGAACAATTTTAATGCTGAAGAATTTTCTTTTGATAAGGCAGAGAGTGTTAATAAGTAAGGTGTTGAAAAATCAACAGGGCATACATGTTCCTGCTATGACTAAGTTCCCATCAATTTTAGCAGCTTTTCAGGCAAGATTGAGATCCTTCTGTGTATATCCATACCAGGAAATCTGGCAGAGTGGGAATTTAATGGTTGTTTTCTGGCTGCAGAACATTCTTAAGTTTCCAGTGTCTGTGAGCAAGAGAAATACTGAGGGCAAGACACAATATTGCATGTTAAGACGGGATGGACTGCTTAGTGTATATAGATATATATCTATATATCTATATATATAGATATATATATATATGTATTTGATATATACTGGATATGTTTTCAAAAAAGTAATCTGCATCAACAGTTTTCTCATTAAATAAAGCTAGAGCACACTGACCAAAACTGCTTCTGCTGCTGAAAAGCGCTTTGTTTTTTTTTTCCGTATCTCAGAAAAATAGAGAAACTGTGGAACAAAGGAGCTGGTAGGTGGTGAACATACTAGAGTATCATCATCTTGTAAAACTACTACCTATGTTCTTCTGCTTGGTACTCATACTGTTTCCAGTAATATACCCTGTTTGTCATTTACCTAAAGTATTTTCCAAATTCTTCACAAGTAAGCCACTTAAGAAAAAAAAGCAACCAATTGTACCTCTTCACAATTTCACATAGGCTTCCAAAACTCCTCATATTCGGTGGTCCTTGCCAATCCCAGACACATCACTCACTTTACTGATGTGCAGGTTAACACCCAGTCACACATCCAGTGGTGTCAGTAGGGGCTGAAGTCAGCAACACAGATAACCCCTTCACATTGCCCCAAGTTATCCCAATACAGGAGGATTTATGTAATAGCAAGAAGCATCAATTTAAAAAAACGTGTTTCACAGATAAGAGGGTAGCTATATACAAAATAAAGACACAGAATGACCAATTCGATGTGAAAAGCAAGTCACTTCTTTAATTGTAAGGTATACTAAAAATCAACATCTCTATCAAAACTCTGAACAGTTGAATCCAAAAGTCTCAAGCAATATTTCCTTTCATTAACACAAACCAAGCATAGCCTGCAAGAATATTCATTTATTTCTTTCAAACACATCATTTTTAAGGCACCCTGAAGGTGTCCTTTCATGATTTTATAAAACCTAAAATTATTAAAACCTTTCAAAACACAGACTCACTCAGGAAACTGTGGGTTCTTCTCATAATTCCTGAAGTCACTGGTACTGTAATAATAGCCTGTCATATGCAAAATGACAGCAATTTCATAAATGAAGAATGGGCTTAGAGATATACTATGTTTATGAATTTACTTTGGTTGTCACTCAAATATTATTATTATAAGAAATGAGAACACTGAAGCCAACTGATCCAAAAGAGACCAATTTCACAAAGAAAGCATTTAGAACAATACAGACACTAATAATTTTAACATCCAGTTATGTCCTGCATCTGTCTAACCTTCAAGCTACAGGAAAAAACCTTAAACACCAGTGAAACATGTCCTGTGCTTATTACAGTGATTTAAGACAGATATACTTTGGTAAGTAAAAGAAAAGTCAAACATGGCAAAAGGAGGTAAAGCATAGACTTTTTAAGAGAGTATATTTTTTTTAAATTAAGAAACTTTAGAAGTAGTCTTTTGAGCAAAAAGATTACTACCAGAAACAAGACACACAATTTTCCTGTCTTTTAATGTATAGTTTTGTTAGTACTTATTTTTTTCTATTTCTCTTGAATTAGATCAGAAATACAATGGCAACAAGTCGGCATCACAGATATAATATAAAAACCCTATACTTCTGGAACCTGATTCTGCAAAGCTGTGTGAATGTTCTTAACTCAAAAAAGTGCAAGCAGTCAGTCACAGAAAGAAACCACAGGACTGGCTATTAATATTTTTACATACTTTCTTCCAAATTGCTTTGTGTACCTTTTGTGGATACACAGAATGAATTTTTTTTTTTTTTTTCATCATATTGGCAGCCAAATCAAAGCCATGGTATTAGCTTGCATGCAAACACTAATAGGTAGCATATTTTGTAGGCATGGGCAAGATGTGACTGACCAAAGTGAGCTTGATTACAGATGTGATGGATTCTTTGAAAGCCGCAGTAGGAGGTTGTGCTCTGCTTCATTTCACCAAATTCTCAAATTTGAGTTCTGTGGTAAAATCTAGTTGTTGTTTGTTTGGGGTTTTTTTTTGTTTTGTTTGTTTGTTTTTTGTTGTTGTTGTTTTTGGGTTTGTTTTTTTTTTCTCTCTCCACAGACTTGATAACTTTGACCTTGAAGAAGCAGTCATCATTTTGATCTTCAGCCAGTCCTTCCTTCTACCAATGTATGTATTTAAAACTGTGCCATGTACTGCAGTCATATGCATGCAGATCAGCAAATCAGTAACAAAATACAAGAATATACCTTAAATTTATGGCAAAATTTGCCATAAACTGAATTTCATGCAGAAGTTAATTTATCTGTCTGTTTAAATAAGCAGAGTTAGAACCAGACCTCAGCAGCTTTTAGAGATGTTACTGCAGTTAAAAAAGGAAACAACCACCACACCCACCCCCCCCAAAAACTAAACCAAATAAAAAAACCCTTACTGCCCTCTACTCTGCTGAGAAAAAAATGACATAAAAATGGTTGCAACACACATACAATATTCAGTGAGATGGCATATTTATCCTGTTTATTAGAGTGAAGGTGAGAACTTGTACTAGCTGCCAGTATTTCTCTTTCATAGTTTTTCACTTCCAAGTTTCACTGAATCCCTATGGCATTTTGAAAACAGCATGGATCTGAAATGAAGAATGTCTTTGCATGACCTGAACAATAGATCCTTAAAAATCGTTCAAGTCCAAAATTAACATTTGGAAGCTATCTGGACTCAGGAGTGACCCACAATAACTGGAAAGCTTAAGATTTTTCACAGTTCAAAGTAAAGACTTTTAATAATTTTGAATTACTTCAACCACTGAACAAGTCCAACACTATAATTTCATCCACACATCAATAAAGTTTAAGTGTTTCATTAAATTTAAATTGCTATTCGTTGTGTAAAGAAATTTTAAGCTAATGAAATGCTTTTTATTACAATGGATCTGCTGCACTGTTAGAAGTCTATCATATTTTCCCACTTAAAAAGTAAGAGTTCAAGGCCTTGATAACTTGGCTACAGAGAGAATATGCTCCAGGCTGAATTTTGTACAGAAATTTTGTATAGAAAGCTGAGACTTTTTGTTACACTAAAATTTTCAACTAAAACACACTCACACACCCCTGGGGAGAAAGTGTTACTGAATCACTGAGCAGACAGCTATTTTCCATTCTGCTAGTTTAGCTGTCCAGCTAGGTACATCTTGAAGATTTTATTTTCATCAGTGTTTTAAAAATGTTAATAACTACAGCATCCTTAACTACTGTACACATTCAGGGATTAGAAAATAATTGTTTTTAATCACCTTGAATTCAGTATTGTTTATGCTTGACCATAAACCTGCAACATTTCAAACCATAACCAAGAATGTGAATTGATCAGTGGGTTCACTAAGTGCATCAAGGCTTTTGGATGTCCCCAGGTTTGTCTGCCGCAAATCCCGGGTCTTTTAAGATGATTCTCTGCATCTGCACAGGTGGTACAGGAGAAGGTACTGTAATGCTAAATTTTGCATGGCTCTTGACAAATCCCCACAAGACACTAAGTACCTTTTTCAGGGGAGAAAACAACAGTTATAGATTGTTTCTAACTAGTACCTACATGCTAAATGTTAAAATGACAAAACCATTCTCTAAGCATGAGAGTGTGAATTACAGGTACCATACAGGTAGCTCCCTGCACAAACAAGTCTAGCAATTTTGATACAGCTGAGTTTACGTTCACCAATATCAAAGTTTCAACTGGGGACTTCCCATTTAAATATCACACACAAAACACTGATCCTTTATAATTTGAGCTAAAGGACTATGACTTAGCTACAAACAGCAGCAAACTTCTACTACAGCTCAACCACTAGCCTTAAATGAGAGCCACAGTCACCTATGAGTAGGTAACAACAAAGTTTCCTAAATATTAATCATGAACTGTAAATGCTTCTTGACCTCACAGTGCTCCCAAACACACTTTCTCTTCTGAAAATGTGACTATGACCTCGGTGTGATCTAATAAACTACTCTCCAGTTTGAAGTTCCACAGTTTCTACAGCATATCAGTTTGCCTTGAATCTAACTTTTTAAATGGATACCTTGATTTCCACAGAATATTTTCTGTGTCACTGACAACCTCAAAACAGGAAATGTATGCATTAGCCAATACAATATGAAAAATGCAACTGTTCCAAGCAAATACATTTAAATATAAAATAGAGATAACCCCGAGAATACATTTAATCTCTCAGCAGATAAATACTGTATAGTAAAAAATTAGTTCTGCCAATACATAAAGCCCATACACTAATTGACAACATGCACCAGCAATGAAAGCAGGATCTGGCAAAAGACTGCCAAAGGGACTTTAAAACAGTTCTGGGTATAAGAAGAGAGCTGTCCCAAGATCTTTTAACATTAAACATTACATAACTGAATTTTATGTGAGAAATAGCAAAGCATCTACAGTGAGCACAACTGTGGAAATAAATCTTTGTAGGAAAAGAATGAGCCCAACCTAAAAAGCTTAACTAAGGAGTCTGGTTCAGACTTAATACCACAGTTTGGGACTACAGGTAATTTTACTGTTCACGTGACCAACTTTCCCCACTCCATTTGTTTCATTACACCTCAGTTTGTTAAATATTGCCACAGAAACTACCTTGAGCATTATCAAGAAAATAAAAATCTAGTTTCTAAGCGTAATGATTAAAGGAGCAGTCTAATGCTAAGCCCACTCAAACACCTCATTCACAACCAAGGTTTTAATTTTTTTGGCTTGTAATCAAATAAAACCAAAGAATAGTAACAATGATTATTGACTTGGAGTTCTAAGATTCTGGCTTTTTTAACTATGACCTTATTGTACCTTCCTCACCTCTCTGGTCTTCAGTTCTGGCTCCCAAACACATCTGAAGTATCACTGAGTTCTTCCTACCCTTCCACCATCCATTCATACTCACTTATCCAATGCTAACCCAACCTGCCAGTGCTCCAAAAGTGTTTCCTGCCTCATTCAGTAAACAGTAAAACAAAGTAATCAGTAAACCAAACAGTAAGCATTAAGATGTCATTTGTGCCTATCAAATGCAAAGTAAACATTAAAACATTCACTATGCCAGAATTTAGACCCCTGAGTATTGTTTTACTGTTGACATGATTTACTACTAATGTTTTATTGAAGGGGTTAGGGCAGTACAAAACTTGTGTGGATTCCCCTCATCCATGAATGTAGTAAGGAGTGCTGGAAGAGTTAAAAAAAAATGCTTGCCCTTTCTCCTCTATGCATTATCATTGACTCCAATCCCCAATTAATCATCTGCTTTGAGCAATGCAGAGATCAGATGCTATAATCAAAGGCTGACATAAAAGTACTATTTAATATTAAAATAGCTTAAGTATTTCTCAAAGACTGTGCTTGAGGGTCTAAAAAAAATACTTAGGTTTCCTTGTAACAAAAAAGAATCCCAAAGATTGTTGATCTTAACACATGTCCACCCAGAGATGAACTGTGAACTAACACTGCATGAACTAGAAAATGCTGAACCGACAAGTTTCCTGGGTAATGATCAAACTGGTCTTCAAAATGCCAAACTGGAAACACGATGGTACAACTTCCTACAAATGGCTAGACAACAAAACAGACTTCTAAGTTTTCAGACACTGCCGATAGGTAAATCCTCTGGAGTTGTGATAACTGTCATCTCATTTAGGTATCAGAGTGACTTCTAATACCATCGGTTAGAAAGTGTACATGAACAGACACAACTGTCAAGCTACAAGACTAGGTATGGTCTGACCAGGGAATCGCAGCAAGATAACTTCTTAGAGATATAAGGCTTCTGTGTTCATGCTCTTCCTATCCCTCAAGCAATATAAATGAAGCTTGCCTTAAGTCTCCAGAATTTTCAGATGAAAAAGAATTGTTTATCATATTATTTCTCTTTTTAAAATATACCCTGCTTTAAATAGGCAATTTACAAATTTGGGGAACAATTAATTTTGCAGTTTGAAAAGAATGCAGGTTTTCCAACTTTTAATAAAAAAATATCAAAGATAAAAATTTTTTTGAACTTAATTCCTGGAGCTTAATAGTCTTTAGCAAAGCATATAAAGAAATGCCAGAAGGTATTGCAGGAAAGGCTTTGACAGGTAAAGACAAAGAGAAGCTGGGAGAGGGATGGAAGACAGTCTAGTAAACAACTACTAGTAGACTTAATAGCAGAAAACACTACAAAGTGGAACTGTGAGTGAAGGCAGATGGGCAAAGGAAGAGGAAGCGTAAGAAACAAAATAGTAAGTTGCAGATGAACTTCTATTGCATGTCTGTACATGAAGTCTAGAGTCTGCTGAGACCAGCTAACAAGAAACTAGATTCAAAATTAGCATCAGAAAATCTTGCATGCAAGAAGTGTGCGGAAGCACAAGAAAGTATCTAATAAAGTCTACGTGCAAATGCAACTCAGTATGCGGCAGGTAGGGACCAGAAGATGCAGTATCTCTCCAGGACAGTTTCTCCTGGGATTTCTACAACAGTCAGAAATTAAAGATAACCTGTTGGCAGAAACTACAGGAAGTTGGAGAAAACGTTCCTTCTGTTCTCATCTTTTGCAACTGTTTCCAAGGACAGAGAGGGTACAGTGTCCATACCATTTCACCAGCTAGAACAATCCTTAATATTTATGTCAGACACCAGTGTAACATGTTAAATAAATCTCACTGTTGTCAGAAGTGAGAAATGTAATGAAACTTGAATGTCTGAAAGTGAAATTGAAGAGAAATCTGAGGTTAAAATAAAGTTACACAAATGAAGGTATTTTCAAACATGCAGTGAAGTTTGTGCTTATATTTCACGGTGCTTTGTTTTGTTTTGTTTTTTTAGAAAACTGAAAGGCTACAATATGATAACCCTTGACTTCAAGATTTTAGTACATGATTCTACTTTGTGAAGAATTATGTGTAGTAAACCAAATGCAAGAACTGCACTCATGCAACACATTGTTAAAATTGCTGGTGGAACAGGTCATTTAAGGATGTTGAATTCAACTCATCCTAATAAAAATTTGATTGTTGATGTTGAACACAGTTAATATTTCCTTTCTATAATAACCAAATTAAATTTACTAATGATTGTTGCAAATGCAGTTAGTTTGAATGAAAAATAGCTTATGTTGAGTACTTAAAGAGTACTATAAGAACACTCCAGTGTTCAAAAAAAAGTTTCTCCAAAGGTTCCACACACCAGCACAGATACACAGTTGTTTCTTTAAGTGCTGATTCCCTTTTGTGCAGCGCTGTGTTTCTGTGGTCTCCTCTTGCCCCCACCCCTTCACACTTCCCAGACAAACTTGCTGCAGCTCAATTCTTCTACGATCCCCCCCCCCCCAATCAAATTACTTCACTGCTACAATTGCTAGCAGTTAAAGGTAAGTTCCCTTTTCAGTAGCTTAAGTTGGCATTCTCATCATCGCTGAACACCCTGTGCACTCTAAACTACAACCTAAGAAACACTGCAAGAAAAAGAAATACAATGACATACAGTACAAGAATGCACAGGCATGTAAGACATGTAAGGCTTTAGTCTGTACCCTCTCCTCCAGTCCCTACATGAAAATAACCAGCTAGTGGAATATAGCTGTGACTGTGCCATGAACAGTTAAAAACAACTGGCATTTTGTAACAAAAAAAGCACAACTGATAAGTCCTTTAGCAACTTTATTTGCCATTGCAGAATGTTTTTTTTTTCCTCCCCAAAATATTGTGATGTTTATTTCTTATATGCAACAGAACTGCAAAAGCATCATTGTTTTCTTCCTCTTCACATAAAAAAACTAACTGGCACATTATATCCCTGCATCAGAACAGCAGAATTTGGCCTTACTAAAGCATAAAGAGACAGACAATTCCTCAACAAAGGACATCATTTGAGATCTGTTGGAGGTCAAGATCTTCGATATGTAGTAAGATAATTCTGAAATCATTTGAAGTGTTAGAGGAAATCTAAAGGGTTACAGCAGGGATTTCAAAGCAAACTATTTTGCACATTTCAGTCAAAAAGTAATTGCCTATTTCTCAAAAAAAAAATTTCAACTATATCCAAATGTTTTTAAGATGTAAATGCACTTGTCATCTTCCACGTAAGCAGGGTGGTGGTGCCCGAAATTAAACAAAAGAAGAAAAGTTAGGGTTGACAAGTATGTCGCTGTGTAACTACAAATTCAATATGCCTTTTGATATTTCAGTTTTAACTGTTGAGTACCTTTTCATCAGGCTATTGCCATTAGAAGTTTTTTATTAGATTTTTAAATTAGACAAATAACAGATAAGAGATGTGACAAGTATATCAAATCTGATTTAGTAGATCTGACGCACTTAATCTTTTACTGTAAGAGTGGCATTTGATGTATTTGAAATGTTTCAAACAATGCTCCCTTAACATCCTGAACAAGAAGAAATTCAGATTTCTCTACTATATTCAATTTATGCCAGTACAGAATGAATATCTAAACCACACAAACAATCAGCTTTCAGTTGAAAGTGCAAAATCACCTGAAACTTTCCATGCAATGTGAAATTTTAGATACTACAAAAAAAACCCAACTCAAAACCACCCAGCATCAGACAACAACAGTGAAACACAGAAGAAATAAATTTTTAAAAGATTGTTTAGACTAGAGTCTGCACCTCTGTATGCTATGAATTTTGAGTGAATGTTGGCTCGACTGCACAGCAGTCAGCATTTCAAAAGTTTGAGATCACCATACCTGAATTTCTCAGAAAAATAAATGAAAAGACTCTATTCTCAAATTTATATTGTTGTTGTAGATGTAAACAAATAAATTAAAATTGTCACTTGATTTTTAAAAAATTGATATTTGAATGCAAAAGCTCACATTAATGATCTAGAAGATTGAATGCCCGGGACATACTACAACTACTTTTGCTTGTACTACACAAACTTCAGTACACAAAAATCTTATCTATCCAGAGTAACATAACCACCTCATTCACCCTCGAAAAGGCTTGGAATCCAGAAGAGATAACAGAGCCTAATTCTGTCAGATGACTGAAACAAAATATATGCATTTAAAATGGAATTAAAAAACCCCAACAAAACACAACCTACTACCAAAAAAGAAGAATGAAGACAAACGAAAAAACCTTGTATGCTGAACTAGCAGATTGACCAGTATACACAAAAAAATAATCTAAAAACAAACTCAGCAGCTGATTAACATTGTGTTTCCCATTATTTCTTTAATCTCTTAATTCTGTTAATACTGTAGTTTAAATTAGAACAATGTTTCAAACAAACTCCCCCAACTAGATTTCATTGTTGCTGCATGTTAAAATTGAAGTCTTTGTTGTAAAGACTCAGAAGTCAACATTGAAATGAAAATGAAAATTTAAACGAAAGTTACTTATTTACAATAAATCCAATTAAGTTAATAACACTGCCTTCTAACACCAGCAGTCACACCTTAGATCAAAATAAAGGGGCAAATGTATAATAACATTGTACACAAGTTCTTTCTGACATTCAGAACTTACATATTGAAAAGAGCATGTATTTTGAAAAATGAAACAATAAAAGTTTTAGCACATACTCTAAATTAAAATTTGCCTCATGCAAACAATTTGCCCTTCCTAATACTTAAAACTAACAGAAAACATATGTATAAGTAAATATCTGATAATTACAGGACAATTGCCTAAGTCAGCAAGGCATATGCTTTTTCCACCTTGACAGAAACATGGTACAAAACTTTATTATTACTTGTTTTTCAAAGCTTACTCAAAAGGCAGGCTTCTTAATTTCATTCTAACTTCTTCAAAAATGTTCATTTATTATAATTCTTCTCATTCTTTTATTTTCCCTTCTATTTCTCCATAAATTATATGATGAAAGGAAATAGTGCCCAGCACTTGCAGATGACCGCAAAATTGCCAATGATAAAGACTGTCAAGGTTTTTGGATAAGATTTTTCTGAATATTTTACACACCACAAGACTTTAGGTAGTCAAATTAAACATCAATGTTCAAATTGACAGGAGTCAAGGCATTTTAAGGATGATGTTAATAATGCATTTAAGCATTTTTGTCATGACACAGAAAACCCTGTGGAGGCAGGGACAGAATCCTGCCTCTACTTTTTTTTTCTTCTCCCAGATTATGCTTTAACTCAGTGCTCAGAATCTGTAACAGCTGAGGATAGATTTTTGCCTGTAATGGCTCCACTTAATACAAAATCCAGTTTTATCTCCAAAACAGCCTCCATTTCATGAAGGAAGTCAAGTGTACTTGTGTGGGGAAAAAATGTTATTGTTCAAAGATTGCATTATACTTGATTGTTTTTATGTAGTTTTTTTCTTTATGTAATTTTTACTGACATTGAAAATAAGGCAAACAAAACCAGAGTGGAAACCAGAAAATTCTCTTACTGCATTAATGTATACAGCTCAACAACAGAATTGGCAATACACACATGTAACTTCTGTACAGTAGATTTATACAGATTTGAGTCATTTGGTTGATGTTGTAGACCTTGACTTTTGTAGCCTTCGTTCTAAAGAACAAACAACATTGATGGCTTTGACAAGGCGACATATTTAGTCCATTGTGTTTCTCAGTGGTATTGCCTATATATAGCATGTAGCATTGCCTGCAGTTTTACTGTAAGTATATAGTAATATATACATAACTTCTGCCAGCTGTGGAAAGAAAGTGATCAGTAACATTAATAGCTGTGATCCCTAGAGGACAAAAGTGCAAGACTGAGGGGATTTCTTTGATTATACTGCAGATTCTGGTAAGCTCACTGATGTAGTGAGTGTCAGACCTCTCTGCCCTTTTATTTGTACTTCAGGTCTGTCTCTTGTTTGTATAATTGCTTTCAATTCATTTCTGTGTTAATTCTATTTCTAAAACCTGCCCTAATTTACATTTCTACTTTGCTCATCCAGTCCTGGTTTTCCCTTTGGTTTCAACTTTGTTCCTTGCTTGATAACAGTCTTCATCACAAGCTTTTCGTTCCAGTCTGCTCCCTCTCTTGCAGTTAACCTTATTTTCTTACCAGCGCTGGTATCCTGTCCAATAAACAATTCCATCTACTCAAGAGCATTATCTTCCTGATAGTCCAGATCAGGTGTTCTTTCCATTTTATTCAGCTTTCCAGTTTCTTCATTCTGCTCAGTGACAGCAGGGGGAGCATCAAGAAAGGGATACTTGCTAGTGCTTGACTGGTAAAATTGTTCAAAACGAGTTGCAGTCTTGAAGCTCTGGACTAGACTAGCAACACAGGAAATGAATCCCCAGAAAATGATCAGTTTTATTCCTAACCAGTTCCTGACTATTTTGACACTCAGATGTTTCCAAAATGTCCTTTGCAAAGGATATATCCATGGAATCAACATGCCTCAGCTCTAGTAAAATTTTCAGTCACCAGATGGTAATGTCTGAAAGTTTCAGACTGAATTAGGGAAATTATTTGTCTTTTACCTTATCTTTTAAATATGGGAAAATTGATGTATTTTCCCTCTTCTTTCAAAAAATGAACTGTTCCTGTCAAAAGTTGCACTTTTACTATCACTAGTAGTATTTGAAAACTAATACAGAAATACCATATAAAAAACCTTCAGGTTAAACTATTATGTCTTGGAAATCAGGCATAGCTGTATCCACTAAGGAACATCGAGTAACTGTAATTATGCAACACTACACATCACTAACAGTACCATTCAGGAACACAAATGAGGCCTAAATGTTTTACCGTGGCAACACCATCAACTTTATGCTATTTTTTAAAAAAAAATAAGGCTACAGAAGTCAAGATCTAAACCAGGCAAGTAACTCAAATCAAATCTTTAAATTTTGCAGTCATAAGGATTACTGAAGAACAGATAATTTCTACTGTACAGTATTTTTCCTCAACAAATCAGTATGTCCAACTGTGTGTTTGATCCACTCCTGTATGTTATTTTAGTTTAATAAAGTAGATACTTTCCATGCTCTACTTGTAGATGAACTGTAAGTACAGCTTGCTTTGGTTTGGGTTTTTCTAAGAGGAAATGGAAAAGATAGTATGTCTACTGCAGTACCAACTGCATCTTGTAGATTACATAAGGGTATATTTTCTCACCTATAACCTTGTACAATTTAACATTGTTTGTAGTGGTTTATTGGAAAAAAAAAAAATTATATGCCTGCGAGTGATTTTTTTTTTTTGATTGAATACTGGAAAAAGTCATTCTTATACGCCCCATGAAGAGGTGGTGGTGTTTTGGGTTTTTTTTCTAGTCCTTTTCAGTAATTAAGTTTATCTACCTCTTCCAAGAGGGAGCCTTCCAAGTCACTTACTGATTTTATCTTCAGGGTACCAAATATTTTCAGGGTCAACTAATCACTGCTATAAGCAGACAAACTGAAGGTACTCAATGTTACTCTTTCTCCTGGTTTCTTCCTAGTAGCTGACATAGGGCTGTGTTTTGGATTTATGAGAATAATGTTGATAACACACTGATGTTTTACTTGTAGCTGAGCAGTGCTTACAGTAAGTCAAGGACTTTTCAGCTTCTCGCACTGCCCTGCCAGCAAGGAGGCTGGGGGTGCACAAGAAGCTGGGAGGAGACACAGTTGGGACAGCCAACCCCAAATGGCCAAAGGACTATTCTATACCATACGGTGTCATGCTCAGCATATAAACTAGGGGGAAAGCTGGCCCTGGGATGTTGCTTAGGAACAGGCTGGGCATCAGTCAGTTGGTAGTGAACAATTGTTTATCATTTCTATCACTTGTTTTTTTCTTGGGTTTTCTTTATGTCTTTTTGTTATTTTCCTTTTTCATTTTCATTAAAATTTATTATTATTTTATTTCAATTATTACACTGTTCTTACTTCAACCTATGAGTTTGCTGACTTTGACCCTTATGATTTTCTCCCCAGTCCCACCAGGCGGGAGTGAGCAACGGGCTGTGTGGTGCTTAGTTGATGGCTGGAATTGAGCCATGACATTTATACTGATAGTCAACAGGGTACATTTGACAGAATTTACCCATTGGAAAGTTAGTTCATCAAGGTGGAGAAGAATGGAAGAAATTACTGTGTTCCTTCTTAACATGTCTAGCTTGGTGAGTAACAAAAAAAATGCAAACAATTGTTTACTACTTCAAACTGGCACCTTTTGGCCAACAATATGATATGTAACCCTAAAGAGGAGTCTTTAATATCCACCATCTTCACTTTTGATTTTTGACCCAAAATTGCAGGGAAAGTACATAAAACCAACAATAAATTGGACAACAAGCAGACTAAGGCACACCTCTAATAGACATTAAATATTCCCTTTAAATGAAAAAATATTACAGAATTATCCTAAATGCAATGTGAGTCTAGTATGTAGATCCCAATGCACTAGATCAAGAAATGAGTGCATAAAACACTGACACAAAAACTTATTTCTCTTCATTTTTGTTAGCTGGTGGGAATGCAAACATACCAAACAAAAACATACTTCAAACATGCTAAGTTACGTACTATTTGGATATATATATTGGAATGTGCAAGATTGAATTCTAAGTTATTTCCATTATAAACTTTATTAGAGCATATATTCTGAGCACAAAAGTAGTAACAAGATAGAACAGACACTTTTCTCTAAAGTAATTGACCCTAAGATCTTTGCTTTTTTAAGGCCCAGTGAGCAAGCACTGCAGCTCCTGATTCAGATTACGAGTGCTTCTTGAAATTACCTCCCTATCAAATTTTAAAGTACCAAAAAATTTCTACTAAGCTTGCCATATACAACCCTATGAAACAATCAAGACAGTATAAGCTGTCATGTCATTCACTAATTTATTGAAAATTAATGTAAGATCACCTTCAAAATGACCTGCACTATGTTACTGCAACTAATTTCTACAGGCAATCATGTGATAAGTGATTCAGATGTATGAGTTTTAGTAATGATGAATTAGATGTTTAAAGGATCTAAATGTTAAGATGTGCACAATACTCACTACTTAAAAAAGACAGACATTTATATTATGCTTCCTTAAAACAGAGGCTCTTGAAGCACCTAAATAATGACTAACATCTCAGTCATTCTAAATACCTTATACCTGCCCTTCTTCCATGGTTTAACATTCTTTGCTGAACTACTGTTATAGAATGCATTTTCTAATAATTTTACCTTTTCAGAACTGTAATTACATCTATTACAAAAGTAGCCAGATTCTCTGGAAAAGTCCCAAACAACCTCAGTGAATTTCATAAGAAAATAGTGAAGATGTCTTTTATAATTTTTTCTATTATATATAAGCAATGAAGCAAAATAATCACAAAAAACAAGTATTAAAGAGATTATCAATGATAAAAGCTGCTTTAATCATTTGGGGGTATTTGAAAAATGATTTAGGAATTAAGTAAAGTCTATGAGAAAGAACTTATTATAAGAACTTGTCAAAAGTTAAAAACACAGACTAGAAAAAAGTTTTTAATTGCACAGTATATTTTAGCTCCTATCAATCAATGTTAAAATAATTTCAGAGTTTATTAAGCAGATATTTACCTGCTGGGACAAGACAATCTTTCCAATCAAAGTATCCTGCATAAATGCCAGGTTCTAATGACCCAACAATCGGATCTGCCTTGAATTCAATGTACATTTCAAATAGTCTTTGATCCAGATCTTTCAAGGATTCCATACTAACCTAAAAAAACAACAACAAAAAAGAAAGAACATAACAAATAGTCATTAACTACAAAAATTAAATCACATACCCCAAAATTTTACCTCATTTTCTTTCATTTTCAGTAAACAGTAGCAATTACTTACACATTTCAGTTCATAACTACATATATAAAAAAACTAGAAACTGCCACATCCTACCCAGTGTATATATATATATATAATTTTTTTTTTTTTTTTTTTTTTTTTTTTTTTTTTTTTTTT
>NW_020799095.1:63007156-63028804 GCF_003259725.1 Athene cunicularia
TTTATATTTATATTTATATTTATATTTATATTTATATTTATATTTATATTTATATTTATATTTATATTTATATTTATATTTATATTTATATTTATATATATGAGACAACTTCCATAAACGAAGAGATTTAAAAGTGAGGAAGAAGGCAGGTCTCCAGATCAAACCTGGAATTCAGAAGAAAAAGAAATGAAAAATACCAACTCCTTATCATTCCTTTCTAAAGATTTAATGCTGCAAGATGCAGAATAAGAGACACAACTTATTCATTGCAGGGATGTCTCTAAACCATGTTATCTTCTGGCATGCTTATATTATAAAGTGAAGAGAAAAGGGAACTGCAATATTTGAGTCAGGAACAGACAGACATAAGCCTTCAGGAATGAGATAAGTGCAAAGGAAAACAGAGGTATTACTGAGGTCAAAGTTGCTGCCAGATTCAGGAGAACTGGGATGGGGAAGTTGGTGCTCAAAAAGAAGAGACACCACTTCTTTCCTGTTTTTCTATCTGATTGATCTCCTTTAATTTGTCACAACAGGATTTATATCCCAAAGATGGTACTTTCATAAGGCACTGAGAATTTGGTCCCAGAAGATCAAGGCTATGTTCTTCTTCTTTCCTTTCTACCTGACAGCCTGTTAACACTCCAGACTTGAAAAAGAACACAGTCAAAAATGTACAGAAATCTCACTTTTTCCCCCTTACACAGGATCACAGAACTGTAAACCTGGAATAGGTTTCAAGACATTTTTCACTTCAATTTCTTGTAATTAGGGAGAATAACTATCCTTAGACCATTCCTATTTATGTTTGGGCTATTGGGTAAAATAAAGTACAAGTTCCAGTGGGAAGTTTCTGTAAACATGCACCCATTCAAAGAACCTATGAAATATCTGCTTCAAGCGGTCCTTAGCAAAGTGTTTTAGAATTAAGTAACTCCACCTTCCACTTCTGCAGTCATTCAACACAAAAGATCACCTGCACATTCAATACAGGTTTTTTGTTTCATGCAAGTCGTCTTCAGTCTGTTTCAAATTCAATGCAAAATTGAGACAGTGGTAGGTAACCTCGTTTTTCAGCTGGTGGAAAAGTTAAAAGAAAGAATGAACAATTCCTCTGAATGTTAGTTTGAGCCCAGCACAGGGGAGGGAAGCAGCCCTCAATATCATCAACTGTGTATACCCATTTTCTTGACTTTCAAGTGGGGTAAACCACTCTGCCAGAGAAAGTTTAAACTGGATATTAGGAAGCATTTCTTTACAGAAGGGGTTGTTAGCATTGGAATGGGCTGCCCAGGGAGGTGGTGGAGTCCCCATCCCTGGAGGTGTTCAAGAGTTGGGTTGACATAGCGCTGAGGGATCTGGTGTAGTTGAGAACGGTCAGTGTTAGGTTAATGGCTGGACTAGGTGATCTTCAACCTAGATGATTTTGTGATTCTGTGAAACACCCAAAAATATATAATTGTTACCTTTCTGCTGTGAACATTCTTGTAACTACAGCTGTCAACTTTTGTATTAAAGCCATTTTGAGCCTCCATCCTAGTAATCCTGCCGCCTTATCTAAATGTCAGAACTGTGGAAACAATTTTATCCAGCAGCTTAATCAATAAACTAGGATGAATGTTATGGGATACATAAATTATTTTTTCCACTCGCTAACTGACCAAACTGATGATAAAAAGCTGAACTGAAGAATCTCCACAGAAAATCCGTTTAAAAAGTTATTACTGATAAGTACCACAAGTATGTGCCAAGATGCCATGTGCTAAAGCAAAGTGTAAAGTTTGGCCATTTTTTGGCACACTAAGAAAAAAAATGGAAATAACCACCATGTAGAGTGTAAGGAAATTTTTTGGTTATCATTTTATGATTTCTGTATTTTCAGAATATTAGATAATAATGATTTCCCTTCTAACAAATGCAATTAAAAAAAAAACCAACCAAACAACAGTTCTTCATCAACATACACCGCAAAAGTCACTTTAAAATTCAATTTAAAGCTAATAAAATTTAAAAGTATATCTGTTTCAATCTCCCAGATAAAAACAAGTTTTATTTTTCAAAAATAGTGTTAACCCTTTTGTGCAAATTTTTTATCTAATAGTTAATTAAATTAAGAAACTTGCAAAAATTTAGGTGACAGAACAAAAAAAACAAAACAATAACAACCGACCCCTCTAAAATCTGTGAGCTTCTAGCCTCTCTTAAAATTAAGGAAGAGTTCAAAAATTGCCCTCTTAAGATGACTATCTAACTATCCAAATCATCCCCGCTAGCTTTACCGATTGATGTCCCATATATGTAGTACTGCACCAGTCACTGCTTTCAAAGGGTTAAATGCAGACTTGAAATTAATCTGCAACTTCAACATTTGAATTTTGTCATTTATAAACCTACCAGACATTTAATGGCAATACTTTAAAGTGGCCGTACATGACAGAATGTTGAATACATACATAACAGATGTCTTATTTGCTTATACAGACAACACTAACTACCTAGCTCAACTCTCAGTTGTCTCAGTAGCAAAGAACAGCAATACCCAGAGTAATTTTGTATATTGTATTAACCACAAAAATCATATCAAACCCATTTAAATGCTATTCAAAATTACTTCAGCTACAGAAATTCAAACAACATTCAGGCAGAATAGGACTAAGGATGTACTACATAGTAGAAACGTCAGTTCGAGTGAAATATTGTACTCTGTACTGGAAAAGATAACATTTTACTTCCAACCAACAAATGTTTCTGGAAATAACTAGCTTTATGGTCCTAAGGATTAAGTCACAACATTTCTCATAAAAAATGATTAATCTTTACAAAAAGGCAGGAAAATGAGACAGCTACTGCCGCCCACTTTGACATTTTCGTTCTTTGAAAAAAAAAAAAAAAACCAAACCCAAAACACAACAAAAAAGCCTGAACTAGTTTATGAACAACAGCTATCAGTAATGCAGATTGCCAGATTAAATAATTTATCAAGTATATTTCTGAGATAACAATCTTTTATTCTCTGCATTAAAAAACACAGTGACATTAAACAGTTTTACTAAGAAATCTGATAAGCCTTGCCATTGAACACAGAAGTCCTGAATAAGAGGTCACATTTTCTATACGAGCTATTTAAGTCTCATAGAAACACATACAACCATATAATTGTTTAGTGAACAATTGTTTATGTTGTTGTTGTTTAAACACAAACTGATGCTTGGAGTTCTACTCATTTGTAGAAGGCTCACCCAAGAGTCCTTTTGGCCATATGAACACTTGCACTTACTCCCATAGAAAGTAAAACAAATAAAAACTATTTTCTTCAAGCAATGATACTTCATTCCAGAGCTCTCACTTACTTGAGTTATTTTTTCAACACCTTGAAAGCCATGTTTCTCAAAATGTTCAGCTATATTTAGGAAGGTGTGACGTTCCAGATAACGGCAGTTACTGAGTGCAATTAAAAGCCTCTGTTCCTAAAAATTTGTTTTAAGAAATGAAAGAGTACAATAGTTAGAAAACAAATATCAGCATGACCAATACTGTCAATGTACAGTATTTTATTGACTCTGTGATAAACATGCTGATAAAGTGGAGTTTACAAATATTTTTGTCAATAAACCACCAAGAACTGAGTGAATATCAAGTATAATGATTGAATATGTGTGCCTTTTCTTATAGGATCTGGAGCATTCACTGGAATAGCTGTGACTAATACAGAGCTGTGGTTAAGACTTCTTTACAAAAATTAGGTTTGGACAGCTTTCCAGGAAGCTGGTTCTGGCTTTTACTTTGTTTCAAGAAATATGCTAAGAATTATGACCATCATAAAATTAACCGAAGATCATCATCACTTTCAGATGAAGCTGGCTAAAACAAGGGAAGCAAAAGAGGTATTGAACGAATGCACTCACCATTCTAAAATACTAGAAGGCTCAGAAGTACATAATAAAATTTCAGCAGTTAATTTGAAAAAATTCTAGGTGATTATAACTTACCTCTGTTCTTCAATGACTTTTTTTTTAGTTACAAGGTCAAATACATTCTTGAGTTGATATATCAGAATTGCTTTTCCCTGACCTTGGTGTAACAAGGTGTAG
Source organism: Athene cunicularia (assembly GCF_003259725.1). NCBI lineage: Eukaryota > Metazoa > Chordata > Aves > Strigiformes > Strigidae > Athene > Athene cunicularia. The sequence goes on from NW_020799095.1 coordinate 63,011,248, forward strand.
TTACCAAAGAAACAAAGAATCAAACGAAACAGAACTACTATTTAAATAGATTTGGTCTTTCCCCTTCCTCTCTCTTCCCAATGGGAAAACATTTTTCTACCTCAGATGAAAGTTCAAAATCAACACAGGTAAATATTTGAAAACTAATTATTTGGCAGTAAAATAATAATAATGCAGATCTGATTAAAAATGGTGTTGGTTTTCACCCTCAGAACTGACAGTTTGGTATTCCAGTAATATGACGACTAGTATTGAGATGTGCAGTTGTCTACTTTAAATGATAATCAGTTGGTATACAGGCTATTCAAAAACTGAGAATTTTAAAAATAGTGACAAATCTTACTCTGATCACTCACTTTCTCTGTTCTTATTAGTCTGGAAAGAGAAGATAAAGTTTTCTGTGATTTACAGAAAAAAATTAGTATTATTCCATGGAAACCCAACATTGTGTAAAATTGTTGATTTCTTTTATTTAAGCATTCACACCTATGACATATGGGAGGAAGTCACAGACACAAAGAGTTACTTTGTCAACAATTCAAATTTATGTGTTGCAAGAATAAAATGATATCAAGAACTAATTATAGTCTGCAATTCAGAAACTTGGCCTGATTTGGCAATCTGCGATTCCTTACTGTATCTGGAATGCTTATCACTCTTGTAAACGAGGCAAAACTGGGTTTCTGACAACATTTAAAATCTGTACCAAGGAATATTGATCTCACAAGAGGTTCTCACTAGGTTTCTTGCAATGAACAACTACAGCTGTTTGTCATCAGTCACCTGACTAGAAGGAAGTACATTAACTGAACTAAAAAGTGTCAAAAATGTTAAAATCCATTTTTCCAATTTCCTAAAAATCAAAACCAAGTCCTAACAAACCAAAGAAATAATCAATACTTACTCTCACTAAAGGTTTTGTTTTTGTTTTGGTTTTTTTTTTTAAGAACTACATTACTGAATATTTGTATCTTCATAGGTTTTAAAAAGTAACTAATAATCAGACCAGTTCTTATAATTTAAAACAAGGTGATAAAACAAAAGTCAGATCCTCAGGTGTCTTAACGCCAGTGCTATTTTCACTAATTTCATTGATGTCATTTTACTTTGAGGAGGACCTTGTTTCAAAAAACCGTGATCATTAGTTACCCTAAGATGGTATACTAAGACATAAACAGATGGTACTTGTAAAGGAAGTCTTATATTCAAGTCTTATATCCTTGTATTTTCTTACGCTTAAATACAACTGTAACTAGGAAAAGCCTCTAAAATACAGAAGTGCTCTCAAAGAGGAAACCAAAAACCAGAATCACTTAAAAATAAGGACCACATTACTGTAACTTTGATATTAAGTTTCACATCAGCTTTTAGAAATAGAAGCCAAACTTACTGAAGAAAGACTTGAGTCTTCATGAATGCTTCCAAACAAATCTGGAGATGAAACATCAACTGAAAGACTAGGAATATTATTTTAAAAGTGAGTAGTATAGTTCTTTTGATTATCTGATACATGGTTGATTCAAATGAACTATTGGACAGAAGACTGGAATGTTGTTTCAAGCCCCCTCACAACAGGTAATAAAGCAGCTCACATTGCTCAGGTGGTGTTTTGTTTTGTTTTGTTTGGTTTTGGGTTTTTTTAGATGTCCACAAAGCCTACAGGAGCTTTGTGGACAGACAGTACTATTCTAGTCACAGACCTTTCCTTCTTAAAGCATTTTAATTTTTTAAAATTTCTCTAGTTTGCCACAGATTCTATTTTGTTTTCTCACCTATCCAGCCAACAGAGTCATGCAAATAGCAAAAAAAAGTGGCATTAGGAACACAATTTGGTTTTTTTTTTAATGCATACAGCAGGTATCAATCTGTCTTTTCACAAAGAAATGACTGGTACTCTTGGAAACTCAGACTACTGTGACTTATTTTTTGGTTCATGACCAATTATCAAACAAACTTTCAAGAAATTAGCAAAAATACCAATTGAACCAGTTGAAATAGAAGGGAAGATAAGAAAGACAGGGGCTGTTTCTCCATGACTAAACATTACTTAGTAATAAGGACAACTCATTTCATGTAAGGTCGTGTCAAAAACAACATACCTGCTTCTACAGCACACAACTCTTGTCACTGAATGAAATTATATAAGTAATAAAATATTCATTATCTTCTACAATATTTATTACATGATGTCAGTTAACTGTTTGGCATAGAAAGTATCTGCTCTTAATTCAAAGCATCGCAAACCAGAGGCAAAAGTATTCACAAGAAATATGAAATACCAGAGGGGATAAAATCACACCACCACTGAAATTTGTAACTTGCACCCACAATTTCAGAATATTACACCTAGGTCCTATTTCTTTTACTTACTGTGCCGTATCTATGTCACCATCAGGTTTGGTGCTCAGTTGTTCCAAACAGTCTATAAAGACCTAGGAAACAATAAAGCAAGATCTACATTTTCTGCCAGAACTGAAAAAAAAAAAAAAAAAATCTTAAATTCACTTTTACTACAGTCTATAGAAGCAGAACAATCACCATTACCTTTCTTAAACCTTACATAAAGACAGTAACATTTTAGTTACACCTTTTGAATGCACATTTCCAATTCTATATGCATCACAGTTTACTTGTAGCAAAACACAGGAGATTTTAATCTTGCTAAGTGATTTTCATCATGCATGTCTAAAATTATGCAGTGATAATCTGCTGATTTGCAAAAAGGGCATCCTTAATAGTTTTCAGGTGTTCAATCTGAACAGTTGATCCTAAGTAAAGATCACAGAAGCATCACTGAAATCCGTTTTTTGTTTTGGCTCATGATTTCTTATTTGAGAAGACTACAAAAATGGTTCAAAAGCCTAAAGCCTGCTATTATCTAATTTCAAATGAATTTAAAAAAAATATCAGATTTGTTACAAAGAATATTGGTTTCTGATACAAAAATGAAGAGCTAGATCTTCAGCTGATGAAAATCAGCATTGCTTCTTTTACTGCAGTATATTGCTGTTAGATGACATCAGCTCAGCAAGTGTTTCAATTGTCAGTAAAATCTTTAACAGTCACAATCAGTAAAATATTTGAATATGTCATTTACCCTCTGAGGATTTGATATCATTAGATTCAGCTAGTAAGCTCTACATACTTAAAGTCAAACATTTCTCAGTTTCCCAGAGCACATCAGAGGAATTACACCTTTTGGTATGTGGGCAGGGTACAAAGCACACATTTTTGTTGATCACTTGTGTTCACAATTTCATACTTAAAAGTGCTCGAGTCACCTGCATGATCCCAATGCTTAGCTGGCACACATCCTCCTGTGTTTTCTGCTGCTGGAAAACCTGAAGATGCAAGCATATTATGTCAGCAGAACAGCTTCACATGGCCTTATTCTCAAGGAAGGCCTGAGTAACCTATCCCTAAAGAGATGACACAATTATAGGTATAGCTGCTGGGACACAGTGTTTCCTCATGGATCGATTTAAATTTTCCCACCCTAAAAATGGAGAGAGATAATACAAGACCCAGTAAACAGTCTGACAAGAGTGAGGAGATAACACATTAAGAGGAAAGAAGTCACGTGTACTAAGGTACACGTGATACGTATCATTGTTGGCTAATGGAATTACAACAAATGCTCTCAGGATATTCAGAGATCTTTGCACCCTTACATGAAGGATTCACCATGAACTGCAGATTCTTTTGAATAATGTTTATTAAGAAACTAGACAACCTAGCCATAACAATTAAAATAAGGGATGAAAGGGCAAAAATAATCCATACAGAGGGAGTTCAAGGGACTTTGGAAAACCGTAAAACTTTTAGATCACTGAAACCTGAAAGAAAACATCAGTATCACAATCAATCAGGACCTCAGTGTACTATGTGGATGGGGACAATCAGGACGTCTGATTTAGAATAAAGTTTACAGCAGGAAAAAGCTGAATCTAAGTTCTGTGAGTAGTTTGGATGCAACACTGAGTGAAGACTAACTCCTAGAATGGTCACCCCTTTTTATTTTTTTTTTCATGTAAATAAAATCACATCTACTGCTGTCTGAAAATTGCTTTAGCAGCATTTTTTCAAAAGAACAGCTTGAGAGATTTAACTATAGGTCCAATCTGACCCCCCTTGTCCCCAATTTGTTGTTCCCTAACAAAGAAAACACACAATTATAAAAGTTAGCAGCAGTGAAAAGGGTATACATGGAAAAAAATAAAGTTCTATACCCTTATATCATTCTCTGAAAGTTCTTGTTCTGAAACCCAATAGTAATTTACATAAAAAGAATGAAAATAAAATCATAATTAAAACTTACACTGGCCTCTCCAGGTTTGCAGTCCAGTACAGTTTTAAGAGATTGCAAGGAATGGATAATGCACTGTTCAAACTGGGATGGCTGAAAGGCAAATGACTTGTTAGCTTTATATAACATCCATGCCATATGGTAAGCTCTTTATTGTCAAGTTATTCCAAATATGGAAAGAAAGGAAAAAAAAAAAATAATAATAAAAAAATCACAATTCATCTCTTACCAAGGGACCCTTTTACAGTGATGTACATTTGTACTTAAGTTAGACACAATTATTACCACAGGCTAATATACATTTTTTAATCTGAATGAGAGACCCAAACACTCTCCTCTGAAAGAGCCATGAATGATTTTTATAGTTTGTTTGTTGTAGCACATATTGACAACTACATTATAGATGCCTCTGACACCCTTCTTCCTCCCTTCCTTGAGCTAAATTGTAATGGAATTTCAGCTGGGATATCTGATATTTCTGCATTTTATTTCAGCAGAAGGTTTCTAAAAAACCTAAGACAAATTGCTTTCACATGGAAGAAAAAAAACCACCACTGGTTTGGGAGGGGCCTTTTTTTACCTTCAGGTTTCCAAACCTGAAGTATGAATGTCTTCGTGCATGTATCAACTTCACTCTGAAAGTGCAAACGAGTTCACAGCATCAGAGTCATTAGTCAGTTTTTCCTTGTCTTTCTCTACCCCCTGTTAAATCATACTTTTTTTTTTTTTTAAATGAGAGTGCCTGCTGGTATTAGGCAGGAAGCTGTTGTACAGGGCAACATGGAGCAGAGCGCTGTGACTGCTCTTGAGAAGAGGGACAGCATCCTCTTAGATTTGGGTCAAAGAGGTGGACAAAAGCAGCCTCTAAGCCATGTAAACCTGCTTTTCATCCAGTAGACAGTCTATGGCACACCAACAACTTCAGACTTGGGAGTAACTTTTATGTCTGTAAATGCTGGAGTGGAGGTGGATCATGAAAGTGATGCCTGCTTGCCAACGAGAAAATCATGAAAAAAAGCCACTAAGACAATATGTATTTATTGTTTTTGGACCCGTTTAAAAGAAAAAGAACAGCAGTAAAGTGCTGTTCTTGATTTTGTTTCCACATAATAAAACATGACACTTCAGGAGAAGAAAGCTGTTCAGATATGGTATTATTTGGATATTATGAAACTGAAGAAAGTTAATTCTATGTCTTACTGTATCTCTTATGTGGAATATAAACACTAATTGGTTGATAACCCCTTATTTCCTACAAATTTAAAAGACAGTTTCTACTTTAAGCCTAAAACTTCCCCGAAAAGACTGCCTAGTCGTTGCCTGTACTGGTTAATTTTTGCTACAGTTTTTGCTGTAATATTATCACAATGAAGTCTACTCTACTGAATAAATAACCCTGCTATAACAAAGCATTGTCAACTGCTACCATTAAAATTTGTCATGTCTCAACTATGGCCTCAAAAGGTATCTAGGGAAGTGCTGTATACAGGGAATTCATTGGTGATTTCTAAACATAAAAAAGACTTAAGTAGTTTTTAAAACAAAGATGGGTTAGGATACAGCAAAAGCATAAAGAAACAAAGCTTTTGTGGAAGATCCTTCCTCCTCCCTCCATTTTACAGCTGAATAGAGTGAAAACCAGAAAAGTTAAGGGACTTGCCCAAGTCAGCAGCAACTGAAACCAAGACCAGAAGCTGTAGATCTGGTTATAATACTACAATTGCCCAACAACACTCCTTCCTACAATGTGTATATTGTGATTGCCTAATGCCCTCCTACTCAACTTCAAACACATATTTATAGAAGCAAATAAGAAAACCTAAAAAAATCTGTGGAGCATTCTCTTAGATAATATACACAAAGTGCTCTCCCTCCCACAGGCCCTTTCTGCTTTCGCAGATTGTTTTTCAGTCACACCTACAATGCGCTTGCTGTTTTTTAGGCATTACTCATTACTGTTTATTTCCAGAAAGCATCTCACTAATTTATCTGAATTTGGTTTCAAGTCATTTGTTGTTTGCGTGTAGGCAATCTCCTGAATTAGTTGCTTTTCAGTTCAATTTCTCATTATAACATGTAAGTGACCTATTTATTTAGCTACAGACCAATTCCATGGTAGTGTGCCTACTAAGTTATGAAGCATTTTGATATGAACTGAACTTGTTGTGACTTGTCATTTCTTGTGAACTTGTGACCTCAAAAATAATTTTTACTTCAGTACAGCACCCTTAAAATATCAGAATGAAAAGTTATTATTGTTTCTCAGCAAAATCATGCTAGAGGTCAGCAGTAATTATACTGATACCTTTAAATAACGCCACTTAAGGCAGAAAGTCATGCTACATATCTTGATGCCCAATTCAATACATGGCACAAATTTGGGAAACTTTTATTTATGCCTTTTTTTTTTTCTTCTGTTTTGCACCTTCAAAAATAATTGTTGTCTAGTAGCACCATTATCACTTAAAGATACTTCAGACATAACAGTTTAAGAAATATAAATAAAAGTGTTGGAAAAGGAAGAAAATAAAAAAAATAACTTTGTGTTTGCTGATGGGATCTGTTAAGAGTGCTATAAATAAGTAACTACCCAAACAAAAAATTTAGTATTTTTTATCTTCCTATATTTTCATATTTTAATAGAACTACAGACACTGGTATGCACACATATAGACACAGTCCAAAGTAATTAAATTTTTGGAGGATACAGAAAACAGTTTCATTACATTTACAAAAAAAAAAAAAAAAAAAAAAAAAAATCCAGCAAAGAAAGTGCCTACAAGACAGCAAGTATACCCACCAAGGATGTCAACCCTTCATTGTCAACAACCCAGTCTTCCTTTTCAGCTAGCCTCTTTATATCTGTAAGACAGAGCAAGAGGGGGAAGGGATGGAGGGAGAAGGTATTCATTTTCATTATTAAAAACTCCTTGAACTTGAAAAGATAAACCACAGACATTGGGACTGCAATGACTAGGCATACAAGCAAATAGTACTAAAAGCTTCAAAGCTTTCAGCATTCTCAAATGACTAAGAATGGAACTCATACATGGTATGCTGGTGATACCACACAGAGAAGCACATCTGTGATACATGGCAAGAGTTGCATGAAGCACATCTTTTACTGGAAAGCTTAAAGCAATATTGTGAAGGCTTTGGGCTTGTTTTTATTTTGTAAATTTTTAATCACAACATAAAATACTGCATTTAAGGACCCAAGTCTCTAGTCTATTACACTCCAGATCTTAACTAAATACCAAAGAACAACTGTCTAACATTTTAGCAAAGACAGAAAGGACAGCACATAATTCATATTTAATAGCTATAAAAGAGGCAGAGAGTCCCCACTCAGGGTCAAGGATCCAGGGTGCTAGACTTTCTTCAAAAATACATGAAGGTATATGCAAAAAGCACTCTCACACTACCCAGAAGGTGACAACTTCTATAGGTTTATTGAAGCTAAGAGGAGCTAAGTCAGGACGTGAATCCAAAGGTCCCGCACTGTAAACAATTCCTCTATGGATGCATGCATTCTGCACCACTGCTTTTTTTTTTTTTAAACTTAATTAACTTGTAAACAAAACAAAGATGAACTGTGTGCAGTTCATGGGGGCTTTAACATAGAGTTTCTCACCCACAAATTGCTCATCAGAACTGCCTGTACATCATGAAACTTCCTTTTAAATAAGCAAAGATTTTGTTCAATTACTATTTCTCCCCAAAATCCAAGAAAAAAGGATAACTGATGCATGCTGGCTGAAAGGTATCTTCACTGTCTTGATGCTTTAATTATGTAAATTAAGAAGCTTGGTTATGGTGTCATACCCTGCAATTCTACATCTCATGAAGGTATAGGCTTAGAGTGGATAAAAAGTATTAAGAGATTGTGCAGAATAATTACTGCGTTCATTTCCCTATTTAGTAAATCTCTTAATTCAACCAATATTTTTGTGAGGCTTTAGAGAGTACTGGTCAGAGTTTACACGTTTTTGTGGCTACTCACTTTTGCATTCTGTTCTAATACAAATACAAACGAAACAAAATTTCTTTCTCGTATTTCACTGCTCACCAAATTCCAGTCAAATACATTCATGTAAACCCCCTGGTCTAGTCTGGCATTCACATAATTTGGCTTTCATGACCTTTATGACCAGTGATTGCATATGAGAGGGAAATAACACAGAATGCTTCCCAGGGCCAGCATGAGTATATGGTGTTTATCATAAGACAACAAGAAAACTCTGTGTGTGGGCAGATTTGTCCTATTTAAATACCTGGAGTGCTCTATAAAATTTTTTTACTGATCTGAATGCCTTTACCAACTTGCAACATACAGCAAGAGGCGAGATTTATCTTTGTATCATCAGTCTACGCAGCTCATTTTGGAGAGACCATAGAGGTGAAATTCAAGTCCAGGAGGAGCCTTTTTGACATATATTCGATATAAATGCATCTGAGATCCATTTACATAGCTTCATGAGAATATCCATTCACTGTTCTTTTGCTGTCTAAATGAAAGATACACACATTATCCAGCCAACGTAACATACTGACATCTTAAGGGATCTGATCTCTCTTGTTTCAAGAAAGAGAAGTATGAATAAAGATGTTCACACCAAATAAAGAAACATTTATAAATCGATTGGTAAAACTGCCTTTATAGAAATCTAAGGTAGACTACCACAAGAGTTTTTCGTCCACAGAACATACATGGCCAGCAATCAGGATATAAGCAGCAGAAACTCTGGATCTGAACAAAGACCTGGGCTATCATTATGATGCAACAAGTACGCAAAACTAGTAAGAAAGCAGACTTTTTGGCTGAGAGCTTCATTATTAATCACATATTGGAGCTTTCTGGACTGCACTGGAGAAGCTAGGCAGGTGAAAAGATCAGAGATTAGATAACAGTCAGGACATCTGAGTAATCATTCACAATTTCTAGAGGGCAGTCAATCCAACAGGACATCAAGTTGCAATTTAAAAAAAAAATATTTTTTTACCTACCATTTAAAAAATTATAATTGATGTGCTATGTGAAGAAAAGCAAAAGAGACATCCTCATACTTTAAGTGAAATCTGAAATAGCAGTGATACTTTCCACTCCACATAGAGTCTTAAGAGTCAAGATAACCTATGTACTTGTATGGCCAACTAGCCTGATATTAATGCAGAGAAATAATGCTAACAGTGAAATGGGATTTAATTAAAAAAAATAAGAGCCAAGAATACAATTCGTATTAACAATGTATCAAATAAACCATAGAGACTTCATGATTTGTTGTCACCAAAAAATTTGCTTAATATAGCCACCTGCTCTTGGCACACTTAAGGCTTAGGTTGAAACACAGCTTCATGTCAACCTACAAAATAATGATGAATCATATGTTAAAGATTAAAAAGTGATTAAATTGTAAGATTAAAAAAGTCCTTATTTTTTTAATATTGAGGGTAACCAGTCTTTTGGAAAAAGAACTCTGCTAAGCGAATCAGTAGATCAATCTGCCCTGATTTAAGAGACATTTATTTCTGAAGGATTTACTTGATTCACATTTAAGTTTCAGATTTGAATACAAGATGGTAAGATGAATGGTCTCTGATGTACAGTCACATTGGATTTAGAGAATGTCTTATTGGCCTTGACATTCCAGACATTTATGGCAAAAGCTGTGTACACAACAGGAAGCCTGGGGATTATGATGTTAGTAATAGGCCTTGGAAAACACACAACTAAAGTAATTCGCAAAGAGCTATGGATTTTTATTTTTCTTGGGGTGATACATTGTTTATTTAATTCTTCACTTTATAGAAGAACTCAAAAAATAAAAGAAATTACATTTTCAATATAGAAAAGCTGCATCACGAGATAAATCACTTGCATTGTAAAACTATCTCAGCCCAAAGGAAACAGTTCTAAACCACTGTATTTATTAGACTAAGGGAAGACTCATAACACACATTTCTGTCAGAAAAGTGAAATACTTGAGTAACTCTTGTGAGACATTACAGAACTCAGAGGAGTCCATTGCCGCTACAATATCTGTAACAAACATGGTTAATCTTCCAGAACATGGTTTGGCCTGATCAGAGGCAAAAAAAAAATATGATAGCAAGCAAAAAGACCTGCAGGCTTCTATTACCTTCAGCTGTGTGTTGTAAGGTCACTATAATGCAACGTACACGAAGGTCCAAAATAAGGTCCTGGATGATCTGAAGCATATCATTTGGTATCTCAAGTGCAGTAAGAGACTCAGAACTAAGCCTGGAAAGCAAATAAAGTTAGACTGAAGTGTAAACCTGCAAGGTTTTTTAAGCTTATATAACTTCATTGGGTTTTAGACATTTTAGACTGAATTTTTTAGACATTTTCTATGTGTGTGAACATGGTAGCTCCATCTGCAGTGTATCTTTGAAAACTGATCTTCTCATTCAGAGAACATTAATTATTTACTTAATTCAGAAACTTGAAAATACAGATTTATTTTTCTGTAACATTACAATAATGTTATCACAGCAACTTGTCAACTTTTCCTACTGTCCTCTTGCACGTCCCCACTGCCCTTCTGCATTCATCTCTTGTCTTATGAGCCAAAACTAATCCTTTTGGAAAAGTAGCTTTTTTTGCTCATTTCATGAGAATGTCTAGATTAAATCCTGGGTCTGCAACAGGATTTCTGAGATATTGTTTAGCTGCATTGCAAGAGTAACAGCCATCAAGCTGCTATAAATAGTGATGTGGCTGTGCATCAGATTGCCAAGAGTACACACATTTAAGGGGCCAAAACACAGCTACTCCATCACCTGCAGAGTGAAGAGTTAATTCATCCATTGTTTTGCTCACAACTCTGACCAGGCACAAGTCAGCAGCTAATAAAACTGAGGGTGTAAACATTTGTTTCCATTTTTTCCTTTAGAAATAGTAACATGGCAGCTGCTTGCAAGGAACAGAATTTCAGCTTTAACTAAAAGGCTGCAGTTGCGCTCAGACTTTAGTTAGGGACACAAAGTGAGGTTCACTGCTTTTATTTAACTCCTGGATATTTAAGCAAGGACAATTTAAATGCAGTCATTGATCTTTGCCCTACTGCTAATACTGAGCAAAGCACAGGTACTAGAAAATGCCAAAGACAAGGAGTAGGAAGGCACAAGCAAACAAGTTTGAGTAGTAAGTGTAACATTTCCAGTCATCCATCTGTATGCTCCAGTTCCTTACCCCAGTGTTGGGCATAAACCATCAAAACCCCACCATTAACCAGACTGCTATCTGCTCAGCACAACTGCTGAATTAAGTAGATTACATAAATCTGCATTATTTCAGCCATCCAGGAAACACAGGATGTAAATACCCATCTGTGGGAAGGTTAGGTGACTTTAGACTACACAGAAGTCCTGTACTTAAGAGCTGATTCCATTTTGAAGGGAGCACATAGCTGTAACATCCCTAAAATCATATTTTTCCACATATAACTCACCCTAACAAATACATAACTTCTTATCCTTACAGTGGATAAAAGTCTTGCTGATAATGGCTTCACTTTATTGCATAGGTCTAATTTATTCTCTGGAACCTATTCATACTGGTCAATGACAGAATGGAGTACAAGAGAAAGACCATGCAAACACCCTACTTTAAACTGTGTGATAGATATAAACAAGCAGAAAAATTAAGATCACACAGATGTAACGGCAACACTGGTTATCCAATTGCGTAAGTTTTAGCATTCTTAAATACAAGCAGAAAACAGTTTATCATTTGTGAGATGACTGAAAAGAGTAAAATTCTATAATGTGCTTCATAGTGACTATGTTAGAAACTATAAAAATAACACTTAAGCTATTATATAACTTCTCAACAAATAAGGCTCTTTGTGAGAAGAGTCCACCTTCATCACCGGTGTGAGTCACAAGAATTTATTAGACTGTCAAAGTGTGGGGACTCAAAAAGAAAGGTACTTGCGTCAACTGCAAAAACTTCTGGCCTGGTCATCATTGGTCGGTACCCCATCAGGGTATGTTCAGTTCCTCTCCTCCAGACTGCCCCTTTTCTTCTCTACTTTTGACCACTTTGCATTAAAGTCTAGCTCATCACTTTAGTAAAGTACCAGCACAGGCATCAGCAAGAACACAAGGTAGGGAAAAAAAGAGTTGGAGGGAGAGAGAAATTCCCCAGCTGTCAGTTCAGTTCTTCATTACCAGGGCAGTGGCCAGAAAGCAAGAGGAGATTCTCCGAAAAAGAGTCTTCATATATCCTGTAACCTCAGGCTGGATCATACCTTGGATGGCAGGACTCTGAAGCACAGCCAACCTTTACAGAATCTGTTGGTTACATTTCCAAGCCAGTATTACAGATGTGCAAGTGTTAAATTCTAGAATTTAGTAATTTGAGTGAAATTGGATTGCTTCCCATAAAAAGGGCAACACTGGTGCCAAAGCCTGTTCTCTTACCCCTTTATATCTTTTCATCAAATGCCAAGTCAGTTTCTTAAATTGGAAGCTTTCCATAAAATTTAGCCAGAATAAGAAACTTCACATAGATTTTTTTTTTTCCCCTCTAAAAGGTTAAAGTACAGATAATGTAACTGACAACAGACTTCAGGAAAGTGTTAAGCAGGCTTGACCACAGGTATGTATCACTGCTAGCTCCATCTGCAATAAGATTATCTACATGTGATTATACCCTTTTCTTTTCTTCCTCTGTGCTTTGCTTGTTACCTACTTTGAAAACTGCAGACAAAAAGTACAGTATCATATCCAGGTATTGCTCAAGTTTCGAAAAGATAATGACAATTCTCTCATCCTCCACAGACAAATGGAAGCAAATTCTGTATATTAATGAGACATTCTGTAATTAATAACATCCACATTAATAAATTTATAAAGAACCATAATTATAAGCAGAATGACATTCTAAACAGGAGTATCACCTTCCATAAAACAACTGTAAATTATGATTTGAGCATGCTATTTTCACCCAGTTTGGCAGAGACAGGAGGAAGACATGTAGCAAATGAAGCAGATAATTGCTTTCTACCCTGAAGAATCAAATCCTGTTTCATCCATCGAGTGTCTATGGTATGCCCAGCAAATATTTTATTCAAACTTTTTTATAAGATGCTATGGAAAAATACGAACACATCGTTATGTAATAAGGCTATATCATGAGACATTATTTAGTACACTTGCACACAGAATTCTAAATCTGCAACAAGTATTTTATAATCCTGTTTTTAAAAATGTTAACATTCTCACTACTCAGGGTATTTAATACAATAAACAAAACAATCTGTCTTAAAGCACACATATTCCAGGAATAGCATCATTTTGTAGGTCCACAGATTCATTTACCTTACAGTCTGAATAACATGTGTTAGCCACTGGCCAGACAGTTCAGATTTCATCTCCCAGCCACCATACTGTCTTGATTCTCCTTCTCTGAGGCTGAATGGAAGCAAAGCTCCACGGATAAGTTTTACCAGAGAGTGCATCACTTCCTGAATCATTTTCTGCATCAGAAGAAGGAAAAGAAAAATCAAGGAAAAAGCTCTATCAATGTGCTTAAACAGCAATATGCTATACAAAACAGCTTGAAATGTATGATTTACAGGTGGCTCACCACAGTAGACAGTAGAGGACATGGAGATATAAGGACACACAGACAGTTTAAGAAATCTGATTTTCAAGGTGGTGACACTAAAGTATCTTGCTATGAAGGACAACTGAAACAAAGTGAGGTTTTCCCCCCATAGCTTACCTTGAAATCATTTTGTCTTTGCCTAGCGTTTTTCTTTGACCTTTCCATTTGGCCAGATCTTTCAGCAGTCTTGCGAAAATGAGAAAATTGAAAAGTGTAAGTATCTCATAACCACTGTTAAAATAATTCTGAAAAAGGGGGTTTCAAAGTGAAGAAGTGAAAATCAATGAGTTTATGACGCAATTATAAAAACTCACAACATCTCAATAAGCAAAAACTATATCTATATATATCAATACACTATTTACTGTAGGACAGTGTGCTAATGTTTAATATTCTGAGGAACAATGTGTATTTAAGACAAAGTGAGAGATAGGAATAAGAGTAGCTCAAGCAGTATGAACTTCACGAAGTCAAAGTTTTCTCATTGCACTGTTAGTGTGCATTAAAACATATATAGTCCATCAAGTTTATATGAAGAAACTCTATTTTCTTAGCATGCAAGCTGCCCGGACAATGTGAAGTGGGAGACACTTCCTGAAAGCAATTTGGAATTGTAACATGTGAGGGGGAGGGTTGGGAGATTTTTGCTTATTTTTAGGAACAGCATTGTGTTGATGATGTTCTTTAAATAATTCAACTAACTGTAAGAGACTCTGCAAAATAATCAGCACCTTCATGGACGGTTCACTTTGAAAACCAAGGAATGTGAGTACACTTTGCACGAGACAGTTACAGTTGAAGAAAAACATGGTTTGACTAATAGTTTTCCTGTTTGTAGTTCTAGCTTTCCGTGGAGTCTGCTGAGAACATAGTGCAATACTGAAAAATTTAGTTCAGATACTGAGTTAAGTGCAGATGTAGAATTTTATAGTTAGAAAATCTCCTATTTTATGTATGTACAGCAACATCTACTGGACAATAAGTGCAATAGCGTGACAAGAGTGTTCTCAAAGAATCAGTTTACTTTCAAATCACTCATTTGAAATGCTGTATTTTTCAAATTCCCTCTTTAGCGTTTCAGATTTTTAAGGTAAAATAAATAATTTGAAGTGAGCAAAAACTGGAGAAAAATAGAACTGGTTAACAGTTTTGGAAAGTACATAGCTATAAAACTCTTGTACTTTAAAAGTCTGAATTATAAAGTTTCAGACAAGGAGAACAACACTTGAGTCACTGCTGCATATAATGCTCACTTCTTTCTTCTAATGCCTTAAAAAGATGATAAGCTGTATTTTTTTAAACTTCAGGTAACAACGTAAAATTCACACTGTTTGACAGCTAGATTAAAGAACAACAAAAAAATTTCACAGATCTTTGATATCTTTCTTTCTTTTTTTTTTTTTTTCCTTAGTGGTTTTGCTGAAGACCAATCTTCAACCTTTCCTGCACAGACAGACCAAAACTATCTTGTGGTAAGACCAACGGTTACTACTCACATATGCGACTTCACCTAGAGTGATTCAAAGAACTCAACTTTTCAAACTGTTAAAAATACCACGTAAATCTTTAACTGACAATATTTTAAGGCATATAGCTAACCTTTCAGAACTAAGAAGAACAATCCTCCAAAACCCCCCTCAAAATCTACAACCTGAACAAGAGAAAAATACAGCTTGAAATTCATATGTGAGGATTTTCCTTCCACATTTTTAAAATGTCCTGAAGACTTGAATAGCAAATTGACATGACCCTCTATACCATTTTCACAGGACTACTCCTAAAAAAACTGTAGCAATCACCTTGCTTCCTGAATGAGAATGAATAGCAAGCAACATGGTACAAGAAATTTCTTCATGGACAATTAAATTCTGTATGGTCTCCAACGGAAAAACATATAAACATATAAAGTCTTGAATGGGATGTGGCAACAAATATTCCTAGGTGCTCTAGAAGTAGTCTTCTAGTTTATACCACCCCCCTCCTCCCACTTGTCCTCACTTGATTGTGGCATGCAGAACACACAAAAGGAAATGAGGGCACTATTCCTCCTCTCTTCACAAGAATTTGGGAGGCTTCCATAAAGCTCCCATAGGAGCAGGAGAAATCAAATGTATGGGGATTAACTTCTCACAGAGCTCAGAATCTGGCCCAACAGAAGAGTAGATGTACTATAAAGACTAACAGGAAAACTACCTCCTCCTCCTGTTTGGTTTTGGTTTGTTTTCTAAAAAATACATGGAAACAACGTTTTGTTCAGACATGACATAAGTTCACTGCATTTTCCACTTGCAGTCATTTTCATGAGCAGAATTTCTCAACGTTGTTTACAGCTGAAGTCTCAGTTTCTCTAGAAATTGCTTTCTTTTTCATTGTACTCAGAAAAAAACCAATCACGGTAACTTAACAGGTGAATTTGTGAAGTCTACTTTCCAGTGATACTGTTGTCAAATATAAATATTGTAATTTCCCTCATGAAATTATTTTTGTGAAAGTCAACAGTAGTAAGATTTATTCTTGATTCTACTTCCTTCACTGAACGTTATGAGTAAATCTTATCTTTATTTTGATTTTATCATGGAAAATGAAGATCACAAATAGAATCTATTTCACTGTAGCTATAATGCCTGTATAATTGTGTTCAACATAAAAAGAAAGGGCTATAGTACCTGTTAGTATCATCATATGAAAACATTATATTGATTTAGACAGGGTCAATAAATAGAATGACTGCTTGAGAATTAATTCTTCAGTTAAGAGAAAAGGAAAATGACAAAATAAGCTTACAAACTTCCTTTTTCCAAGGTTTTTGTTTTATTTTCTACTAAAGCTGCAAAGAATAGCAGGTATCTATGGCTGCAGATCTGCTTTAAGGATAACTTTGTAATGGAATACTGTAGCTGTGATGACATAAGGATTTAAGCAGAGCAGGGCACTGTAAGCAGGGCAGGATAAAAACAATCTCAGCAAATGAAATGATAGAGCATCAGTTAAACAGAGAAGTTTTAGATGCACAAACTTTTAGGTTTGGTATAGAAGCTAATCTGAATAATTTGCATGTCCAAAAGCTTGCTTATTTTCCACCTGCTCTGTATCATCCCAATTATCTCTACATCTCTTTACAGACCTTGTCCTCAGAGTTTTTTTAGGACCCAGAATGAGTGAGTCCAAACTGCAGTCAGCAGGACTTTCCAGTGATAGTTATGCAGATGAGGCTTTATAATCTGTTGAAGGAACAGAGCACTGCTTTTTCCTACACTTCAATCATGTGTCTGTCAGACTTGCTCCTTGGGAATATGCCATCATTACAGTTCTACTTCTGGAGAAGAAACAACATGGCTCGAGAACCAGAAGTGAACACTCTGTTATAATTCTGTGACTAAATTTTAGAAATAGTAACATGGCAGCTGCTTGCAAGGAACAGAATTTCAGCTTTAACTAAAAGGCTGCAGTTGCGCTCAGACTTTAGTTAGGGACACAAAGTGAGGTTCACTGCTTTTATTTAACTCCTGGATATTTAAGCAAGGACAATTTAAATGCAGTCATTGATCTTTGCCCTACTGCTAATACTGAGCAAAGCACAGGTACTAGAAAATGCCAAAGACAAGGAGTAGGAAGGC
>NW_020799095.1:63028854-63082448 GCF_003259725.1 Athene cunicularia
CCCAGCTATTTTATTTATCTGGTAACAATTATGATGGTAAACTGTATACTACCCATTTCAAATTAATTATTAAATGTATCCTTTCAAAATCTGTTAATAATGTGCATATAAAAATGGCACATGTCATGAATCATTACTTTTTTTCCCCCTGCTTCTTGGATTATCAAGATCATATTTACATAATTCACAAAAACCAGATCATCTGAGCAAGAGGTCTAGAAGCACAGATGATTGCAACTGACTGCACTTCCAGACTAGACTCCCTATATATACCACTCTGGGCCTTGGTCGTTTTGCAGTACTGGTCCTGAGCATATCCTCAATTCCAAATACTTAAAGCTCAAGAAATGAGTACTCTTGTTCCAAACAACGGAAACATATTATTTTCTGTATTACTTTGTCCTTTATGAAATTTGCTATTTCTTCAGGTCGCCAATGAAGGGCGGCTGGCCAGCTATGAGTAAGAGGTGAAACTACACAGATATTGACTCCAACATCTGGAACACGCAAAAATACACCACTGGCAGAATTCTAAGTAGTTCCACTGTATGCTTTTCCTCTTTTAAAAAGAAAAATCTTACTTCTGTAAGTTAGTATTGCAACACACCTCACTAGTCAGGGTAGCATCTCTCAAATGTGTAAGAGTCTGTGTATCCTTTTATAAATCTCCCTGATTTAAACAAGTCATCACTTCTGCCAGTGAAATATGAATTTCTTCAAACATAATTATTATGGAGATTTGTTTCTTAAAAGCCATTTATATAGAATAATCCATACCTCACTAAACAAACTTCCATTCACATAAGAAATCCAGAGCTTCCAGAAGTTGGGCAGCTGACTTACAACAAGTTTTGTCAGCTTTTCAACAAATACAACTTGCTGAGGAGCTTTATACCGCCAAGCTAAAAGGGGAAGAGGGAACAGAAAAAGCAAAATTAAAAACTATTGAAGTAATAAAAAGTACTACTAGCTTGCTGTTGCTTTGCATTACACAAGTGATTACACAAGTGACTACACAGTATATATAAAACCTTTCATGCAGGAATGAAGAAGTTTAAAGTGCAGTCTATATGTGTGTACACAATTGGTACACATACAACCTTTTTCTTCTCATATGCTTATAATGTGCTAGCACTGTAATAGTATATAGAGAATAGGCCCCTTTGTTGGGTATCTAACACAATCCACCTAACAATCCATTCAGACAGTCTTCTGTCTTCAAACCACTCAAAGGTAACACAAAAGCAATCAAGACATTTAGAAACAAATGATGAAGTGGTGATGCTGATGAAACAAGGCTGCTAGGGTGGCTAGCGATTAAGGCAAACAATGGAATCTAGAAGATCTGCTTTATTTCCAGCTCATAAATTAATTTTCCATTGTGGTCTGGGGCAAATTGCCAACCTCTCATTTCCAATTAGTTGGTAAAATCTTCCTTGTTTTTCAGATAAGATTCAAACGTTGTTAAAACTCTAAATAAAATATCAGTAATTATTTCATGAGATTCCTGGATGAAGAACACAATCATAACATACAACACTGCAGCATCTCGCACTTCACAAACCTACTCCTGGTACACTGGCTATCAAAACACATCAGGAAAATAGCTTAAATTTTGGCAACAGATAACTTTTCTCCATTCCTTATCAAATGGGGCAAAGGGAGGTTGTTGGGGAGGTAAAGAGAAAGATGAACAGGGGCAAGAGAAAGTACTAATTAACATAGAAAATAAGGAAAACTTTATTAAATACTTCTCTATAACCATCTGCTTCCTCCATTGAAACTTTCTCGATTATGATGTTTTAACAAAACAGGGCATTGTTACAACACTGACAACAGACTTACATTTCACCTCAAGAACTAGAGTCCACTTTAGAACACTTGGAAAAAGAAATCACAGATTTGGGGAAAAAAAACCCCAAACAACAAAACATCTAATAAACCACAACCCAAAACAAAACCAGGTCCATGTTTGTTGGTGTGAGGCTTTTTACTGTATAAAATGTTCTTTTATAAATGATAAAAGTAAAAACATGGTATTATCCAGTTAGGCAAAAATAGCTGCCTAATAGCTTATTAGGTAACTAGTAGGCTTCACCAGAGCCTCACTATTTTACTGTGTTGGTATCCAGTCTTGAACCTCCTTGAAAAACAGCATGCCTTCAGCAGCACTCATTCATTGAGATGCAGGTCAAATACTGATTCATTTATTTAGCGGATGAATAATCATCTGCACTACCCAAAATATTATTTTTTCTCATGTCCAAAAAGTTTAGCGATTCTGGATTAGTATTTGAAAATCCAAAAAACCACAATGGAAGCCCAAAATTTAGAGAGAGACACTGACATAACTGAAGCACAATTCTGCTGATAGCCATGCATGTTTAGGAGGCATAAAAACTTCAAAGCTCAGGTAGCAAACTCAGTGTTGACACAGATAGGATGTTAGAGCACTACTTTTGCTTAGTGTTGGTTTATGATTGTCAGAGAACTGGACTAGATCCAGTAGCAGAAAAACTCCTCTTATTAACAAAAGTTGTGACTATGCCAGGAAGCTGTAGCCAACAATGCTATAGCAACAGAGACTCTCTAATGCCAACCAACCCCAAGTTCTAACCAAAAGATTCCAGTTCCTTTGAAAAACCATTTAATCTTTGACAAAAGCTCCAGCACCAACCCAAGGTCATACATAACCAGGGGTGTCTGTTCCTAACTGGAAACATACTGGCAAGATTTACTACATGTATGAAATTCTTTTCCCCTACAGGAAGCATACTTCAGGCTTAGTCCCAAGCCTGCAGACAGCAGATATTTATTAGAATAAGCTACTGCACATCATATCAAAAGGACATTCTGGTCATAAATTCAGGCTATTTTGACTTTGCTGCTAGAGAAAGAGCCAATCCACATTAAAGCAGAAATTTGCTTTTATTCTATTGTCCTGGTTCAGCCAGGATAGAGTAAAGTTTTCCCCAGCAGAGAGAGAGGGGAAAGGGATCTCCAGCCAGGTTATTCATACCATGCTGACGTCAGGTCCAGGGGCGGAGCCTTTTCACTTTCGCTTCTGGTGTTGGTTTTTGCCATACACGGCGGGTTTGCTCCTTGATCATTTAGTGGTATTTCTCTGTATATCTTTTGTCTTGTTTACTGTTATTGCTGTTTATTGTTGTTACCATTGATACTGTTGTTATTCAGATTGTTCTATCACTCTGTTGTATTAAATTTCTTGTTATTTTAGCCGGGGTCTGTGTTTAACTTCCAGCCCAACCGGCGCAGGTGGGGGAGGGGCAACAGACACGTGCTCTCTCATCCCGGCAAGAATTAAACCTTGTACATCTATTTATTCTATTATAATCTGTGCTATAACATCCTAAACATGAAACTAGAGCTATTGTTTACCTATCCTCATGAACATATCCTTAAGCAAGAGCTGAATGATATTTGAATGATGCAGTTTCAAATTCAAAGTATTTGTTCAAACAATCTCATGAACAATCATTGCCAATCATCCTGGGGAAAAAACCCACAACAAACCACCAAAAGCGCCCAGAGATACCATTCCTTAAGTTTGCTTAAAAACCAAAAGGATGCATAAGCAACATCAAAACAGAGCACATCATGTCATGTTTGGGATGGCAGCTCCTGTCCAGGTACCATAAATGGTGGTTTGCTTTGGTACTCCACGCAGAGAAGAGCAAGGATGGCACAGCTTTCAACTGTTCCTAGGTGCACCTGCCCACTGCACACTTAAGTACCAACGAACAGAACTCAGAGGCAACTCATTCTAACTCTAGGGTCTTACTGGTGGAACGGGCACCTAAGGTATTATGTCACCTCGATCCTTCAAGTTTTCCTTTGAATCTTGGTTTAAACTGATGGATACAGTATCTGAAAATCTTGCTGAGACTTAAAGTTTTTCAGTTTGTAAAAGGTTATGGATCCATAACTGAGACTCTGAAAGCAATGATAGCTGGTTGAACTGAAACTGCCTTCCATAGATGCAACTATTTAAGCAGACACACATGCTAAAGAATTCAAACAAGTTAAAAATAAACTGGATTTTGGATGTAGCTTACTACAAGTGTCACATGTGTATTGGTGGATGCTTTGGGGTGAGAAAGGACAAGGGTAACAGTAATACAGTAATGTAATTACTTGGCATACATGTACATTTTGAAGAATCTGTGTAATTTATATCCTGAAATATAAACATTCAACCTCAAACAGTGATGCAATTTAATTGTATTGCACGTGATAATACACTATGGCAGCACAAGAATGTATAGTTGTCATTATTCTTCATTCTACGTTCTTGAAAGATTCCCTTCACTGCTCTTCTTGCTCAAAAAAAACACCCCCGTCAGGTATTTATAGATGTTTTTTTTCAAGGAAGTCCACAGAACTAGGACAAGAGTAACATCAAAGCAGATCAAAGCCAGAAAGTTCTCCATAAAAACTGGTTTTCTACAAAAAAGTACTTTGCTAAGAAATTATTTATCCTGTGAAAAACATGTTTCTGTCTCCTATGATGTCACCATTGAAAGACACCTGAAATGAAGCTGTTTGGACAAGGGTGTTGAAGACACATGACACACAAGGGCTCAGCTGGTTGTGGATGCAATGCTCAAGTTTAGTCACACACTTTTGTTTCCCTTTCTGTGTTTACAGAATTAGAGAACAAGGACAGGATATGTGAAGTCAGAGAAGGAGCAAATGTAAGGAGAGCTATCTTAGCAAACGCACACAAACAGTGTAAGAGCAGCAAAAGGTGGTAGGCAGTAGGTGGTTATGTATGCCAGAAAAAAATAATATTCTGGTTTTGTAGAAAAAAAAGACTATTTTTACCTTGACTACATTTTAAGAAGCAGATTTCAGTCATGAACTGCTCTTTGCTTGCAAAAAACACAGAGGACCCCTTTAGTAAGCAATGGTAACACATGAGAAGAAAGAATTTTATTTGGTAACAAACCAAAACAAACACACAGAATGTGGGTTTCTGTTTGGGTTTTTTTTGACTACACCACAGGCTGGACATAGGGAACTGTAGCTTTGTTTTTCCAAATAAAACATGCCTACCGTCATCACGGCCAGACTGAAAGCTGCCACCCCTTTTTAATGAAGCAGTTTGACTGAGATGGCCAATTGGTGATGGACGCACATCACTGTCCAGGTCTAACATGGGGCTGTGGAGCAATGCATTGCCTAGGGAGAGGGGGGAAGAAAAAAGTTATAATGATTTTGCACACCAACTGATAACGAAACTGCGTGCTGCATGTGGCATTCTAATTTAATTCTGAAGTGATACAAGACAAAAGTTATCTAGCAAAAACATTCTTAATCTTGCTTATTTAGACTGTTCATCTACATCTATGCTATTTAATAACACCACTCCTGTAGTAAAGCCAAAACCACAAGTACCATGTGGGAAATATCATTCTTTGGTCTGTATGTTTCTCTGTTTTCACTTTAATGAATACCCTACAATTAGTTGCTTGAAAGCTATGCATAAATTTGTATTTATGCCATTGGTGACATGGCACACGCTTTTTTCTGGTGTATGTCTAAATATAATTTTCAACAGCAACAGTTTCTTGTGTCTCCAGCTGAAGCAGTTAAGGCCAGAGTACTCAACTACTTAGCTGTTTGACCTGTGCAGAGTTCAGGTGGAAAGAAATCATTCATCATGAAGCAGATTAACTAATGGTACTGTTATGTTTGTGCATGTCTGTAAAACACCCCACACTATAAATGTCCACAAACACATGAAATAGTTCCCAGTGAAACAGTTACTGTTGTTTTTTGTTTGTTTGGGTTTTTTTTTTTCTCTTTGTGTGCCTGTCCATATGTAGGTCACTATTAGCAAGTCCTAGGCAATGATCTAATCTGATCTAATGTACATTTTGGAAAACAACCACATCATAATGGGCAGACCATGACTATTTTCTAATGTACTGTAACACTACCAATATTTTTCTTAAAGTCTAAATTGCTGTTTTATGCATTTCACCACAGAGATACATTTCTGAAGGTAACCACCAAAAATTACTTCAGTATTGGCCAACTGAGCTATAACAGCTAAACTTAAATTAATCACAATTCACAGAACTATAAAACAGCCCAGGTTGGAAGGGACCTCAGAAGATCCTCTGGTCCAGCCTTTCAGCGGAAAGGGAGCCTATGTGAGATTATCTAGCACCCTGTCCAGCTGAGTCTCGAAAACCTCCAGCAATGGGGACTCCACCACATTCCTGGGGAGGTTGCTCCAGTGATTTGATTGCTTTCACTGTAAAAAAATTTCTTCCTTATATCAAGATGAGACATCTCCTGATAATTTATGCTGAATTTTATAGTGAGAATCTCAGCGTTTGAGTTTATATTGCTTGATCCTTCCATTAATACCTACATTCCCTTAAAATAACAGGAAGGCCACATAGTAAGGGCACCAGCTGCAACATTGCAATAATCAGATTCAAGAGTAACACAAAGTAAAAAGAATTTGAAGAATATTTATTCTGAATTTATGCTGCTGTCAGACCAGTATGGCAGGAAAGATATACCTAGCCACTTTACTTCAACAGCTGGGACTTAAAGCAATATTAACTATTGTGAAACTTATCGCAAACTTCCAATAGGTGACAGTATTGGGTTTTAGTTCCTTTTGAAATAAATTCTTCCTCCCATAATACTTTAATGGCTCTTAAAGAGATTTCCTGTGGCCTTTCACCATGGTCTCACCAAGGCATTGTCACTATCAAGTTAACTGTCAGTTCCTCCATTCATCTTATTACTGTTCACATTATAAACCATCTAAGTAAACAGATTCATCTGCTATGTAGTTCACAATCATAATAGACACATTACATTTAACTGACTTCGTGAACCCAGCTGTGCTATCTTTAGCCTGTACTATTCTGCTGACTATTTAAATCCTACATCACTTATTAAAAACAACTCATCTTTATGATACTTTTAAAATTGATGAGTTTTTAGCAATATGGACTCTGCTACAGTGATTTAAGTATATCCATTATCACCACAGAGAAGTTCTACCATGAGTTTGAAAAAGAATTTGGGGACATTCCTGTCTGAATGAACTGAAAATACAGAATAGCAATGAAAGAAACTAAAGCTATCAGACACTTTAAAAATAGGTGTATGCTGCCAGTGCAATAGTTAATTATGGACACATACTATGTAATTGCTCATGTAACGGAGATCTGTTTAAGGTCACACAACTTCTGCATCCATGATTTAAACACTTATGACTTCTAAAACATATCTTAATTGTTATAAATTTACAACATTAACTTCTGCAAAAACATTCCAGCAAGCCTGCAGAATGAAGTAAACAAACAAAAAAATTTCCTTCCTCTCCAGATTAAAAAAAACATGCATTTGACATCTTAGAGATTCTATTCAGAATAAAAGAAAATTGTATACAAGATTCTGAGAAATATGAAGTGCCTCACATGGATCTTGTGATTCTGTAAGAATCTGACTTTAAGATTCTACACATCTGCATTTTATTTGGGTGGAAAAAAAAAAGTATGCCAAGGACAAATCAGAATTGTCAGAGGCATTGCTAGTTAAAACATATACTACAAAAGAAAACAAAACAAAATCCCAGAAGTGCAGCAATGCTATCTTCATGAAAACTAGAATTAGAAAAATACATGATATGCCAGAACGACCCTCTTTGATGTCTTTGCATAGAATTTAGGCTCTCACCCTTCAAACACCTTGTTAATATGAGGTATTTCTTGTAAACACAGTTTCTAAAAATGACAGTGCCAATTAAGGCTCAGAATTAAGAAAAACAGACACACTTACCAAACCATCTTAATGTGAATTAGTTCAATTAAAACCATTTGCCTGAGGTAGCTGAAAATCTGAAAATTCTGTATTACTGCTGATACACTAACCCCACGCTGCCCAAATGGTTTATATATTCACCAGTAACAGAAAACATGTGAAGAATACTCTCTTGTTCCACCAGAAAAACCACATCATCAGTTTGCAGCCGTACCAGGAAAAGAAAGTTTAACATGAACTAATTTCTTAATTGGTTGTCTAGCATTACAAGCAAGTATAACAGCAGCAGGGAACTACAACAGCATATATACCCTCAGGACTAATAAGCATCTGGACTACATTAGCAAAGCTGATTTTGCTTTCACCCAACCAGAAGATAGCGCTTGAAGACTGCATACTAATGTATAAATCTTGCAAAAAAAAGTGAGAGTTAACTTAAAAACAATTTTTCCCATCCCAACTCGTTTCCTCTCTGGAGCCAGTAGCTTAAATTTAGCAACATAATGTAATAGAATGAATATTAGTATGGACTGTAGACAATTTTTATAAACCTAAATAAACTACCCAAATAATAATAATTTACTGGCCATTCGTTATTCAATTTGTACTATTTCTACATTTCTAGATCCTGAATACATGATAGTAACAACCTAAAGTTTCAAGAAATTAACTTTTTACTGTGCTAACAGATTTTAAGATGTTGTATAAACAGCATGAACAATACATTCCTGGCAGATCTTGATTAAAAAAAAATAAAAAAATACTGCATCTTTGAAGTTACATTTTTTTTTTTTCCAATATACAGCATCTACATGGAGCATATCTGTCAGTGACTCCAGTGCCAAGTGTATATTTAACCAAGGAAACACAGGAAAAGTAAATGTACTACATTCTCCTCTTCTACAAACAGTCATGACAAACCAGAAGTGTAATTAAAGCCTTATACATTTGCAACTGTAAAATCGTAAGAAGATGAAAGAAAAAGTTTTAAGGATCTTAACATCGTTCTAATTTTTTTAAAAAAAAGATTTTACTGGGTTTCAACTTTTTGTGCAGATATTTTAAAAGTATGTAGAATGAAACAAAAACATTCAGATAATGTGAAATCCAAATAAGTTCAATGGTTTTGTTCAGACCTCTTGTGTTCTAGTGTAGTTAAGATCTCACCAAAATAAGGACCTGAAAACAAAAAGTGCAATGCTTTTGGAGGTAATTTCATTCATTTGTGCTTTCACTTTCTACAAATCAATAAATCTATAAACTCCTAAGTGCAGGTTTTCTCTAAGTTGATCAGTACCAGAGTTGCTAAAGGGTACTTATGTGCCTACAGTACCTATGGCTCATGTACATACCTTGACCACATTTTTGAAACATTACCTGTATGCAGCACGTTGCATCCTCAATAAAAAAAACCAACTAACAAAGTCTGTCTAAAATAGATTTTCCACGATCTGCAAACCAGTCAGTGATTTAAATCTTTAAAAGCAGCTTCACTTAATTCACAGCTATTTCCATACTGAGTGTAAAAATTGTTTTGCACTATCACTTCATAACTTTGCTTTCCCCCCCCTGCCCTCAGTCTGACAGGCAGAGGTCTCCTGTGACAGTCATGCATCTTGCCTCCCTTCCGTAACCCTGCCTCAGCCACTCTTCAATTCTGTCAGCCCGGTGCATCACTTATGTGACATTCAGCTAAAGATTTTTACAAAAGCTGCTGGTTGATCAGGGCATAATACAGTGCCAGTACTTTTTGCAGTGACAAAGAAAATTGTAACAAGCGACCAACCTCAATCTGAGTAAATTTTCAGTGCCATTTTCTCTGGTAAGTCAATCAGTCATTACACAGACTTGCTCATATGCAGCACATATATGAGCAAGATTAAATGAAAAAAAAAAGACCCTACAGATGTGCAACCAGGTGAATACAGTTACTGTATTCTTTCATCCATTATGTATCTTACAGAGATTTTTCTCACAGGCTACAATAGCAAGGGAAGGCTGATCTATAGCCTCTGGACTCTCTGAAGGGCGGCAGACTTCCTTACCACCCTTAAACACCTTTGAACATTTTTTCCTGTGCACAGCGGGCCCTTGTCCTGTGCTACAGCCTGACCACCCACTGTTGCTTGTTGACCAAACACACAGTGCCTGGAGCCCGCACTGACACAACCAGTATAAGATTCCTTTCAAGGACACCGCATTGAGATTTTCAGTTTGTCTAGGCAAGAAAATAGAAGAGCAGGAGAAATTACCAAAAAATTAACCTGCTTAACAGATGAATGACTGAATTTTATTCTTTTTCTTGGGTACTTTTGCTTTCTAACCTTACATTTATTAGGAATCTGAAATTTTTAAATTATCAAGAAGTAAATGGGTGGTATTTCTAGCAGAGAAATAAGTGTACAAGATTAAATTTGCTGTAGTTTATGGAAAAAATGTTTTTGGAATACATTTAAAAATGAATGCTCTTTTAAATCTTAAGTCTAGTCTTCATTATACTAAATTTATTTATACTGAAACTATTTTTCAGCTCACCACAAAAAGGGTAATTGGGCTGATTATTTCTAGTGGTGTTCTAAGTATTTCACAGCCTAGGGGCAAGCCTTACTGTCAGTCCTGCAAG
This sequence comes from Athene cunicularia, assembly GCF_003259725.1. Taxonomy (NCBI): domain Eukaryota; kingdom Metazoa; phylum Chordata; class Aves; order Strigiformes; family Strigidae; genus Athene; species Athene cunicularia. The sequence continues at coordinate 63,039,290 of NW_020799095.1, forward strand.
CCAAAAAAATACTGAAGCAAGAGCCAAACACCTCACTTTCAGCACATAAATAAAAATGACATCATTTTACTAGCACTAGTAAAATGCACCAGTGGACATTAAGATCTTCAGCAACTTTGAAAAACAACCTGCTTTAATTTAATTGCCCAAATAAGGACTTAAAAGACTAGAGCAGACACCAAGGTAAAATTCTGGCCACAGAAGAGTGTCATGTTATTTTCAGTAGTACTAATCTTTTCAATTTTGATTTTAAACTACCTGTCTTTATAGTACTTTAAATATTCATTATATAAAGTATTATATAAATAAGAATACCTCCTGCATGAACATGTCAGATTCTACTAAAAATTCTAAGTAGCAACGAAGTTACAGATACAGGTGGTAAAAGAGAAAACAAATCCAGTGTCAAATTCTGTACTGATTAATTTTCTTTTTTTTTTTTTTTATTAATAACCCATTAGGGGTTTGCTTGACATCTGCTGTCAAAAGGGTATTTCTGCTATGGACAGGGGATGTGGTTTAGACATGAAATGGCTCCCAGCTGCAAGAAATCTTCCAGATGTACAGTAAGCAAAGTCAATGGAAGAGAACCAGCTGCTAGGATAACAAATTGAAAAGGCCCTTTTGACACAAGCCTTGCTGGCCTGTCTGATCTAACAAAGATGGATCATTCATTGCAAGGTGAATAGAATCTTAGTGTTACACAGAAGAAAGAGCAATGTGGTCTAAGCATCCATCTCTCTCCTTCACACTACATACAGCTGCTGTTACAGGGTTTTTCTGTGCCAGTTTTTGACAATATATGGAGAGCTGTGTATCATACTCAGTGCTGCAAAAATTACAGGTTTTTTGTATCAATAAGAACTACAATAAAAATTGCAGTGACTGAACTAGGATACTCCCGTTTTGAGAGCTGTCCCCAACTTTAATAGGTTGTATATTATATATTTTGCAATGCAAAGGGCAACAGAAAGTTCACACTACAAACTGTGTTAGTGTTCCCATTTGCAGTTTTAGTTTGTAAAGGGTATTAACAGACAGATTATTTGCAGTAATGTTAGATAATATCTCAGAAAGACCTGTTAAGAAATTAAGACTTTTTCAGTCAGTTTGACGATAACTGGATTAGAGTCCCTATCCATTTTAGCTTAAAGGATCATGAAACCTACTAAGTCACTATTAAAGTCTAAGCAAATAACCATTGGTTACACAGAAAACAGTCTTAACCTCCATAGCTTCTTTCCCTGATACTCATGTTAAGAATCCTGTTGCTTAACTCATTTTGGCTATCTGCCCAATGCCCCAGGCAAATTTCAAACTAAACCTCATTTATTTACATTATTTTCATGTAATTTTACGTCACGATATCTCCCATGTTTCCTGTACTGCAAGAAGTATGAGAAGCATAAGCCATAGTGAAAAACTACAATTATGTCCTTTATAATAAGGGAACAGCCAAGTAAAGTTAAAAATTACAAATATGTAAAATTTTAAGTGAAGGAAACCATTCACTATCCAGGTACCAGGTTTGAAAGTCCCCAGACTTCTTCAAATCCTAAGTTCAAAGTTCAGAAGCAGCAATTCAGACTTCAGCAAACACAAGGCATAAAATAGCAGCACAATTCAGTTTATCATTTTACTATCTCCTGCTAGAGATTTAAGAAATACCAACTTGAGTGAGCACAGTGCTCTTCCACATTAACCTTTATATTCACAGCCTTAAAAAAAGCTACTTTTCCTGTCTATTCAGTATCATGCACCTCCCTCTAACATACCTACATTCTAACAGCAACAAACTCGCTTTACCTACTTCAGGTCCTTCCAGGAGGCAGCAATAGTGGGATGCAATCAGATTTATAAAAGGAATCCATCAGTGCTTCAGGAAATAAACTTTATAACCATAAAAAAAAAGTTTCAAAAGCAATAAAAAAGTGCAACTGTCTATTCCATTAGTAATGCAGATATATTAAATAGAAAACATAAAAAGCTAATAAATCCATATATTTACAAGCATTACTATGTCAGCAGAGCTAGATCTCCAGCCAGTTGCACATCAGTCCCATATCTACAGTTACACCTTTAATTGAAGAATCTGACCATCAGAGAAGCAAGACAACAGCTTCATGTAAGGACTCGAGCATGGGAGCTTTGTGATTTGGGCATCCCCTTACTGCCTCATGCTTCCATTATGACTCTGGCTATGTTGTTGGATCTCTTTGTCCTGGATGATCATACTTCGGAGTACTTCAGAGCAGAAGAAATTCTGATCTACTGTCATATATGCATATTCACTCACTCCTTAAAACATGTGGGCATGGATTCCAACAGTTTCTCATAATATGAGCATCATCTGACTGCATTTTTTTTTTTAACTCACAAATGAGGAAGGTCTGCTATGGCTATAGAGAGCAAGAGAGAAATGGGCTAAAGGCAATGATAGGTAATAGCGGTTATATTTGAGTGTGCAATGAACATTAATCTACATAATTCAAGACTAATCAGCAAACCAACAGGATTGTTCAGACTGAGGGGAAACAGTATGCTAATGCACATACAGAGATACTCTTCAAGGGAAATATGCACCAAAATGCTGCTATAAAAGTACTTCATACACAGGACTTGAGAAAATTCCCCATCCTGCTTGTACCCATTGAAATAAATGCAACCTGTTAACTAATGATCAGATTACTGCATCTTTTATGATTAATAACTGTCTATAAAAATCAAAGGAAACATCCAATTGAATAATTTGCTGTTGGTAATTGTCAGCCTTTAAGTCACACTGTCAAATTATCTAAGTTTAACACAGCTTGATATACCTTTCAGTCTTTGGAAATAATATTAACACAAATTGGATTAACTGAAAACAGTATTTGAAACACGTAAGACTTCTGCTAACCCTTGAAGCAAATTCCAGGGAAGAACACCAAGACCATTACAGCCCTGTAAACTTGCCACAGTTTATTCTCTCAGGCTGCATCAGAGATTGTACTATGCTATGGCACTTTACAGTTCTAGGACATGTTTACAACTGCAAAGTATTTCTATAAAATGCAGTTAATCTCTAGTAATATCCAAGCACAGAGGCTTTTTTTTTTTTTTTTTAAATAAAAAATTCATGTGATAGTACTACTGAGTGTGAAGGATTCACACTGGGATAAAAGATACATACTTAGCTATAAAACCAAAATAAACATGTATTTAAGTACATCTCTAATACACAATTTTCTGATAGCACCTTCAACCACCTCAGCATGTATGTTAGCTCACTCCACTCTTCAACTACGTTTAGGAAAGTCTTGAAAATACAGTTCTTAACAAGAGGACAATCATGAGACAAAGATAACGAACCTAAAGAAGATGTAGAAAAGTATATTTATTTCTTGTCAATATTGGGAATTTGGCCCAAGTACCATTACTAGTGGCCTGGACGAGATGAAACATCTTCAAGAGGTTTAGTGACAAGAGAAGATACCATTTCTATATAAGAAAATGGAATTCTTTAAGTTGTAATGACTAAAGGGTCAGCCTCCTAGTTGTGTGGAGACAACTGGAACAATCTTGTCCTCCAGAGTACACTGTTGGCTTGTCACATCAGTGACTGAATTTGGAGTAAGTTCTTAAAATTCACTTAGGTTTGGGTTTTAGCTTGTTTAGCAAATAATTGCTATGTTAACCTTCCCTTCCTGAACACATCATGGCCAGCAAATAAATTCTTTGAGAATATTTACTGTTTCACAATCAGCTACAAAAATCCTGTTCAGACTGCCTAATAGAGTTTTCAAACCACACTTTTCCAGGTAAGAAAAGCAAAGGCTTTCATCTAATTCCAAATCCATTTCAGGTAGCAAATCACGTGTAAATACTCAGAGCACAGCTCTGCTTTGACAGCTAATAAAATAGAAGCAAAATGCTCTGGCACAAACTCAGTTGAAAGTTGAGAGAAAAAATAAGATACCTGTTACTGAGTTTACTTTGCTGAAAAGTCTTTACTCTGTCAGTTTGAACCCACAGATTCAGTCAGCAGAAGAACCAAGCTAAGAATAGTCAGAAATTGGTGGTATGTTCAAGGCAGAACTGTAATCACTGTCTGCTTATCCCAGCATATGCAATATGAAGACTACCATCTGCTAGAAATAATGTCTATTATCCCTGTTGAAAAGAGAAACCTAGAAAAAGTGTTAATGCCCCTTTCATTAGAGTATCAGCCTTATGACCCACCCCTCTCTCCAAATGCTTGATATTCAAAAGAATCTTTTTTGGAAGCATGTTTTAAGTGGAGGACTTTAATGTTAAGAAAGGTTATTACTATTTTCTCTTAAAAACAGCCTGTGAATTTTTGAACACATGAACCAGATTTCTAACTTGTTTAAGTTGATTAGATTCCTCAAAGTCTTGTATAACCAATTTGATATCTATGAGTAAAAACCCACACTTTTCCTGTTTGAAAAGCATACATCTATTAAAGTAGAATAAAATACATTCCATGTCTCTGATCACAATCAGCATTGTTCTACTTGGCAGTTAAAACCAATTCTTCTGAGTTTTCTTTTTTCACTCTCCCATCTGGTGTATGCCAAAATTAAAGATCTACAGAAAGGGAAAATCACGTTTAGCAACCTTCCTTTGTCCTACAGGATACTAAGCGAGAAATTCCATCAACTAGAATCAACTCTTGAGTATTTTACAATCTCTACAGAAACCAGATCAGTAAGGATCACATCAATTTGATGAGCTCTTTCATACATGCATTAAGTATTATCTATTCATACATGCATTTACAGGGCATTCAAATTATTTAAATTCCTTCTTCTGTGAGCCAAACAAAGCTGCTAACATAATAGCCCCTTTGATATTAAGGCTAAGGTAAGCAGATTTGTTGCAATAAAAACACCAAACAGGTTGAGATTTTCCAAGACAAGTCTAGGAATTTAGACATATTTTCCATTCATTTACTGGAGCCTGCATATCAAAATGATATAGACTACTAAAACAAAAAGTCTTGAACACTTAGTACCTTCATGCCCCTATTTTTCTTGCTAAAAAGCTGAGAGATGGGCTATATAACGTTTTGCAAGTGACAGGAGAAAAAGAAAGCTTAGAATTTTTAACCATGGCTGTTTTGGTTAACAAGTGAGTTTTACTCCTGGCAGCTGTATGTTGAATGGGGTTGTGGGGGTGTTTCATGGTTTTGATGAGGGAAGATGGGGAAGATTTGGAAACGTTCTGAATTTTGACCAAGAGGCCAAGAAACCAATCTGGTGTTCCAGCAGGTCCCACTTCACACCATGTTGTGGATCAAAGACTGTCTGTTCAAGCTTTAAGCTAAAACTTATGAAATCGCTGTTGTATGCAATGCATCCTGTGAACTCTATACTTGATGTCATAGCCTCCTGCAGCAATGCCATAGCACATTTCTGCAGCAGCTTCAATGCAGTAAAATTGTGATTTCTCAGAATAAAAGACCTTATTTTGTTTGGGATACACATGCACTAAATGTGGGAGTTACCTATAAGCCAAGAGAGGCCAGATTCCAATATGCCTACTCATTTCAGAAACAGCAGCAAACCCTGTAAGACTTCTTGAGAAACAAGGTACTGCTTATCATTTCCAAATTTGAAAATCCAGTTTTTCAGATTTTACTACTAGAAATGCCAGGCCAAGAGCCTTCCACCTATTTATTTTTTGAAAATATGCTAAGGTGATGAACTGTGTTACCTAGTAGCTAAACTGCAGCCACACCTGAAAGCTATGCATTTCCTTGAGGAGCAGCACTGGCAAAGACAGAGTACAACTAAGTATTCATATTGGCCTTATATAACATTGTGTAAACATTCCATTTGTCCAACTCACAGGTCTGTGCCTGAACAGCATAACCTGAATTTTGAAACTGCACATGAAAAAAGTACAGGAACACTGTATTATGATTCACTGCATATAAAGAAATTACACATTATTCCACTATGCCCCAATGCTTCACATATCCATATACTAAAAACATATCTTGTGACAAAGAAATCTAACTGGCAGATTCAGACAACAACCCAAACTTCATGTGACCTCAAAGAAGTATTTCAAGAGGACAGTAAGCTTCAGATAAATGATTGAAATTTAATGCTTTTCCTATGTAAAGAGCTTAAAAGTTATAAGTTAAACAAAAAGAAAACTCCAACTGCTGTTTTGTTTTTATAATAGAATAAAGAAATAATACAAGTCAGTATTCAACTTTGTAAAAAGCTATCAAAATTGATGGGAAAAACCCCAAATATCATTTGTACACTAAAGCTTGTCAAACAAAAGGCAATGCCAAATTCCTAAATGTCAAAAAATAAAATATATAAACCAAAAATATATCCTTGCCTTTTTGTTCTTTAACATAGCTCTCCTTACAGTTGTGCATGAGCTGCAGAATCCACTGATGTTGAGCACCAATGCACTGCCAAGCAGGGTCCCCAGGCGCATGAAGATCAGAAAGATATCTGTAAAACCCAGTCCAAAAATCACAGCTCTGACTTGACACACTGAAGGCGTCATTAAAACAGACCAAAGATGTACTAAGAAATACTTCTAACATAATTTTAAAAATTCAAGAATAGTTGCTAAGATACACTCATACCCAACGCAAACACAAGCCTGGCAATCTCCCTTCTTCATTTAGCAAGGAAAAATACCATCAAAAAACCTTGTAGAAATAAACAAACCCATATATTTTTAATATCACATTAACATGTATTTTCAGTTGTCCTTCTAGTAAAGTACTTGGGAAACTAAGCTCTTTATCTGCCAAGGTTGCAGTTCAGTACTTCATGTTTCACTTGGAATCAGTGAAGAGATCTCAAGCACATAAAATACGGTATTTTTCTTCCCACTTTATATATCCTGATTGTATCATCATGTAACCTTAACAAGTACAGAAGGAATTAATTTTTTGGCAGCTCATTAATTTTAGCACACACATGCACAAAAAAAAATGTAAATCAAGCTCCCAGTTTGGGTTTTTTGTGTTGGGTTTTTGTTTTGTTTTTTTTAATAAGATGTACACAGTCTGAAGAAAAAAAAAAGGCAGGGGGGTTAGATAATGAAAAAGACTGGGGCTTCTAATACACATAAGCGAAACATCCTCTGTATTTAGGGAAGGAGGAGTATTAGAAGCCAGATGTTGTGATTTTGAAGAAAACATGGAAGTCTAATGTATGGCATTCAAGACTATTTGACAACAGCACTTTCAAAGGCACATTTTCAAAAAGCTGTAGCTGGTCTAATGGTTAATGCTCTCCATTATACTCAGCATTAATGATACTCAGGACAGATTAAAAATTCAGGATGCTCAAGGTGAAGTACACCAATTTATTATTTCAAGCAGTGCAGGCAATGTTTAACTCCTTCACAAAAGCTGTATTACTACAAAAATACCTGACGTTAATTAGGATTGTGCTGCAAAATTCTGTCTTCTTTGAGAACAGTCTGTAGTACTTAAAAAATAAACTGTCAAAGTAGGATTGGTTGGATGGATGAGAACATTACACAACCAACCACTTTGACAGGGTGACATTTAAAAATTATGAGCTCAAGTTCTTCTTCAGTGTTAAGTGGGACTTCAGTCTTTGCTTAGGCACAAAATAAAGAGAAAAATTACCACCAGTCTTGGAAAAAAAAAAACACACACATCTTCTTGGCTGTTAAGTGATATAGTAAACTGCTTTTGAACATTATAATTATCAGTGTAAATACCATAATAAAATGAGAGAAAAATATGAATTGAAGTCTAATTATAAAGATAAACATTGAATATCTGAGGGGGAAACTCACACTATTTCAGGTCTTGCTCAGCCTTAGACATTGGAGACATATAAACCAAACATATCAAGGAAGAAGAAACTTTATAAAAATAGCAGGTTTTATGCAAATAATCTTACAATTGGGTTTTCATTCATTTCCTTATCTGAAGTGGTCTGAAGAAAGCTGTCTGCACACCTTGCCTCCAGAATATTTACACTACTATAACCACATTATCATATCTAGAGTAGTGAAACTAATTTAATCACTTTGTATGCTGGGATTCTATTAATTCATTAGAACGAAATTACTCCCCATTTGTCCACTCCTTGCTCTCCTTCATTATACTGCTCTACATGTGGAATACATTTGGTAGTGATATTAACACAGTCTGCTTTAACGTAGACTGGGATATTTTAAAAGATTCAGTACTTCAAGGTAAGGGGCTGGAAAAAAAAACCCACAACAAAAAAAGATAAATCAAATGCTAGAATCAAACACATATACAACTCTGATTCTTTCAAAGAATCCTTAGAAGAAGTCATAAGACTTAGCTTTGATAAAGAAGCTGCTCTTTAACAAGACTGATATAGAAAGGAAACAGTAGTGCCTTCTTCGGAGACACAAACTGCTTAACAACTCACCTTAGAATACAGTTCCAATAAATAAGCAATATTTATATAGCACCCATAAGAATGAGAAGTACTCTACAAAAAAGTACACTGGTCACTGTCATCAAAAACTAAACATAACATAAAGGGACCCAAGATACCAATACCACACTTTGTCCTGTGTGACTGGGCCTGGTGAGCACACAAAACATCGAAGCCCTCATGCAGGTGTCAGAATTTTAAGAATGCTTCTCACACAGCACATGGGGTCTACATTTTTTGCCATAACTGAAAAAAGCATTGAGAGTGTCAAACTACACTAGGAGCCCTAGTAACATCCAAAACTCAAAAGCTTTCTAAGTAAAGCCATCAAATGTTCCAGAGCACTCTAAAGTTTGGCTCCATGACTGTACAGCAGGTTAAGGTCTACCAGTAGAATAAGGACCAACCAGCTCATGTTAGTATGCTTACAGTAGACTTTGACATCAGCACTGTGAATGACAGAAAATCTAGGCATTTTAGTGAAAACTGGGGAACAGGTTCATGTTCATGTAATATAAAGAAACTACATTATTTAGACCAAGTAGTAAAAGAGCCAAATCCAAATTTAAATGACAGTATTATGGATTAAAACCTCTCTATTATCTGACTCAGGACGATTCCATTCCAACACCAAGTCAAGCTGAAGTGTAGGAGAAGTTAATAAGGAAGTTATTTGAGATCTGCAACCTCTGAGTTATCATTTAAGACATAACTTGCAATATGACAGTTTAGAGGAAGCAACAGAATCTAGACATGCCTTAAAGATTTTAAAAAAACTAAATTCAGTCTCAATTATCCTGCATTGAATTATTCTCATTCAAGAACTTTTTAATCACTCAAACAATCAAGTACTAATCCACTGTCATTATTTATATGATCATAAAATATCAAAATACTCTTAGAGCTTTAAAATTTAAACCATAGTAAAAATAGTCACTATGCTATTTAGGGAACAGATTTAAGTACACATCTAACACCATATGTCTGATGAAGGCACTAGTAAAGTGATTACCTTATATAACGTTTCTGATCATGCAATGTTGATGGAGTTTCAAGCAACTTATCCAACAGAAGTTCTCTTAAAGCCTCAATTCTGGTTTCAACTTCAGCATAATCTAAGAGCAGGGAGAGGAAATAATTCCAATGTGAGCCTTCAGCAGTGATATGAACTGAAAATTATGTTATTTTTCCTAGGGCATCAGGCACTTCTGTTAATGTGGAAATCAATAACTCATAACAAGCCATATCTGAAAATTTTATATACGACAACTTTACAAAAAACAGAAAATTGGACGCTGAAGTCTTTCCAACAATATGCCAGTGAAAGAGACCCAAAGTCACATTTTAATTACTGCAACCTTTATGTCCAGTAATACCAAGCCTTAATAAGTACTAATAAATCAGCTGTGATTTCACATTTTGTAGTATCACTCAGAAAACTTGACAGAAATATTGGTTAATTGGTTCCTACAAATCCATAATTTTTATGTATTAGAACCCACATAAAACCCACATAAAGGTCTTTAGATTAATATGTGCTTTTTAGCCTTTAAATTAAAAAAAAAAAAAAAAGCGCAAACAACAGAACTCGTATCTTACATTTTTTGAATACTTGAACCTCTGTCTTTCCAAAGAGTGACTTGGCTTTTTCGTAGTCATTAATAACCACATCATAATCACCCTTAAAAAAACAAAAACAAAACCCACACATATTTGTTAAGAAAAAGGTAACAGACTAATTTCAGCAAATAGAGAAGTATTATTAAAGGATTATACCTTCTGGATGTTTCTTTCAATATTCAAGGGAAGGTTGAAAAGGAATTTAAAACGCTGAAGAACATTAAGCGCGTTTCTTGTTGAATCAGCTTTGTCCTTGCGACCCAGCACTTCTTGGAATAAGGTATCTGCTGTATTACTGGCTCCTATTTTAAAAAGGATGAAAGTAAGAAAGTAGAGCAAGTAATCAGTTCAAATGACATACAGATTTTCCTCATTTTAATGAGACATTCAAGGATTTTTTAGAACAAATGAGTAATTACTGTAAAATTTTTATATTTTTTTATTCAACTATGTTAACATTTTATAACTGATGAAATACTATTTCAAAGTGAACCACTTAGCATTTTAATGTGGTAAGACCCCTGTGCAATTAAAAACAATCACTCTTTCCTATTTCAAATGCTTAACTTTGCTGCAGATATTTTATAGTTTGCTTTGGCTCCAGATGTACATTTTACAACTAAATTATGCGTCTCAGGATATAGAAAAAGTAATAAAAAGTTTTCTTTGTACAAAAGTATAATTTCATTATGTTAATTAACATCATAGGTAAAAGAGTTATCCCTGGGTTTTGCAAGCAACTTTTCTGTTTTCAAATTAAGTCTTAATAATTATTAACAATATGTGATATTTAAGTAACTTGCTTAAAATGTCAATGATGAAGACAAAGACATGACTGAAGAAAGTCAAACTGGCTGATCACTAACAGAATGAATACAAATTATCTTCACATTGCATTAAAAAAAGTCTTATTGGCTTCATTACATACAGGATCAAGACTTGGTCAACAACTCCATGCAATTAAGTTTCTATACTATCTGTGAACAGTCTTCAATAAATACATTAAATATAGCCTTAAAACCTTTTCTATCCAGACTAAAAAACATTCTGTTTTGTAATAGGGATTATTTCCTAACAGAGATTAACAGAATTTCATTTATAGTAGTGAAGATTTACATCGCATGCAAGTATTTGCATTTTTCACCTCATGACTTATTTTTAATTAACCAAAAAAAGTGGAACTGTTTTAGCCTTTTTGATCGTTGTGTGTAGAAGTTTCTACATTATCTGGTCTAGTGACTATACTTTAAGCAAAGATGAAAAAAAATTACATCAGTCTCGCTGGGTGGCTTGCATGCCATTTTCTCTAGTCAACACTGTGGGTGGCCTGCTCATGTTAAAAGTAGTCTTTGTAAAATAATTGTTATATCTAAATAATGTTTAAACTCTGTTGAAATTTTGAAGCCTTGATGTAAAAAAAGTTTTGTCAGGATAGCTATTTCTACTGCATACTATTTAACATAGAATACTTTAATCCATTAAGGAGAAATGCACAACGAAAACAGATAGCTGGACATTTAAATACAGATCACTGAAAGTATGATTTTTCTCTTGAGGTTATAATAAATGCTTGTTTTGTAAATCCTTCTAGAAAGTAACATTTGTTTTGTTTGAATTCATATGTGTCTGGTCCGTTCTTTTAACAGTCAAGAAGCAATGTACTATAGGAATTAAAGTTATAGTCACAAAGCATTTTTTAAAATTTGATATAAATGTTTTTAAAAGGTAACTGATGACTGCAGGAAGAGCACAGTGATTTCCACCTTTAGTTTAAAACTACACACCTTCATCTCTTTATGAATTAATTTGCTGTAGAAATTCTAAATTTAAGTAAATTATTTAACTTTTTTCCTATTGGCAATTTTTCTGGTTTACATTAAATGGAAATATGTCAGATAACTCATTAGTGTCCTAATGAAATTCAATACTTCATGCAAACAGCTCTGTCTTTTTAGATTTATTTTTAAAATTGCAAAGTTTCTTCCCTCCTCACCCCTCCAAACCTTTTCTACATTAACACTCTATCTCTTGATTACTGATGGATAATCTAAACCTAAATAATCCATGGATAAAGATTCCAGTCCTATATTGACTATGTTTTCAAAATAGATGAATCATCTACTGTCTGCATATTTTTAACCTCAAAATAAATCTCTAGTTATCCAACAGTTGTCTTTCACAGAGCCTGACAAAACCACCACATAACATAATTTGATTGATTTCCTTTAAGATACAATTGTTCATTAAACTCTTTAAAGCACAATATATGTTTTTATAAATATATATTTAATAGCTTGTTAAGCAATTAAATTTAACAATTTAGCAAAAACTCCAAACTTACAATTCCAACTATAACACCAGATTGTGCTTCTACTATCCCATGCCATTTCAATCCAATAATTTGTCACACTCTTAACATACATTCAGACTTTGTGGAAAACATCCTTATTCTTAGGAGTTTGTAATCAAACTCACAACACCAATTGCGTCTCAAAATATGCACCTACAGTCCATAAAAATGTAAAATTCAGCTAAAGGTTTGAAGTCATTTTTGAAAGCAGGCCTTCTTACTCATGGATTATGGAAGCTTTTCAATGGTCAGACAAGAAACAAAGCTTTGATCCTAAACTACTTTGCATAATATTATTTACTCTTTTTAAATCCTTGTATCCCTACTTCCCTGCCTCCCACCCATCATGACTTGCAAAGTATCAGGAGGAAAAGCGGCCAATTCTTTTCATAGCAGAGCCAAACTTAATTCCACTCTGAAGTGCCTGGCACAAGTTCCTCTACAGATCCAGCTTAAAAAAAGACAGTCTGCATTATCTGCATAGATTTCAGTCACCATTTATCAAATGAAACAGCAATTATATATTACAGGTAGATTTGCCTCATATTACTGTGTGTAGGAAAATGTCACAGACCTAAATTTTTGCTGTTTTATTTAAGATCTGTCACACAATTTTGTCAAAGAGAAAGTCTTCTCTGACCGATCTGTGCTTAGTGCATGACATGGCATAAATACAGAGCACTGAGGATTGCACTGGCAGATTTCATCAAATGCTTTTTTCCTCCTACCTTATATGTATCAAATATTCTGCTCAAATAGGCACACACTATAGTCTTTATGTAGTGCGTGTGTGAATTTTTTTTTCTTGGGGTTTTTTCTTTTTCTTTTTGGTGAATTTTGGATTTTGCATTCCAGGCAAAAAGATGAAGGAATAACAATGTTCAAACCCACATCTTTATTGTAAGCATTAATGAATCTCTACTGAAAAGAATTAGAGCTGTTCACAAAACCCCCTGCTTTCTTTGCGCTCCCCACACAAACATACATACAGTCACTGCTTTCTTCATACAAGAGAAGAAAAACAGTGAACTTCCATGTCACTTTCTTGGTTTCATAAAACACACTCAGACTTTCCAACACTGAGTCAGCTATCTGCATGTCATTCCTGCTTATTGATACAGCACTAAGGGAAACATCCCTTCCTCTGTGAAAAAAATCACAATGAAACAAAGTAAAATTATCTTGGCAGAAGTCCCAGAATTAAAAAAAGTAACTTTTTTGATCTGATGAAACACATACCGAACTGCAGCAAATTCAAGCCCTCTCTCTCAAATGCAACTTTATAGCTAACACAGAGAAACAAAAAAGAAAATACTGACAAGTTTTCAAAGGTTCTAAAGAGAATGGTAATTCCAAATAGTCTAAATGGCAGTACAGTGACAAAGGTTCTGTAATAGACATTGTTATTGCAAACAGCTTTTATTTGTTTGTTGGGTTGTTTTTTTTTTTTGCCTCTTTTGCTCAAACTTTTTACAATCCTGGTATTCAGCTTCGCTCATACTTCTACAGTTCTGTCTATCCATATAGCCCCTCTGATTTCTTTGCTCACTCAAAATTGAGATACCATCAAAATTAAAGTGCTTTAGAGCATCTATATTTTGACATTTATTCTCTGTTATCATAAAGGCTGCTGAAAATCATGGCAAAAGCTACTTCTTTTAAAAGATGTACTATCACACCGTAAAATCACTACCATCAAACAGGAGAAGGCAAGAGAGACTGTACTGTTTTCTACTTTCTACCATATTCCTAGAAATATATTAAAGCTTGTTAGAAAGTCCAAAGCCCATAAATAGTTGCTGCTGGAAGGACAAAACTTACTGTTCAGTACATTCTCCAGTTTTTGCGTCATGGACCCTTCTACTTTTTCCGTTCCATCTGCTTCCAGTTTTTGATGGATTGCTGGAATAAAGTGTCTAGTTAAAATGCAGAACATTTTAATAGGTGGGAATACATTACATCAAAGTGACACTTTTAAACATTTTAAAATTTAAAAATAAAGTGTTATTTTTCTTGTTGGACATAAATACAAACATGCTTCATGGCAGCAGAGTCTATTGGAGGACAGGGCATAGAGCCAGACATTGCAGAACTTTAACCATTACTTTGACACAGATTTCCTTTACCTTCTCAAACAAGACTGTAATGCTCAAGAAAAAAAAAAAAAGTGGAGAGAATAATCCCAATTAGCTATCTCGTCATACAGGTGTTAATTCAATTTAGTAGTATGAAAAGTAAGTATCATTTACTCACAAAATACTTTTGCTTTGTAAGGCAAAGTTTTTATACTGATCTCCAAGAGGAATTACCAATAATGAAAGAGTAGAGAGTCATGGGGAATGCAGATGACCCCATCAAGTACTAGAACATTCCCCCATGAGTTGTTTTCATCTGTAAAAAAATACACTCTCAAACCACACAATTTAAAGAGTATCTTGTAGCAACACACTGCATTAACCATTACACAGAAGCACTGCAATACTTTTGCTCAAAACAGTGTGCAAACAGAGGGGAGTTTGCTTTGCTTTTCTGAAGATGCTATTTTTTATCCTGTCCTAACACGGCAAAAGCCCCAATTCTTGCTTCCAGATGGTATTACTAATGGATGTGGAAATGCACAGTATCAGCATTAATTTGCTGTTTCATTATGATTTATTTTTCAGGAAGGGAAAGATTTACCAGCGTAGTCTGATTACACTATACAACTCTGGAAATATGAACAGTGACTGGAGTATAGATACTCCTTCCCTCTTCTTCTCTCTTCAGTATAACCTGCACAGATCAGTGTTTTTTTTGTTTGTTTTGTGTTTTTGTTTGTTTGTTTGTTTTAAAGGTAGCATTCCTGCATATAGGCATACAGCATATATAAACCAATTATTTAAAAATATTATTTTCCTTTAACATTTTTCATCTGTAGTAAGGCAGCCCTATTGCCTCAGACCTACTCGAAGCAGTGAGAGAGGGTGGCTATTCTGAAACAGGATGGCCCTTGATAGTCTCCAGCCTCCAGAGGAGGAATGTTCACTGGGGTGGGGGCAAGGCAGGGCAGGACAAGAACGGTATGCGTGAGATTTAATTTTTTTTTTAAAAAAGGGAAAAAAAAAATCTATTATTCTCAAACATCTAATTTGACCCTTTAATCTCTCGATCCTACACAAAGAATTTCAGGAAGCTTTGCTTTCCTGAAAATGCAAAGGTACCTCTTCATTTTGTTTAAGGACCAGAGGTCTATCCTAAAAGATGTTGTGTTGTTAATTGTAGCACATATTTTATATGTGATAAGTACACCACTTACCTACAAGAATACTGCTACCATTTTATAACAAAAACATTAAAGGTTCTAATGATATTGTAGTATTATTCTATTTAAATACATCAGTTCCAGTCAGGGGCAGCCAATTACTGCATTGTCATTAAAGTTAAATACTGAAAGGCAAGTTCATCAGAACAGCAACCACAACATAAAAACAGTTTAAAATCAAATGTTGCAAATACTATTGGAACCACATCAAGGTATAATAATTTTAATCTATAATTTATAAATCATTCTATGAAGCATATTTTTGAAAGATGCTTTCTAAATGGATGTGGATAAAAAACTAAGTTACATATTGCCTCAGATTTTTAAAATTTAGTATTTTGGAACCATTAGTTATATAGCATTAACTGCTGACCAATTAACTATAAAGTTACTCCTGAAGGGGACACACCTAGATTTCCAAAACTGAACTGTAGCATCTAAACCTCTATTAAAGCACATATATTGGCAACAAAAGGTAAAACATGATGAAGACTTCCTTTAATGTACAGAACAAGAAGTTTTGAAAGAACATGATTTACCATGCTAGAATTTTCAAAAATGCCAAGTCATGAACTGTATGTTTTTTTACTCTCAAGGTAGCTTTAGAAATTCTATCATGATCATTAACCAGTTCCTGAAAGTTTTAAAACACATCATCTTCAAAGTTCTCTTTATCATCTCCTTTAGATAAGAATATACAATAGCAATACTATTCCCCCCTTTTCCTTTTAGAGGATGGAAAATAAATGCTACCAGTGTCAAAAATGTTAAAGTTAGTGGCTCAGCCTAAACTATTTGAAATTCTTAGTTTGAAAATAGTGGTGTTGAAATGATCCCATTAAGCCAATTCATAGGTGTGTTCAGACAGAGATGATGATATCAGTGAGGCAAAAAATAGAAATAAAACAAGGTATTAAGTTCCAGAAAGGTGGAAAGCACTGTGAAGTACTGATAAAGGCATATTAAACATGTGTAACTGGTAGCATAAACCAAAAGATACTTTGGGACCTGAAATAAGGTATTTTAGGACAAACTGAAAAAGCACAGACCTACCTAAATTACTCTGTGTACAGACAATAGGATTTGCTATATTTCCATCTACATGTTTAATGTGCTACTGCGTGTACTGAAGCTATTTTTACACCTATTCAGATTTAGCAATAAGTACATTCATATGTATACCAAAGCTGAGTTACAAAAAAAGTTTTAAGTTTTCATAGTGTACAATGTTATGAAAAATGCTTTATCAGAAAGTCTAAGTTTACTTTGTTTGTATCAACTGGTTTTTAAAAAGCTAAGTACATGCCCCTTCCATGGGGACCAGGCAACAAGTCTCTGAGTTAGAAGTTTAGATAAGCAAAACTGTAAACCTAATCTGATTGGAAGGAATCTAGAGACACTCAAGTTACTCATTAGAGTACTAACTCCATGTAACAGCGAGATGGTGCTGTCTGGGACAATCCCCTTCCTCTTGCATCAACATGATTCCTTTTGCTGGATCTAGCAATCACACAGCTGCAAGGCAGCTGTAGTGAGATGATTTGCTGGAAAACTCACTCAGCAGGAGACTTAACTGATCAGTGAGCTTGTCTAAACCTTGCCGCAGCTGCACCACTGCAATATAAAGGGACGAGGAAGGAGCACATGGCCAAGGGCAGGTGGAAAGCCAGCCTACACCTCTCACATTAGCCAGTAATTAACTTCCATATGCAACTTCATACCCTCAACTCATCACTAGCTGCAGCAAGGAGAAAATTTTAAGTCTTTGAAGGCCTGAAGTAAAGGATGGACAGGACTTTTTCTTGAATTGCCAGTTACCCTGGACATACCTGATACAAACTGTACAAGTTGGAACAGCAGTTAGAAAGCTAGGAGAGCCTGTTTACCATTCTGAGGAGCTTTACTGAAAGAAGCATACAATAAAGATGAGGGGAAGCTAGGTCCAAGACGCTTCAACTAATGCCAGAAAGTTAACTCTATTTGGTATCATCTTTGCCAGTAAGTGTTCATGTTTCTCAGCTAAATCAGAATATTTAAAGGCTTGCAAACTTCAGAACTGCAGTGAGATACTAGCTATTAACAGTGAAGAGATTAAGTTTAGAGCTTACAGTCTCTAAACAGTGACTAAGTACTTCAGAGCTGGCTATTTTTGCTCAGAACACATGCAAAGTTCAATCTGGCCAACAAACCACAGTACTGGCCTATTAGTAAAATAAACCGCAATTAAATCATTGCTGCTTGTGTTGGAAACAATTTTACTTAATCTAAGGAAGAATATGCTTTTCTATTTGGCAAAAATTTTCTATTTGGCCATAAATTTACCAAATTACACCACAGTTGCCAGGATCATGCAATTTTTGACTTGCAAATTTCATTCTTGATTTACTCAGACATGTTTAAAACACATTTTGAGATAGGTATCAAGAGTGGTATTCTCAAAACTTCCTCAGCCTAACTCATCTCAAAGTAATATAGATGCAAATTTTCTACCATTTTTCTACCATTTTCTACCATCTACATAGCTAGAAATGCATTTGGTATATCTGAAAATCTTGAAATATGGTTAAAAAAAAAAAAAAGTACTTGAAATTAATCAAACCCTTTTAGTCAGATGCAGAAAATAGGAGGGGGAAAAAACATACAAAAAAGAAGACTGACTCAAAGTATTTCTGAAGATCTAATGTGGTAACTATAAAGAACTTGGCACCAAAACACATTAATGGAGGGATGAAGAACACATGTTAACATGCTGCCAGGATTCACGTCAATGCATGAATAAAAATGCATTTGGTTTCCTTTATTGAAAGATTAATGATTTTTTGTAATTTGAACATAACATAAGGCGGCTATTGTGGAGGAGAGCACCCCTATGTAGGGTAATAAAAACCTCTTCTGAATAGATTCAACAGGAGTGCGTAGCTGTATATAATGAACAAAACAATAATGACAGCATGTTATGAACAGAGCTAGTAATACATTACAGTATGAAAACTTAAAAATCCTGAAGTTTGTTTACTATGGCCATTAGTCAATACTGCTAAGTTTGGTTTGGTTTCTTTTCCGCTCAAAACTTCTCAATATTTTTTAGAAACTGCATAACAAACTTGGCTTTATTTTGGTAAACATTGCTAATCCAAGCAAAAATTACAAAATATGGAAGTAAATGTAGTATTTCCTTTAATTGCTTTTTTGTGTTTTGTTTCTCTAGCATTTACTGTTTCAAGCTTGTTTAACCAACACAATGGCAAAAATCAAAGAAAATGAACAGACTTAAAATGTTACCCCCCCCCTCCAAAAAAAAAAAAAAAAAATCAAAGCACAGTGCAAGGAGAGGAAGTTTTATGGAAATAAGAGACCAAAAACTGTAGTCTAACAACACATAGCAACTGTGATACTTCTAGGCAAGTATCTCAGAAATACACAGGAAAACATAGATTAATATTCTGCTTATGGATCTGCTCAAAACTCTGGGACTGGACCCAGGCCTTTGCCAGGTTACTTCAGAATTTTAGAGTATGGGAAATGCTAGTCTTTTTTTACCAACAATGAAAGCTAATAGTAGAAATAAAAGCAGCTTTTAAATGTTGCATATACTTTATAAGTGGTATGGAAAACAAAATGGAATGATGTAACATGAAATTAAGCTTATTTCATGGCTTGCAGGTCAAGTCTGTCTCAAATTTAATTGTAGGTAATTTTTTGCACATTTGTAATCAACTGCAGTGTCTGCTATTTGAAAACTGCAATTGTAAAATTAATCTTCTTTCTTTTTGATGCTGTACTATTTTTCAAGTGTAAATAAAAATATTAACCTACTTGAAAAACACAAATTCATAAAACATGACAGCCACACAGTAGCTAAAAGCTGCCATGACTGCATACATTTGGAGAAATTCTGCTAATAATTATCTTACTTATCTCAAACAATTACTAATTTAGAAGCTATACGAGCAGTCAGCATAAAACTAGGTACAGGTTTGGGTACAGGATTTTCAGTATAGACTGGACAACTGCTGTTTCACACTTTTTCAGATCAGACCATATCTTGCTTGAGACAAAAAACACCCCCTGAGACAACACTGCTAAAACCTGCATGAAATGAAAGTTCGAGTGTTTTATCAGTCACAATCACATAACTTTTGCTTTTTTAGAGTTGCATTAATAATTGGTCTGCTACAGAACTTCATCGTAGGCATTGCATGAAGTAGCAACATCCACCTGAGACTCAACTACCTACCACCACTTAAGGTACTTCACTGGCACTCCTTTGTCAGGTCATCTCTCAGCATAAATTGCTCATTGCAATGTCCCCCTTATTATCTAGCACTGCAAGATCAGAACACAAGTTTTCAAAAAGCAAATTTAAATCAGCAGGCCTATTTTTTTCATTGTGCATACATGAGAAGGCCCATAAATGTAAGGACAAAATACGTAGCAATGATAGTGCAATTGCTCCTCATTCAGCTTTTGTTTGTGAGTGTAGCAGAAAGATAACTCAAGCCTTCAGACACAAGCATCCATTTTGAAAGCTAGACAGTGAGAACACATCAGCTATTGCTTCATGACTACTTGGGGGCATGATCTCAATTCTTAAACAGAAATAATCTAACTTGCATCTACTGTGAGGCACATACACGCATGTAAACTGTTACTCTGAAGTGACTGATATGCTGTTAGATACGTCCCACACATGCAGCATCTCAATTTATCCTTGTCAGCTTGTTTTCCATGGTCCTGTTCTTTCTTAACCTCTATGAATTACCATATTCAAAATTACTAACTATAATAGCAGGCTGTTTTACCCTGCAAACACTATATTCTATCACTTGAAGCAGGATGAGGAAGATAACATTAATAGACACACCACACAGAGCACTCAAGAGTATTCTAGCCATTTCAAGTCAGATGCATAACATTTAGGTAGTAATCATATGTTTGAATTTGATCTACCCAAATCTATATATTTAATAAAAATTCATGCTATTTGGGAAAATGTATGAGACCAGAGTAAAGTAAAAATGTGAATCAGATATATTACAAAACAGGAATGTGACAACAGCAAAACCCGGTATAAATCTGATGCTGTACTACCTAGCAAAGAGTGTCACAGGCTAGCATTTCATTGGACAAATAGACAAAAAGACCAAAGAGTGAACTGAGATAAGAGCTAGCTATGTAAAACCACTTCAAAATAAGTCAGTCTAGCTTGCAAACAGAATCACTAATGAAAAATTGGCTGTATACACTCTCTTTAAATTCAAACATGACATAACTCCTCAAAAACCAGAAACAAAGGGACACATATGACAGACAAGCATCAGGTTTTTTTTCTCAATTTTCTCAAATTCCCTGTCTGTCTCAGAGTTTAATATAGATCCAGTGGTTTCTTTTGTTTTAGTTTCAGAGAAAATTAACAGACATAATGGCAACAGAATCCACTTATTCATACTGAATCAGATCCTGGATCACTGACATGCTGATCCTAGAAGGCCCTAAGGGATGAAGTGTAAAAATATTCTATAGGAAGGAAAAAAAAAAAACCAAACCAGCCACCCCAAAACCCAGGCATTGACCAGATATAGGATCATTTCAGCCAGGTAAACATTATCCTAGCTTATGTATTAAGTAAGGTATTAGACAAAAGGCCATCTACAGTCCAAGTTCCCCATCATACTGGCATTCCCACAGGCCACATATCTGAACAGGAGTGGAAAGGGAAAACAAGGAATACCACTGTAATAGCCAGCAGTGCTTCTTTTGTATAGATTTTTTTACTGAAAATAATGTAAAATGTGTTTGCAGTTGTACTGCACAAGAACTGTTGCCATGGCCAAATAGAGTGTCAAATCTAAATCTCAATTTTGATCAACATATGCATGTTTCAAGGACAACACATCATCTTCTTTACTTGCCAATACAGATGTCATGATTGAATATTTTTTCATGATTAAGCGACTGAATTGGTCATTTTCCTATTTTTTTTTTCCTTTCATATAAATAAAAAGAAACTCTGCAGCCTAAGGGTCTTTGTAAAGAGCACTTCTGAAAAAGTATATTCAAAGTAAATAAACGTACTAACTTTCCAAAGAATTCTGTGCAGGACATGACTTGCTCATGACGTTAAAACATAACTTGTCTACAAGCATATAAACAGCAGCCCTTTCAGAAATGCTCCTTTCTAGTTTGTAATTAGAATTATGGGAAATACATCAGCTGAACTCCCTGTTGTTGACAAGTGGGTCAAGTTGAGGTGAGCCCAGTTCCCCTCAGCTCAGTTTACAGCTCCCTTCAGCTGATGAAACAAACTTCCTGTTGAACATCTCTGCAGCAAAGTCACTGTCAACCTGTCAGCCAAGCTAACGGGCAGAGACACATGCAGATCTGATAAGACAATTCTATTTTCCAAGAAATTAAACCAAACAATCAAGGGTTCTGGCTTATTTGATCTCTTATTTTCTTAGTAAAGAGTTTCTAAACCACAAAATACAATAAACATCTCAGGATAGCTTTTCTCAGATTTCATTGCTTACCTGTGAAAATATTAATACTCATTTAAATGTATGATAATCTGATAGCACACTTAAGATCAGACTTATCTTACTGGTCCCAGCTAATGAAAAAAGCTGCACCATAATCAGGAATTCAGGATTTTCCAGATCAAGTTAATGTATTTGAAACGAACACTGTTAAATATATATGAATTTAAAAAGCAGGTATAAACAGATGTGCAAATAGATGAGTATGAAGTACCTGGTAAAGCAAGTGTTATACCTCTGACAGCAAGCCTCCTACAAAAAGTAACATCCTGTATCAATTTAGGGAGAACCAAGAGAACTAACTCTGCTCTACACTACCAACTACAGAATGGACCTGAAGTTTATAAAGCATAACCATTGGGATTGGGAAATGTGTTCTAGGATATTTGATGGGGAAAACTGAGAGCCTAAGTTACAAAAATGTATCTTCAGAAAATGCATTTGATTTCAGAAATCTTCACAAGGGGAGTAAAAACAAAAATCCAAACTAAAATGAAGCAGCTCAGGAAATGTAAGTTGTATTGGAAGACAGATTAGATGTATTCAATAATGATCTTCCCTTGAGTCATTTTTCAGTGACATTTGTATGCTCAGCATCAAATAATGAAAGTTTGCAGAACCAAGGCTATGTCCCTAAGAATTCATGCTGAAAAGATCTTTCAGCTTTCAAATATAAACTGTTCTTCACGTGGCTTTGTTTAAATGCATACAAATTCTAGTTGCACCTTTCTAAAGCAGAAAATAAGACACACAAATTCACCCTTACATGTGTAAGGACAGACAAGTGCCATTATATCACCTTGTACAAACACTGAAAAGACAGAGTATAATAGGATTTCTAATATAATGTTCTGTTGAACTTCTTGAATTTCATAATTGCATGCCTAAGAATTAATGGGATGTGTGTTTGGGGTTTTTTTGTTTGGTTTTGTTCTTTTGTGGTTTTGTTTGGTTGTTTTTTTTAAATTATGCATCTCAGTTGTTTCTCTAGAACAGTGCTAATAATGCTTAAACTTAATTCTTGTAATCTTTCCTCAGAGAAAACTGTAGTGATCAAATGTTCTGGAGAAGAGCTTTGACATCTGGCCCGCAAGCTGGATGATGGCAAGATGCCCTCTTTCTTACTACTACTGGAAGCCTCTCCGTATCCAGCTTAGCTGTTTATTGTACCTATTGCAGGTTCAGGTCTTTCAAAAGTTAAGCATTTTTTCCAGCTACACCTCCTCAAAAATATTCTACATATGGAGGAAGAAAGGGCAAATAACCAGTTCCGCATTACAAACCTGAAATTCATATACAATAAGGTTTTTTTGACTGAAAAGAATCAAAACCAATTCTGCATGTGCATTTAATGGAAAATTTCAACAGAGAAATATATATTAAAATGCTATGGAAGGCAGCTGTGACCTGCACGGCATCCTCATTAAGAACAGTTTCAGAACTTAAAAACTAAATATTGTATCAATAAATCCAGTGCTAGAGCTTTGAATTTGTAAGAGATTAAGACTTCAAGTCTAATTTTCTTCTACAACAGCATCGAGGCCATTCATTCTTAGTACTACTTTATTTCACTTTGTAACACTACAAGGTACAACTCTGCTTCCTTTTGAGCACTTAAGGGGGATCACTGTGAGGAAGACAAAACCAAGCCATTTTGGTTACAGATGAAGAGTGCACCAAGAACAACATGAGACATTCCCAAATTCTGAGTTCATAAATTTATCTAAATGACTGCACTGATAAGCTCTAATTTCAGGTAAAATAACACATTGGTACAGATGAGATGCAAAACAGTATTACAGCTGTTTGGGTTTTTTTTTTAAATTGAGAAGAGAATAGTTTGTGAAATAAATTAGTTTGCTTTCCCTATCGTTATTTATTAATAATTTTTACTTTCTGACTAGCTCTCCAACCTCTTCGTTTATCAGGAAATCACTCTCCAAAGGCAAGGAGCCTACACTTCCATAGATGAGGCAGGAGAAAAATTACTCAGTTGCTGTCAGTCCTTCTAAAACTTCACAACATTTATGGTTTGCATTAGCTTTCTATAAATCCTACTAAGTTTTTCCTGGTCCAAACAATAATCTTATGAGATAACCAATCTATCCACAGCAGTAACTTTGGAAACAGAACTGTGAATCTTCTATAGGATTATACCCTATACACAAAGCCGATTTGGCCATGAAAAAAGTCACATTTCAGTATTTGTTGAGGATTATTTAGGATTTTGAACTACTTAAGAAAAATTAGAATTTCAACATTTTCAAAATATTTAAGACTTACAGAGAAACAGCTTATTATATTTCCTAGCATTTAATAAAAATTCAGCTTAAAAATGTTAAAGAATGTCAAATACTGATTCTTCTTATTGTCTTTTCCTACGACAACCACCACATTCTTTCGTATTTCCACTGAATCTGTTAATACTTCCCTTCTGTTATTGAACCTATCTACATTTAGGCCAAGGTTTTCCAAAACTGAGCAGTAATAGGTCAGCACTGTGTGGAGTAATAAAGATTTTTAGGAGTTAAGATTCTTCACAGGAAAAAACTTCAGACATGTCAAGAAGAGGTCTTCCCTACCAAAGCACGTATGTTTGCACCTGTGGAAAAAGTTATCTTAAAAATTTTGAAATTAGGCAGGTAGCCAAAACCTATCAACCAGTTTTGAAAATGCTGTCATCTGAAGGTCAGGTCACAGGTTAATCTGCCTGGGGCAGTAATACAGGTGGACCACCAGCTAAGACAGCACTACCTTCCCTTTTCCCTGACACTTGGAAGTGGCTATCAGACAGTGAGTGGCCTACAAGAGGGTCAAAAGAAGATTTGTACTTCCCCAAAGCAGTGTTCATAAAGCCAGCAAAACTGTTAGCTTAGCTGAAGCTATGAGTAGATACAAGTTTTCTTACTTCATAGTACCCATAACACAGGATGAATGATCAGGAGTGATAATCCTGCAATATACAGTAACTATGAAGAACAGTATAGTTGTAAATGTCAAACCTATTGGGGATGGACCAGCACTGCCACTTTCTTAACCAGCACAGTCCCTAACTACATAGGATTGTGGCAGTCCACAATGAGATTTTACCTGAGAAACATTTTAATGCTTTAAGAGTGTGTGTATATATTTATAAAATAAATATAAAGATATACATCAAAATGTCACCTGTCAGCTGAGCTAATCCCACTAGCGTGTTGCACTTTCCCTGTGGCAAGCAGAACATAAAGGCCATCTGATTACCCAGGTCAGAGTGTACTTAATATTCATATAAATATTACAGTCTGATTATGGGATAATGCATTATAAAAACAAGTTTTTCTGTTTCTACAGTTTGTAAGTCATCTTAACATTATCTTCAGTTTAACATTTCCTCTCTTTTCTGGATTTGTGGTCTAAGCAGTTTCATCAAATGCCTCCAATTCCTTTAAGATATATTTGGTGCCATCTTTTGCAAATATATCGCAACAATCAGCTAGCCAGTCCCAACTTGTGACCAACACAATACAGATTTTGTGCTCATTATGCACTTTTAGAAGAGACTGTGAAGAAAACCAATCTTTTAAATATTGAATTAAACCATACATGCAGATATTGTCTTTTCTTTTATAATGTATTTAATAAGTGTGAAGCATCTTTACCTGACAGAGCATCTTGTGCTTCAAAAAATGTGCTGAGACCTCCTTTCACATAAGCTAAACTCCCCTCATTTTTCTTATTGGCTTGTTTCTTCAAATTCACAACAGCCATTTTGAGCTGATCAAAACTGAAAACAAACAAGAAAACCCCCATGACATTCAAACAATGATTAAAGGTCAGTTAATGAATAAACAGAAGAAACTTGGAAAATAAAGCCAGCTACTTTGGAACAACTATTGAGGATGGAGTAATTGCTAACAGTGTGCTTCTCAATGATGACAATTTACTCTTAGTCCAAAGAGGGCTCCTATCACTTATGGTGGAACAGACTTCTTTATAATACAAATTAGTCAATATATTTCCTCTAAACATGAAATATTAGTTTTCATTAACTGTTTGTACTACGTTAAATAGGTGATAGTACAAGTCGCTACACTTAGTACACTAGATTAACTACTGGGATATTAGAAGTCTGTAATAATTATATTTGTTTAACTCTGGAGCTTAGTTCACAACCCTTTCACACTTTCAGTTTCTGAATTCCTTCAATATTTTTATGTTGGTTTGGACATACAGTTCAGAATTTAACAGAATATTAGTGCAAAAATAAAGATGAACAGATTTCTGCTTTATGAAAGTGTGTCTTTTATATGTAGTCTACTGAATTGTTTTTGAAAGACACTTCATAGGGGCATATTAATTGCCAACTCATCATTTTTGTTTGTACAGTAGGTTTCTTTTTATCTTAGTTTCCTAATATTTCTAGATTATTGCCAGTTTACACTTGATTTCACATTTTTATTTTTTGTAAGCAGATGCAGTTATTTTAGAAGTCTTACGTCATGACTGATTCTTCATTACCTGCATATCATTTTCTGTTGATGATGATGAATACCATCTCAGCAGTTAAACCACTGGACTCATTCTAAAGGCACTATCACAAACAGCTCAGAAATACAAATATAACATGACTTTCATCCTTAAAGTCTTTTCTCCTACCTACAGGCCAGACCCATCTCCCTAATACAAAAGAATCAAACAAAACCCCCACACTGTACCTCAGTGAGGAGAGGGAAACAAAGAAGTCAGGAAATTAAGACATAAGGCAATTTCACCAGTAGTCTTTGCCCATTTTAAACAGTGGTAGAAAAAGATATATGAAGAGAACAAACCAAACTTTAGCCTAGGCAGTGAGAAGGCTCTCACCACCTGCTGGGAGACAAAACACACCGGTGCACTTACAGGCATTTTCCTTCTCATACTGATAATGTCACAACATTTTACTTATTTCCTGTTTCCATCTGCTGGACAGAAATCACATTACTCAATAGCTGGCTTGATCTACTTGGGCATACAAGAAGTACTTAGCAGCAGCATTTTCAAACTAACAGCAATCTGTACAGTTCTTTTTTAAGCACTGTTTCATGTTATCTGATGATCTAATAGTATGTCTAAACAGTTTATTTATATTTGTCAGGATATTGCCAGGAGTAAAAAAACAAATTTAAAAATAATGTTATTTTGATTGCTTAAAAATAATTTCCTTCAAGGAAAAAACAGACATAAGCTAACCAAAACATCAGTGCACCACACATTTAGCATTCCCCATACCTGAGGTTATGTAGAGGACTAAGAATTAAGCCATTGCTGTGTGTCTCCGGAAAAACAGCACAAATGATATCAGGCAGATAATTATACAATTCCAGAGATTTCTAAGACTACACATTTTGAAGTGGGAAGGAAAAAAACCCACAAAACCAAACAAGTTTTCCTTCATCTTTATTAAAACAGCTATTTATAATTCAATTCAAAACATGACAGGATTCACCCTACCCTTTGAGCCATTCTTCCTGTTGAGTTTTACACAGCTTTTGTACCTTCAACACTAAGATCTAGACTCTATAAACCAATATAAACTGAATTAATATGCAAAAAACCACTTTCATTTAAAATTAAAAATTAATACTTTTTAATCCATTGAACCCGTTGACACACAAAGACACAAATCAATGGAAGCCTTTTTTTTCCAAGAAAGATGGTACAATAAGCTGCTACTAGGCAAAACGTTAAAAATGCTTTTTCTTAATAGGAAGCTTCAAACTTACGTATGAATGGAATCTCAGGTACTGAGCCACTGCCATAGCACAAGTTAAAAAGGGGCCCTACCATCTGATATGATTATTTATTCATAGTACGGATGACCAGAAAAATCAGTGTTTTTACTGACACCTTGTCATATTAGAGATATAAACATTACATTATGCTGTTGTTCATATTCCATGGTAATTCCAATAGTCATATAATCAGTTCTAATAGGTCATTTCATTAATTTTCTGGATCCACAGCATCCTTAAATGTACCTAAGCCATCTGTGACTGACAGCTGTCAAATCAAATCTCAGCACTCTCCACTGATGGTGATTCTGCAGCTTTCCAAGTTACACTGTCCCAGGGCTTAAGCATTCTCATATTTTTTAATCTGCATCTAACCTCAGTATCCCTTATCGCAAACTGAGACAGCTTGTTCTGTTCTTGGTAAATCAAGAGCAATTGATTATTCTCGAACTGCCCACTGTATATTTCAGAACATGTTTTCTATATTAACTTCATTTCTTTTCCAAGCACCTAATTCATTCAAGCTGTATACCCAAAGATATTTATATACTTCTGTTTTTGTGGGTCAGCCGTCATTATCTTTCTTAAAGCAGTGGCCAAAACTGGGCAGAGCACTTCAACTGCAGCTTTAATAACAAGGCAGAATAATGATACTGTATCTTACATTACACAATCTTGCTGAAACACCCCAGAAAATTATTTGTACTAGACAGTCAACTGGTATTTATGGCATGTTGCAAACACCAGACTGCCTTCTGTACTACTGTTGCCCAACCCCAGGTGTGTACTCTGCTCTTGCCTTCTTCACATCCCTTAGAGCCTTGCAATCAAGTATTTCACAACTGCTAGAGCCAAGGCTGCCACTGGTTACCACATCCCCTGCCTTGCCTGCAAGAATCAGATTTAGGAAAGCAGCTATCCTGATTGTCCACCTAGCAGCTACATTAGAAGGCATTCTCAGAACTCCCCACAGCCTCCTGGATTGCTGTCCTTCCTGTAAATATCAGGCAGGTTAAAGTCTTGTATAAGAACCAGGGTCTGCTCTCTGGAGATTTCCTCAAGTTGCTTAAGGAAGATTTTGCTCACTTCCTCATCCCACTGTGATGTCACACTTTCCAGCCTCTTGGACAAGTTTTCTACCATGCTGCTACCTGCTCCATAAAAAGGACCATATATTTATTCAAGCTGTTCCTTCATACAAAGGTCAAATTCCTCTCTTCTGGCTATCTTTCTCAGAAAGTCTCTTCAATACTATCACAGAACACCAGGCACATGAGCGATCCCACTTTATTCCAGTGATATGCTTGTCTAATTCCACATGTGGAGCTCTGGCTCCTCTTGTTTCCCAGGCTGCATGTGAGTGTGTAAAGGCACCCAAGGTTAGACCCTTCCAATTGGTGGTGTAATTCCCAACAGCATTCTCAATGCTATCACTGAACCATACATATAGCCCACTGTTCCTTCATTTAACAGCAAGTTGTTATCACCATCCCCTGATTTTCCTGATTTAAAGTCCTTGTTACCAAAGTGCAAAGATGCTGGAAAAGATGTTCTGGTCCCATTTTTTCAAATTAATTCTATTTTTCACTAGCAGTCCTTGTTCTTTAGTAATGAATCCATGGCTACAGTAGTAAAAAATGTCATCTTTGAAACAGGTGGTACAGCCATCTGTGAACCTACAGGATGTATCCACTACTACCTGAAGCTTTCCCCTTTACCTGTAAATCAGAGAGAATACCTGAACTCCCACATTCTTCAGTTTTGTCCCCAGGACTTTGCAACCACTACTGATCTGTTCTACAACCCTCTTGGCAGTGTCACTGATGCCTGCATAAATGAGCAACACAATGGTAATAGTCCAAGGGCCAAATGTAAAGGAAATTTCTTAAAAACAGCTACATCAATAGCTGTTTGTTCCTTCTCACCTTATTATCTCCTCAGCTTTTTTAAAAACCTGATGATCCCTGATGAAATCAGTTTGTGATAGATAGAATTAATTTTGAATCACTCTTCTTTTAGCTACTTGATTTCAAAAGATGCTGTCACTACATGTGTATTAGATAATAATGTTCTTTTGCTGTTGCTTTGGCTCTCTAATTTACCATCACTTTGAGAAAAAATTTAAGTATTTCCCAAGTAGGCTTCTGGAGTTCCTAAAAAACAACTCACACCTGCTTTTACCATTAGATAACCAAAACATATAAGTTTGCAAAATGGCATTTCCCTTCAAAATACTAATCAGAATACTCAGCTGCAAACAACAAAAAATGCTCATCACTATTTAAAAATGTCTTCCAGTATCATCCAAACACCAGCAGATATAAGTTTCAGAACTCAGTTACACATGCAAAAATATATTTACGTAATGCATTCATGTAAGTACATATTATGAACTAGAGTTAAGAATGAAGACATTAACGGTCAAGATTTTAAGAGATTTACCTCAAAGACCTTACTCACTTGACCAGTTTCTTTTACTAAAGCATTTTCCACAAGAATTAACTAAAAGCTAACTGATACTACTAACAGTTTTAGTCTTTGTCATCTGTTCAGTGTGCTTATCCTGAGCCACTACTCATGACTTAACACTTGGAGTTTCCACTCAAGGCCATGCTGCCTAACTTATTGATTCACAAAGGGCTTTAGCTTGAAGACAACTTCCATCTGACATGGGGAAGGGAGGGGAGGAGGTGCGGGGGAAGAGGCTGTAAATTAGGTCTGGTTACAAATGAAGTTTTCCTCATAACCACACTGAACAAACTGGTTGATTCAAGTTTCTAGCCAAGCAGAAACAGCACAGGCAGAAGAGACTGCAGGTCTATTACTGTAAATAACCACCAATGACACATCTATCGTATAATGAAATAACATCAAAAGACTTGCTTTAAAACAATTATTTATATGATAGCAACAAACCTTGTTGTTGAATGATTCTCAATCAGGTACCAGGCAGCAGAAAAGTTTTCACTAGTGAAATCAGCACTCATACCAGGAAACAGTGCCTCTAAATCTTTTTGAGGAAATCTGCCTCTGAAAAGGAATATTCATTTCTTCAGTGAGACATAATTTTGTGAACTGCTTACAATCAAGTGTCACATTAAAAAAAAGTTCCAAAAAGATATAAACTTGTATCTCACCATGAAATTAAATCTGCTATTACAGACATGTAACATGACTGGGAAAGAAAAGATTTAAGTCTATGTAAAACTAATTTTACCATTTTCATTTCACCATTACAAATAACTGAAATGTTGCCTGTACAAAACACTTCTAAAGAAAGAGAACTGTTGCCTTCACAAAATGAAACTAGACAGACTCACCATGATACTACTAATATTCAAATGCAGGACCACTAATGCTGAATGTACTCGAAGCCAACTCTACCTTTTAAACAAGAAAATAAGTATACCAAGCCAAGAAAATAGGAGACAATATTCTCTATATAAACCATGAACCAGTATCTATTTAAAACAGCAGGACATCACAAGGTTAACAGCTTGTAAGCTATCTCACACCATCATTGTCTACTGGTCCATGTGCCGTAGAAGTCTCACGGAAACATAAAGGAACATACATCCATTATATGCAAACACTGAAAGAAATTCTGAGTTAAAATCATCTTCTTGCAAAACAGAATACACTGATCTGTCCACAGTACACAAAACATAAAAAGAAAAATGAGCATGTCTTGAGTTAGAAATGGCATGTTTGGTTTTGTTCAGTCTTACAATGTATAAAGATAGCATGCACACTAATTCCTTGCAAAAGCAGATTCTCTAGAACAGTATGTTTGAAACTACAAGTAGCTTCTAAGATACTCTTACAGAAAATTTATTCCTTTTATTTTAAGCCAGTGTAATAAAATTTTAAAGCACTTTTTGATGAAAACATGGCCATCTTCATCCCTCAGTCCAGACACACACTTAACACTTTTGCCATATTCATTCCACCATGCACTCCCAGTACATCACCAGATATACTCACCACTCTATTCTTTACCACCAACTGCATCCCATTTTCAGAAACTAGTTGTAGCAAACAAGTTTACTTTTGGTCAGCCTGGAATTGGTCAAGCAGTTGGACTTGATTATCATTGTAGGTCCCTTCCAACTGAAATAGTCTATTCTAAAAATTTACTATGTCATTTCTGAATCACAATGTCAAACTGAAAAGTCAATCAAATCCCTCTCTGATGCTCCAAGCTAGGTGAACTCTGCTATATGAAGTACACTGTACGCAAATGCAAATCCACCGTACTTTGCATGTGAGATCAAACTTGGGTGGGAGTAGCAATCTAGAGTCAGCTATTGGAATAACATTTAATACATATGAAAAGCTATTTGAATGAACACAAAAGCCATGATTTCTTCGGGTCTTTTTCTCCTGTAATCTAAACATGTTTCAAGATAGCTAAAGCAGTTTTTTTAGAAAAAGCAAACAGTAGATTAAGTGAAGCAAATCTGAAGGGAGGCACAGCAGTAAAAAGTACAATTATACAGAAACAAGAGATGTTTTCTATAAGTTTCTTTTCATAACCAAATGGCTATTAGCACAAACAGGTACAAAGGATCTACATATATAACGACATGGCACAGAAGTCTTTCATCAGTAGCACCTGATTACAGCAGGGGCATGAAACAATGCTTTTCAAAAAACAAGAAAAAAATCAAATGAGATGCAAGGAAAAGTGATGACAGATATGAAAAGCAGAGAGACAGGGAAAATAGCGTGAGAAACAAACACAGCAACTAAAAATGAAGGTCCCAACATTTCTCTGTGTTCAGTGAAAAACCGATAATGTTAATATAAAAATTTATAAACATAAGTAGTGAGATTCAGGATTATCAGTGACCTTGAATTTCATGAATGCCAGTTAGTGAGCAGAAAATTCTGATGGATGTAAGAAAAAGAAAGTTTCAATTTACCCTTCCTTTAAAGACATTTTAAGGTATCTTATTTTTCCAAAGTAGTCAAAAGTGCCCAGTAGGCACATGAATTTGCAGGACAGTACTTCACATGTGATACATAGCATGACTGTTCAAAAAAGCCTTTTTTTATTAAATCCATGCATGGTGGCATCTTTGTGGTCAAATGCAGTTTGCTAAAAAAAAAAAATTCAGTTACCTCAGAAGACAATTAGACCTTCAGTGCATGCACATAATACAGAAGCAGAATTTTGTTCATATTTTTCAGAACTTTGATATGTTTTCTCAAAAGCCTAAAGAAACAGATATAACACAAAAATCACAAAGACACTGAAGAAATACAACATTATCAAATGCTACTTATTATTGCAAGATTGTAAGACATATGCATGACAGTTGAAGCTTATGCATGAGCTATATAGTTCCTAGGGAAAGAACCCCATCTTGGAGAGAGAGAGGGGGAAAGACCAATAATTTAGATAAGGATGTAATAAATGTCTACAAATGAGTTTTGCCCACGGACAGCAGGACATAAATGAAGGGTTTTTCTTTCAGTTTGATGTTTGACTGCATTGAGAAGTTATTAGGAGCTTTTTTTCCAGCAGATGTACTTGTGCAGAACCATAAATTAGCAATGCATTTATGGGTGCTTTTATCTGTGCAGACATATTTTAGACATAGTCACAACAGAGTAGAAACATGAATGTGAATGTGTGTGGTATGTTAACAATATGTTACACTCTGTGGTGTAGTATCCTTATTTTTATCATAAATTTTACCAGTAGTTTTTCCACTAACGGATATGGGGAGCTTGGAATGACTTGCTACAGCTGTCTTCACAACAAGCTGCTCACTAAAAAGTTCAAACTGAAAGCAACTGTATTTCTAAAATGTCTGGCCGGATGAATCTAAAAAGGGACTGACTCCACATACACACAAGTTTGTTTCATTAACATCCATTAGTGAATTAAATAAATAAATCATTGGAAATTGTTCTCATGAAAACTTGCTTACTGTTTACTTATAAACAAGCACATATGTGACTTGAGAAAGTATTTCTGGATTACTCATTTCAACATTATGGGGTGAATATGAACTAGCAGCAAAAGCTGAGTTCATGATGACATGCAATGTGATTGTTGATCACTTTCCTGTTGATTTGCTCATTATACAAGAATCATTTCAGGAAGCAACTCTATTTAATCACTGATTAAAAAACAATCACTGTAAAAGAAACTGGGAGCCACAAATTGAATCCAGAAAACCTCAAAGAAGAGACAAGTTTACCATCCTTGACAAACTCTACGTATTTCGCTACCTTTACAATTTCAGCAAAGGTACATATATTGGATTTATACAGTAGTACTTTCTGCTAGGCAGACTATTTTATTTAAAACAGAACCAGGTCTGGTACTAGGCCTCTTAACATTTTAAAGTAGTCGTATTCACCCATCAGCAACAATTTTAAATACAAAAGTAATTAAGATTTCACACACTGTTTATATTAATGAGAACCATAATAAAAATAAATTTGGTTTCAAGCCACTATACACCTTCACTTCTCTCAAATGTATTTTGAGTACATCTAATATAGTCATGCAGTATTAGATGTAGTGGTCCTTGCTTCCACGTAAAGAACATGCACATCTACTTTGGATTCAAAACACACAGGGTACAATCAATTCACTTGCGCCACATGTGCCCATCAGTACAAGTCCCTCCCTCTGCTACTCCAACCTTCAGGTTCTGTATAGCCTGATAGTTAATAAATCTAATCCAAGATCACTGCATATATTTGCTCTTACAAATTCTAATACAGAACCTGTGCATATACAGAACATTTATATTCTCCAGAGGTTTAAAATTAGTTGTAACCTCCATGGGTAAGTCATAGCACCCAAGCAGTCACAGCTGAGTAACAGCAGCAGAATTAAATGGATACTAATGAACAGAGCCTGACTATGAACACAGCTTAGCAAAATGTAATTTTTCTGTAAAGATTATTTTGCTCCCAGAGTTTCAGAATCTCATAGTATGTTTTTCAGCATATATGACAATATCTGCAGATTAAAGGCAGGTCCCAAAACACAATAAAGCCACCAAAAGGTAACTTGAACCTCAATTCCACAGGAGCTTATAGGTCAAAAGGAGCAACTTTAAACAAACACAGATTCTGAATAGCAATCAGCATAAACAAGCTTCCGATAGAGCTGCTGTACCCCTCTGTCTGGTACCAGTCAGACTCCTAGAAGCAGGCTTTGTACCAGCTGTACTGTGTTAATAATGCATGCAAGACAACCAGCATAAGGGACACTGCAGTAGACTAAACATGACAAACCAGAAGGTGTTAACAAAGGTCTCTCCAATAGCAAAAGGACAAGGATGCATTCTGGCAATTACTCCCTAGTAGCGTTGGGTTTATCAGAAATCTGACAACAAAATGACAACCATATTTGAAAAGTAGCAGAACGGGATAAATCTACTAAGAGATTATAGGCTGGTAGCTGCAACTGATGCATCAGTTTTACAAGCGGCATTACTATATTTTTTTTAACATCAAAAAACCTGGATTATATACTACTATGTATCACATCTCTCTCTCCTGCAGGTTTCACAATTTTTCTGCATGCATCTCTGTGATAAAAGTTTCCGCAAGCCCATCACATTCAAAGATGAAACTGACTGCATTTCTGAACAAGCCACCTAAAAATAAATAAATATCAAAGCCTCCAGGAAGTCTTTCCCTATCTCATAGTAGCAAGCTGACGTTTACCATTAGGTGGCAGCGTAAGATCATCTGTCCTCCTCCCTGATGAACTGTTTTGGAAGCTGGCGTGGGAAGAGGGAAGCATCTGTATTGAGTGGGTGGATACAGAAGTATGTGGAATGTACTTAGTATGTCAGCATTTGCTTTCATGTACGAGATGGATTCACCATAATGACCTCTGCTACATGCAAAACAACAAACACTATACAAAAATTTTCTAACCAGCACTAGGTCTGACTGCTGTTGCTGCTTTGCAAAGAATGGATTTTCTTAGTCTGACAGAGTAGGTAGAGGAGGCGGGAAACCTTGAATTAAACAAGGGCTTACCGTGCAGGAGCGGCACATTGGAACAAGCAATTAATTCACAAATCTTATGTAGATCTGAATTTTCCACCCATGGATTTCAAGCAGTGCCTTTATTTTATGAAATAGGCATCATGTATTCTCTCCCAGAACCATTCAAAATTCTGAACAACCTTATGTTAGTAGGACACAACCTTCCAACCTGCTCTTTTAACAGCTCTAAACTGTGAAAACCAACCCAAGTACTGCAACATTGTTGTTAATGTTGTAATTTTCATACCAAGTTTCCATGTTTCTCAGACTGAGGCAACTACTCTGCATACTACTTTTTCTTCCTGTAATCTATTTAACTTTCTGTAAGGGTGTCTGACTACATCTGCATAAGACCATAGCCAGGAATATTCCTTGGAGGGGAAGATGGCACGGACCTGCTTTGCACTTAAAGCCAGTATAAAGATGGTGACAGAAAACTAAAATTCTGTACTGGTCTTTACTCCATTCTGAAAATTAAAAAACTAGAACTCAAAGATTAAATATTTTCAATACATATTTTCTGGTGGGAATGAAATACTTCATAGCATACACACAATATGCACTAAATGACAGCAATGTAAAAAAAACCCTCATCTAATTGGATCAGTTCTGTATTTTAAAAGATGAACAGTTAGCAAGGCAGGAGAACAAATGTGTGCAAACGCTCTTCTACAAACACACTTGTGACTTTAAAGATCACCACTGAAACATAATAACCAGCAAGTTCAAGTTTCACTACAATATAAATTATTTTATTATTTAGTAACTGAGATTCTTAGTTGTATGGCACAAGAACAGCAATTAATTACTGGAAAAATATGAAGAACTGATCAGCCAGAAATTACTTACACTTAATACCTGTTAAACTTGTAGGCTGAAAGATGACTGCTTGCACACTGCATATACATAACATTTAAAATATCCTGATTACGTAAAAAAAAACAACAGGAGGACAAGTGTGTATCTGTAGTTCTTATTTTGCATCCTTGCAACATTTGAATATGCATATGAAGATAATTCCGGTGCATATTTTGAGTATATATACATATATTGAGAATATACATATATTGAGTATATATATTTTATATATATTATATATAATATATATGTATATTATATATACTCTCTATATATTATTATATGTATATTATATATAATATACATATGAGTATATATACATATACATACATATATATACACACTACTCATACAATATATCTATAGGTGGTGTCTTAATTATTAATACAATGTGTTAGACCCACTATTATCTATTTCACTTAGTTCAAATGTTTGTTCACTTAAATCCCAGTCACTCCCAATTAAACTCCAATCCTAAATCTGAGTCAGAATATTTTTTGTTCAAGTGCTTGTCTAATTGTTTAATCAAATACTGCACTAAAGCACTTCTGTTCATTACTTACAAGACCCTTTTTCTAGTATTTTAATATCCCATTTGCAACACCTTGAAAGTAGCCACCTGAAGGATTCAAAAGCTACAATTAACTGTACAAAGTACCACAAAGAAGGTTTTAAAAAAGACAGACACAAAAGGAACTTCTAGAACTAAGTATAACCCATATTTAAAAAAATAAAATTAAAAAAAAAAATAAAAAATCACAACACATAGGTGATCTAACTCTTTCCCATGCTGCAGACTGTCTTTTCTGTATAATTTGGTGATGAATGACAACCACTTTCTATATGAAGGACTTCTTTCTTTCAGTCTGTAGTCTACTCCCTTCCTGCCTTCTCTTCAGTGTCTCCTATCTAGCTAATTCCAATTCCGTTTTCTCACATCTATTTTTCACTGTTTTCCTCCCTTTCTCCTTGGTCCTCTCTTTAAATGTTTCTTTTGTTTACCACTATTTGCATAACCACAGGAGGCACTCCTTTCCCTTCCTTATCAGCCATCATACTGCAAGGGTTGTAAATCCCAAATCAGACACTTCAGTTTCAAAATTAAACTGAATTTGCACACATTTAAAAATAGTTTAAAGAAGCCAAAGGAATTAATAAAGGAGAGACTCATTATGTTGCAGAGTCCCATCTCCTTGTATATACAACTATTCTTCACCATATTAGTCTTTCTTTTATTTTAAAGCATCCCAAAATTCTAACAATTTTTATCATTTTTAGTGACAAATTATTCCCATGTCTATTATTGGTTAATACTAATATCTTGCTTATCCACTCACTTTCTTAACTTATAAGTGCCCTTTTTCACTACCTTGTACAGCTTGCCATTACTCACCTACACCATACATGAAGTATTTGCAAATGTTTGGGTTTAGTTAAACTATATGGTATTAGAAATTATTTTATAAAAGTAAACATCACACCGCTACAATTTTTCAAGCAAATTATGAAAATTTTTCCCTTGGGGAGGTACTTTTTAATTAAACACAGAATGTTCCATCCAAAGTCAGAACTATTAACATCGTGCTGTCACCCACAGTACAAGGGCAGACCAGGCTTTTCCTCTCTTTCCTTATATCTCTGTCCCCTCTCCACAATTTACCCCTCAATCCCTCTACACAATTACTTGTTATATTGACTAGTGTTCCTTCTCTCAAACTGGTCATTTTCAACACCAGTGCTTGCCATAGTCAGGCCTCGCCTTCCATGAACTTGAGAGGTAAACTTTGAAATCAAGGAACAATGAACTAGGCTTGATATTATGCTTGCCCGAAGATTTCCTTATCTTCTCCCCCACCTCACAAAAAGCTTATTTCCTATCTGTATTTACATATTTCTGACATTTTCACATAAAAATGATATTTTCTAATGCGTTCAGATGAAACATTTAAAATATAATATTGTTGGTTTCCTATTTAACAAACATCCAAACAGATCACTAAATTAAATCCTAAACTAACTGTTTCAGTCTTGATAATTCTTAATCTGTCACATTGACACTGTCTTAATACTACATTAGAAGTTTTGTTAAAATAAGAACAAATTAAAAGTAACTGTGTCATAACAGTTATGTGTCATAATTGAATTTGTAGAAGTCATAATTGTATTTGCAGAAAAAGTATTGTTAGAAACTTATGGATAGAGGACTATGGAATAGATCTAGTTATCTGGACTTAAATCCCAGATAAAATACTGGAAGAGCCGTTGCAGGGTTCAAAAAATACAGAAGTAAGGCAGAGAAAATGAGTTTTAACATCAGCCAGTCACAACTGTTTCAGAAAAAAAAAAGTCATAAACTCCACCATACTTATGAACAAAAGTAAAGAAGTCTGTCGGTTGGAAAATAGTATTAATATTTCAATAAAATAAACTAGTTGATGTGGTATAATAAATTTTACAGTGCAATTTTAGCAACAGATAGCAATCTAAACATCCTTAAAAGCCCCATAAAACTCAAATGCAACAGTAAGTATTTCATAACTACAATGTATAAATCCAAAGCCTTAGGTTATTTGCCAATCCTCAAAATCTAAACATCACTGAGGTTCAATATATCAGGCTTTTAGATTATCTACAGTTCTAATTGATGATTCAAAAATGAGGATTATGTGCACCAACAATTCTTTTGAGTACCAAATAGCATACCAACAGCTAAAATACGTATGCATTTTAAAATCTTTCCCCGCCCTATAAGCCATTAAACTTTTCTGGAATTCACAAATGCACATATAGAGAAAACCACTAAAAAAGTGGATTAAAGGCATTTGGTACTCACTTGTCTATCTCAATACCAAGCGGATTAGCTGGACGTAGGGACAAGGGGGGAATCCCTTTGTTCCTATCAGTGCGCATGTCGTAATAGTTCATTTCATCCACCCAGACAGCAGACTGATCCAAGATACCTAGAGAAAACAAAGCGCAGATCCTTAAAACAACAAGGGCAGTCCAGCACCATCAACTTCTAACATACTGAATTAATTTGAAAAATCCTGGTAAATATAAAATGCATGCCTAGGTAATATATTGGAAGATACCCGGCAAAACAACCTGGATACAATTATGCTAAATTATTTCATTATAGCTGCTGAAAAGGTATTCATGGCTGGGCATCAAACATTATTTGCCTCTTAGAGAGTTCACAGTTTCTTGTACACTAAGAACATTTTCCTGACCAGAGAGTATTAGTATTTTTAATTCCTCCAAGTATTTTGGCATCTGTCCAAGCCTTGTCATCTACTATCAAAATTAGCAATTACCTGGAAGTCTTATTTGCATATTTTAGGGAAGATACCTTTTCTGTGCCACTCAATGATCATAAACTAAGTGAACTTTGGCCACATACCAAGAGAGATGATTCAAGGAACACAGGACTGACTGTTTCCAAAGCGTTAGTAGAGACAGTACATAAAGATGAGGCACAATAGGTCCTGACCCTCAGTTATACTCTTGGCCATGCCCTTCTTTAACATACCCAGCAGATATTCAAGACCAGAAATTACCCCATCCCCACACTTACCTATTTTTTAAAATATCAATTCTCCTCTCCCATCACCAAAAGCTTCACCATGTAACATCTGCATTTGATTCACCTTTCTATAATTAAGATCTTAGTACAACTTGGGAGAAATTATGTTATTTAACTGTCAATGCAACGCTGAGAATAAAAGCTTAAAACAGTTCTTGTGGGAATCCCTATGTTAGAAAAGATAACTATCCAGCTTTGTCAATGAGGTGTTCTGAAAGAAACATTTCCAATTCAGAGGGTATTCAGACTGAATTCTAGATTAAGCAGAGGTCCTAGACTGCTTAATAACACCATTTCAATGGTTATGCATCTCATGAGAAATGCTTAAGACTTTCCATCTTGCAGGATGGTTTGAATTACAAGTAAGAAACTGCACCGAGGACTCAATCTTTAGAGGATTAACTGTCAGCTCAGGATTTAGGTGTAAAGCTCATGAGCTGATTTGTATTTTGTATTTATCTTGTACACTTAAGAGGTAATTACTGAATCCGTTTTTTTTTTTAGTTTTAGAATTTTAGTGCTACTCCTTACAGAAAAATAAAGGGCTACTTTTCATTAGTTATTGAGGGTTTTATCAGAACAATAAGAGGATTAATTTCATATACACCATGATCTTATCTATGCATATATTTGTACATTTTATTGATATAATCTGCTTTTTGTAAACAACTGAAGATTGTCCTGAGGTGGATCTATTTTAAACATACATTTTATTTAGAAGCACTCAGTCATATATTTGTTTAGCAAAGAAAACAAATGTGAATTTGAACAAGAAAAATACCTATTTTTTCAGGTTTAAGCAGTTTGAAGGAAACAGTTGAAGTTCCTTTGCCACCAGACTTTGTAGTAACAATAATGTCTCCCTTGTCATTTTTAGCCTG
Source organism: Athene cunicularia (assembly GCF_003259725.1). NCBI lineage: Eukaryota > Metazoa > Chordata > Aves > Strigiformes > Strigidae > Athene > Athene cunicularia. Next base: position 63,080,629 of record NW_020799095.1, read on the forward strand.
TCCAACTCGACACACAATCTTACTGGCAGACATCCATTCAGCGGTTAGCAGACAGTTGTGCCCACAGATTGTTAAACCTGGGAAAAAGGAAAAAAAACAAGTACTACTGTGAATAGAAGTATCTTTTGAAATTTTGTAACGTAAATACATTTATGATGCTTCATGTATTTTACATAAATATATGACCCTTCTCCAGTCCCTTACAGCCAACAATAGCAAAAGAATCACGAATACATTTTTCTTATGTTCCCTAGGTGATTTCAGGTCTCTTGTCCTAGCAATATTTCATGAGACACACACAGTGCTGCTTGAAGCTTATTTTAATCTCTTCCACCAGTTATGAGCTACTGCAACAATTTACTTCCTGATGTTCAATAGATCTTCTGTCTGCAAGACACAAGAGAACTGCTGTTCAGTATTGTACTGATATGAAACTTCCACCAAAACTGCATGCAAAAAATCTTTCATAAATTCATTTTGTATGACTTTTTATAGCAAAAAACGCTAAACCTGCAAAATATTAACAATGAACAATGTTTCTGCAACTTTATTTGTTTAGCAGTACTTTTATGAACACAGAAGGGGTTTCTGGTGAAAAAAGTATTAATTGACAAATATTCTGTCACAACCTCTTCTGTACAAAATCCATGATGCAAGACTGTGCTGAATCATGCCCATGCTGCATGAAATAAGTCATGTAATGTTCACGTATTTCCTCTTCTAAACTTTCTCATAATAGAAGTATAAATAACAAACTATGAAATAACCATACAACATATATTTTAGCCATGAAGCACTCGTGTAGGAAAAGACTATGACATATTAAAATCTGTCAAGCTTTAGTGTTTAAAAACACCTCTTAACACTTAAGAGTCAAGGTACACCTTAATATAAGGTCCAAGGCTTCTTAGGGCTTCACATCAAATCAGTCAGATCACTTGAGCAATCTGACAAATCAATCTGATTGATTCTGGTCACATCAGGACTCTGGATGCTGGAAAAGATGCATTGTTTTCTTAGATCTACAACAACAGTTTCCACATTCCCAATCAGAGTTTTGTTGTCTTGAATAACGGCAAGATCCTAATTTCTATAGTATCAATTCAGAGAACAACTTCATTAGGTTCTTCTTATATGATATCCTTACCTAGAAACATTTTGCTTTATAGCTAAGAGGACAAGACCATACTAGTGTGTTGGCTGTACTGGATTATAAATTAGTCAGGCACAGCAGTTCCTCCCCTTTTGGCCTGGCTTTTGTTTTTAATTTCTAGAAAGCTCTGACCAATTTAAAAAATACTTACAGACAGAAAAGGGTCAGCATATGTGGCTTGGTACCAAAGCTGCACACTTACTTTTTCTCACAATTTAAGTCTCTGACATTACACAATAGATAAATTTGGCAGTTTTCATGTCAGACATAAAAATGCCTTACTCCCTGCCAAAAACTAATTTGAAAATGAAAACCAAAAAATAAAAACCAGAAAGACAATGAATCTTATTACCACTGAAAGTAATTTTACTTGAGCAAGGACAGAAGATGTGTTTGTTTAAAGTTGCTCCTTTTGACCTATAAGCTCCTGTGGAATTGAGGTTCAAGTTACCTTTTGGTGGCTTTATTGTGTTTTGGGACCTGCCTTTAATCTGCAGATATTGTCATATATGCTGAAAAACATACTATGAGATTCTGAAACTCTGGGAGCAAAATAATCTTTACAGAAAAATTACATTTTGCTAAGCTGTGTTCATAGTCAGGCTCTGTTCATTAGTATCCATTTAATTCTGCTGCTGTTACTCAGCTGTGACTGCTTGGGTGCTAT
>NW_020799095.1:63082498-63099184 GCF_003259725.1 Athene cunicularia
CCTGTACACTGCAAAGGTATTAGGCTCTTCATACTGTATTCCTAAACTGTGCTCCAAGTCCCGAGTATCTTTGTGCCCCTGCCTTGCTTCCTTGTTCTTCTGTACTTCAGAAACTTCTGTACTTCAGAAACTACACACAAAAAAAGCCTTAAAAAATATTTTTGTTGTTATTTATCTGCAACATTTTAACCAGGCCAGTTTTTATTTCTCAGAGGGGAAGAAAAAATTCCATACATTTATGATGTATTAATATAATCTAAAGTTAAAAACCATGCATCTCTTTTGGATTTATGCTAGTAAATTCTCTGAAGGAAAAAAAAGATTGAGGTAGGAACTAAGACTAACTGAAAGAATCTGTCTGAACCATTCATAACCACAGAACTTCAAAGGTGTGAATTCATGCTTAAATTAAGTAATACTTTAAAATCAAGATCTGAGGTATAGCAATTTAGTAGGTAAAATTCTGAACAACTCTTAACAATCCTTGTATCAATTATTTTCTAGTCATGGAGGTTCCTAAAAGCTCTCAAGAGAACAAGACACTTCTGAAACGGAGGGAAACAGTCTTTATATCTTAAAAATGCAAAAGAAAGTAAGTGTCTTAATATTTTATATACCATACTAAATATAGTACACAATGTCACAAGACACTTTCTAAAACAAATAAAGGTATACTGGGGGAGACCTTCTGACAGTACAGATACAACATTTTTTTCTTCAAAAGGAGAAAACATCCTTTTAAATAAAATTTTATTTTGATCTGTTGCATGGTATAAAGATCTCAGAGAACATCAACTCGGGTTCTAGCTTTTATGTGCCTTTCAATAAATAGGCACAAGTAATTCTCTTACTGAGACTTTCCAGTTTTTGTTAAGCTTGTAGATCGACAATTTTACAATACCTACAAAATACAGCTGCAAATGTCTTAAAAGACAAACTAAACCTTGAGAGTATAAGCGTTACAGGTATCTCCCAAATTTGACTTTTTGTACCATAAGCTATAGAGTTACAAATAAAAAGTTTATTTGTTTTCAAAGATGCAAAGAGATTACTAGAAGGCTCTCCCTTAAATTAAACAAAAAGACATATTCTTCTATTATGTGATATTCTGTTTATATATATAAAAAAAGTTTCTTGCTTTTCATTGTACTCTGATGCATCTCAAAACAGATTATAAACTTTACAAAACCCTCACTCAAACTTGTTTAAATCTCATGCCTACAAAGGCTCATTTTTGCAAGTATTTCCATTCAAGTCACAGGGAATATTTACATGCCTAATTTAACCATCAAAAGAAATCTTTACATGTCTGGGGCCTTAAACAGTTACTGGAAAAAGCAGAGAATTGAACTAAGGAAAGAAATAAGGCAATCCATTTTTTTTTTTGTTTTAATTTTATCTCAGAGTACAAGATTATTAGCAGCTATGTGTTACAAGACTTACTCTGGAAAAAAAAGAGAAAAAATATTGTCAGTTAGTCAGCTGTAATACTGAGTCACAGTTCAGGAGATGTCTTCCTTCCAAGAACCTAGCACTGATTACTTCCATGACAATCATACCAATGAACTAATGAATGAGGTTATCGAAGTACATCAACCACACAGATACTCAGAAATATATTCACCTCTATCATCATCAGTTATCTGATTATTTCTAATAAAGATTCATTAGTGTACTGCAACTTTGGCTAACAGCATAAAAAAATACTACTACTCCTTTTGAAAAACAATAAAGTGAAGGAGAAAATTGTAGTAGCTGATGCCTGGCCATAAAGCTCATTGCGGTGGCCATGAATGGAATTTGGGAATCTCCGTTTACAGCTATGAAGTGAAATATTGTTTCCAGCAAAGCCAAACAAAATTCCAATGGACTTCAGAGGAGTCATGATTCCACAACAAATTATATAAATTGTCTCCAACATGAATACTGAAGTACATATGCTCAACTTATAAAAGAAATAAGGGAAATTCCAGTAGTTATAGTTAACTTGGATTTCCAGAAAATTTTACAAAGTCCTTCTCGAAACGCTTAAGAAAATTAAGCAGCTATAGGATATGATCCTCAAATGGATAAATAGCTTGTTAAGATAGGATCAGGGTTACAGTAAATCGTGTGTTTCCACTGAGGAAAATTACCACAGGGTATGTGTTGGGATCACTTATAAAAAATATTTATATTCATAATTGAAAAGGTAAAAAGGTTACAAAGTTTGCTGATTACATTCTGAATACATTAATATAAAGACTGTAAAAACTATAAAAAAAATGTGGAACAGACCTTATGAGACTGACTGGATGCACTATAATGTAGATGCTATAAAACAGCAGCTGAAATTCAATGAACAGGCATGATGCACACAGGCAAAACCTTAAATTCACAGATGACAGGCTCAAGTTGACTACTAACCTTCCAGCATTAAATCATGAGACTATAATAGGCAGAACAATGAAAAATATTAGCTCTATGATTAGTAGGCATTCTACAGAAAATAGAATCCTATGGAAAAAACACAAAGTAAAAGTCAGAGTGCACTATTATGCCACAGTGCATTCACATCTTGAACACTGCATATAACCAAGATGATGTGTGATTGGTAGCAAAACCAGAAGAGATTCAGTGAAGAGCAACAAGAAGGGTTAAAGATATATGCAGAAAATTTAAATATGCTAGGACTTTTCAGCCTGGAAAAGAGACAACAGAGCAATGATGATCAAGATATGTATGCTCAGGAGAATCAGACAAAATTGATTGTTCTCTCTTTCAGTGTAAGAGCTATGATTCAAATGAAGTTACTACGTTAAAATCCAAGCAGCAAAGGAAATGGTCTTCACATAATATGCAGCTAAATCACTGAACATGCTTTGTCCTAACTGTTGCAGATACACAAATTGACTTTCACACTAATTCAAGGAACAGCAGTGCTCAGTGACTTTCTAATACATTGAGAACACTTCTGATAGGAAAGGCTCCATACTGCAATTCTCAACGCCTGGGAAAGTGACAAAGGGGCATCTTGTTACATCTTACCCTCTTCTAGGACACTCCCATAGGCATTCATTCTTAGTGTTCAGCACTGGATGCTGAGACAGGCTAAGGGTTCATCTAGCAAAGTATGGTCATTCTTATTAGTTACACATTGGGCAGCATCCCTGAATTTATAGATTCAAGCACATATTTGTAAAAAGGGCATTCATCATACCATGCAACACAGATTTTACATGAGAAAATTATCTCTAGTCATATCCTAAACATGACATTCTACAGGCTCAAACAAAGCTGGTTGGGTTTCTTTTTTTATTTTTTTCCAACTTACCTATGAGGTCTGTAGGTCCAGTCCCCAAATTTTCTCCTCTAATTGTTACTTTTGTCCATGAAATGCCTTCATTGGGAGAGATGCCAGTTACAAGTGGGGGCTGCCGTGCTCGGGACATGACGTCTATTCAGTTACTGAAAACTGAGTTGCTTTTATCTGTTCAGCAAGAAACAATAAGTTAAAAATAATAATTACACTATGTAAAAATTACTTTAAACCTTTTAAGCTGATGTTCTAAAATGGTAAACATGAATGTAAATATGGAGCACCACTCTCAAAGCCTTTTTCACCAGAATCATAAAACAATAAAGATACCTTCTTTGCACTTCCTTTTCTTTAAATTAAGTATAGCTCTCCATCTATAAGAAACAGATGAGTATATCCTGAAGCACATTAGCTCCCACCAACTTCTTCATGTTTACAACTCTTAGTAAATATAGAGCCTGTCCACAGGTCCTACAGAAGTCATAAAGCAGCAAAAAAAGTTTATTTTAAGGACTTCCATGGTAATTTTGCACCACCTATTTAAAAGCTTCTGAATTCTTCTACTAACACAAAATACCATCCTTAAAGTTCCTAGTAAAAAAATTTCATTTGGTGTTCTGAACTTCATAAAGTTACCTATGATCAGTTTCTAGTAAGAACTCATCTTCACTGGAAAGGCAAGAAGCAAAAATAACCTTTTGAAAGAAATGTTTTTATTTCTAAGAAAATTCAGGAATGATGAAATAGGTCAGTATTCAAAACCTTTATGTAAACATATAGAACAGGTTAGAGTATACAATTTTAAAAGTCCAGGTTGGTAAAAAAAGTATGTGGAACATAAGCCAAGCTTCATAAGGCTTCTCTTATTTTTATTTTGGATCAAGGTATATTTTCTATTTTTACTTGCCAATAGTCAAGCCCCGAAACCCAGAACCTCTGTAAATTATCCCTAACACTAAAGTGCAGTAAAGTAGCAGTTTCCAAGCACCTGCAGTTAGGAAATACCAGAATTAAGTAAGTTATCTTTGTTTCAGCCACTTTTGCATATATAAGATACATTCATTGTACCATCATACACCCTGCTTCTATATAACCTCCACAGATTTTTCAGTGTTATAGGCAGACCTGCCACAAGGATCAAAGAAGCTCCCACTGACCAGTTTCTTTCTTCATGTTCTGAAGTTGGAACACACATTGAAAGTGAAGATGAAAATCGGAAAGCAGGAATAAGGAGGAAAATCTTGTGGTAGTAATCAAATACTACTCCCTGGAAAAGGATCTTGTCTCTATGCCACAGATGCACAGCAGGTCACTTATATAAAAATTCACAGTAACATTTTTTATTTCTCAGTTTCTGGGTGTCCCACTTGAGAACCTACAGCCATACCTGAAGTCAGTGTGAGATGTACCCTGAACATGCTCTGAAATATTCAGCTCCTAAATAACCACCTCAAATCTATGAATATATTTGATCTTAAACGTCTGTTTCACAGTTTCATATATTTAAAATAGGAATGCTATCACACATCTGAAAAGCTATTTTGAAGACGAATTCATTAATATGGAAGAGGCATTTAGATACTTTGAACACCACAGAACTATTAATAGATTTAGAGAACTTTTGAGACTACCTTTGAAGAGTGTGCAATTAACGAGATGCAGATTCTTGTTGAACAAGCAAGAACATAATTTTTCAGTATGTGAGCCATGTCCAGGACATGAAGAAAGTCCATAACACTACACTCAACCTATGTCTGAAATTTCACTAAGGTGGTTTGTTTTGGTTTTGTTTTTAACTGGCAAGCCTCATAATACTTCTTGACTGGTTGACTTCACAACATTAAAAATGGCATTATGTTTCAAATAAAACATTCATTTCCCAGTTTTTTAAAAACAAACTGGTGAAAAAATGATTTTACATAGTATCATATGAATGCTTTTATAAGTCTGTACAAGGATGCTAGAAAAGTTAGTAGTCAACACATACAGTCTATAACCTTGCAGGTAGAACATCACTCAGAGAGGAGGACTGCATCAGCAGTTTACAAAGAAATCAGCTGACAGAAATCTCAAGATACAGAAGAGAAGGTTGCGCTCTGGCAGGCAGAGTCTCCTCCCTCCTGCCCCCTCATGCCCTACATCCTATTCCTCTCCCAGCACTGCTGTTGTTCATCCCCCATCCCCTCTCCTCAGGCAGTCTCTGGCTCACTTCAAAAGTGAGACCAGGTCCTAGTCTTTCAGCTGAACTATCTCCTGCCCCTATCCTGATGGTTTTCCCTCTGACTTCTTATCCATAAATTCAAGCAGAGAGGGAGAGGGGTGTTAATATCCCAGGTCTCCTTTCAAATCTGGACACCTTGGTAATTTCTCTTCCTTACCTCAAGCCTTCTTGTACAGATAGCCCACCTGCACTACTGTTGATCCACTTTCTCACCACAGATGAAAATGATAGACCCCTGGTCTTCTGTCAAAACCCCTAGTCCTGGAGTCACAAGGCTTGCCCAGGTCTCCTCTCATCTGTGCTGCATTAAGCTACATTACACCACAACATTGCCTGACAAAACAATGGGCAGCATAATAAAAATAAGCTTCCAAGTTCCCATTGCTAAACCTAATACTGCCTGGAGCAAACAGAATTCAAAACTGCAGGGAAAGTCTTGTTTATTCCTATACAACTGCAAGAAACCTATGCACAGAAGTTCAGACCTTTCTGAATTTGAAATTTCCTCTGAAGTCCTGTGCAGAGAGGATGTCAGAGAAGAGTCAGGTTCCTAAATTTACCTAGAGTGAGGAGGACAAACCGCATCTATTCCTCATGATCTTATTCTACATAGTCTTTGCAGCTTTTCTCACAGATCCTCAGCAGAGCTCAAAGGCACACAACAGATGTAAAGAAGCAGTGGGATTACGTCCTCATATATATACCTAATCACCTTCTGCAGGAAGCAACATGTGTCTAGATATCAGTAAGACAACATAAACCACCTTTTAATATGAGCAATTTTTTGTAAAGATTTACATAGAATGTTAATCAGTAACACAGATGTAAAAAGGCCATCTTCAAGAACCCTGTAGTCATATGGAGAGGAAAAAGTCTCAAGGAAAACAAGTAAAATAGAAACTACTTTAGTATTACTGGGTTGATTTTCTCTGCTGCCACCCCACCCTACCCCCCAACGTTATAGTTCCCTTGCATTGCAGCCACTGTTTCTTTCAAAATACCTAGGCACACAGGTAATTGTCTTGAATCAATACCAAAACTCAAAAGTAATATTACAATGTATTTTTCTGGATTTCAGAAATTGGCACTAGATCCCCGTTCATGATGAACTAAATAAATGTAATAAAAATGCTGAGCCTCCTGAGGTCTAATATTTCTTCTAAAGTATTTCCATACTTACTGCAGAATTGCTTTAAAATACCTCACTAGAATGAGAATACCACAGTAAATCTCAACACATTACAAAAGCACTACAGCACCGAGATACACTATTATTATTATTATTTTTAACCATCAATTGGTTTCATTTATTTCAAAGAGTAAGTGAAGGAGCTCTATAGAATCTGTCTTTACTACAAATATCAAACAAATGCTTGGGAGCCTTAAATTCATTTATAATATTTCCTCTCCTCCTTCTTAGGACAAATATGTCAATAGTTAAAGTGACTGAACTTCTTACTAGGAAGTCTAGCCAGTATACTACTGTGGTACAAAAGAAAGTTTCTAATTTAAAAAAAAATATTTAAGGCAAAGATGAATTATTTTTTAAAAATTTCATGAAAAGATACAATAATCTAATTAAGAGCTTTTGTTGCAATTCCATACATTGCCCTTGTATAAATTAACAATAATAATATAAAAAAAGCAGCCTCATTACTGAAAGACTGCTTCTTATACAGACTAGGGGAGACTGCATAAAGACAGTTTTCTATGCAAGATATTTCTTCCAAGGAGCCAGGCTCACTCAAGAAGTGTTAACAAGACTATTTTTTTAGCAACGGACAATCATCTTCGATACTAACAGAGGTTTCTCTCCCTCTTTATTTCCCCTTCCCCCCCCCCTTTTTTTAAAAAAAACCCTTCATTTCCTCACAGTATCACCCCAACAGTTTAACATGGATGACTTCTGGTTGACTGCTCCCATGATCTTGCCCATATTATTCTATTATTCTGTCATAATTCTTGTTATGAAAGTGCAAGGAGTTAGAAAGCCTCTGCAAAGACCACCTACTACAAAGACAACTTGAAAAATGCCTTTCATAAACATCATCTTCGTCTTTACATGAGCTTCTCAAATAAACTGTCCTCTCAAAGATTTGGTTAAAAAAAAAAAAAATCTAGACAATGCTCAGCATTACAAGCTTACTAAAGAGGGGAGATCTTCAGTCTTTATCCTAAGAAAAGCCACTTTAAAAGCAAATAATGTAGAAACAAAATACAGCCCAATATAAGGGAAAATACAAGTCTAGTTGCTTTTCCGACTTTTGTGAACCTTCAGCTGGCTTAAAATAAGAGTTCTTAAATAGGTTTCCCCATTCAACTTGAAATGGCGAGCAGAGAAGAAACACAAAGCAAAATGACAATAGCTACCATATCTGTTCTGTAAAGCAGAGTACTGCTTATCACTCTGGAAGAAGTACCAGAGTATGAAATAACGCGAGCAAGAGAAGGTCAGGATTTAAGGATATTAAATTGGCTGGTAAGCCAAAATCCTCATGTAAAACTACAAACATCATGAAGGCATGGGACTTCAGAAGGCAGGTTCCTTCAGAAGGAACCACCTTACAAATTTAACCAGTGGAAAAGTCAGTAGTTGAAGTGTTTTAAAAAGGAGTTTCTGACTTGTAAAACAAGATAGCAAGTCAGTTCCAGTGACTGAAAATTCAGTTTAAAGTTTTTAGTGGTACTTTATCACTGATGCTGAACTTAAAAGACACTCTCAGAGGAAGACAGACTCAAGGTCAATGCAAGTGCCATGGTCATCTAGCAAAGGGAATCTAAGCTGTCAAGAAGGGAGGAAAGAAAAAGCCTACTTGTCATCGCTGAGAAAGTCTAAGCTACAAGCAAGCATGCAAATCTTCAGGTATCAAATATTTATGTGTTCTTACTCATACGTATGTGACAGAATACAATTTTTTAAATTTCAAAGCAGGAACAGCAGGAATGACCAAAGCATCACCCATGCTCAAATCACAGTATGCCTGAGATGTTGTTTACTTTTTAAAAAACAAACCAACCTGAAACCAGTAGGTGAGGTATTCTTATCACGCTAACATCACAGCATTAAATGCTTTCCAAGTGAACGGATTTATGAAACGCCCTTTTTTAAACAAGCAATAAATACTCAGATTCCAGAACCTAGGTGATGGCCTTTTGACCTTAAACTACACAAACTTGCGCTTCTACTAAATAAATCTAATAATTTGTTTTCACTAGAAACCCCAAAGAGTCCCCCGAGTACAACACACTATGACAGAGTCAGTGAAGGGACACTGCAAATGACCCCAAGACAGACGACAAAGCAAAAAGCTTCCTACATGTTTGTACTCAAAACCATTACAAAATGATGAAAAACACTATTTCAACCTTTTCTGTGCTTTATCTTCCCAACAATATAAATTCAGACAGACAATCTACATAAACCAAGATTTAAAAGCATCCAAAAAGCAGCACTGTGAAAATAACTGACATTTATTAACCCCTCTGGAGATCTTCAGTGCCCTAGAATTTCCACAGCCTTCAACACTGCATTAATAATACAAAGTCCATTCCTGCAAGCCTGCCAGAAAAGACTGGGAAGTGAATAAGCTAAACAATGCTGAAATTCCAAGTGATATTAAGAATCTATGCATGTTTATTTAAATAATAAAAGAAGACTTGTCAATTTAAACAAGAACTGCTCACGAATCTTACATTTGGGGGGAAGGGGGGGGGGAGAAACTCTTCAAAACACCACTAAGCTACTTATAATGAAAAGATGAACAAACATAAAAAAGGGGGTAATTTCACCATCACACAGAAAAAACAAAGCCTCATTTGTGTTGCCCTGTCATATCCGGCATGTTGATTCAAGCCAATATTAACACTGACAAACATGTTAACCTACAGGACAATGTTACATGCCAAAATCAGATTCAATTTGGGAAGATGCGCAAGTTTTGCGATGGAAAGAGCAAATGACAAGAAAGAAAATATCTGGAATATTAAGTAACATAATACAATACCCTTCCCTTTTTAAAAGGGCTCCCAAATATTTCAATCGTTCATGAAGGACATACTAGATTTTAGTTTTGGATTAGCCAAGGAATAAGCACAACAGCTTTGCTTTCAGAATAGCCATACTTGCGTATTTCCTCTGTATCTCAGAGGTCCTGCTTTCCTTAACCCAGTAAGGTACATCTTCATGGCTATATATCTTGACAGAATGAAAGCAAAATAATCACAGCACTCAGCGATGCCATTAACATTTCTGAGTCACAAGGGATTAAAAGGCTGGACTCGAGGCAGATGCTGCGAGAGCCCTCCACAGAGGAGTTCAGGGCCCGCTGCAGCCTGGGCTGCAGCTGCGAGGGATTGACACCACTAACTGTGGAACCCAGCTCAGGAGAAACTCCGGGCACAGTTCCGGCATCCGAAATAAATTAAAGTAAACAGTGTTGCTCTCCCTCATCCACCCTGTTAGCAGCCTCTGGGTTGAGCTGGAGACCACACACCCAGACCACACAGCACCAGCTGAACTCACTCGCACGCAACATCTAGAAGCTGTCACTCTGCTGAGGTATGAGGAGGAAAAAAAGGGGGCAGGAGCACGAGTGTGTGTGTGTGTGTGTTTAGAAAAGCTGCTTGCTCTCTCCTCCTATCATTACAGCTGGCTATGTTCTGTGTGGTTGGGAAGGAGGGAAAGAAGGGAGGGATAAAAAAAGACCTATAAACCTCACTAAGAAAACATACTGGTCTTGGCCTTTTGTAGTAATGATTTGCACTCCTCCTGTACTAGTTTAGTAGCTGATGAAGGGCTAACAAAGCATTCATTTAACATCAATTAACCTTCTATCTATCACATGTCAAAACCAAAATTTAGACTAGTATAAATCCATTTCCTTGTACATATTAAATGACAGCATCTTATCAGTTATGATGTACAGCATACCTACATGTTGATGTATTTTTACATCAGGAATTTTGACATGTTATTTATCTGGGGAGGGGAGAGATTCCTCACAAAGAACAATTAACTGCCCAAATACCATTGCAACATCAAACCACTGAATTTTTCCACCAACATTCTGTTGTAAAATGAAGTTTTGTTCCTTAGTATCTTACACCATAAACAACTTGAAGGAAATTAATGAGCCTACATATAACACTGAGTTTGAGACCCATCAGCAAGGAGTAAAAATAGCAAACCTCTAAAATCAGATTAAAAAGAACTATAATATAGATGAGCAGACACTCTTAAAATGGGAGGGGGGAAATTATTTGTTTCTTTTAGTTCAGAAAATAATTTCATCTGCCAATTATATCACCTGTTCCAACAGAAAAAGCTGAAAAAAGTGTTGGAAGAGTTTAAAAATTTGTTTTAGTGTACTTTAAAAAAAGATTCCTTTCCCGCCACCCTGTTAGCGTGAACACACATCCCCCTCCATCAAATTCACCAGCACACACATTTAATTTAATCCATATACACAGTCTGAAAAGCCCAGAACCACATAGTCAAATTTTCACCTCACCTCAAAATCTATTTACATAAGTGACAATGACAATCTGCAAGTGCCACTATTAAATAAAACCATTGATACTACAATAATGCAAATGTCAATATTAGCCCTATAAACTTGGATTAAGACATTTTTGTTGGGGAAAAACTTAAGAAAAATCCCTAAAAATTATTTCACCTTATCAAACACATTTTCAAAAACGTTAGCTTTAAAGTTCCATAACTTCACACTGAAAATAAATTATTCCACTAATTTATTAATTAGGTCTACATGCTGGTTTATACCAGTTATTGAATGAACACTTTTGCTAGTATATTCAATGTCACAGCACCTATTTATTATTACCAAGACACAAGTCAAACCAATTTAAGTTTTCTGGACATCAGTTCCGGTCATACTGAACTGCCTAGAAAAGGGCAATAGCAAATGTAATTTAAGAAAGTCTGACAACAGATGTTTCTCCCTACAATTTCCACTATTTTCATTATAAATTGCATAACAACTCCCAAGAAATTAAGTAATCTACTTGGTTAAAAGCTTCTCCATTTATTAAGTGATACATCACTATAGCAACATTGTGAAGAAAAGCCTTAAACATCTCTATATAAACATATATACAGAAAAAAGTCAACTCAGCTTTACACAAAACTGTATCACAGGCCATAAATCTCACATTAATTTCTAAATTCTCAAAGCACATGCTTTCCTACATCTGCTTCTACCTCTAACATCCAGCAAAGTTTGCTTCATCTAGAAGTCATTCTCTTCACTGTCCTCCAATTAAACCGTTCATCTTTTGTTCTAAAGTTATTAATAATTTTCCGTGCATTATTTTATAGAAAAATGGCAAATAATATTAATACCCTCATTATCCTTCTCTTGTTACTCACAGGCAGAAAAAAAAATAAAATACTTTAAGCATCAAAACCTTTCAAATACATTTATGCAAAAGCATTCAGAAAGATCCAGAAGTACAAAATAATAAATAAATCCCAATGGGATGGGATTTTTTTTTTCCTAGAGAAAAGGAACAAGACACCACAGATTTTTTTTCTAAGCCCTGAAACTATACACAATATTCTTTATAAAACCACTGCATAACCATTGTAATTACACAGTTCACATGGTTGAAGTTTTAACTTGGTTGCTTGTAGGTAGGACTTCAACACTAAATTTACTGTTTGCCATGTGACTTTTTTGGCAAGTTCCTTTTGTTTCAACATTTAAAAGATGAGACATGCACTTGTGTTACTGAGATTCCTGTATTTTTCATGTTCTCTCCGAAACACCTTTTTCTGGCCTCTGCTCACGGATGTACTCAAGCCATACACTATAGCATCCTTCTCTATTCACATGGTCAAACACACGCCCAAGTATTTCACTGTTTGAGGGCCTGCATGCACAGGTATTTTTCTGACATATTTCAGCCAGCCTCTGTCTTACACACTCTCAGTCTTCATTTCCACTCATCTACCTAAAATCCCATCTCCTGTATGGAACTCATACTTTCAGAGTAATGAAGTTGTCTTGTGAGAAGGAGAAACTCTTGCCTTATATGCAGATGAAAAGGAAACATGAGAAAAACCTATCAGCTGTATATATAGCTCCTTAACTTTTTGCCAAATATCTAATGTCCAGTTTCCCGGCAAGAAGCAAGGTACACAGGTTAAAATCATAGTGAGATTCAAAGTGTCACAAGACTCAAATAATTCTTAAATGGAAAATTCTGAGTCATTGCTTTTTTAAATGAGACACTTTAGGATTATCTCAAAAAATCGGTTTGTCCTCAATACAAAAGTGGGCATTTAAAAAATAACTTTTGTTCAGCATAGCCCTAAATCTTTAACTACTACGGGCTTTTTGATGAAGTTCCAAATACAGGGTACATTGCTTTTGGGTTATCTGCAAAGTGAAAGAAAAAATTCAAGTCTAAATACACCTAAAAATAACTGATTAATATTGTAATCTGATCCACAGAGACTATACTGCCAGAGTACCCACTGTCTTCTGCACAATATAGCCTAAGGACTACCTTTGGGAATTAAATGGAAAATGTGTGAATCTGTAGTTCCCTTAAGGTCAAGAGAAAACCAGGCTCATTAAGGACTTGGTGTCTCAGAAATTTCGTTTTCCTTAAAAACAAAACAAACAAAATTAGAAAGGAAACACAGGCTTTCACACCCATCACTGAGTGAAATTACAGTATTTTCTACTGAAATTGCTGAACGTACTGTCTGCAGATTAACAACTCTATTGTCAAAAAATGCTATACAGACCAATTTCCTTTTGAAGAAAAAGCACAAATACTTACAAAATAATATAAAAAGTACAATTACAAACAATTTCTCCATGGGAAGGAAGGGAGGTGTTTGACTTAGTGTCGTTTAAAACATTAAATACTTAGCTTGCCTTTCCCTACTCAAAGCACCTAACATACCAATCACACAATTAATCCTTATTTTCAGGCATTTCTCTCATTACTTAGGTTCTAGGAAGACTGCTTCAGGTTCCTTTTTTTTTTTTTTTTAATGTAAGTTTACAAAAACGAGTTCTCCCTCCCGCTCTTCCTTCCTCCTCTAACTTTTGACATTGGGAGAACAATCCAACCGCTTTTGAACCTAAATACTGACAGGAATTCTGGAAAATAATTTTCAGGATAAGGTACAAACATTTTAATCAGTTTTATTTTTAAATTGATACTTCACAAGCTGTAAACACAGATCTTTGCTTTCATGTTCAGCACAAAAGATGAAACATCAATCTGACATTACTGCGCTATGCATGCCCTGTCTAATCATCCCTCATTCTACAAGCACCTTTACAAACAAGATTTCCCCTCTGGGAACAGTAATTTGAAAGACAATGTTGCACAGCACAGATTTACAGAATGTAGGTGGTCCAAGACAGAAGGTCAAAGTTAAGCTGAAGAGCTAATGTCTGATTTGAGTTAAAAGATATTAATTTAGCTGGGTTTGGATTTTGAACCTTCAGCGTACCTTTAAGTACAGCACCAGATTCCACTCTTACTGAAAATCTCACACTGAATTTATTTTCTATGTAACATGTACAGTCTTCTGAGTATTATTTTCCAGTCCTTCATTGTAAAATGCTGATTTCTTCTGTGGAAGATTTTCTGTGCCTGTTTGCATAACTGTGATGTACAGCCATTCAAAATACATGCAAGGTAGTGTCTGTCTGTACTTCACAGGCTGTTGTGTCCTGGAGTACAAGACTGCAGCTGCAGATTATTTCAGATACTTTCAATAGCTGTCAGAATCCATGTTTTTAAGAACACCTTTTATATTCAGTCTTCTGACACCATCCTATTAAGATGTTACTTTTTTTTCTTTCCTCTTTTTTTCCCCCAAAGTGAAGTAGGAAAGCAGAAAAGCACAGAATAAACAGAATTAAAATAACTCAAAACTGATGTTTAGTTTCAAGTACAGTGCTTAAGACTTACTGGATTTACAGCTAAACATATCAGTACCTTGAAAGAAATTGATTAAGTATGGTTTAACATAACATCTAAAAGTTTCCATCCCTAAAAGAGATCAGTGGCCTCTGCCTTTCGAGTCAACCCACTTACTTTACTTTAGTTCAGCTTCACCGCGAGGAGTAGCATACTAAAGAACAGACTGTATTCAGTGAATATATCTTTTTAATAGGACCTCGGGAAAATAATTGGTGGATTACATATTTTAATATCTTTATTGCTCATTTTTGCCTCAAATGCTCTCAACTGCTAGGAAAAAAACTGCTCATATTAACAATAAATCCTAAAAGTAAAAAATAAAATAATAATCTGACTACTACAGATTCAGAAATACTTAGTGAACAGTACCTTTTGTACTGACGATGAAACAGTTTCTCCACACAATATCAGCTGCTCAAAAGGCAATGTATTAAATATTTTACTTTAAAGGTAAAATATTTATTTTATTTTTTTAAGTTCGTCACTTAGAACTTTAAGAGGTTTTTTAGAAATCCATTAACACAGACTGCTATTCAGCACTAATATCTGATAGAGTAATTACAGAATTAAAAAAAAACTATCAGGTCTGTAAAAATAATGTAATTTATTGAATGAAGGTCATGAAAACACAAGACAGCTTTACATTTTGTTTTTTAAAAAGCACAGCTTTGATTGGTAACATGCTTTTAATAGTTTCACCTCTAACACATACTAAGAAAAGTTAAGTTTTCCATACAGGAAAAAAATTTACCATTTCAATGTAAATTAATGGCATTATCACTGAGATAAGTCATACCAGTATAATGAAAATAACTGCATCCTGGTTTAAATTACGTTTAAGACAAAAGAAATCCCAGCTACGTAAAAATATTGTTGTCCAAGGGTGGGCATAAATCACAAAAACTGTAAACTAAGCTATCCATGGTTAAGAAATCAGCAGCGGGATGTGCCTTTTGCTACTTCTTGCTGGGTCAAGCTGTGATAGATACTATAGAAATAGGGTACCGGGACTTATAAAGATTTTCTTCTGCAGTTAAGCAAAAAGTAAAGCAAGAAAACAGACTTGTTTTCCCAAGCCACAAGTTTGTTTATTTGCAGTTTACATTAAAAACCCCAAACAAATAGAAGTCCTTTAACTGTTTTGACAACTTTATCAAAAACAAAACCAAAACAAAGTTTACAGTAATGAAATGCACACAAATCACTAAAGGAGAAAAGAGACTGTTCACTTATTTTCAGAATGATCAGAAATCCTGGAAAGTTGAAGTGAGACTACAATTTTAAACTAAATTTCAAAGAATGAATATTTGCAGTTTAGATTTAATCTGATGTTGTGTCAGAGCCAAAATGGCTTAATATTTCACTGCCGTATGGCTAGAAGGTGATAATCTACAATGAGCAAGCAAATTACAGGAAACAGAGAAAGGGGGGGGAGAAGGGGGAGGGAAGAGAGAAGGAAAAAGTGACAGTGTTATGTTGAAAACCAGTAAAACTGAACAGAATGGTAAACTCCCTTTTGGGAACAGGATCATCCCCACTTTCGGACATCTAGTCCCTTTGATAAGTGATCATTTACAGGTTCCTAATTAAGATACAGAATAGTCAAGGAGGAAAGACGTTTGGTCACCCAGTTCACTGAAATGCAGTGTAAGCGAGGGAGAAATGTAGAACTCGGCAGGAAGTAAAAAAAAAAAAAAAAAAAGTCACAGAGGAAGAGTAACAATTCCACTTAGATAACAATGAAAGCAATCATCTCTCAAACCGTACATGTTATTTTGATTTGTTTCACATCCCTTACGGTACTTTCTTATTGTACTTGCCTAAGTACACACTCATTTTGGGAAATGATTTCTGAAATGTTACTGTACCACTGAATGCAAAGTTAAAAAAATAAGTCAGATCTGCAAGTAGACCACCTCTTCAGAGGTCAGACCTCACCTCTCCCCTGCATATTTCCTCTATTCCCCACCCAGCACACCCACACACAAACACTTCACTGAGCGCAACGACTTAAGACAGCTCTAGACGCGCTTCGTTTCATCCTATAACCAGGCGAGCCCAGGAGCTCTCCGCAGGCCGCTCTCGGCAGTGAGACAAAGGCAGAAGCCACTGAACCGCCGCCCTGACCGCTGGCTTGCGGGACCGCCGCCCCCCCCCCGCTGGAAAGGGCCCCCTCCCAAGCGCACCCACGGCCGGG
>NW_020799095.1:63099234-63138053 GCF_003259725.1 Athene cunicularia
GGGGGGGGGGGGGGGGGGGGGGGGGGGGGGGGGGGGGGGGAGCTGCTCCTGACAGCGGCCGCGCCCCAGAGCCCCGCCCCCTTAAAGGCACCGCCCTGCGCGCGCGCTCGCTCTCTTTCCCGCCATCGCGCCCACTAACGGGCTGTGGTAAAGGTGTCGAGAGCCGCGGGAGCTGGCTCCCCTCGTGGGAGAAGGGGAAAAATCAAATTATAATAACGACGACAGTAATAAATGATAATAAAACCATCCCCGGGCGCTGTATCAAGGTCTCTGTGCAGGCAGAAACTCATGATGCAGCAGCAGCGCGGGCCCCCTGGGCTGCGGCGTGAGGGCAGGGCCTGGGAGGAAGGGTGGCGAGACAGGCCCAGGCACGAACAGCGAACAGTGGGCAGGGCTGTCCACTGAGTAGTGCAAATCAGTCCTCTTTTTCCAATGAAAAAGTAAAAGCGTTTCTTAACCAAACCTGCTGTCTAGGTGGGGGGCCCTCTGGACCTACTCTCTTTTTTCCTTTTGGAAAGGCTCAGGAGACCTCCTTTTTCCCTTTTTGCTGGGATTGTTTGAAAAATCTGTTGGGGAAACCAAGTTCAGGCAAAATCTGAATGGGAAGGAGAGGAAAAGCAATGAGAGAAAAATGGAAGAAGCCATTGCTTGGTTTTGCCAAACCAGACCTAAAACAGGACATTATTGAGAAAACAAATTACCTTTCATAAAACCTCAAGGAACTTAAGCACCGTAAAAAGCATTATGGGCAAGAAGCATAATTTTCCTCACTTTTTTTTTACAGAGGTTAAAGCCACACAAGTTAAATTAGTAGACTGTAATATCACATGAATAAAAAGCACTTTTTTAACTCTTTCTAGGCTCTGTAAAATGTTACACAGCATCTCCCTGGGGAAAAAATGAAAATGTCCAGTACCTATCTTTTCTCTAATTATCGCTAATGCTATTACTTGTGTCTCTGCAGTTTTCTGCTAATCTCCAATGCAGAAAGAGAGCTCTTCAGTCCTCCAAGGAAAGTAAAGTTGGCATCACATTTAAAAAAGGAAAAAAAAAAGTGTTAACTATTTGCCACACATTTCAAATTTATGTTTTTCCTCTGTGACAGCTTGTTTGCTGTCATTAAAAGCCTGTCATCAGATGTGCCAAATAAAACCAATACTTTGAAAGGTTTCACTGATACAGAAGGCCCCACCTAGCACACTCCATACCTGGTTCCCAGCCCTGCCCGTTGCCCTCTGGGAGTGGATACCTGTGCCTAAAAAAGCCATTGACTTTAGTGGGGGACCATACAGGGAGCTGTCTACCCAGAAGATTTTCTAATAACCACAAATTTAGATTTAGTTCAAGCAAGAAACTTCTGTGCCATCCTAAAGTTTCGTTGCAGAGTTGGCTGCATCTTCACTTCTCTTGTAAATGCAAATAATCTAAAAGATGTGAATCATTAAGAAGAGGGAGCCTGAACTTGAGAAGAGACAAAGCCCCCAGTATTAGCTGAAGTGAGAAAAAGCTGCCGAGCCTTTTGCTTCTGAAAATGTCACCTGGCCTCCCCTTTTAGAGGTTTTAACCTGCTAGTTTTAAACATCTGCTCGGCAGTGGTTTTATCCAGATCTTGATCTTGGGGAATCTTCAGAACAGCAAAACCAGGCTAAACTGCAATGACAGAAGCCTTGTAAACGGTGTATGTAGATTCATTACAGGCATACACATAGGCAAATCCTCCTATTGCCAAAAGCAGCAGCCAGGACTCTTTTAAGATCTGCAGGGGCCCTGGGTAGAATTGTTGATGAAGAACTTCCTGTGTGCTGCACTTTGTTGAATCTACCGTGGGTGGTTTTCCCAGCTGATGTGAGGTGACCGTGTGGTAACCATCACCTACCCCTTCAGTGTCTCCAGAACAAGGCTGGCTCTGACTGACTGTAGATTTGACCCACTGGAGAAAAGAAATACGGCCTCACACATCTCTTTAGAACAAAAGGAGGAAAACTGGTGCTGTTAATATGTATATCTCTCTAGCTCATATATATCTCTTATGATGTATATAGCATAATATGTAGTATACATTTGCTGTCATATATAATGCTGCTAATATAAATATATTACTCCATGGAACTCCAGATGCTGTTAAAGAGATTAACCTATGCTGTTAAAACTGAGGAAAGAAATAACAAGTTGTAATATAATGACCTGGTAAATAGTAAGTATTATACCTCATAGAGGTCACAAGAGTAATTGCTCATTCATGCCTTTTTCTAATCAATTTGTGTAGATCTGACAGTAATCCATAAACATTACATCTCTCTACAAAGTTGGGTAAACAGA
Organism: Athene cunicularia; assembly: GCF_003259725.1. Lineage (NCBI taxonomy): Eukaryota > Metazoa > Chordata > Aves > Strigiformes > Strigidae > Athene > Athene cunicularia. Next base: position 63,101,554 of record NW_020799095.1, read on the forward strand.
TTTGAAAGCCAAGCGATATTACTATGATCATCTTGTCTAACCTGAATATTGAACGTTGTAGAATTTCCTTCAGCTATTCCCACACCAAGATATTTCTGTAGTTGTTTCTTAGAAAGACATCTTCATTTCATTTTAAAGAGTTGGAGAAATGGCGAACCCATCACTGCATTTTTGAAGATTTCTCAGTGGTTGCCCTAACATGTACCATGCTACCCTAACATGTAAAAAATAACTGATAGAAATATAGATGTTTGAAAAGGAAAATTCATCTAGCTGCAGCATCTGCCCATTGCAAGCCTGCTTCTTGTTAACAGAAATATTTTCCTTTTGAAGATGTTTGTAAAATACAGAAGATTTATTCCTTTGCCTTCTCTTGATAAACTGTATGGATTAACTTTGATTCTGCACTGTATAACTGCCTTTCTAGAACTGTTCTGTTTTCTAAATGCCTCCAAGATTATAGCTATCACCTTACTGTTTTGTCATGTGGATGCCCAAACCAGACCTCTCCCTACTTCTATTTGAATTTGTGAGGTGAATATTATAACTAAGGAACAGAAAAAAGCTAAAAGGCATAAGGTTGAAAATGACCTTAAGAAATCACCCTTTCTAGTCCTTTCCCTTGCCTCAAGACAGGATCAACTACTCCTTTGTTGTAACATAACTGTTTTTTCAATCTTGTTCTCTAAGACTTCCCAGTATGGTGCTTTTGCCATCTCCTCAGGCAATCTTTCCCAGTGTTTCTCTACCCTTATCACTAAAGGTCTTTTTTCTAATGTATACTCTTAATATATCCCCTGCTGCAGTTTCAGTCTGTTAGTGAAAGTTCTGTCTTTTTTGGGCCCAGAGAACAGACTGTTTGCTTCCTCCCTGTAGCAGTCTTTTACATATTTAAAAGTTCTGTTCCCTGTATATTCTTTTCCTCATTAGTATCATTAGTAAGTATCCTGATATTTAATGTTTTTTTGACTGATAATCAAGCTTGATCTCTGCTGCACACTTTTCCAGTCACTCCATGTCATTCTTGAAGTGCAACGCCCCAAGCCAAGCATACTCCAGGTGAAAAACATTTTTAAAAAAGGAAAAACTAAAATTGAAGTCGTACCGTGGGTTAGAAAAGCAAAATAATTGGTTTGCCTATTTTGCAGACTGTCTTCCTGTTCCTGCCCCCCTCATACGGCATTTGCCTTTTTACAACGGCATAACAGTGGTGACTCGTGTTTAGCCTGTGATTCACTCTACGTTTTTTCTATGCAACTGTAATCCTGTTTACTTTTCCCCTTCCTGTATCTGGGGAACTGATGATGCTATGTCTAATAGACTACACTTGCACCTATTGAATACTATCTTTTGTGTTTTTCTTAAAAAAAAAAAAAATCCCCAGCTTGACAAAATCCCTCTGAATTCTAATTCTGTTCTCTAACACACTTTTAGCTGCTCTCTTCCTCATGTCCTCTCTAAATGAGACAAGCTTAGTGTTCATTCTGTTCTTTGGATGTTTTATAAGGAGTTCCAGATACAGAATAGACCCTCGAGGAACCTCTTTCAAAATACATCTCTCCATTTTGATAGTGGCCTTGTTTTACTAACTCTTCCTCAGCCCTGCTTTTTCTGATCCCATGGGATTTTCAATCTGAACCGTAATGTATTTGCTTTTCTTGAGAAATGTTGCCAAAAGTTTTACTAAAATGAAGATGCATGACTTTTTAATACTTCTCTCCTTTGTATAACACCTATTACCTTATTGCAAAAGTAAATCAAATTGGTTTGACAGGAGTTGTTCTTGACAAATCCATGTTCACTTTTACTTGTCTATCTTCTAATGCTTACAGAATGTTTGCTTAATGATTTCCACAAACTTAAGCTACCTGATCTATAACTCAACGGCTCCTCCTTTTTTTTTTTTTATGTGTACTTAACTTTAAGCCTGGTTGAAATTAAGAGGGCTGCTTTCATGACCATGAGAGGTGTCTTCTGAACCAGAGATCAGTAACCTGCTAAAGCCGTGTCAGTAGAACCAGGAGCAGAGCCAAGAAGCCAAGAAGCCCAGCCTGTCCTTGCCTGCTCTAACAAATCTATAACCCCTGCACAACCTTTCTTCACCTCGCTTCCCTTTATTTTCTTGATCCATTGAAAGAACTTTCCTGCAGATGTTGGCTTCTAGCAGCTGCCATAGATTTTATGAAAAATTCATACTGATATTTAAATTTCCAAGCAGATTTCCTGTGTTGTAGCATGCTTTCAAGACCAGCTGCTTTCTGCTTCCTCCTAAATTGAAAATCACCTGGATCTGTGTTGGCAAACCAACATCCAGGAAGTGATGTACTTAAATCTTATGCTTCTATTTCTTTTTTAAGTAAATAGGTACAGAAATAAGTTCTTTGATCTTGGCAGCATTCTGACCATTATCTGGAAGCTTAAGCCAGAAACCGTTATTATGAAGTGAAATACATTTATCTTAGCTGAAAGGCGAGAGAGAAAGAAACAACTTACTGATCAATGTTTTCTCCCAGATGCTTCAAGAGAAATAACATATAAATTAATGCACACAATATTTTGAGTTTTCTTCCAGAACATATACAGTCACTTTTTCCACATCAAACAGAAAATACAGTCTTTTGCACTTTAAACCATTTCCAACAGTACACAAAATTCTCTCACTGTTTTCCTTTCTTGGCTAACACCACCCTAATTCTTCCCTTTCAAGGCCTGTCCAAGGAATCTGTGCACTACTGACCCAGAGGCATTGTTTGTCTAAACAGCACCAATGAAACAAATTATTAAATTACTTTGTGCAGCTAAAAATACTAAAAGCTGTATACCACAACTCTGTCAAGAGTGTCACTACTAAGTTGCATCAGTTTAAATACTCTTGGAACCAACCTTCATCTACTGCATGTATTTTAAAACAATAGAAGGAGAGGAAAGTTGAAACCTAAACCAGCTTAAAATTTTGCCACATTTCTTTCTCAAAGGAAGACAATTTGACAGTGTTTGTCCATCAAATTCCAGGTGAATTTCCGTCCGTTTCCACAAGACCAGACTCTGACACAATTGCTTTCATTTCCATGCTTTTGGGAATAAGCAGGGAAAATCTGTTCATTAAATATTTTTTCACAGACTTCTGAAATCGTGTTGAGTGAAGGCAGAGATCAGATCTCCTGTTCTGAATTGAACCGTACCTGTGGGACAGTTCATCACTGCCTGCACACCCCAGCTCCCCTCCACTGGAAGCCTGCGTACCTCTGCTCTGGTAGCAGTCAGCACTTCCCAATGCATCCTAGTGAAAGTCAGATGGACTAACAAAGAACTATTATTAATTATCAATTGGGTTCATTTTAATGGAACCAAGTTGTTTCCCTCACTTGCCTCATTCAGTGGCTCTGCTGTCTGTAGAAAGATGATGTGACAAGCAGCCCAAGGTCGTCTGAGTTTTGCTACTCCCAGTGTTAGCTTGCCAGAGTGCCTGTCAACTCATAATTTCATATGTATGTGCAATTTCTTGCAGGAACACGGCTTTATTTTACTGCATTTCAGGGACAGATCCATTTTGCCATTACAGATGTTCAGTATGTAGTACAATGGGGCCTGTTTTTTGACAACCGATACACAACAATAAATAATCAGATCTGATAACACAGTAGGTGTATCACATACACACACACTTGCAAAACCACTTTTATTTTGAAGGAATTGATATGGAGGTTTTGTGTTTAATATTACAAATAAAGATTCCATCTATTTCTAAATCCCCTTTTGACTGTATTTTTTTTTTTCTTCCTAAGTTTCCCTGTCTGTCTCTCAGTTCTTCTTTCCTCTCTTCTTCCTCCCTTCCTCCTGATCTCTAATTCTCCTATGGTGAAAAAGGAAGGGAAAATTACAAAATAGGAGTGGGGGAAGGGGAACAAGAATGGCAAAAGGTGGTTAGTTAAATAGTGCAATCTGGGCCAAGTATAATTGTTCTTTCAAAAATTAACTTTTTAGATAATCTATGTTCAAATGAATATCAAAACTATATGCTATTAGCAAGAGGTTGCATTTTTCATCAATTAGATATAATTATGAAGTTACTTTTAGAGACAAAAATTATTTTAATATCAGACAAGCAATTAACATTAAAATGTAGATTTTGATCTATGACCTAAATGTACGATCAAAGGTACCAGATAAGACAACATAATCTGAAACCCATTAAATACACGACAATATTTGATTTTAATGAACTACAGTATAGTCTTTAATGTTTCTATTGACATTCATTCTTAAACACAAAAGTACATTTACATGAGAGAGGTGCTTGGCCTTGACCAGATCTACAGCAATTTCCACAGAAATTTCTGAAAAGAATGTTGGTTGGCATTTTAAAACATAGGGGCCTAAATTTAGACTGTTAAATCTGTACTTAGCCCTGCAGTGTGCTGAGCACTCTGGCTGTTACCCAAGAAAGCACTTACACGTTCCCATTAACTTTAAAACACATTCAGGTCTATTATTCACTTTACTAAAAGAACTGAACTCAAACACTTAAAATTAAGCATGCACATTAAGTAGCCGGTTGGACTCAGCCTCATCCAACCCTCAGTCCCGTTCTGCCCACAGCTAAGACCCTGACTCACTTTATTCATGTGACTTGCCCTATTGCAGTAGTGGGGCTGATCATAGCAGTAAAATTACTCAAGCACATTACAGATTTCAGAATTTTTTTTCAAAAGGGCCAAGTGCCCATCACACACACTTTCAGAACCTGCTTTGAGACACACATTTTAAACTATATGTTATGATCATATCTAAATACAGTTATAACTAATGTTCTGTCCTGTTCCTACTTGTTGTTTATTACTATTATTATTTATTGTGTTTTGCACATCCAAATCCAACTTCTGGGAAATATTTGCCCAGAAGGCCTGATAAAGTCCCACAGCAGTGCTTAATAGTCAATTTTTCATATCTGTCAGGGACAGGACGATAAATAAGAGATAGCATAGCAAAGAGCATTCAGATGAGGTATTAGGAAGAACTGTAACACTGGGGTCAATTAAATACTGGTATAGGTTGTTTAGGAAATGAACTGAACCTCCTCCACTGGAAGCCTTTAAGAAATGGCTGGATAAAGCACCAACAGGAACAATTCTATTCCTGGTGCTATAGTCAGTCCTTCCTCAAGAGGTATGATGTACTAGGCAAGTTCATGAGGTACCTTATAGCGCCGTGCAACTTAAAGACAACATCAGTGATGATCTATCTGCAGTGATGATCTATCTGCAGAAAAAATACAAAATCAAAATTAGAGGAGTTAGTATATTGATGGTCATTTGCAAATGTGATAGCTGCTAGTTATTCTTCAGGATTGTAAGAGATCCAACCTGCAACTGAAGTATCCGCTCTATCCCCCAGAGGAAAACCACCAAAACCCAGTGCGCCTTGGTGCTGTCTTCAGCAGTGATAAAGGAAAAAGCCTGGAGGAAAGATTATGCTCTGGTGATTATACAACAAGATTTTCCTCTACGGTCAGCAAAGCCACTTTTGAAAGTACTCTTTGTGCCCACCACACAGTCCCTCCCATTCCATGCTGTGCCTCAGTTGTGCCAAATCTCAAGCGGATGATGTGGCTGCATCCTCGACAAGGGGCAGAAACTCTCAGTGGGGAGAGACAGGGCAGCGGGAGCACCATCTTCCATTTTAACCCATTTTTCCTAACTGATTACTGCTCACATTTACAAGGCAAAATTAACCAACCATAAATATAAAAGGAAGTGTTCATTTAATAACTTGTGTTACACTTCAGGGAATTTGCAACATCCAGCTGCAACAGAATTCACTGTTAATTGTAACAAGCAAGGCACAATGTGCACATGCGAGATATGCTTTGATCGATTGCTACACTACCCTTAGCTTGGGGCACTTTTTAACTGCCAAAATCAACCTTCTCTCTGGGAAATGTATAGTGAAAGAGTTTGGAAACAGGATTTGGAAAGGCTGGAGAGATCCACTCCAAATCTGTGGGGAGATCTAGACTTTCCAAAGAAGGAAATGGAAATGGGGGAATGCTAGGGCTGACGCATTAATTTGAGACTGTCTCTGTTAAAAAAAAAACCAAACCAAAACAAAACCCCACAAACCCACAAACAAAATACCCCAAACAAACAAACAAAAATCAACAAAATCCTACAACAAACCAAACAACCTCCCCTGCTTATTTTGTTATTTTACCCATTTACAGGAAAATGTTTGGTGCTTGACTAAAAGGTCTCCAAATTTCAGTTATAGGTAAAACCCCCAAATGATATCCTGAAAACTCAGAAAAAGGAGCAGACATTTTCTTTGTTAAAATTACTTTTCCTTTCAGTGTCTAGTTTTGTCTCCATTCTGAAACGTTTATAAATTCAAATAGATGCATAATCCTTAAGGTGTGTGCCTGTAGGTACAAACAGAATTTAGCTTCAGTCACACTTTCTCCAAATATTTTCCGAGATACAAATCAGGGTTTTAATGGCATATTTATTGTTAAACATTTACTTATGCCTGCATTCTGGGGAACAAAATGTGATTCCCAAAAGACTTCAATAGTTGCACTTAGGGTATTAGGAAAAATCCAAGCAGGATACTATTTGTTAATGTTAATTGGGTTGCACCAACCTTTAATTTTTGCATGCACACACAAAATTGCAGTAAACAAACAAAAAAAAATGTCAAGAAGAGAAAAAAAAATGTAACTGAAATTTTGGGGAGGGATTGGGGAAAATAATTGATCAAAACTTGAAATCTAACGCAGACACTCATATCCAAGCACAGGCACCTCCAAGCACAGAGATAACAGTGACAAACTAACCCTGGCTGCTGTAGAGTTACATTCCTGCAGAAATCCAGGGAGGCAAAGTACGGTGCTGGTGCCAATGGCACATCCAGACATAGTTGGAATTTTCCTGGAGAATGCAGGGGGGCTGCTTCTCGCTTCCCTCCACACACATTATGTAGCTACTGAACTCTGCAACACATGCAAAGAATACACATTATATTATCTTTTCATTTCCATGGTATCTGTACATTTAAAGTTTCATGCCTCATTGTGTCTGCATGTGATCATCTTGTCCATGTAATTTAAATTGCTGCTCTCGCCTCTGATCTTGGGAGACAAAAGCAACACTGAATTCTTTTTCCATTATATATTTTTACAAAAGAACTACTGTAAAAATTAATCAAAGGTATGCTGGTTTTTATTGTTATTTTTTTAATTTTGGGGGGTACTTTTCCTCATATTGCAGCGGTTTTGAAATTGAAACGTTGCACTGCTGAGAAAGTGCCATGAAAATATAACCCACTACATTCCAGGAAAATAAATAAGCAAGGCCACCCAAATTTTCAATTAGTGCTGGTGCAGTATGCAGGAAATGGCTGGAGAACCGTCAAAGGCAGCCTTAGGCTGGGTCGTGGATACGGAACAGTGACAGGAAGGTTTGAAGCAGGAATACAGGCTCAGTGTGAAGATGGCTCTTCTCCAAGGAAAACTGCATGCTAATAGGTTAATACTGATTTCCTGAAACATACAGCCTGGGTATTACATGCTGGAATTTACATTCTGACAAAGGCAATTGCTGAGCCTCAAGACTTTGCTTTTTCGGTGATGAAATAACACTAGAAAGTTCAAGCTGCATTATATATTTCATGTTTTAAGCTTATTAAACATTCAAAGTACAAACTGTGCACATATTTTTAAGCCACCTGAAATAGCAACAGCCTCACTAGTTTGGGAAACTAGTATGAGAAAAATTACATTTCAACAGGTCAGGCTTGTCTGGAGCAATACCATGAAAGATACTGACCAAGGTGGTGGAGGGATGCCACTTTCTGAGTAAATCTGCCCAGAATCCAGAGATATTGCCCAATCAAGCAGACACATGCAGCATCAGGAAGGAAACACTTTTCTTTTAGCAGAGCCTGTATAGACAAAGCAGTATTTGGAACAGTTGGACAAAGCACTTTAGGAAATAAAAAACTAAAAAGCACAAAAGAAGACACTACATCTCTTTCTGCAAGTCAGAGGGTTCCCACTGATGACAGAAGGTGCTGTGCCAGACCTCATCCTGAAAGCAAGTACCTGAAGAACAAAATGAAAAAGGAAAGAAACTTGAAGAGAAAGATCAATCCAGCTAAAGAATCCAGCCAACATTTCCCTACGAAGTCCTCCTATTTTATTCTATCCAACTGATGTTGCAACTGTCAGCTGAGGGTGGCACTGCAGTATCACAGGAGACCCTCATCCCACCAGCCAGACCCATGTACTATCTTTACAGAAGGTCCCTGGCAGAGGAGCACACAAAAAAAGTGCAGCCACGAGTGGAAGTGGAGAAGAGATGATGGGTCTTCCACCAGCCCCTGTGGGGCCAAGATTTCTCTGTGTATCCATCTTAATATCAACAGGTGGTGTTAATAATGTTTTTACCACACTACTAATGTGGGCATGATCCCATGGCACAGCAAGCAGCCAGTGGTGCCTAGCTGGGCTGCCCTTACCCCAGGCACCCATTTAAATTACAGCTGTGCCTGTACCTTGTTGATCATATTTATTTATGAGGTACACACCATTTTCATTATCTTTCACCGTTCGGAGAATTGGAAACCATCCTGTGAGTCTATTCAACAGTCCGAATTATACTAAAGTCACTGGGAATTCTGCCCAGATAGAGCCTGGAGAAATTGGGCCACAAAATGAGACCCTAATTATTTGAATTAGGAGGCAGAAACAATCTCCTTTTAGTTCCAGCCCCTACGTAGGAAAAGTTCTATGGGATTGAATATGCTGAAAACTACTTGGGCTCCATCAAGTTATGTACTTTCCACCTCTTCTTGGGGAAGCTGTTTTAAATAAACTGTGTAAAAATTTTAATCAGCACAGAATATTTTATGTTCCAAGTACTGTACCTACCCTGGAACTTTTTTAGTTTAAAGTCAATAATTTTGTCACTTGCCAGTGAAAAATCAATTAACAGAGCAAGGAAGGAAGTGGACGGAATTTGGGGAGTTTTAATTTGTTTTCATACATAATGGTGCATTTTTTGGTCATATGTGGTAATTATTTAATCAAATGGAATTTGCTTAGTGGTATTTCACATGACACCACTGCCAATCACCACAAAGCAAACAAATCTTTCAGGTGGTGAAGGGAGAGTTTACTCATCTATCTTCTGGAGAGCTCCATGCTGTGAACGCTGAATGGCACATCTAATATTGCCAAAGTGGTCTGTGGGCAGGTAGGTGGAACAGGTACCAATTCACGTCAGCATTTATGTGTTTTGGGGAGTCTAGACAACTTTTACAGAACTTGGATATGGGCTGGATATAGGCTCAATCATTGTCTTGAGTCAAGATGCTCTGAAATTCAGACCACAGCTTTTATAAAAAAGTACTTCTTCCATATAGGAAAAGAGAGCCTCATTTCCTTTCCACGTGAACACCTGATCCATGATAAATGTTTATAAAATTCCCCTTCACCAAGTTGCTTAACTGCTGAAGAATAAATATTTAAAGAATCACAAATACTATAATCAAAACCGCATAAGATGCTACAGGAGTGTTCCCTATTGTACAAAAAACCAAAGGAGCTGAAGCTTGCAGAAAACTTCATTTTCCTGGTTTGAAAACTGATCTACTGTATGATATAGCATGTATTATCTTTGTGCAGTATTTTAAAAACAATACCTTAAATGCCATTGGCTTAATTCTTACCATATTACTATAACAAAACTATGGAAGCTCTGCAAAAGACCAATGGCAAGGAGGTTTGGGGGTCGCATCTGCAGGGTACTGAGCTCTTTAACTTTTATTTGGTGAAGTCCTGGGGATTAGGCCTGTGTTTAAGATTAAGAATGTGCCTAACTGCCTTGCTGGATTGGAGCCAGAGTGTTTAGCATCTTGAAGAACTGAGCCCTATCCTGGCACTCAGGACAGAAACTTGGAATACTGAATGAATTCCTTAGGTGGAGTAAGTTACGATTAAAAAAAAAAAAAAAAAGGCACGTTTCCTAATAGTAATATAGAAATAACACCTCGGAGGCCAACCGATGGGAACTACCTACAGATTACAGAAATACAACTATACACGTAGAGTTGAACAACAAGGCTTTTAGTTAAGTCATTTAGTAAAAATCCTGGTTCCATTGAATAAAATGGGAGCACTGTCATTTTTCTCATGGGACCAGGATTTTGCTCATCCTTTATTACATGACATAGGCAGATTTGGAGCCTTCTTCTAACTCCAAATTTGACTCTTAATATTAAATTAAATGGCAATTTCCTATGGCCAGTGACCAAATTATACAATAATATCTGCTTAATGCAATCAAAATAAAAAAGGTGGAAGTCATGTTATTTTACTGCAACTGATTTGTTTCCTGAATTTTAATCAAACAGGACAGAAGGATCAAATTAGTCAGCCAAAAAATTACAGTAATTCAGAGGCATTTTAAACACAATCACACACCTTTGCATAGGTAAAACTATCAATTCTGTGCCTTCTTCTCTTCCTTCCCTACAACTATTGTTTATGTCAAACACAATGGAAAAAAAAAGCTTTTCTACTTTGGAAGGCAGGAAAAAATATAGGAATTTTAACCACAATGCCTCTGAACTCCTACAGAATCCTGCAGATCCAAGGTAGCTTCATGTTTTCCTCTCCGGATCATCATGCAATTGCTCTGGGGAAAAAAAAAAAAAAAAAAAAAAAAAGGTACATTGTAAAAGGGTGCAGGGACTGTCCGAGAAATATTCCCGGACTCTGAGAGTCACCTGGCTGCCCAAAGGCTCCCACAGCAGTTGCGCAGAAGATGCGCAACTATCATCTGAGCATCCCGGCTGCAGAATTCGGGCTTCGGCCACAATGCGCACACGTGCACTGAAATTCCAGTCCGCTGCCAGGCTGCCTGCAAATCAGCACTGACTTCCGCAGAAGCAGAACGTGATTAGAAGCAATTTTCACCTTGCACGTTCTGTATGTTTGTAATTAGCTGTGAATTAATGCAGAACATTCCTATACCAGTTCTCTTTTCACCACTGAAAGGCATATCCATGTATTTGAGCCTAGGGAGAGAGAAAACTTCGTTGTTGATGTCAGTGTTTTCTTTTTCTTGTTTCTGCTTCAGCCTCCAGGTGTAAATGCTACATTGAGAAAATGGCCATTTAAGAGTGGGATCCGAGTCTCCATTTGTGTTATCATTAATTTCCACAGTAGCTACCAAGACAAAAATAATTTAACAGTATTTTTCTACAGCAAATATCTATGGAGCCATTTCAAAGCCAATGCAGGAGCTGAGGAACTAGAAAAAGGACATGAAGAACTAGCAGACACATGCAGATTTTGCTGGTGAAACCTTTAAAGAAACACAGCCCCTTAGCAGAATTATCTGCCTCACTGCTCTCTGATATAGCAATATGTATTTCTCCTCTCTCAGGATACATCACCACAGTAAAATGCCTCGATTAAAAAAAAACAAAACAAAACAACCCAAAAAACAAAAAAAAAACCCCACCAAAACCAAACCAACCAAACCAAAAAAACCCAACACCCCTCCACCCCCCACCCCCCCAAACAACAAACTAGCTCAATTTAAAAACAAGTGTGGTGACAGACAGAGGAGGAATTAGGTATGCAGCCTTTTGCAGACGATCAACAACTTTTTATGCACAAAACTACTGGGTTTTTTGATTTATGTTTTCTATCGTTTTTTTGTTTTCAAAAACCACCAGAGGGAGCCCGCAACCTCTCATAAATATAAGTACAGGCATGTTGGGGTTGGCAATATAAAAATGGAGTAAGAATTAAGCTGTCTTTGGGTTTCAAAGAAATACACTATTTGCTGATTCACCAAGTTCTACATAGATGCAAAAGTTCTGGATGGTGACACTTGATACACATAGAACTATATTGGAAAAGCCTTTTGAATTTAATCCTGGCAATTATTAATACAACTCATAATAGTTCTAGTAGGCCAAAAGATACATGTTAGAGGTGAGGATGAAATGATGTAGGCAGCCAAATACCATACGACATATAATCATCTAGGAACATACTTTTGACCTCTGCTGCTGCATCTGTTGAACAGCATCAGGTGCATGAAAACATGAATGATGGCTTCAGCGGTTTCACAAAATTGCCAGTGTCTACACCCTTGTAAGTGCTGATGGCTAAGGTAATCAGTGGGGAAAAGCTGATTCTTTGGGTGAAATAGTGAGTAGCATGGAGGCGTGAATCACTACGGTGACCCTACAAGTGTCTACACCTTAAATGTTAGTGATTGCAGTGACTATCATGGAGAAGTACCTCAGAATCTTGACTGGCATACTGTATGACTTGCTACCAATTTAGCTATCAATCATCTGGTCACTGATTGATCCAACTAAGCATTACCTTGACTAGAATACAAAATAAGTAAGAAACTGTGCAGATGGTCCAAATGGATTTACCAGACCCAATGAATAAGCACTTTTACCAGAGAAGGCTGAAAATATCAAGTATAAGTCATGATTCCTTGCTATAATGACATGAGATGAAGGTTATTCCAGAAGCTCAGTAGGGTTTGACTAAAACAAAAGTAGATCCTAGAAAAAGCCCAAGAGGTTTGACATGATGATATAGCACATGACATAGAACTTGTTTGCTCTTGCCATGTCAATACCTTCAGGATACATGTCCTAGTTTTAAAGATATGGGAAAAAAATAAAAGCTTAAAGTACAGAAAAGCCTAAAATAAAGATGGACAAAAGGTAAAATCTGATAGCGGGACCTGACACATGAAAACACTGTTTCTTTAAACAACCAAGTAAAATTAATGAAGATTAGATGAGCTCCTTTTGCTGTAGCCAAAAAGTGAATCTTAAACTTTATTAACTCTCTGAAAAGGCTCTACAACACACTACTCTTTTTCTGGGCATAGAAGAAAAGACATCTTGCATACATCCTTCCCTTGATGAATAGTCACAGGTTTTAATTGCAACATTTTTCAAACTAAGCTTCAACTAATAGCTGGCTAAAGTTGTCTGCAAGAAGCAGTGTGTCTTTGTGACACCTTGGTTCTGGAGGTGCACACAGAACCTAATTACCTAGGGTGTTTGCAGATGTAATTGTAGACTGTTATTTTCAGCTTTTACAGCACTCTTGCCATTTGTTTTAATTCCACTCCTGTGACCTCAGCAATGGAGGAAGTAGTTCTTTCCCAGTTCTAGCTCTGTAGTCCTCTGGGGAAGAAGATGCTCTAAACAATGCCTGAAGTGCTTAACTAATATGCAATTCTGTTGACACATACACATTACAAATAGACTAGTCAATGCCACAAAGCAAAAAACAGTAAAACTTGGATTGGTAATATTCCTGTAGAGCACATCTCAACTACAGTGGTGAGTGAGTCCTGTAATACTGATCTCAAAAGAAAAGGGTCTGATTCCACATTCAGCATGACCACTGTCATCTGATCTACCTTGGGCCATAAGACAACTCATTAAAGATAAATAAATAAATAAATGGAACAAAAGGTAACATCATGTTATCTCTGGTCTCCCTTTCTAGGAGACACAGTACAGAATTGCAGTCAGTACAAGCAGTCAGGCAGTCTGCACATAAGGGATCAAGTAGAGATCAGTTAATTTAAAAAAAAAAAAACATTATTAAAATGCTGTAATTAAGGGGGGAAAATGTTTGAAAGCCAGGAAATTCCTTATTTAGTTTTTACAAAGTCCTGACCATTAGAGCATCCTCATTAGGAGAGAAAACTTGTTCTACCAGAGGCTACACAGATTACAAGGTGCAGAAGAGGATTCAGGAAAAGACCTCATGCCTCAGTCAGGTAAAAAAAGGCATCCCATAGGTGGAGAAATGTCCACCCTGCCAAAGTAGTTCTGCAAGGGGAGAGTGAGTAAGTCCTAAACATGACTCTCGTCACATTTCTCATGAAACCCCATAAAACCCCACCCACATCTGCTCTTACTGCTTTAAAGTGACAAAAGGTGGTTATCTGCAAAATGTAAAATGAAGGCAAAAGTCTCTTGTTCTTCTTCACCCAAATCACAGATTCCTCCCCCATGGAACATCCACAGATTCCTCCCCCGTGGAACGTCCCAGGAAGGGCCGCAGCCAGGGCTACAGTGGGTGATGCTGTGTCCAGGCAGCTGGGGAAGAAGGCAGGTCTGCCGTGCCAGGGGTGCTGTGCTCTCAGCATGTCAACCAGCACCCCATGGCACCGGCCGGGCTCTGCTGGCTGGGACGGCAGCTGGAGTCGCCTCCAAACCACATGCATAGCGCAGCTGGGCACACCGGTAAGCCTGAGAGCTGGCTATGGAGGGATGCATTAAAAATCCTACACCCAGGAGGCAAGCATAGGACTGTAGCTGTTCCTGAAACTCTACTTCCTCAGCCTTAGGCTCCTTCCTCACCCCCATTCCCACGACTCGGCACAGTTGGGGATCACTTCTGCTGCCTTGGCCGGCTGTCGCTCCCTGCCCATCTCTCTTTGAGCCCATGAGTCACTTCCTCTCCTCAGATCCCACCTTTCAAAACTTCCTTTTTCCTTTTCGGGGGTACATCTAAAAGCCTTTTCTGAAAGTAGGCATGGGGCTTACTTATCCACGGACAAAAGCGCCTCTGGGAAGCAGCACGTTCTTGTGGCTGATGACGTCCGGCCAAGAGGACACAGCCACATTTGTGCAGTCCCTATCATGCCCGTGCACACAGCTCTGCACTGACCTTCTCCCATTCTCTGCTTCGATAAGCTGCAGCTGTGGGGGGTGCCGAAGGGCTCCTCACCCCATCCCCTGTCCACAGGTGTGGGGTGGACAGAGGGAAGAGGGAGGAGATGCCCAGCTCACCCCAGCTCCACTTGCCGGCCCCAGCCTCTTGTTCAGAGAGCAGCAGCCCTGAGGTTCAGCCACAATTGCAGGGAAAGCAAAGCAGCCAGAGAGTTCACATATTCCTGCCCCTCACAGGCAACTAGCACCAGGGAAGACAGAGAGGAGGAGAATGTGGATGTGAGGGGAGAGGTGTGTGGGGGAACCTGTCAGGGTTTGAGTGGTGGTTCAGGCACAACATGTTCCCTGGGAGATTTCTGTGTTATCGGCAAGATAATCACATTGGCTAACAACTTATTCTGCAGGTACGGAGGCCAAATATGCCTGTGCTCAGCAATTCAGAGTGAAGCTATTAGTTAACTCTCCTATTTGTCACTGTATTTTTGAGATTATGCATTAGATCAGCATGCTTTGACTCCTCCAGCCTTCAAACTCTATTCCAGGATCTCTGAGACCTTATGGCCTGATGTTTTGCCTACGTGTAAGGCTGTTATCACTGATTTACCACATGGCACTATTTGGGCAGGAAGCATAAAGCTATTGGGGTCAGATTCTTAGCTGGTATAAAACCACATCTGGAATGGGGGACTATGCAGATTCACACTAGCTGAGAACTTAGCCTGTTGTTATAACAAGAATTTGTTTGTGGAAGAGATAATTTTGTTGTTTTACAGCAGGGACTTGCAGTCTTTCATGCTAATTTCATGCCACGCTAATAAAACCACTGGGCAGACGACTGCAGCATTTAAATTAAGCATGCAAATTGATGTGGTGTTGAAAGATACTGCTTCGTTAGTATCTTCCTTCCTCAAACACTGCAATGCTTTTCATGGCCAAGCACACCCACACAACTGAGAAGAAACACAGAGAAAATATGTATACATTCCCATGTGTCATTGTCTTGCAGTGACAGAGCTGCATCCCTTCTGGTCAGTGGGTTTTGGTCCTGGCCAGTCTGCCACGTTCTTTGGATGCACAGACCTGATACCATGACATTAGC
Source organism: Athene cunicularia (assembly GCF_003259725.1). NCBI lineage: Eukaryota > Metazoa > Chordata > Aves > Strigiformes > Strigidae > Athene > Athene cunicularia. Next base: position 63,117,383 of record NW_020799095.1, read on the forward strand.
CCTACTGACACCATGCTTGCTTTCTTAGTGATCTAGGAATACAGGTCAAATATCACTGGTTGAAGAACATCATCTATATTCTCTCCAAAGCATGCCAGTTGCTAACAGCATGGAAGCAATGCAAATCTATTTAAAAATTTGTTTTACTCGCTCTCCACAGCAGATATGAGAAGTGGGCTGTGCCCCCTAGTTCCTCATTTATTAACACCCACCCAAACTGATGTGGTGCTTAGGCAGTTATGGCTTGTTTCCCAACAGTATAAATATAGACAATGGTTCTCAAATATATGACATTGAGTAGTCACTGTGTGTATGTGCTCCTCTGCCACTGCTAAAGGGAAGACCCTGGCAATCAGCTGTGGTCCCTGCTCTGAATTATCCCTGGAAGCAAAAGAGCCCAGCAGCCAAACTATACAGAGGGGATGAATTAGCGACGCAGTATTCCCACCAAAGGGAATATATTGGTCCCTTGTATGCCATATCACCTAAAATCTGGTTTTGCCACAATACAGAAACCTTCTGCCCACAGACCACATTTCCTTCGACCCTGATGTAGGACAAACTGGGCATCTTTTCCCCATTTGAGAATAAGAGAAAATCCCCAACTTGATGAATTTCAGGAGATTACCTGATGGTAAGAATACATTTTTGCCTTGCTGAAAACAGCACTGTGCATCTGGGTCACTATATACAGTTTTCTAAGGCAGCAATGAATCTGTCAGTCATTAGAGGATTGTATAGGCTTTCCTAGGCAGGAATAAAAAAGTATCAATAACAGTGTTTGCTACTAACATTGGGTGGGCAACACTAATATAGATAAGAGCAAAATTTTCCAGGGGAAGAAGTGCCAGTTTTACATAGAAAGATTAATGAGTGACTGTAAAGTCAAAATAGGAACACCCCCCCTAACACTTTTAAAATGTTTTAATGTTCACAAGAAAGACAAAAAACACAAACCACATCTTACTGCTAAATCTAAAGTAGTGTTTATTTTTCAGAGGGATTTTTTCCAACACTGTGTTGCTGTAAATTCCTTATCAAGAATTAACAAAGAAAGGGATTTCTCTTTTCAGATCAAGAGAGGAGCTTTGGTAATGCCTGTATTCATTCAGCTTTTCATTCCAAACATCATCCATCATGCTGTACGTCCCCTATACTGGACTGCAGAAAACATACCACAAATTCTACTTGGAACAGCAATGCATCTTGAACAAAGCTGACTAAACTCAAAATTAAGTTTTCAACAACTGCGTGTTAAAAAGAAAATCAATGAAAGAAAAACAACGAGCTCTACTGAACAAACATCCTGCAGTTAAAAAAAATATGTTTTGATTGATGAAGGCAAAAGCCATGACTTTTTAGGTGGCCTAAAAGAAATTTCAGGGATCATATTAAAAAGAAAGCTGGCATTGTATTAAAATATAGTTATCCCAAGGGATAACAGGAACATACTGGGAAACCAGAACATAGACTGGCTTTACCCTTTTCTCAAAGCAGTTCATTAAAACTTGCTTTCTTCATCTTATGTCCCCAAGTGGGGGAATTTACCTTCAGGATCATCAACTTGGCTGTGAAGCAGCTCTAATCCACTTCCTTGATCCTCCTGCAATCAATTAATGCTGTGCTAATCCTGTCCTGGCCAGGCACAATGTGGAAAACTAAATATATTATCTACAAGAAAAGTATTCAGGAATCTAGATCTGAATCCAAAACACTTTTTCCTCCAAAGAAAGGTTAGAACAGGACGAAATACTCAATAAGATTTATTGAGCTGCGATATCTACAAAAACAGCAAGGTAAGCCCTGAGGAGAATCAGTATCTTTCATCAGATCAACTGATACAGCTGGAAAAAGCAGACAACCTTTCAGGCACAGAGACCCAGTGCAGCTATGGGCAACATCTGAAGTTCAGTTTAGATTAGCCCTGCAGTGAAAACAAGTCTTTTGGCATTGGACATTTACATAATTAACCCTTTCTAAGGTAATTTTTTTTATACTCTTCATGGAAAACTTTTTAATGGTGTAATTAGAAATAAATTCCCATCTTAAATTTTTATGACAGCAAACCCCCAGCTACTTCCATAGGATCTTGTATGCTAGAGCTAATAATGCAAGTGCATTTATCAAAATTAGCTAGATTTTTACTACTGGAAGCCTCTATCCAGTCTCACAAATTCTTAAACTGAATGCATTGATTCCAGAGAATTGACGGGTCTTTTCCAACAGCTTAATTTCTATCCTTACAGTCAATATGAATCATACACTTTCATGAGAAAGTGTAGGTCAATGAAGTTTCTATACAAAAGGCAAGTTCCTGTTGAGTGAGCTTGCCAGGTGAGTGTCTTCACTTATAATACTTTGGGCACTACCCTGAATGGTGTCCTTGCAAAGCAATACTGCTTCAGTAGAAGCAACCAGCTGCTCTTCTGTCCCTGTATGTGCCTAGGCTTGTTTATCTACTTCCAGCCAGTTACAGAGGGAACAAGATGGCACAGGTGCCCCCACAGGCATATATCTTTATGTATGTCATCTTTGTGGAGCCAAGACTGCTCTGAGAACAAAATTCCCAGAATTTTGTCCTGAATTCCCATGTCTCCTGTACATTATCAGTGGGATTCTTGAATGTTTACTCAGTACTTATCCCAGTTGGGTACAGCTGGGCAAACCCATGGCAAGTTCCTTCTCTCTGTATAGTAGCTGCCATTGCTGTACTACATCCTATTTTATTTGTTTTTCAGACATATAAACAGCAGCACAATGTAAAATTCATGGAAACAAAAACTCTCAACAAAAGAAAAAGCCACCATAAAAAAACTGAGCAGCTCATTGCAACTGTATTTTCTTGTTCACAGACAGCCTTGCCAGCACAAAGGAAATGAGGTATACTCACACTGAAAAGAAACAGGCCCCTTCTGCATGGCCAGGGCCTCTGGGCTTCTGCTGGTGAGGCGGCTGGTGCTCATGGCTTGGGCTCTGGAGGAAAACTGTTGGGACCTTCTTGCCTTACCTCCCCCTTGGGCAAGTGTAGCTTCCTTCTCTCTGGGTGGTCTTTCCTGTGATGGAGGTCTTGTCCTTCTGCTCGTGGTGTGACCCAGGAGTGAACTGAGCTCATTAAATGTACTTGCCTTTCCTTTGAAAAAAAAAAAAAAAAAAAGGAGGAAATCAGTAGATTCAGATTATGATACTACATTTCTATTAAAAAAAAAAAAAAGGTGTACTTGTTTGTAGAAATCAAAAGCATTTCACCCATGTGATGCATCTTTCTTGAGAGACCAGAGCAATTGTCAGATCAAGCATTTCAAAACACGTCATTTCCAGAAGAGAGGAGTTAGACACACTCTTGATCGTGTGCTTCTGTTTATTCTGTGTAAGGGATCTAGGACACCTGTGTTAGTTTTAAAGCTACTACATGTACAGCACTTGACTGCTATATTTTGGCAAGTCCCAGCTGTTATTTCACATGTGTGAACTAAGAAAATACCCAAGGTAAACACAGACTTAGAAGAAGTACCAAAAACATTTACAATAAAGTGCAAGTATGGCCCAGTATGTTAACCTGCTAATATATACAGTGTGCTGGCCCTGATCTATTTTCCTTTAGAGACGCAAAGGAAAAGAGATGTAACAAAGCCTGTATGAAACACCCCGAGTGGTTACCAGTTATTTCTCCTGAAAGAACAGCACCGATATGAATTGCTCTTCTAATATTTTCTTTACTCACAGTTGTTGTCAGCCAAGCTTACCCAAATGTGGGCAACACAGAACAGAAACATTTTTTTCTGTTTGTTTTGTGCATCTGACAGTATTTAATCTAAAAATAATTTTAAATCCAGATCACTTACATGTGTGCACATGCTCACACTCCCCCTCTACACACACAGTCTTAAAAGGACATTACTGATGATCATTTATTTTTCTCTGCTCTTGCTGCATTTCATAATACCCCTTCTCTCTTGAAATACTGCCAGAGAAGATTTTCTTTAATACACTTCAGTGGTGTCAAAGGAACCTCAGGAAATGAGGACTGAGGTGAACCCAAGGTCCACTGTATGCCACCAGTACTCTGATTATACATACTGCTTTTACAGGAGGTAAAGATCTGCACTCCCGATGTCCTGCCTTCAAAAACCAATATTTCGTCCACTTTCCATCTCCTCTAATTAAAGTGAATTACTCTGACCTGCTTGGTTTCTCCTCCAGAAGCAACGTTCTATTATAATCTACTCTTGCCCACAATCAGGTTTGACTTATGCCTCAGAAACTCTTAGATTTCATAGAAATTAGTTTTACTAGAAAAACAGGGTTTCTTTATCTCCATGATTTCCTGTATATAGGTCACATCCTTTTAAGTATGATCATCAGCTCTGTAAATACTACCCTTAGAGGTAAGCTTTCCAGCTGCTGCCTGACATATCCTGATGTAACCACCCTGTAGTCTGTGAGCCATATCTTTTACTGGGCAAAGAAATAAAAAAATGAGCTATTGAATCAAATTCAAGGGACCAAATAAATTATTTCCAGGCAGCAACCTGAACACAGAGTAATGTTTCCTGAGGTATTTCAGAGAGGAGTCTAGCAGGCATGAGAAGCTGTAGTAGAAAGGGGTCATTTCTTGATTAGTGATGAGACCAAAACTTTGTGATAGGATGGCAGAACTTTGTGTGACCAAGGTCAGCTCAAGCTCCGAATGAACATTTCCCAATGTTTTAGATCTCACATGCAAAACTCAGCCTTGATGAAAATGAGACCTTTTCTGCTGAAGCTATGCAATGGGTGAGTAAGCTTGCTGCATAAGAACCACATGCCATTTTGTGATTAACTAATTTCTCGATCAAAAGCTTTCAGTACTTAAAGACAAATATCGTATTTATACTGTGTTTGACATGGCAATGTTCAGCTGAAGTATCATGTCCCTCTAATTATAGGTGCTTCAAACTCAGTAATGTTTTGCTTACATCAGTCACTGATCATTCACTACTCCCATTTACCATAATCCTTGATTGCTCTAGTTCACTCAGCAGTAATTCTAGCTGGCTTTCATCATTCCCATGGAAAATATATACTAAGAATTAAATCTCTCAGCAGAAGGAATCAACTTCATTTGAAGGTTTCTAAAAGTACTGAGGGAAATAACCCATTTATATATTTATGTGAGCAACAGCAATGAATAAGTATGTAAATCTCTGATAACAATATAGCTCATTTTGTCAATGGTGAAATGTTTATTTGACGGATTCAAGCATTTTACCTTTCTGATTCCAGACAATGCAACGCATTTTTACAGTGATAGGTCTAAAGATTCTTGAGAGCTTCCTGGTTAACTTGAAAAGAAGGGGTGAAAAAAAAAAAAAAAAAGACAAGGAAAAGGTACATACAGTTATCTACAGAAGTTCATAGAAAGCCACTGATGCAGTGCAATCTAGAAAATATTTCTTTACTATAGTGATATAACTATGAGGTAGTTAAATAGCTTTAGAAACAGTAAAGTACATCACTTTAAGGCAAGGATAGTAGGTGTTGAAGGCAGAGGAAATTTTGCCTCCCTCATTTCCTACTGTTGTGGCGTTTGTGCACACTGAACTCTGGCCAACTCTCTCCATTGTCCATCCAGTTCCACTGCCTCTGATGACTTATTTGAAGACTTGCAGAAAATCTGGGTGACGGCTGGGTATGAAGCAAGCTCTTCTGTCTTCTTGCTCCATCCTGTAACCATGAGACCACCCTCCTACATAAGAGCCTGAAGATATCACAATATCAGTTGAAAGGTACTTCTGTAACATTCCATGTATTTTAGCCAAAATAGCTCTGCAGTACTAGAGAATAAGTGGTGAAATAAGCATAATGGTTTGAGGGCTGATGGCTCTGTCAAAGAAATGTTTACATCAGGTTGATACTGGCTTAATGTGGTCTTTACTAGCTCCCATTGTGATGATTTATATACCCTTCCAAGTCTTGAAAGAAAGAAATGAGGCTTAGCATTAGCTTTCTAAAAACTACAATTTTGTTTCTATAAAGAACATAACTGGCAGATAGCTGTCTATGTGTAGATAATCTTAGTAATGAAGAATTGTAAGTGGTGCTAATTTTGTGTATGTGTATACAATATGTAGAACAAGAGAAAAGAGGAGATGAGAAGCTGCAGAAACAATTTGTTTCAGTTGCAAGACTTAAAAAAAAATCACTCTGCAATAGGGACCATGCACAATAAAATAGCAAAATAGGATTTGATGAAGCTAGTGCCCAGACCACCATCCTGTAGGCTGCTGAACTAAAACAGTCGCTCATGGTGTAGAATATTTGTAACTTGGAAATTTTTATAACTCACCAGTATTGCAAAAGACACTACAGCATAAGAACGTCATACTCAGAATTATTTAGTTGGGAAGGGACCTTTAGAGGAAGAGATAACATTAGGTCAGATTTAGTGTTCATACCTGAAATTCCTAAACCAAGAAAGACAGAAATTTTTAAAAATTCTATCCTTACATTATCTGTCAGTGCTTCAGCTACAGCCTGAACCTAGCCTGACCCAGAGACATCTCGTTTATTCTTGTAGGCTTAATTTACACCTGTTGCATCCAAACCAGAGACAGTTTCAGAGATCAGTTTCTCCACTGACCTGATTTCAGTGCCTTCAAAAAAATCTATTTTCTTCTGGCTCTGATGGAGATATGTCCCTCGAAGAAACATCCTAAACCTCTGCCAACTTTCTATTACTTCCATCATGGAGCAAAAGCACTGAACTGCTTTTGTCTTCCCAGCAAATGCTATGGTGCTGGAGAGAGTGACCTCTATCCTAAAGATTTTACTTTAGTTCTTAGACTTTCAGTAGGGTGTTCTTCCAGAACTAGATTTGGTAGCAGGAAGAGTTGTTTCCATCCACATTTTCTAAAGTCATGTTGGGTTTATATTTATTCTGTGTACTGCATTTCATTTCAGATGCAAACTTGCCTCTGTCTCAGTGCCTACAAAACAACTGAAAAGGGATAAACAGTTTGGCCTTCTCTGGACTTCCAGTGGTCCTTCCAACTGACTTCAAGGATTGTGTATCATTTGCTGCTCTAACACTACAATGTTAATGCACTTAATAATATATCATGCATGCCTTGGTTCTCCTGGCTCACAGACATACTGGCTGAGAGTGCTAAGAAGAGGAATTGACCTTAATGTTTCACTTTGCATGACATGACGAAAAAGATTCTTCCAAGAACAAGTAGGGACTAAGAGAAAGCTGTTTTGAAGCTACAAAGCCTTATAAGGACTTTTTCAACGAGTCAGACCCATGCAGAACTATCAACACTATGAGAGATTAGTACTATCAGTTAGGAAAAGAAAGTGACTGCAATGTCTTAAAAGAAGCAATCTATCTTTATTGTGTTTTAAATGAATTAGGGATCAGACCACCAGCATTTCTACATCCTGCTTATGCTCATGGTACTCATGGATTATAAAAATGTTGATATTTCACTTCAACTTGATAAGAGAATTAAAATTAAAAAATGGACATGGTACTTTTTAGATGCATTATGTTTTATAAGTAGTGTTGCAGTCTTAGTCTTAGTAGTGTTGATGGTCTAAGGGTTTAACCAAGGCCAGGTGTGTAAAGAGAGGTATTGTCTTGCATTAGACTAACTAAAATAGTTGAAAAAACAGACAAGATTTAGAGCATGCAATCACTCCAGATAAAAAAATAAAATGTCCTTAATTGCATCAGGCTAAGCTGTGGAAAGAGCTGAACTACAAGGTTACAATCATCAACCTCCTCGTACAGGCATACTGGGAGAAAGAGGCAAGAAACCTGTCTTGTCATCTGCACCGTTCAAGAGGAGTCCCCATTTATGATTCCTGATTCTCTTTTCTGAATGTCATGCATTACAGACTACTTTTGACAGGATTTTTATGCCAGCAATGGGAAGTTAGGAGGCAGACAGGCATCTTGCTGGTCCATACATATTTGTAGGGCACATTGTACCAGTCTAATGCATTCGTGGCAAAGGATGGCAAACAGGGTCTTTTCACTGCAACCCCACTGCTTACCTCTGACTAGTGGGTAGTCCTGTTTAAGTCTATGGGACCAAACTCAAAGTGTAACATTTAGGATTGATTTAAGTCTTTGAAGAAAGAAGACCTGAAAGAACAAAACCACTGTCTTTAGAAAGCCTGCAGATGGCATTGCTCAAGAAAGCATGTTTGAATTCTTCACGAAAAGAGAAGCATATCTGAATAAAAACTATCCAAGCAAAAAAACCTCCTAACAGTTGGCGCCTTCTGCTTTCTAGTATATTTTTCCTGGGATTCAGCTGCACTTAGTAATTGTATATATAACAAAGCTTTGGGTCCTGAAGCCTAACTTTGTATCCTTGCTCTGTAAAAGTAAATAAATAAATAGGAACACTAATGAAATGTTGTTAGAATTTAGATGAGGGGGCAGAGACAATAAATGCTACTAAGGTACAGTCTTTTAAAAATAAATGTACACCATTTGGAGACTATTCTGTTTCCATTCTAATGTAATTAACATAGATGTGTGTACTAGTATTTCACAAGGAATTCTTGCACACTAATCCAGCCAGGCAATAGAAACAGTGCTCTCAACCTGCCAGCCATAAGTGAAAAAGAAGATAGTAACAAATGCTGTGTGTTAGAAATCGATGCACAAATATAACGTTCTGCAAAATGATGTTCCAACCATGATCAACCTGGAAATATGTGGACAAAAAGGCTAAAACTAAAGATAAATTAATAATTTCAAATTTTTCTCATTAATTAATATGGTATCTAACTTCAGAAAAGATAGCATTTTACAGATTTTGAAAATATTGATTATGATATGGCAATAACTTTTAACATTTTTTTACTATTTGTCTCTTGATAAACTGGCACGTTGGCAGACAATTGCTGAGTATCCAGCTTCAGGGTGGGAGATGGGAACAGCCACTTCCCTGTGGTTCGGGGACCCATCCCATGAGGAGAAAACAGCTGCATTGATATGAAAATATATGCGTATGGTTTTCCATACGACAGATGAGAAAGAATGAACAGTCCTTGGGAAGGGTTGCTTTGGGAACTCTGGCAGGCTACTTGTCAGATTTGTTTCAGATACTGGCAACTTGGCTCAATGGATAGCTGCTCAGCGATGATTTACATAGCATAGCATCTCCACAAAGAAACAAACATCTACATTTGCTCCAGAGTTGTGAAGAGGGCTCAGAAACAACAAACAACAAATTTTCTCAGAGATTACACTTAGGGAATTAATGTTCCTTTTTTCTTTTCTTTTTAAAAATTTTTAGGTAGATAATATTAGCAAGATTTTTCTGTTTATCCTTCTGTAAAATATATATACACACATCTATAGTGTGTGTATGTGTGTACCCACATATATATGAATATAACTCACACAAATATAAATACTATTATAGTGCAACAATTATTATATTTTTTAATAATACTTAAGTATTATCATATAATACTCTTAATACAATTTAGATGAAGAAAATTTACATGAGATCTTTCCCTATACATCTAAAAATCCATTAAGAAATTATGGAATTGTATATCTGTGTACATGTTTGTCATATGCCATTGAAAGTAGAGAAGTATTTTTAGCGAGGCATCCTAAAGAAATGAAGCTTCTCAGATGAGCCATCTGTCTGGTGCTTCTTCCTTCTATCCCAATAACTCCCAGGCCAGTTTCAATCCAATTCAATAGTTCACAGATAATGGTGTTCCTATTATTTTTATTAATTATTATTTTCATGAAATGTAAAGGATATAAACCTAAGGCAGCAATGTGATGTGGTCTGCTTCACAGTTTATCAATCGGCATACCACTGCTGAGCATCCAGTCAGCATGGCTGCACTTCAGACCTGACACTTCACACCTCTCACTTGCTCTACTGGAGGCATCAGATGAGAGTCTCTAGGAACTTGGTAGTTATAAGCCATGAAGCTTTGCAGTATCCCAGAAGTTATTTTTATCATTAAAACGATTCAATCCTACATGCCTGTCGAAACCTCCCTGGTAAACCCTCAGCATAACAAATTTCAGTTTACAAACCACATTTTAAATTCCACTGTCAACCCAGGAAAAACATTGTGCAGTATCAGTGCTGATGGACACCTACCTGCAGAGAAAGGGATGGCATCTTTCCAAGCCACGTATGTTCCCATATCCTGTTTAAAGCTGTAGAAACAGTGTACAGTGTTAAATTATATCCATCATTTAATTTTTCTCTAAGAGAAAAAAATGGACAACCTGCCAACATGTCAGACATGTTGCTCTTGGTGGTACCTTGAGACCAATTTTGCTATTCCTGTAGCTGATGCCCTTTCCAGAAGCCAGCGGGAGACTCACACTGAGCCTGCCAGGGCCTCCTGTACCCACTGCAAAAGCTGCTGCCCCCCTCACTTCTCTGCAGCAGGGGCCTGCAGCCTCAGATGAAACCATACAACCCTGAAAGGCACACATCAGTGTGTGATGGAGATAAACTTTGGTCCTCACTGACTGCTATCTTGTCTACAGCACTCTTTTCCCTGGCTCATTTATGTTAGCTTTACATGAAGTACTATAATGCTAGTGTGTATAAATCACTATGGGATGAACTGTGACTCTGACATCTTGAACACAAGGGCCGGTTTTCAACTCAACCCACCCTCATGCCTGAAAGTAATGTGTCTGAAAAGCAAGTTTTGTCTTCTCTTTGAGTTGCAGGAAATGCTTGCAGTGAAAATTCAACTGCAAGCTAGGTCATGGTGTTCTGGGGGAAAAGTAGAATGTGAAAACACAAATACTTTCCAGGCTAAGAATGATTCCACTGATCTATAAAATTATCTTAGTATTAGTCCTGATCTGTCTTACAGTGAGCTCTTTGTGTGTATATGGACATGATAGCTTGACAGAATATTTACTAAGTCCAAGCACATTTTTATTATATTCTTAGCTGCTGAAGAGAGATATCTGCCAGATGCCATGAAGTTATTGACAAGTTAATGCTGGTGGTGGCCAAAAAAGGGCTCACGATGTGCTCTCCAAATTGCCTCCTTCCCAACACCTTCTGTGGAGAAGTCACAGAATTGCAAGGAGAAAGGCAAGCTTATATTCAGTGAGGCAAGGGACTTACATCCAGCTCCAGGGTAAAAATGTGCATGTTCATCCTATATCATGTGAGGCTGGGAGGGAACGGTGCCAGACCTTCAAGTCATTCTGCAGTACAACAGGCAGATTACTCTAATACAAAAAATGTAAACCATGATAAATGGGAGCAGATTTTAGCTATGATAGTCCTTGTAGCCTTCAATGCATGAATTAATTCTTTGATGGCAGTCTGAGATATTTTCATTGTTGACAGACACATTTCTATTCATAGGGATGGTTTTATAAAAATTGATGATATAAATAAAAAAGTATAACAACTAGATTGTCTTTGTTCTCCAATTTAGATTCCCCTAAATGAAACATTTCATTTTGACAGGTCAAAATATTGCATTCCGTTTAAAAACCACTGAAATGCTAGGTTCCAGCTGAATAAAGTAGCTGAGGTCTGCGATGTTTAAAATATATTAGTTTTATTCTATTTACTTATTCTTTAAAGAGACATAAAGCAAAAGAAAACTCAAATACCCTAAATCAGAAAATTTCCAAAACCTAGCCAAAAGAAATCTATCTGTCCATTTTTTAGTGAATTAATTAATTGTCCAAAGAGCATGTGCCTTGTACATACATAGGTCTTCCTTGTGGTGGTTCCAGCTGTGCAGCACAGGACCACCTGGAATAACAATTGAGCTACTAGAATTACTTTTTATTCATATACAGCAGCCAGGATTGGGTCCTATCTACATACAAAGAAACTTTTGCTTTTGGATGTTCCTAGCCAGCAACACCTTTATCGACAGCACAAGCTGCAATTTAAATATTTGAGTTGTGTCTCGTGTCTGTTTAGTGCAAGCATACTGTAATTGACTGGTTCTCTTGATTAAATCTACTGCATGACAGGGAAACCCTATAAAAGAACGCCTGTCTTTAACATTCCAGCTAGATGCTAGAATTTTATACATATTCCTTACTCTAGCCTCCAGTAGAAATCACATTCTTTGAGTTATGGATAGGTCCCAAGGCCAAAGGGAGCCAAATTTCTGTCTTCCATTACCCAATAGGAAATGGGAAAAAATAAATGTATGCTGAGTGGTGCAGTTAGCCAACATCACAGCTGAATCCTTCCCAGTAATTCAACAAAAAAGATTTTGGGGAAGGGTATGTAAAACACCATGATACAAAGCATCTTTCAAGTGTTTTACAAGAGCATAGTCCACTAAATGAAGAAAAGAAACTTGATGGGTAGCTGGTAGCAATATGAAGTGCATCTATTTAAATAAGTATATACTTCTAAAAGATTCCCAACCCCTCTCTCTCCCTTTTTTTTCTTACACACCTTTTAGTGACAAAGCCACCTTTTTATTAAAAAAAAAAAAAAAGCCCTTAAAATGTCTGTTTCGTGCCTTCCAGAGGCAGGGTTTTTTTTCTACTTTTTAATATGATTAATAACTCTAACAGGTATTCTCCAAGCCAAGCAGCTGGGTTATTGCTCAAGAAACAGCTGTTTCATTGCTAAATATATCCTTATTTCCCCAGCCATCAGCTTGCTGAAGCTTTGCTCATTGCTTGCCTTTAAACATTTGCTGATAGTGAGAAAGTCCTGGTACTTAATCATAGCTGGTGCTACAAAAGCCGGAGCTACTTTGGAAAAATAATACACACAGAAAAACATTGGCAGAAGGCTTTTTACTTTGAGGGTGGGGAGATTTTTTTTTTTTTGTTTCAGTGCCACACATTAGGTTGCAACCAGATGTTCGCATTATAGATCCTGCCTGGATTAAAAAAACAAAAAAAACAAAAAAAAAAAAAACAAAAAACCCACCCCTTTTTATTCAAAAATGTCAATATCGTTTAACAGCAAATGTAATATAATTACAGTATTCAATAAACATTTAACAAGACACAGGCATTTTCTGCAGGAAAATATTACCAGAGTGAGCCTTTTAGCAGTTTAGCAGTTAAATTAGTAATTTCTTTTATAACATCTGGTGAGCAGTCTCTAATTTCTGAAGTTTTGGAACAAAAAGACATCGGGCAGATTTTGAGTTATGAATAATTTGCCAGTTGTTTACCTTTATGCCAATCTAATTCTCCCCTGCATAGATGCAATCGAATACATTACAAATGTGTTTTCCATAAAAATCTCTAAAATGAAGGAGGGGGAAGGTATAGAGCAAGTTGAAAGCAACTCTGGCCCTTCACAACCATTCCCATGTCTGTCACTGTCTCGCTCACCTCTCTAGACTCCTCATGGAGGCTCAGGACCCCACTCTGAACTCCCAAAATTCAAGAGTGTCTCTGTGTAGTTACTCAAACCAAAGCAGTTGACTTTAGCGGGAATCTTTCCATAAACCTTGTGGATTTGGGATCAAGTCCAACAATAAGTCCTCATGGCAAGAGGAGTCTCTCTAGAAGTGGGAGAGCAGCGAGGAACCATCTGGGTGGAGGAGGACAGCCTCAGCCACCTGCTAACATACCTCTGGCCAGCCTGGGGACATGACCCCTGGGGTGGGAAGGCTCCTTCCACAAGGAGAAGTTGCCAAAACACTAACCTCTTTCCTGTGCTGAGAGCTCTCCCTGCGTACGGTTGCTCTGTAATATCCCAGTACTGCTTGCTCTGTGTTTTTCCTAATTTGGCTGCAGATCTTGGATCTGTTTGTAGTGACTACACTCCTCTTCACCATTCAACTGCTTGCCTGTATTGCAGGCAGGGCTGCAGCAGTTGCAATGGCAGCCTCCACTGCAGGAGTCCACCATATCCACTATATCCACTCCTATCTACTGTAGGGGTTAGATCTGTCCTGAATTACAGCCACTGTAATCCTCTGTGCTGGATGAAGACTGCCAGCAAGTAACTGATGTAAACTAGTCCTCCACAAACCACATGTTGGAAATGTGTGATAAATTTGTCTATAACTTGTTTATTACCAGAACGTAGTTAATTTATTGCCCCTTATCTTCAATGGGTGAATATTAAAGTTAATAAAAATTACTGTTATCATGTCATCCATCAATATACAAAAGATACAAGATTTTTGTATCTTTTAGATGAAATGTTTAATTATTAGTCTGTTTCTAAATGCCATAATGTTTGTTCTTTGATCCCCAGAATTAAACCTGCAAGATTTTTTAACGTATTCCTAACAGTATTTGTTCCATACATGCTCATGAAACTTCTGCAAAAATTGTCTGAACTGTCCAAAAAAATGGGCTTTCAAAATATCCCTCCTGGTTTTTAAAGTACTGATATTGAAAGGCCTTTTTAGTACACAGTAGGGAATACTTGTTTAAAAATCATCATGGGCTCACCGCACAGAAGAAGATCTAGCAGGTGCTTTTGTTGCATGCTATGGCAAAGCATGGCTGGATCTAATCCGCCATGTGTTCTCCATTCAGTGAAATCAGCTGAGACTGGTGCAAATACAGGCCAGAATATTATCTGATGTAAAGCACAATTGTGAATTTTTAACCTAGCAGATCCTGCCTTTTCTCTGACTGCCTTTCTTTTTTCCCCAAAAGTTCAGAGGAGACACAAATAAATCACAGGGATATTTGTGGGGGTTTTGTGCCTTGCTAGATCAGTGCACTTCCAGTTCCCCTGCAGCTCATGCAAACATAAACAGTCCTAAAAGAGGAAAGAGAGAGAAAAGAAGAAACAGAAGCTTAAGCTAAGCTTTGTTTTGCTCTCAATACCTCACTTCCACATGCGGGAAGTGAGTAAGCTGGGTAATTTCTTCTATAGCCTGCAACTCCAGTACCAGTTACATAGCAAAATGAAATAACATGTTGGCAAATGCCAAGCAGCATCAGTAATTAGAGGCAGTACAAACCATTTTTGCTTCAGGGAACTCAGCCACTTTGAATCAGCAGGGAAAAGCACCCAGAATCCAAAACCTGCGAAGGCACAGTGGGACTGAAGGGCATTTCATGCCTTGTGATGGTAAAGGATCAGTTTTTTGCCCAGTGATAAAAGCGCACAGTCTGTCCAAATTCTGTGCTGCTTTCACTACAGATTTTTCGTGCTCTAAAGACTGTGGTCAGCCCTTTTGCACACTGCAGCTAGTAGGACTCAGCCTTCTCTTGCCTATAGAAGTGTACCTCATTGCTAATTACTAGACCAAGAAAAAGGAATGTAAATGGAAGGAGATAGAGTTTAGAATAAGTAATTCAGTAAGATGGGAGGCATTTTAATGAAGGAGGTGGGTTTTCAGTGGAGTTTTGGTGGTGGTTTTTGTGTTGGTGTTTTTTTTGGTTTTGTTGGTTTTTTTTTTCCATTATTTGGCATTTCTCTGCTGCTTCTTAAAGCAGAGCATATCTGGGATGTGATGTTCTGTGGTAAGTGCTCCATCCAGCTGCAATATAAACAGAGCTTTTTGCTGCACATTCTAAAGCTGTAACATTAAGGAGAATAATGGACGATGCCTTTTGATATCTTTGTGTAAACGAAGAATTTTATTACAGTGAATTACCATGTTAATTTATGAAAAGTAAACAAAACCAAGTGCAAAACTGATTCACTGTATAACCTAACTTTCCTGGTGCCTAATGAGGTGACAGTGATGGAATCAAAACAAATATCTTTATGTTTCGTAAATGTAAGGAAAAATACTTCTGTGTTTAATCACTGCCTGAGTCACTGACAATGCTGGCACACCAACACCACAGGTTTTAAAGTAAATTAAAGTCACTTTGTCTAGTGGCCGAGGATACAGGCAAACTCACTGTGGACCACCATGGGTTGTATGATAACAAGGATGCAGGGAAACAGCAGATAAGACTCAGGAGTTCACACCAGTGAACTTACACATCTACCTTCCCCTGGGATTATTCCCCCATTAATCTATAAACTATTGCAGAAACAAAACCGTGGAAAACACTTCATACTAAGTGTCTCCCTTGGGCCAAAATTTTCCATTGGCTTCCAAGGTTTTTTTTTCTGGAAGAAGACACTGAAACCTAGGCCCCTGGACGACAAGCGCTATCACTACCTGTAACACATTATCACTCTCGAGCCATCAAGTTTCTTCCCGTGACAGTATGAACTAGGTGCAGGTCCCTTCAGAAAGCTATATGATCACAGGAAAAGTTCTAACCCAGGGTGAATCTTTAATAAAACACTGTCCAGACCTCTCTGGGACAACTTGGATGGATCTCTTGCTCTTTACATGTATTCTCTCAGGCACTCAAGGGGTGTATGCATATTTGCTGTTTACACAAGACTGCTGTTGCAGTCTGAGTGTCTGTAATAGTATAATCGACAGGTAATCATGTGCTGGTGTATCCCCTCCTAAGAGTGCCAGAGGAGGAGATTCCACCACAGCTGCACGCTGGAGAGTGGTTCTTAGGAGCTGGTAAACTTGGTTCTCTGTAACCAGCTCCTGTGCAAGTCACACTGATGCACAGTCATGCAAAGCAATAGGAAAAGCAATACCATATCAAGGGGTAAACTACAGCCGGCTGAAGTTATTATGGGTCTGAGAGATGTGACACGCAACTGGTTTAGGTTTTGTGTCTGTGGCTTGGATCTTTATGCTGATAAAAACTGACTAGAGAGCAGCCATTTTTGTCCCGTACCTCTTAAGAGCTCTTTTAGGAAAAAGGACAGAAGGCACAGCTTCCCTTAGAAACTCTCTCTTTTTTCCTCTCTTATTTCACAATAGAAACATTTGCAGTGAAAGTGACTTTTTTAATATGGAAACAGAGAAACTTGGGGATCCCTGACAGAGTTGGGTATGGCAATTCCAGTAGCCCTCTACAGAGACAAAGATAAATAATGTACCAAAAACTGGCAGTTGGCAGTTGGCAGCAATGATGAAAATAAAACTGGGAAAGAGGTCACTTGTCACTGTCCATACATTTCTTAAGATAATTAGGAATCCAGGGTGTTGGCTAGATGTTAACAGTCAGGCCCTTGGACTGAGCTTATTCTGGTGCTGCCAAGACATAATCACTCTAACATCCTGGACAGCCTAACCCTGCCTCCTTTATAATAAGCTCCCATTTAGGAAACCATTTATAGATAAAATAAAGGAAAATTATCATGCTCATTTTATATTCCTGAAGAAAGAAAAAGCAAAGTAAATTAAGTCCAATTTGCTTGGACTTTTGAACATGCACAGATTTGGATATAAGCTATGGAGCAGACGTAGAATGTTGTAGCCTTTATAGTCAATATTTTATTAAATTTTTCCTTGTAAATTTTGCTGTGTCTTTATTGCATTCATTCAATAATAGGAGAGCTTTCCTATAGCTAATTCTATGCCTTGAATTTTCCCTTCTTGTTAACCTGTGACTGCAGTCTAATGGATAGTGTCTGCCATACAATACAATATGGGTAGATTCAGGTACCAAGGTGACTGTATTTTTTTATTAAAATACCTTTTTATATGCTCAGTCTCAAACTGATGACTGCATTTGCAACACCTAATTGCCACCAGTATCCACAAATACTTTGCATTTAATGAAAATATCAAACCAAGTTCCTTATTTCAGTTGAAGCAGCAGGTTGTATTACGCAGTGTAAAATCCCATTTTATGAAATTTCATAGAAGTACAGATATAACTTTGCACTCTCCATTCTTGTTTGAACTTTATACTCTTTATATTGCAGGGCTTTATTAATTTTTTTCATTGTAAGTCTCAAAATATTTCTGTTGCATCAGGGAACTAGGCAGCCCCATTGTGGCTAATTTAACACCTGTAAATTGCCATGGCTACCAACCAAACACTTTCTAGCTTTATAAGGTAAGTATCTATTTCATGTTTTAAAATAGTGGTAGATTTGGTTCCAGTGGTTGTATCTTTTATTAAAAATTCTATTAAGTTTATTCATCAACACCATCAGGGATCACTAGGAGCACTCAATTTCTCACACTTTCTAAGGCCAGGAGGGAATCACCTCAGTCAGCCAAAGCTGACCTTCTTCATACCGTATCGCATAGATCATCACTTAATAATGTCTGAACTGGATTTTTTTAAAGATCCAAACCACTTTTGCTGCTTACAAGAGCAAACAAGATATAACAGTTGTGCTATTTGAAGACTTGGCTAAAACGAGGAGCAGAGAGAACCATGTCATCTTTGGTTCTGCCCTTCACTTTCCTCACAGCACAGCTTCACCAGATGTGATTTTTGGTAAAACCTAACAAGGACCTGAAGGTCACCTTTCTTACATGCAGCCACATCCTCTCCTACTCAATTGTACTGCTAACGCAGCTTTAGACTTGCTTAAGGTGAAGAGCCTTGTCTGCATCAGGTATGAAATGTCATGGTATTTACAGCCTACAGCCTAATGAAAGGCATAACTCATGGATTTTAGATTACCTTATAAAGCAAAATCAAATCATAGCAATACAATCCAAAGATTATAATTCTTCAAACTCCAAGCACAGGAAGATGCCATAAACCCAGAATTTTTACTGCCCAAAGATATCCTTTATATCTGTGCAATGTGAGTGCAATGTCCCATAAGTGATGTCTGAAATGTGAAGTGAGTAAACTCTTAATAACCAAGGTGGAACCCATCAGCTGGGAGACCTGGCGAAGTTGAACCCAAAGGGCCTCAGTTTCATCCTTATTCAGTACAAATTATACCACAAGAAGACAACGAACCTTCATAACTTGCAGGAACTGGGAGCCTGTCTCCATCTCTTAAGCAAACAATAAAAAAAAAAAAAAAAAGTTACAGCTGCCAGTAAACAAGCTTTTCTAATTCAGTTATTTAAATAGCTTTGGGCCACATTCTAGATAACACCATTGATTGAGTTCATTACTGCAGAAACACTTGGTATAAAGTGTTAGTATAAAACTGGTGAGAAGGCATGAAGACAACTGAAAGGGCAGAACTGCATCAAAAAACCCTAATGTGGTGTTTTCGCTGCTCTTCTTGAATAGTTTTACACCTCTGTGGGTACATATATATGGTCCTGCTCCTCTCCCTCTCAAAGTCTGGCAGCCTCACTCTAGAGACAGCTACACTGCTGTAACTGGCGGTGGTACTTGCAGGGTGAATACAAAGCATCCTAGAGCACCTTGGTCAGGGAATGGGAGAGCACACAAGAAGTGGGTAGCACTCCATATAGGCACATGTGCCAAACACTTTAAGCTTTCCAGTGGCATCAGCAAGGGGGTGGTAACCTAACTTGAGCTTACATGGGCTGAGAAAGAGTAGTTCCGGATCAGAGTCTGCAGCTTGAGCCCATCGCTGCCTTGCTATAATGGCTTCTCTGTCAGACAGACAACTGTGGCAAGCACGGAAGCTCAGCACAGAAATCAGGTAACTTTGGGGCTGAAGTTCTAACACAATTAGAAGTTTCATATGAAAAATGCAGAGATTTTGCAAATGGCCCACTAGGAGAAGGTTGTAACATAGCCAGATATGTTTATTTCACCCTCCTAATTTAGTGGGAATTGGTCAGAAAGGTCTCATGAAAAATATACAACACAAAAAAAGAGGAAAAGAGTTTGGAATACATTGAAAGGAGAAATAAGAATGTGGGAATACAAGTGCACTGAGCTCTTTGATCATGAATCCAGTAGGAACGTTACTTATCTTTATATCTGTGACAAGACTGTGGGATTTCCTTTTCAGCAAGTCCCTTCAAAAGTAGGAGACTGTGACATTAGAAATTGTCACCGCTAGCTCAGATAAGGAAGGCCTCCTTACATATACTCTACATATCTTGGCAACCCTGAATGGAAATCAAAAAAAGAACAGGGAGATGCTTTTTGCAAGGACACATAATATGCTGCTGTTGTGCTCATCAATGCAACTCTTCAGTTTAGCTCTACAGATTTTCCGTATTATAATCAAAACTAAAAACCTAATTCTTCTTTCACTTATACACACATCTTGTAAGTTACATGGCAAATCCACTGAGACTAAAACCAAGTATTATATGCATAAGAGGTGTTCACATCCTGGGTACCAAAGCAGGACTGGATCTGCAAGCACCTGAATAGTATCAGCACGATATAACACCCAGGGTAATTTGAATCATTCCTCACTCAGGCAAAAAAAAAAATAATAAAAATCAGATCCTTTTTTTACGACTGCTCAAAATATATCCATAGAACAAATCTTAGTATCAAGACGTATTAATCATCTCACTTCTTTCTACATTTCCTCTCTTCTTTTGTATTTCTTCTTCCTTGCTCTAACTGTTACTCTGTCTCCTTTTCTGGGCACCAAGTGTCTGATTCAAGGACCTTGCAGTGATTTGGACCTCTCAAAAATCAGTTTGTTTCTTTTGAAAGATTTCCACTGACAGAGTCTCCTTTGTCCTCTTATAAAAACCAAAACCAATACCTGTTGAAACCCCAAAAAGCTTTTCTTTTGAAGTCAAAAAGGTTTGGTGTGCTGAAAAGCAACAAATATTTGGTTTTGCTGTGTTTTCAAAGAAAACCTGATTAAGAGTTTATGTAATAGCAACTCTTAAGAGCAGGCATGTAATTACATTGCTACCTTCTCCGTGACACAGTTTGGAGACATTTCTTTTAAATATTTTTTCTTTGCATATATTGAAACCATTTTTAAAATGTTTTTAAAGCTTTTTTTTTTTTTTTTTTTTTTTTTTT
>NW_020799095.1:63138103-63213705 GCF_003259725.1 Athene cunicularia
GGCGGGCGGCGGGAGGGCCGAGGCGGGCCCGGGAGCGGGCGGGCGGCCGCCAGGGGTCAGGCGAGACCGGCGCGGGAAGCCCTGGCGGCCCGGCGGGCGGCGGCCGCCTGTGAGAGCCGCCAGAAGCCGTCCCTCCGCTCTGAAAATGGGGTTAAGGCGTTCCGACGGGGACGGCTCGGGCTGCGGCGTGCACGGGGACACCGGCGGGGAGCACGCACGCCGCCCTTTTCATTCTCTCCTGCATCTGTGCAGCAACCCAGGAGCTGAGCGGATCCGCTCACAGGGGTTTCAGTTTGTGCTCAACGTGATTGCAACCTGATCCGGAAGGCACGGCAGGTTTCAGTTTTGATCTTCAGATTTCCCCGAGAGACTCATTTCAGGCTGTTTCTTCGGGTCGAACGGGGACCGAAGCAGCACCACCGGCCAGCACATCTGTTGTGTGGGGAATGTGTCTCTATGTTCAAAAACGGATCTAGAAATGATGGCTATAGTGGGTCCAAAAAGTTACCCAGAAATTATGGCTATAGTAGGTCCAAAAATTTATGCAGAAATTATAGGTAGAGCGGGTCCAAAAACTTATCCAGAAGTTATGGATAGAGTAGTACCAGGCAAAACATCTGAGCTTCTTTTAATTCAGTTCACATATAGCTCGCTTTGTTTCAGATCAAATGCTTCACTGAACTAAAACTAAAAAAGAAACACAGCTAGCCAAACAGCCAGAGATCACAACCCTACAATAACAACCCGGGACACTCACACAATAGAAAAGAAAAGCTGCTGCAGCAGCAAGGAAACAGACTTCAGCCTCAAGCTTCCAGGGGGGTTAAAACAATAGCGAGTTAAACATGCAACTTTGTGTAATTGGAAAATATCTTGGGTTTATATTCCCTGAGAAGTTGCAGAATTAGACTACAGAAATCGTGTATTCTAACTGAACCTGCATTAGGAACCCTGGGTTTCTTTGCATGTGGAGACAAGATTTTTCCAATGCTAATTCAAGGACAGGATCTGAAATTAGGAAGAATGCTTATGCACACACACTAGAACCCAGGAAAGTCCCTGAGACCGAAAAAAATAAACCCACATGTATTTAAGCACTTTCCTGAACTAGAGCCAGTGTTTGTGGTAATAATTAGGGCATTTTAATAATCAGGATATTTTAATTAATATTCAGCTAGTTTTCCTTTTCATGTAAAGAAAATACATGCTTATAAACATACCACCACATATATTTTTTTATGCCTTACATAATTTTTTAAAGGAGGGATTTATTTCCTAACAATTTTTAATCAGAACAAATACAATAATACAGTTAATACTTGTGCTAGTGTAGCAAATTGAAAAAATAAATGCAACAACAACAAAAAAAAGATTTTTGTAATTTTCTGACCAGCTCTAGAATTGTTTACGCTTGGAAAAAACAATTTACTTGCACGTTTTACCATAACTTAGAACATTTATATATTCCCTCCTGCTGTGATACAAATTGTTCTTATTATTAAATACAACAGCACTGTAAATACAATAAGACTTTTGCAATATAACGACCGTTTCCACATCCAACCATTTTTTTCCTGCTCACAGTTATAACAGCTACTAACTCCAAATATAACATTGCTTGCTATACAGCTTGTTTGTACAGGATGAAGCAATAGCATATCTGTCTCAAACACAGCTATAACTTTATTCTGTCTGAGCTAGAAAACTAGTCATATAATTGTTGTAGAACTATTTACTTTAATGTTGGAGATAACAAAAGATGACCTCCAGATTATGAAGTTCTGTCTTTGTGAGGGCTCATAAAATGGCTGGAATTCAGAAACATTTCTGCCTCTTCCCCAGGAGTGATGGTTGTGATGTAAGCTTGAGTCAGACCATGCTATGTCCAGAATTTCTAAACATGCAGAAGATGATTGGAGAAAAGTCACAGCCATAATTCTATCAATGTAGCAATTGCCAATGTAAAGACAGGGTTAGTTGGATCAGGCTGAAATTGGGCATAAATTCAAAGCTAACACTAAGTAGATTAAAGAGTGGGGTGACATCATTTGTAAGAGTTACATCCAGCTCACTGTAATATTTGCAAATTCAAACTTCCTCAGCATCCATTCCCCATTTGACATGTCTGTATATGTATGTGTGTGGACATTTATGTTCTACAGAGCTATAGAATTAAAGGCAGTGAATATCTTCTTTCAAATTTCCAGAACAACACTACCTTTAGATTTCTTGACCCCTGCAGAAAATGCAGGCATCTCATGCTCTAGCCCGCGAGACTTTGAAATACTGCCCCATTTCTCTAATGTCCTGGGAGCATTGCTTGCTCTAAATCTTTGATACTAGGAGCAATGTTGGGAAACCAAGTTCTAGGTTATATTTTCCTAGAAGAGGCTAAGCCAGGTCAGTGGAGTTGCGCTGATTAATACTAGCAAGTGGGTTGGCTCATATAGGTTCCCAGTCAAAGTGGTATTTTTCATACAGCTGTAGCCTTTTTTACATCAAAGCCAAGGGACACAACCAGAATACCTTTAGAAGGATGTGTTTCATGGGAAGTTTCAAAACTTTATTTGGAATCATTGTTTGCATAAGAAATTGCTCAAAATTGAGAAACTTTTCAAATAAAGTTAAGTAGACTTTGTATTTTGGAGTACTGGAGCCAGAGTCGAAACTTGTGTCAGAGCAAGATTTCAACAAGGCTACTGCGCACAGGGTTTGTAACAGGGTTCTGAGGCAGCTGAACGGTTGAAGAAGAAAGTTTGTTTTTCTTATTTTAACTGCTTGGTCACAGCAGCGCTGTGAGGGTAGAGCACATCCTATCTGCTGCCTGCCATGTGCCTCTATTTCCAAACACAGTACAAGACAACGTCAGTCGTTACTGGCAGAAATTATGAGATTTTTCTTCTACTGGAGAGCTCGGTTGGCTCTTCTCCACACTGCTCTCTGCTTTCAACTCTCTTGCACCTTCCCTCTCAGACCTCAGCTCCCTTAACCCTTTCTTCCACACCTAGCACTGCTCCTGTTCCTTGTAACATTCCCCTCCTGTTACAGCTTGTTGCAAACAGGAGGTGGTGAGGAAAGAGAAGGTACCTCCAAAACTTTCAAAAAGAAAATATCCAGTCAAGGTCTGAAGTGGAAAATTTCAGCCAATTCTACTCTCTTTTTTGCTCAAGACAACAGCACAGGTGACCCAAAGCTTTCAGGAGGTGAGAGAAGCGCACAGTGTGCTGATAGCAACACATGCATGCATAAATATACAGACATATGTGCATGCATTTAAAAAAAGCTACTGGTTTACTTCTGTCCCTTCCTTTGCTGTGGTCAGTGCTCCTAGCTGCATTCCTCAGATTGACCTCTGCTTACCAGCATCCCAATGAAGAGACCCTCTCTCTGTGGCTGCCCAGGGCTGGGGTAAAGAGCTGTGCCTTTATCCAGTCAGTCTGGACTTTGGGAAGGGAAGGTGGCACTAGTGTTTGAGGAGCACATCAGTAGGGCTGAGGCATGAATCCCTACCAAAGAGGACACTACAGCATGTACATGGTGACTGCTGGTGTGTTTGTTGCATTACAACTGCTGCCCAGGAATCCCAGCGAGAGATCTGTACTTCTGCAGAGAACTAGAAAATGACCAAGAGCTGAGCTATGAAGATCAAAGGCAAACAGCATTCATGTGAGCGTGGTTGCTCAGACAGACCAAGAATAGCAAAGCCATGTTGCTACTGGAGCATGAAGCAACTCCAAGGGACTTAACAGCTGTCAGTGCAACAGGCTGGGAGGTTCTGCCAGGAAGCCAGATGTTGTTGAGGAAACATATCCAGTACAGCTCAGCATCTGGGACCCATGATTACCACTGAAATGGAGGAAAGCACTGCAATGTGGTGAAAAAAGGCTTTCAGGGCTGTACCCCACCCTTTTTTACAATTAATTGAGAAACATTCTTGGAAAGCTGTAGTGCTAGAAAGGGCAAGTCTTAGAACATGACTGAAGACTAACTTAAGCATGTTATTTATATATTTACAAAAACATGTGTGTCTTATTAAGGCTTTTTATTCTTATTTCTTATGAGACCATTGTTTGAGAGCTAGGAAATATACACTGAAATTAAACCACTCACTAATATTTATATTTTATTTATAGTATGATGTATATGAGTGTGTAGAAGTTTTCCTATATGTGATAAGTCTGTGCCTGAACCTGCTCCCAGTTAAATCCAGGCAAAACTCCCATTAACATTAATAGGAGGAGAACCTGACGTAGTAAGGGTCAGTAAGACTTTGCCTGAGCACAGCAGGCCCTGAGTCCAAAGGATGACCGAGCTCTTGGAAGCTTGTTCAATTCCCGTTCACCTTAATATGGTGATAAATCACTTACTATCCTAAGTCAGCTTCAAGGGAGCTTGTATCCTCTCATGCATATTTGTGCCTGACTGAAATCAGAGGTAATGTGTTGGTACATTAGGAGTCGAGTTTGCTAGATTTCTTTTTTCCAGTTTCTGTTTTATACATTAAAGGCAGAAGTTTTCAGAAGTGCCAGCTCTTTTTTTGCTGTTTTCTGGGAAAGATCTGATTCTTGAAAGCATTCTGCGTTTGCTGTTTCTATTAAATCTTCCTGCAATGAATGGTCAGTAGCTCTAAAAGACTCTCAGACTCAGACTGAACAAAGTAGGAGGCATCTACATGCTCCTCTTATAAAAAAAAAAAAAAAGACGTAGAAAACAACAACCTGATTGAACAAACTCCATACCCATACCTAAAATCTTAATAAACCCTTCCTGTTCACCCAAGTGCTTCAGCACATGCTGAAGTGCTTTGCTGAGAAATTCATGTGTCTAATGCTAAGTACCTCTCAAGGTGCTTCGGTGGTGGATGCTCAAGCTGAGCTCCCAGAAGGTGCAGTCCACCTCTCCAAGGTGGGCATGGTACCATGTGTAGCTTCCCAGCCTCAGTGCCTGAATGATGTTGCAAAGACCACTGAACTAGCAAAAGAACTTACTGTTTTTTCACCCCGAATTTACAAGGCACCATATGAACCCAGACAAACCATGCCACAATGCCCTCTGATTTGCACTTTGAATAGCTATCTGTGACAGTGCTAAATAGATGAAAAGCGTTATTAAAAGCAAGAGGAGTGAATTCTGCTGTGCTGGCATTTCTGATGCTTTCATACGGGTGGGACATTATGGCACGGCATGCAACAGTTCCTATCAAGAATGACAAGCACAGATTTGCTGGGGAAAAGGGAAAGGGCAGGAGGGAAGAGCCTCTGCCCTCTTCAGGTGGAGCCAACCAGAGCAAAATTCACACCAGATGATGTGGTTGCCTGTCCAGTCCCAGTTACAGTGGGAAAGGAGAGCTTGAAAGTGCCACTGTGGGGAGTTCTGCAGCACAAGAATGGGGTAGCGAGTTGTCTGCCCTGTGGCAGTTTAATTTGGTATTAACTCTAACAAAATAGGGTTCTATGTAAAATTAAAGAAATAAATAAAGACTATGTGAGAGTATGAAAAAAGTCAGGTTTTTATTTTAATTTTACCCAAGACAGCTTGTATTAATTCAGACAGCCTGGGTCTTTATTATTTGAGAGCTGAAGTGAAACCGGGAGTAAGCCCTGAGGATCATTTCAGAGGGTTAGTATCTTAGATGGGAAACAGGAAAATAGCACTAAAATATTGACTAAGATATTGGCTATGAATATCTAGCTAGTCAGCAGCTCATAGCCCATGGACAGGTAGAAATTCTTGCTGGTAGAAATAAAGACCTGCCATCCTTGAAATTTTGTGTTATAGGTCCTGAACTGCTGGGTTTTTATGAAGCACCATGGCTTCTAAGAGATAATCTATGATTAAAACATTGGTGTTTCTTGAAGAGATGCCTTTAATGCCAAGGTTAGACTAGAGACTACCACATACGATGCATATTTCATCAATACAGCCCTGGCCACAGTGGAGAACTTGAATGCGTCCTCCTTTGTAACTGCAACTAGAGAAGCATACGCTCTAATCATAATTATAAATAATAGTAGTTTAAAAAACACTAAGAATAGCTTCCTTCCATTATTTCAACATTTATTCCAAACTGATACATTGAAAGTTCTCTGTCTCATATCTTATTTAAGCTAGCAGAATGCTTTGTATGGCCATTCTTCCAGATCTTATGATTACATTTCCAGACACTCCAAAATTACTCTTCTGGCTCACATGAGTTTTAAGGAAAGCTTGAGTAGCAAGAAGGAGGAATTCAAAATAGTGCCCTTCAGAGACATTCAAATATTTTAAAATTATAAAAACAGGGCAGTGACTTTTTCCAAGTTGTGCCTCTAGACCTTGATACATTTTATCTCCTCAGATGGTTTCTACTCAGTATTTATCAGGGCTTCCAATTATTAGAATCTGAATTTGGAGCAACTTTAAAATATGGTATGTAATAGGATCTATAAAGTAGGTTAGCTTATTTTTTATTTTTTAACCCAAAAATGTTTTGGCCTCCATAATCTGTGCTTGGAAAACATTTTGGGCTAGATGCAGTTGGCTCACTCCATAGGCACGTTTCATACAAGCAGACTTACAAGCCAGCCATGTATAACTAGGACTCATAATAGCCTTCAGCTTTCAAAACACTAACCTCAACCCAGGGAGCGAATGGAGTCACCCTGCTTGCAGGGAGGGAACCTAACATAAACACTCATGAATAGCTTTGATACTTTCCAGTTTCTGGACACTGACAGCACAGAAGGAAAAATGTATTGAACCTTTATTCACAATGGACCCCTGATTTTGGGATCTGTATTGATGAGGATAGAAGGCAGAATATGTTCTTTTGTTTTGCTTTTTGGGAAGGGAGAATCAACACTGAAGTTTGATTTTGTTAAACGGGGGAATATCACTCCTGCTCTTCAGGAGTGATGCTCACACTATAACCTCATGATATTCGAGTTCCAACACAGGCTTATTTTTGACTCGCACTCAGAGGAAACTCTGAGTATACATACTATCAGTTGAGCAGCTGGCCTTGGTGCCCACTTATGCCCTTCATTGACTGGGGATATGTTCAAGGACAACCCAAAGAAACACTGCTTTTGTTCTTACTTCCAAACACTTGCAAGGGGTCCAGATACACCACAAAAGGACCATATAGGCACCAGAATGAATGCATGAGGGAATGGACTATAGCAAACCATAAAATTGGGCAATGTTTTCAGGAAAAGCTTTGTTCATGTGGGCAGTAGTCATTATTCCAGAGGTTCTTTTTTAAAAAACAACATAAGCAAAGCAATGGAGTTGATATAGCACTTCCTATTTTGAAGTATCACAGAACATCCCACAAAATAAACAGCCCTTAGACTGCTGACAGGCAACTCAGAGTATGACAGCCAGTCTGACTGAAGGCAGAGAGGTTGGATTTGTTACAGAAAACAGCTACTGCTTTAAGATCAGTCCATCAGAAACCCTCTGTTGACCTAATTCTGCTTCCACTGAAGTTGATGGGAGCCTTTGGTAGACTTCAAAGTCACCAGAATAAATCTAAACATAAATTTACCCTCTGAAATCCCATTAATTGTGACCATGTTTTACAAAAAAGGATTTTACTCTTTATACCAAGGCATCTGCATAGAACTTAGGGAATCCAATACTGGACAAGCTGAAACACATATTTATATTACATAGCATCTGGGCTTAATGTAAAAAGTACATCACAGCAGACTAAAACAGTACAATCACAAAAGGCCCCTAATCTAACCTAGCACCTTCCCTACACATAAGTTGATATTTACAAAAAGATCAGATTAGAGAAATGAGTACAAATGTCCTAAGTTGCCTTTGTTGAACTGAAACTTTTTTGAGGCTTTGAAAATTTGCGGCCAGAAGGCAACATGATCATCAACCACAGCACCTTCCTGCAAAACCCCAACCCTAGGACTGTGTTCCACCATTTTGCTATTAAATTTGTGGTAGAAATAGAGAGTTTAAGACATTGCAGTGAGCAATTGCAATGTTAAAAACATATTTGTTTTCCTTGAAATGAAGCTACAAAGCAAAGAGCCTTTTGCATTACTGATTGCAAAGAGCCTTAATACTCTTTTCAACATACTACCTTTATGACATTTAGTATTGACCAGATCAAAAAGTAAATTAACAAAGAATACACCTACTGTACGAGACAACATGGTAAGATCTTTTTAAAAGAGGCACAAGCTGTTTCTACCTGTTCTTCTTTAATGTTCATATCTGAAAGGAAAAATCAAAAAGAGAAATAGCTTGCCATTTTACTTCCCATTTCAAAATTGCGACTTCAAGA
Source organism: Athene cunicularia (assembly GCF_003259725.1). Lineage (NCBI taxonomy): Eukaryota > Metazoa > Chordata > Aves > Strigiformes > Strigidae > Athene > Athene cunicularia. The sequence continues at coordinate 63,146,391 of NW_020799095.1, forward strand.
TATTTTAGAAATTAATATTTCTGCACGTTTTCTGACAAAAAAAAAAATCTTTGATTCATATATTCCACAGATGTTAAACTGTGATTGCTAATACTATTCATTGTAAAATTACAAACTGCTTTTGATCCTTAATATGATTTAACAATTTTGACCTATGCATGTCCCTTTATGTGAAAGACACTAGCATTGAACTGAGTTAAAGTAAAAAGATCTTCTATAGTGCTTTTTTGAAATGATGTGTCTTTTTTAAAACAATAGTTAACAAAGAAATATATTTAAATAAATAGAAGTAATAAAAATTTAACTGAAATTTACACACTGATTCAGATCAGGCAGGTTTGTCTCAGAGGTAACTGGATTCCCATGGCTTTAAGTAGATTTCAAGATTGAATTCTGTGTAATTGGAATCTTTTGTGATAAGACCCAGACTTTCACTTGCTTTTATTCCCTTATAAATTGCTACAGTTGATTAAAGTATATTTCAAACTCCCCAAATATTTCCATTAAAGGTTCTTTGTTTTCATGGAACATTCTTTTGGGAATGCCAAACCTCCAATTATACCTGAATGATCTGGATCAGGCAGCTTTTTAATGTTTCTTTGGGCACCTATCTATAAAGTCCTTAGCATTTACCTGCAACTCACTCTAAGGCTTCATGAGCCATATGGTGGGGGCACCAAAATATTGAACAGTCAAACCTATATTTCTGATACAGCAGTGGAGCAGAAGGCAAGGTTTAAACCCCGAATGGTGAACACACTTTTCAGGAAGCTACAGGGCTATTTTGGTCAAAATGATGAGGAAATTCTATAACACCAACCTATTTTACAAAGTCCCATTAGATCATGCAACCTTTTTGGCTCCTAAGAACAAACCTACAGAAAAGAATCTCAATTACCTTCAGATGAATGTGCTTTTGAGGGCAGTATTTATAAATATACTATTGGACTAAGATGCTGGCAGATTTACGTGTTGAATGCAATTCTGCATTTTGGTAGAAGGTGAAGATGAGCATCTCCTGTCTTGGAAACAGCAGCTATTCTGTAAGCACAGGAACAGCTTTTCTCAAGATGCGTTCTGGATAACAGGAAGAAACCTCAGATCCCCAAGACTCCTGATTTTTTATTAGAAGACATGCATTCATTTCAACCTGTATATCAATAGCATGACAGACATGATTTGCCTGAATGATGAAAGAAGATTGATATTTCTAAATTACACATTATGGTGAAATTGCTATAGGCTATCTTGAGGTTTTAATATATTTCTGAACTGCAATCTTAAAGACGCTCTGGCAATGCCAGGAAAAAAAAAAATTACAGAGAAACTTAAAAATACTTTGAATATTTTATCCTTACAGCTCAGGAGACATTAAATGTGACTCTTTGTTATTACTGAAATATTTGAAAAATATTAATAAAATATTTAATATTGAATAAAATATTGCAAGAACTTAATAATGAAACTGACAAAAATTACACTGCATGGTTGAAAAGAAATGGAGGTTAATTGTTTTACATTAACTCTGGTTCATTTTCCCCCAGATTTCTACAAAAGTCTGCTGGCATGATGCAGAGGCAGTTTAAAAGTGCATGGAAAACAGATAAGAAAGAGAGCAGCAATTACTACAGTAAAATTTTAAAGTGGGAAAATCTTATTTGTGCTGGATTCTAAGGCTATGTCAAGACTGCTAAATAAATCAGGTCCAGGGAGTATTCCTGGCCTGAAGACCAGTCTGACTACATCTACAGTACTTGGCCTTGGTTGTTGCTACCACCCCACCTTTATCCTTTACATTGTGCATTGGCGGTTCTAAGACATAGTTACAATTTTAGTGTGTTTTTTCAGCTCAGTATGCCTGAAATAACGTGCAGGTCCACCAGAATGGTAGTTTCATCATATAAATCTGATGCATGTGTTGCTTGAGGAGACAAAGGTGTTGGAAACTGCAAAGCTTACTGGAACTCAGAGGTCTGTCCTGGCAAGAAGCATCTAAACTTGGTTCAGTCTTACCTATACTCCCTATCAGAAATGGTTTCTGGTCTATGCTTTCCCTATGCCACATCCAGGCACTGCCTTAGAGACCACCACTTGGCAAAGGCCAATATAACCAGGGGTCATTCTCAAAATTAAGCAGCACAGATTCTTGTTAGTCAGTGCTCAAACGCACTCCCTTGGACCAATTTTATTTAACAAAAGAGACACAGCCCAAATTACTAAGGGATCTTTACCACACTCACAAGAACTGTGGGTTGTGATACAGGTCAAAAAAACATTTACAGAATGCAAACTTAGCTTTCTCTGCAATTTTGTTACTGTTATGGCCCACCTCCAAGGAAGACACAATCAGCTGTGTGTGAAGGAGGCCACATGCTCTGGGACAAGGGGAAGGAAAGGGGCCACCCAGCCGGGATGCATTCCTGACTTTACCCCTGCCCTGCTCTGTGACTGCCTGACGCAGCTTCTGCCACAATTTTTCCACCTGTAAAGACATATGATGATCCTATCTAAAGAGATTGGAGAAGGGGTTGGCGCTGTTTCATGATGTAAAGAATAACGGGATTAAAAAGGAAGCTCTAGAGGTTTTAACATTTAAATGGTATTTGTTATCAGGGAAAAAATTAAAACAGATGGTAATTTGCTTTCCGGAAGCACTGTATTTAGGAGTCTCTTGGCTTTTGCATTCACGTATGGAGCAACCTTTCATCTCTTGAGGAAGGGAGAGAGAAGTCGCACCTTCTATTGGTCCTCTTTTTTTATGCCCATATATCTATCTTGAAATATTTAAACTTTATTTCTTTTTTGAACAGCTGGTGAGCTAGTATTGTCTCACCTAAAAAGCCATTCTTTGTTTTTTGTTGTACCTCTTTAGGGTGAAAATGCCTGCTTAGTCACCAATTAGTGTTTAAACATTAAGAGGAAAATTTGAGAGCTTAGTTGGAAAGAGACACCAATAGAATAAAATGACTCAGAACTATCCTCAGAGTTGATTCTGATTATGCAACTTAAAGCATGTCACATTGCTTAACAGTTTTGAAAGGTATTTAAACTCATAGTTCCAATCAAAAGCAGTAGCTTCAAAATAAATTCCTTCAAAAATTAGGACTTCCACCCAACTAAACATAGATACCAAATTCAGATATGTGTTCTAAAATAAATCTTGATTTTTTTTCCACATTAACTGAGGTTAGTACAAGTTATGCGACTGTAAACAAAAGAAGAATTTCACATAAAATTTCTGTATGTTGTGGTTAAATCCACAGTTATTCTCTAAAATTAAGTGTAATTCCTCACTATGAATAACACCTATAAGGAAACAGAAAGGCATAAACTTCTTCAAAGAAGTCAGAGATTAATTATACTTAGTGCTGCCAAAGTATAATGTTAGGAGTCCTTTACTCCATTCAAAATATAGCTTTTCAGCTTAAAAATGACTAATGAAACAGAATAACTGCTATACTGAAAAAATATATCTCCTAAACCAGATGTGATACGACTTCACTATGGTCAGAAAATGGTGTGCAAATAAAGTGGTTAAAAGTACATCTTTGGCTACTATTATGTATTTTCATTTAGAAGTATCTTTTACTCCAGTTGCTTATGAGAAGTTTGGCCTGTCTGTTTTTTTTCAAGGAGCACTGGAGAAGACCAAGGTATGATTCAGTAGTTTAATCACCCCTAAACTGAAGGGACGTGAAAAAAGGTACAACATAATTTTCTCCTGAATGTGGACTGCATAGCACCTCCTCCGTACCTTCATCCTTGTCTGTCTGGAGTGGTTTGACCTTCAAATTTTCTGGGACTCTAAATGCTGGACTTCCTGAGCTTCTCTGTGGAAGAAGTAAGGTTCACGGAGGCACCGTAAATATTGCAAAACACACTTTCTGGGAACTTTCACCTCAAGGCAGCCCATCAGAGGGATACAGACACACCTCTTCACTTCTGATTGCTGAGTGGACAGAAAGAGGACCTGAAGACTTGTGGAGTTAGAACAAGCTGCTGCAGGCAGAGCTGTTCCCTCTTTCTACCTCAATGATCTGTAGTTTCTAGGAGAAACTTTCTGACCACCCCATGAGCTGGAACATGAGCCAGACTGGCCTTTTTGGGCAGTCTCAGCGCTGTGATTGGTAAGGATTTCTGCTTGCCCTTGGGTTGCCCCATAGTGCAGTTTAGGCATATTCTGCAGAGTTACAAGCTGGTGGGGGCATGCATACATACAACAACTCATGGGATATTCCATGCTTTATCCCATTTCCCGTTCCAGGCTGCCCCAGCTGATGAAGGGCTGTTGAGGTGAGGGTCATGTGTCACCTTCTTCCCAGCTACCTAGTGGTAGAACAGCCCCTCCCTCCAACAGGTTTATCTGTAATGATCAGGGGCTTTCTTCAAAGAAATTTTTGCCAAAGGCCCTTTCCACCATCCAAGCAGCCCAACAGATAACGTCTGACTTTTAACTTACCCAACCTATTTATTTTGCTTTTAAGTGGTGTAACCAGCTCTAAGAGTACTCTAACTGACCTGTCTCACAGTTCATTGGTAAGACAATATATTAAGGCTGTCTTTGCAAAATGTAACTATTTTATTTTATTTAAAAGAACAACAGAAAGTCTTCTAGCAGTTCAAACTTCTTGCCTTTCAAGCCAATTATTCTCTAACCCTTATATTATGAATGGCCAAACAGGAACACTAGATTTAATTTCTTCCTACCTCTTGTTATATTATGTACCTTTAACTTCTCCCTTTTAAAACTTAGGAGAGGTAATCTTTTCACTATCCCTTCTCATGTGGAAGATAAGACAAGTCTCCGAACAATTTGGCAGGATCAGGGGTTGCCCAAGTACAGAAGTCCTGCGGGAGACATGTGGCAGAACATGTTCTAACAATACAGTGGGAAATTTTTGAAACTCTATTGAGCTAACCCAGAAAAAAAAAAAAAATCTAATTTCATTACTTTTCATTACTATGTGTCACAGGACAGCTGTTCCGAAATCTGTTGCCCTTTAGCATCCTATTTTAATCTGGGATAACATCCGTATTTGATTAGCTCCTATTTCTCATCTGCATCTTCATTGTCTTAAGGTACACAGTACAACATTTTTACACAATACACTCCTTTGTGGACAGGCATCTTAATTATGGCGTTATGATACTGACAGTGTGCCTTTTGTGGTACATTTTTTAATCCTTAGACAAAAGGTAATATTGAAAACATATATTCTGCTATTATTAAATCTTCCCACTCTGGTAGACTGAAAATTAACAGAGAATTCATATTTATGAGTCTGACTTTCTATAACCATATTTAAAACAATGTTGGTTCCATTAATTTCTGTATAAGTTTCTGCATGTTTCTCTGTGTAACTAAAAATTCTGATCAAGAGAACCAAACCTTTAATATGGGCATTTACTAACATTAATTAGTAGTTAAGACCCTTATTTTAGGCATTTTAAACAATGATATATTTCAGGGAATGATGAAGAATTCAATGCAGAAAAACATGTTGCTTTTCATGTTTCCTTAATTTCAGAGTTTTACTGGGGTTCCTGGTTCTGCATGTTACTAAATTTACAATAGTGATAATAATAATAAAATCTTTTAAAACTCCCTAGATACATCTCACTCAGAGGAAACTTCTTTTTTTTTAAACTGGTAAACATCTGAACGTAAGCTGTTTTTTTTTAAGAGAGCACTTCAAAAGAACAAAAACATATGTTGTGGCTGGCCTTTGTTATCCAGATAAATGAAGAAACTAATTCATTGTTTGGACAGGCCATTGAGTAAAAAGTAGCTGAATTTTTTTGGGGGTAGATCAAGTACTTAATACAAAACATGATTTATATCAGCTTTGATTTGTAGGAAACATATAGTGAATCCAAAATAATTTCAAAGTAAATATATTGGAAAGCTTATGGAGATTGTCGAAAGAGTGTTGTTTTTTTTTTAAAAAAAAAGACTGCATAGCTACTGTTGCTTCCAAACATCACATGAAATATTTTGCTACTTCAAGCACACAAAAATATTGAAAGTTAAAATGTTCTCTATGGAAGAAAGAATAATAAATTCTGTAAAGACCCAGAGACTCTGCCACTTGGGGAGGAATTGAGTACAGAGGTTGTAGTTTTATTGTTAGTTTGCACGGAACTGTATTTTACTTAAGACAAAGTTCAACTGTGTAGTGAAGGAGAAATAAACAAAAGCAACCCATTTAATATGTACACTAATGGCTTTCATAGAAGAGAAAAGACAGAGGACTAGGTTCAAGGAGCACAGGTGCCGTGCAGCAAGATATGCAGCACTTGGGGAGACTGTACAGTACCTGAAGAAGGGTTGTGCACCTCTGCCAGCTTTTGCTTCAGACAGCTGGCTAGGACTGGCCTCTGCTAAGAGCCAGATTGACCCTCAAATGCCCCCTCAGAAATCTTCCCTTGCCCTGACAGGGAACATGTGCCTCCCATGCTTTTTGAGTTTGCTTTCCCTGCCTGGGGAAGAGGTAGATATGGTGGTGCCTCGATTTCACAGCCCAGAGTTAGGCAGGGGTCTCAGTCATGTCTCTGAGCTGAAACTGGCATTTTTACCTCCTCTTGGACCTCAAGCTATTCTGCATGGAGGCTCAGCACCCTCGGACAGTCCTCAGCCCACCCAGCAAGCACCACCAGGACTCATGGGGATAGGAAGACATAAAAAGGTAACCTAGCTTGGTAGGCTAGTGATCAACGTAGCAGCAGTGAGGGCAGAGGGGAAACCCTGACATCCTTCAAAGTGACAGAGAAGCAACGGTGAAGTATTTAAAAAAAAAAAAAAAATTAAAAAAAAAATCAATCCAAAACCCCTACAGAAATAAAGTCAGGTAGCCATTCTGAGGAATGGCATTTGTCCCAGCACATTTAACAAGTCTCAGCAAAAAACACGCAGAAAGCAATGATCAGTAAGTTCTTTACAAGTGGTGTAACAAACTATAAAAATGTATTTTTGGAACATAAGAAGCATTGCTAAGTTATAAAAGCAGCATAAGCGATGACAGGAAATTAATGAACACACAAAATCTGCAGGTTTTGATAGCTGGGTATCAGGAACCAGAGATGACAGAAGACAATTGAAATTCTAAAATAATAATGTCTTTTTGGAAATAATATCTTTTGGGGGCCATAATTGGTTATCCTCTAAAGCAACAGTGTTGCTTATATTTTCCAAAGAAAAGAAACTCCTTGCAGATCAACAGCAAATCAGTAATCAATTGCTCCAAGATAGGTATCAAACACTTTCTGAAAACAACATTTGTACCATGAAAGCAAAAAACTGATGAGTTCAAAAAGCACATTCTGTATCCATGTACAAGAATTCACTGAGAAAGTAAAAGATGTGCACAACCTTTAATCCCCCATCACAATCTGGGAAGGCTGGTGGAACTGGGGCTGGTGCCCTGCTTCATGATTGGAAGAGAAATGTTCCCAAACAACAGTATCCACAAGAGACCATGTAATTCCCTGGGCAGAGTTGCTACCAGCCAGATTAGCCAACCTGTGCTGTAGAGGGAAATTTGAATCACCTTTCCAGGATATCGAAGTTTATAGAGGAACTGGGAAATTACTCTAATTGACATGTGGCGAAATTGAAGCTCAAACTTAAAAAAATACCAGCCAGCCTAAGAAGCACTGAGGAAACTAACAGTAAAAATCTAGTGCAAAAAGCATAAATGAGTTATTTATAATAGAGAAGACTAACAAATACGAGTTACTACAGTTAGATTCACCACTGGTAGTCAGATATGTCAGGGCTCTTTCCCAATGACAGCATTGTGTATTTGGCTAAAACTGTAATTGTTCTCAGATGAGAAAACCTAAAGTGAGGATGAATGAGACTATGAAATCTGCAGAATGCCTTCAAGAGCTGCCAAACAGATCAATGTCATAAAAAGGGATTGGGTTAGACAAGATTAACACCCTGAACTATGAAGCACTATATCTCACATCCAAATAAAAAAATTGAGGTTTTAGCAAAAAAATACCTTGAGAAATCAGCACTTACTGATCAAGTTAGTGTATATAAGCAAAGATAATTGATATGAGCAAAGTTTAATTGGTAAATTGAATATTGATATAAAAGACATGCAGCACAGACCCTATTGTCAAACTAGGATGGCCTGCTCTTGTTTGGCTTTGCCATCAATGTCACTATGAAGATGAAGCGCAGATGAATGCAACACAAGTATCACAGGATTTGACAATATTACACTAGGAGACTCACAGAAATAGTGAATGTAATAATATATAGCCCATGTGCTTGACAACTTGGTGTACATGCAAGTGCAGGCAAAGGTTTTGGCCAGGGCTGCAGGAAAGAATCAAATGTATTTTTTGGAAAGCAATGATCTGCTATAATCTCCACACCCCCTACCTCAAAAGAAGAATCTAACAAGAATCTTGTCAGATCCCAACTCCAGACTTTGTAAGAAGTCTAAGTGGGTGAATCTTGAAATATGGAAGGCATCTCAAAATATAGAAGGAATTTTAATGTCACAAAAGGTAACAACTGCATTTACCACAGTAAACTAGATTTGTTCATCAAAAATTTGTATCTTAAGAACTACAGTTTTTCAACTTGATTATTGTTTCTTGATTATTATTAAGGCTGGATATGCATCAGAGATAAAAACGGGTGTCTATATGCTTCTGAAAGCAAATAGGCATTAAATGGAACAAACCTCTGGCTAGCATCAGGATGAATCTCAAAGCTTCACAACCAGAAGTTATCCAGAAATGTAGGAGGACATTTCTAGGACATGTTAAGAATGTAGATAGAGCATCTGCTGGGAGTAGGATAGAGGAACAGGGCCAAAAAGCACTTCTCAAGAGAAGAAAAACGCATGGGGCTTCATAATGCAGAGGACAAGCAGAGAGGAAACAGCTGGGAATGGCAGAGGTCTTGCTCATGCCTGTAGTGCATCTAATACAAATGGTTCACCTACAATGTAGGCAGAGCTAAACTCTGACTGGACTGAACTCTAGTAATTCCTCTGCTGACACACTTGCTCCTATATGGGAGCGGAGAGTAAAAGGAAAATGATGGGCTGTGACTGTAATTTTGGCCCTTAGGACTTTACTGACCAGCATTGCTAATTCCTTCCTCTATGTTAACTCATAAGGAGAAACAACTCTGGGTACCAACATCTCCATTCACCAAGAACTACGGGTCTCACCTTTGTCCAGCCCTTTACCTGCAGCTTTTGCCCTTGCTGCTTCCACCTGTGCCACACAAACCCAAGAGCGGGCACTGGGGAAGCTCATCTTCACTCCCTTCCTCAGAGGGAATGGAAAGGCATGTGAATGAGTAATAAGATGAACAACTGTATCATTCATTAACCATACTGTTCATTAGCAATAGCTCCTCCTAGTGCACCAGCTTACTTGCATGCAAATGGTCACCAGTTAATGAGAGGACATTTCCAAGCAAAAATGATTAATGCAATCTGACCATCCTTGGCAGCTATTCTTGAAGGACTTATTACAAAGCAGGAAGGATTCATTTGCAATCCATTTTGGAAAAGCAGCTCCAGTTCTACTTCCTTGCAGTTTAATAGAAGGAGGAAACTCTCACTGCCTCATGGAAAACCTTTCCAGGCGGTTCTTCCTCATGCCCTGATCACTGCTGGCCAGGAGCATCCCATGTTTGTTACTCTTGACTTCAACTTCATGCTGACCATCTATCCTAATGCAGTGGTGTGATTACATAAAACATATCCTGGAGTTCCCCAAGGCAACACAAATGACAAACTTGCTCTATTCTACCCACTTGGAAGAGTGTGATTGCATCAGGTGAAGCAATTATATGTTCTAGCTAATCTCTAAAATTAAGCCTGGAGATTGGATTTTTGTTTGGGTGACTACTCCCTCATTTATATGAAAGTTCAGGGCAACTAAATGCAAATGTGTTTGTAAAATGTACTCACAGTTTAGGTCATTGCTATGAGAGAAACCTGCCAGTATGATTGCAAAAGAATAACCTGCCATAATTTGTCTTTCAAGGATCTACACTCTTGTTACAGTCTGAAAACTAAGACAACCAAGACAAAACCGAGTCATGGATTGTCTGTCCATTTGAAAGGATACCCCCCCTCAATATAACAGAGAAAAATCTCTCCATGGGAGGTGTGTAGGTTACTGCCCATGTTCTTAACATGCTAAACTGGGATTATCACTTCCATGCTTATATGTTGAGGGACCAAATAAATCCCTCCACTATCTTATTTTTACTGGGACTGACCTCCAAACAGAACAGGAAATCTCTTTGTAAGCAAATTCCCATAACCAGTCCCCTTGCTGTTTAGTCTGCATTGGATTAAGCAGTGACTTGCTTGCTTCTTTGATTGGCAACTATAGTACTATAAAAACAAATGTACAGAGCAAGTCTCACCAGAAAAGCCTCCCAATCTGCAGACTCTTTCAGCTTTATTTGGACTGAAACTTGATGATAGCTCCACTAGACAGGAAACACTCACCCCTCCTTTCTAATATGGCACTACTAGGAGGACACATTTTCTCACAGAGTAGCAGAGCGGGGAGGGAGCCAAGAGAGCAGGAACACCAGAGACCTATAATATATGTCTCAAATTCAAACTGTTGTAAGAAGCAGAAGCTGACAATGCTATTTATTTATCCTAAAGTTAATTCTTTGATAAAACCCATGGTTTATAACATGCTTGAAATTGGGTGATACGGAAGAAGCTAAGCATCCCAGACATTTTAAGCCCACCATACAGTAGAAGCTGGAAGGAGTAGACACTTGACCAGTGAAGCATTTTGCTTGTTTTCTGACTGGATAGAACACATTGCTTGTTAACAGCAATACTGTAGCACCAGGAACACATGTCCAGGGGGCTAGGGCTCTGCCTTTGAAAGTGGTGTAGGAATTCACAGATACGCAGAAAGGGCTGTACAGCATTCACCACTGCCAGAAAGTCTTAAGGTATGAAGGTATGCACACATGAGATAACAAAGGAGTTAAGTGCATTATCCCACTATTCAATAGCACATCTATTAAGACACGTGATATCTGTGTGAAGGGACCAGACTCAAGAGTCATGAAAATATTGCTTTTTGAGGCTAAATCAGAGATGTCACATAGTTAAGCTGACATTAAACAAAGGAGTCACCAGCAGGTGTGAAGTTCTGCCTTCCTTACACATGCATCCTGTGCATTTGGCACTGCTGTCTAACTTAAACCTCATCAGCTATGCCAGCTGGTTGCTCCAGTTACTTGCCCGAACATCACCTCTATTATGAACTTGATATTGTGCTATCTGTTACAAAGATGTGGATTCACTTCCTACTGCTACTAGTGCGACAAGGAATACATCCAAGAACTGGAAACTATACAGATAGGTACACGTGTGTGTACAATTCATCCAAGCCTGGATGGCCACAGACAATATTTCTCCAGTTGTTTTGTCAATGAGATAAAAGATTTGAAATGGTGCAGCCACCTACCTGTGTACAACAGCATGGCTCCAAAGAGTCCTGGCACTTTGAGAAAGGTGAATCTCAGCTCCATGTCTGAGCCAGCAAGGCATTTGCACCCTAGCTGGCTGCGCTAAATGCCACTGCCTAGCTATGCCTGACCAGGCTAGATAAGGTCCAGACTGAAATCTCCTATCTAAAAGCCCAACAGTAAGGAGATAAATAATACTTCTGTGAGATTCTCTGGCTTTTTAAACTGGAGAAGTGGAGGTGGCCACTTAACTGCAAAGCAGTATGGTAGATCCAGGAAGCACCTGGAAGGCCATGGGCTCTTCATTCTCCCAGCCCTAGCTATACTCTGACTCTTTCCTTTCTCAACTCTTTCCTTCTTACTTTCCTTCTGCTGGGTCTTTACCTGCTACATTTAGCATTCACCATGTTGTTGATCTCCAAGATTTCATTTCATTTGGGTGAAAAGCAAGAAGTGGGAAATGCCTCCATCACATTCAAATGATTCAATTACTCTGAAGCACACTTGTCACACCTGCTTCGTATAAGTCACCTGAAGGCAGTCTAGACAAAGTATCTTGCTGGCAACAAACTAGATGTCTCATATTAGCCTGCATCTTCCTCTGGTGTAGGGTACCTAAGTTAGCCCCTTCTCATGAACATCAGCTCCTGTACAGGATGGCCCCAGGCTGATTTTGCAGATCAGCCACTGAATTTCTTCTGGGAAAAAGAAAAGAAAAAAGTTAGATTTCTTAGTTAGCTTTCTGGGACATTTGAAGAAAGCCTTTGCTGGAGCTGGCAACAGCTGATCATCACCGGGAGGGCTGCTCACACTGCTTTCTCCCCACCAGCTCTGGGGATGGCTGGATCCCTTCATGGGATGATATAGCTCACTAAACCTGCAGAAAGCTATACTTGCCAAGGGGGGAAAAAAACCCAAATATTTCTGGGATTTTAGGTAGTTGAATTGCCTCAGCAGAGGCCAGCGATGGTAGGGCTCAGGACCGTGGGGTGAGGGAGCAGGGTGTCCCCTTTCTGGCATCAGGGAGGGATTGTGCTGGTTCAGCTGCCCCTGGCAGCACAGCCCAAGCCTCCTACCAAACGCCTGGATTGTCAGGCTGGAGCCAGGTGAGGCTGCAACGCTTCCAGGCGCTCCCTGCTGAAGCTGGTGCTGTGCCTGGCAGGGTGTTCCCTGGGGCAGGCAGGCAGTGCAGCCAGCCTGGCAGCAGGGCACAGGGACTCTCACCACCTGGGCCAGAGCTCCAGGGATGTCCCCTCACCCAGAGGCAGGTCTGCACCCTGCAACAGAGCATCAGCCTTGGCTGAGGAGACCTCTCGATGCCCTAGGCTAGATAACCATCCTTGTCTTCTGCCTGGACCACAGCAATGATGGGGACGTGTTCCCTGTCTGGCATAGGGAGCACCTGAAGTCAGGTGTCCTGCCGCCATAGAGCGGTTAGACTGAGGTGAAAACAGTATTTCCACCACCTGCATTTTTTAATTTTTTTTTTTTGTGGTTTTTTTGTGGTCAAGGGATAATTCAGGCTTCTTAAAGGACGTCTGTCAGAGCTCTCATTCGTGGATGCCATCAGGGGTTAAACATGAGCTGGGTGTCAATTTACTGAGCTCAGGAAGTGAAGGGGAAAAAAAAAAAAAGAAGAAAGAAAAACCAGAGGCAGTCCCAGGCATGCCCAGAAGCAGACCCTTGGGCACCTCAGGAATTTTACTGGCAGGAACGTAGGCACTTGCAGACTTCAGACGCCTCCAGGGTTAGGCAGTAGCTGAACAGGGGTTTTGAGGATCTAAATATTGGCCACAAATGCCTATGAGGCAGTTAGGCAGAGCTTACATGCCTAAACCTTTTTTGTGGCTCTAGCCCTAAACTAATATTATGGAAAAAGCCAGCAATTATTAGGGACTTCTTATCAGATTGGATACATATTTCCTTTGCATAACTTTACCATGGCCTCATTCATGTGGTGCTTAGAGAGGATGAATACCTGTTCTGCATGAGTAATTATGCCAAAGGCTCATGTGAGGGAGGTAGTTTATGACCGCTGAATAAGGCCAGCTATGTTTACCTATACAGTTTCATCACTTAAACTAAAAATTGGTTTTACCACTAAATCTCCCTTGCCGCTTCGTTTGCCTGATTGCAAACAGATCCCAGAATACACAGTTGCACTAAAATGATTGATGCCAAGATGCTGCAATGAAAAGGAAATATTCTTTTAAGTGTTATCACGTCCACAAGCATAAGCAAAGCTGTGTCACATGACAAAAGGTAAATAGAGCATTTCTTAGAAAAGCCATTTATTTGCTTCCATGATTTATTATTCAGTGACATGTAGGCTATTTTTTCTTTGTTATTGGCACTCATGTTCATAATAACAAGGTACTTGACTTGAAGGTATTTGGCCAACCTTTCCAAAGTGCTATGTAAGCAGTAATCAGAGAGAGCTAGCTTCGTGAGTCAACAAATTGCTCTCCCATGCTGATCAAACAGTCTTGGCATCTCTATAAAAAAAATAGAAAAACAGATTTTGGGCTAGCCTACCCCATTCTCTCTCTAAAATTATTTATGCATTTGGCAGAGTCCAGGCTTAAAATAACCAAAGGTGCCAGTTTTTTATTAATAATATTTTACATGTGATTTTCATTTATGTTTTGAAGGATAAATGAGATAGCCAGTTAGCCTCCAGAGGTTTTGTTGCCATAAACTGGGTTTCATTTGCTCAACCTAGGGACAAATATTTCCCTCAGTTTACACCATACCTCCACAGCCTGCAGTAGAAAGCAGTCTAATACTTGGGTCAAAGCTAGTCAGGTCAGTAGAGCAGAGGTTTATTGTGGAAAGGACTCATTCCAATCCACATCAGATTGTTACTATTAACGCAAGTAACAGTCAGACACACTGCACAAGCTTCAGGCTTTACCAGGAGGAGGAACTCAATTCTAAGTGGGATTTGTACTCAGTTTCTAGCATCTATGCCCATCATATGTGCTCACAAATCCAGTCCCTGAATCTGAAACATATATTTCCATGTTTAGTCTTGCTACTTCACTGTGTAAATGAATGCCTTAAAATGAAATATATGTAGTTGTGTATCATCTCACTGCTAATGTGTGCAAAGTGAGTAGGTAGGGCTGCATGAATAATTGCATTTTTTTTCAGCATGACTGCTGAATTGGGAATATTTAGGAAACCTGGATTAAACCGATGCAACTCCCCCCTCCCCCTCCCCCTCATTTTTTACATGAAATGAAAAAATAGAAAACCTCATTTTGTATTGAAAAGTTCCTTCTGACCCCCAAAATGAAACACTTCATTTTTGGACACATGCAGTAAAAGCAAAGGAAATGAAAAGGCTAGATTTCACAAAGCAAGAAATTATGTTCTCCTCCTTTTTATTCAGTAGTCAGGATGCAAGAGATAAGCCCTTTGGCTTCCTGAGGTGTTTGAAGCTGCTGTCTCCCCTCCCTGGGGATGTCACTCACCGTCCCTTAGGTGAAGGGGGACAACCAGATGGTGACTTCCCATGCAGCCCACCATCTGTGCAGCTTTCCTTCATGCTGCCTGTTTTGTGCTGTCCCAAACATGAAAGTGACACATGGGAGGTGAGGTGAGATGCCTGCTCCAAAGTAGCAGGTTACCCTGCCACAGGCGAGATGCTGCCCTGAGGTACAGCACTGCGGGTGGAAGTGCTTCCAAGCACCATCCTTTTGGTTCTTTTTCAGTTTGTCTGTGTAATTAGATGTTTCCTGAACGCAGTGGTTGCTTATTCTCAGGGAGGGAGTCCTTCCCATCAGGCTACACAGTTACACTCTTTTTAAAACCAAAGGGTTACTTCAGCATTTGGTTTCTACCAAAGTCCTGTTAAAATAGTTTCACTTATTGCAGGACCACAAACATCTGTTAATTACGGGTCCAGGCTTTATTTATTTATTTATTTATTTATTTTAATAGCAAGGTCTTATTGACCTTCACTTAAGCACTTCTGAATATTTTACCCCATATAAAGACTGCTGTGTTGAAAAGTGCTAACAATTGCCATCATGGGAGTCCTGGATTCAAAGACAGTTTGCAGACCTCATTAAGCCAATGAGCTTGCCAAGTCCACTCTTTTCAGTTTGGTGGAAGCAATGCTTAAGACCCTTCATATAGCAAAACAGCTGCTAGCAATGGAGGTTGCCTGACACGGGCAGAGACAGCTAGGCTCACCCAGGCAGACTTGTCTGTTTTGGTACCAGAAGATAGTGGCTCACTCTAGAAACAAAGGAGATGTGAGAAGAACCCTAAAAAGCAGCAGGACAACAGGGCTTTTTTGACATAGGTCTGATCAGTGAAGCAGAGTCAAGATCTCTGAGCTAGAAAAAAGTCTCCTGGTTGCTTTGTGTCCCAGGAAACATGACTGCCGTATAGTCTCTGTCAAGAAGCATAGTTACGGTGATAAATCTTGACCACTTCAAAGCAAGACTGGCAAGATCTTCCAAGCCCAGCTAGTGATGGGCTAGCATGCTAGAAGGTCTGCATTATGCCATTGAGAAATCTTGTCTCATGTGCAGAAGAAAATAAGACTTTTGAGAAGTTTTGAGAAAGTAAGATAAGCAGAACCAACTCTTCAAAGAGTGGTAAGATGTTCTAGGCATTCAACAGATCCAAAAGCCAGACTACCTATTTGCATACTAAATATGGAGGCAGGAAAATGCCTCAGGTTAGACAATAGTGTTTCCATGCATATAATGCTTTTCAGCTGTTTGTGTGAAGGATAAACTACAGGCACCCATCTACATCAGTTTGAGTGAAGGAGATCATTCTTACATTACCACAGTAATATGCACAGGGCAAGAGTAGTTTAGAAACTTCCAGTTTTAAAAAGTGAGACACATAGATCATAATACTGGCATTGGTATTTCATGGGGCATCTCAAAAATGAGGGCAATGCGCAGATTCACGAAAGAGTTGAGGCTGCGGAATTCAAGCACTATTTAGGCACTTTGTGAGGGAGAGGAGAGGCTGTGAAAATTCATGACAGGTATCCTGATTCCCAGAACAGTGCTGCACACAAAGTCCATCCTTACCCTCGGTTGTATTATCCTCAGCACAGGATGTTTTCAAACAAGAGTATTTTCAAATGGCAGATCCCCTTTCACTCTATTTACAGTGAAGTTACGAAGATGACCACTTATGTTAACTCAGCACAGTCCCTCAGGATCTGTTTGGCAAAACCGACTCTTATTCGATTTAGGAGTCTCATAGATTTGTATTCAACCATACATCCTTCCAAACACTAATCAAGTAGAAAAATCAGAAGCTGCCCAAACGTATTTCCCAAGAAGTGTGATATAAGTGAATACCTCACTGTGGCATGACCATTAACGTTATAGAAAAAAAGAAAATAAACAAAGATTTACACTAGAACACAGATGCATGATAAAATCCCTGCATGAACACTTTTGAGACATTGTTTTTGCATTTAATTTACAGTTTCTAAGTGTTTATCTCTTCAGGTGGGATTTTACATATTGACCGTAGGTAGAACACACCCCATTTTATAATTCCCTTATCTTACTTAAATAGGAGAGAGATAATGACTTCTATACATGCTCACACCTTGCTAACAGAAAACAGAGATGTATTGAAAATTTCCTTATTGTCTTCTGTTCCCACATAGGTGTTCCTGGTGATAAACTATTGAATGATATAAACAGTGATTTCAGGTTAAAAGTAACAGTTGGTTAGTAGGAAAAGAAGAAAAAAAAAACCCCAACTCTAATTAAACCACTTTTTCTGAGTAGAATTTGGAACTGAAAATGCTCAAATACAGGAGCATACATGTGAATTTGTTCCTGTGACTGTGAAGCACAGAGTCTCTAGGACTTCTCTTTGGTAATGTTTGCTCTCACCTCTCACAACCTGCAGGCATCTTCTCTTGCATTTTGAGATCTTGACGGGCAACTAACAGATATGATAAAGAACAGTATGATATTCCCTCTGTTTTAGTCAATGATATGAAAACTGAAAAAAATACTCATCTGATGAGTTTATCCCCAAGGGCTGTTGTCATAGAACAGCTGTTCTGCAACTATTCCTAAACAACAGTGGTTGGAGAGCAATTCTGGAAGACAAACGTTTGTTCTGAGTTAGCTTTAACCATTTCCAGCTAAACTGTTATTTTTTCCTGCAATTGTTCTTTAAGATGTAATAGAGAGCATCTAAATGTTTTTTAACCAGTTTACGGTCTTACCTGTGTGGTTGCCATTGTGCCGTAAGTGTACTGAATCACCTCAGATACACAGAAAATTGTAAGAATTTATGCTCTACATTGCCTTTGAGTCATTCCATTTTTGTATTTCAAGGAAAACCTGTATTCTCTAACCTTTACCAATTGCTTCCAAACAGACTACTAGAGATCTAAAAAATCCTGAATGCACACCTGCTATTGTAAAAATGCATGACCAAGTCTTTGCTCCTGTGAAGGCCACAGCTTTCTGGCCAGTGTCATTAGAGAGAAAACCGGAAACCCCAGCATGTGATGATGTTTCTGAAAATCCAACATCTGGCAAGTTTCCACCATCTGCATTTATTATCCAATAATGGGATCAAATAAGATTAGCAATATATAAAAACTTCCATGAAATGTAGGGAAATAGAGTATCATTTTAACAGAAGCAGGAATTTAAACATACACTTAATTTCACAAGAAAGATCTCAAGATCACCTCTAGGGCTTTCTCCGGAACAACATGGCCTTGTGCTCCCTGCCAGGGCAGGGCTCTGGCTTTGTGTTTGTTCATGCAGCACCAACAGGCTTCAGTGGCTGCACTCAGCCTGGCAGGCATCGCCACTGCTGACCAAGAGTACCAGCCAGCATTGCCATTCTCTTATCAATTCCTGTAAAGTTTCTGCCAACTTGCCAGGAATACAAGGTGCTTCCAAAAACAGTCATTTTGCTCAGGGGAAAAAAGGAAGAATTTTTTCTCAGTGGCTTATAGCCTATTTCTCTAGGACTATCTGGTAATTGAGTCCTATTGAGTAGGGAAGTCCATCTTTCTTAGATTTTGGAAGTATCTTGTATTTAAAAACATTAACAATATCGGAACCATTAAATTTTTCTCTTATTTCTGCCTCACATGCTTTCTGTAATTATTTTATGCCCCAATCTGCCTCCACATGAAAGATGTGTTGGCAGGCCTTTCCATAATCACCTGTCTTTCATGTCTAGGTATGTACCCAGCTTCTGAAAATTAGTTAGACATCTAGCTAATAAGTTGGCTTTAGTAGTGAGGGAATAGCTATAGCAAGAGATTCTTTGCCTTCCTTGTTTCAAAGCCACTGCTTCTAGCTAACAGTTAAAAAAAGTAATGTTGGATGTTTTAGTAAGATCAAGTGTTGTCTGAATAGATTTGGCATCTACAAGAGTGACCAAGTTAAAGACAAAGGTTTCCAAAGCCACTCCAAAGCGTGAGTTTTTTACTAGTGGCAGGTTTCAGTGGATCTCAACTTCCCAATGCTTCTTCCCGTTTCAATATATGAAATGCACACTACCAGTACACAGAAGCAGCCTGCTACTACACAACTGAACAGTAGCATCCTTACAGTATCTTCTTAGCAAGAATTGCTTTCTCAAACCCTCTCATAGAGAGTTCTTCACCTGGGATGGATGGGAGTAGGAGTTTAGATCAACAACATCACTGGCAGAACAGCTATTCCAAGGTCAACTGTACAGAGTACCAGATATCCCTAAGCTGTCTTGATAAGCATCAGATATGCTTAACGCTTCTCAGAAAACCTCTTCATAGGATCAGGAACCTATAGGTATAATTTAATATACATTAACCAAAATGAAATAAAGGTCTTGAACTGTCTTTGCATTCTTGAGACCTATTGCATTATTTTTATCTGGAGTAGCCACAAGCAGTCACAAATATAATTTTTATTCTTGCTGCAGTTCTTGTAACATGAGTGTTGGCTGTGGATCACACTCCAGCACCATCAGTAGTGTTTCATGTCATTGATTCTTCCTTACTTTGCTCAGTCAGGGTCCAGTTGGATGCCACCATCTGTCACAAGTCCTTAAGGAGGCACGAGGTCTGAGAGTGGATTCTCATGAGAAAGACTGCAATGTGAACAGGAAATGTCCCACCAGGAATCCCTTCTTGGGACAGGCTCCTGTGGAAAAGAACAAACCCTTATTGTCACTATTGCAGTTTTAACTTTATATTCTTGTGTTCATCCTTTGATTCATTCTCTTTCCCCCCACTCTATTCCCATCCGACGGGTGGGAAACAGGATATTTTGTGAAATTCTTTCCTTCCTGTGTGGGTCTACATGACATCTTTAATTAGCAACTCTCTGCAATAGAAATGAAGAAATAAAAACTCCAACTGTCCTGCTGAGGAGATCATAATAAAGTTGCTTTTTGAACAAGTATTTAAGGCATTACTTTCTGTCATTTACGAAGATCAGAGATGTTAATATTTAAAAATAACACACACACACACAAATTAAAACACACTTCCCTGCAGAATGAGTGGTCAGGAAAAGCTTTACAAACATTTCCCTCTGTGTCCTACTGGAGAAGCTGGGATGCAAGAGTGGTGGGAGGGAGACCTCTGCCTGCTTCCCTGGGCAGAGCTCCAGCCAGCTGGCATCCACTATTTCACCTGGAATGAGTAGGAACACTTGTTTCATTAATAACTTTATTCTGGGAACTGATCAGAGTGGGGTGGCCTTCTACAGACAACCACTGCAGTTGCAAGGAATTTTCTGAGGGTGGGATTTGACACTATAAAGGCACAGACAGCAGTGCTGCCTTGGAAGAAGATCAAAGTAGAGACAAGCCTGGCAAACGCAGAGGACCTGGACCTGACCCTTCCCTGACATGCTCTGTAGGATGGTAGGTGTAAAATGCTACTAAACCTCATCTGGCAGGACTGTCCTCAAACGCTAGCAGTGCAAGAGATAGCCCCCAACTTCTGGATGCCCTATAGGTTTGGCCTATTCCTCTCTCCCAGACCCACTGAACTGAAATTTCCTTTTCCTGGTGGTATGGCTGTAGAGCCCCAGGGGACATTAAGATGATCCTGTTTTCTGATTTTCTTTCTTTTTTTTATTTTCTTTTTTTATATTTTTCATTAGTTTGATCCTCTGATGTTTTACCTGGCACCTGGAAAAACTAATTTACACCACTACAGAGCAGCATGCACTCATTTTCTGAAAACAAACTGTAACCACACAAGAAGCTAGATTGGGGAAAAACCAGGCTTTGTGTGCCAGTATGACATTCCTTCAGTGCTGAAAGCGTAGGGGTATGAACCAAGAAAACTGCAGAATGAAGTACAGGGTTGTGCTACTGGGAGATTGTCTGTCATACCCCAAATGCCTCTGAAGGTCAGTGTGAAAAACCGTGGAGGATCTTGCCAGGCTGTATGTCACGTCTGAGAAGAGTTTCACAGAAAGAAATAAGAGGGCATTTTTTTCATGCTGACCTTGTGCACCAAATCTCTTGACTGATATCTGGCATTGTCACAGCAACAGGTTTGCCCACAGCTACTTCATAATATAAAGTGACTGGAGGCACTGCCTCCTGATTTTCTTAGAGATCTAACCATGAAACAAGAATGTGCTTGGTCGTATTCATTCTGGGACTGCATGTCCAAAGTGAAGTTTGCACACCCCGATAAACTGGCCTGCAGCAGAAAATAGGAACTGCTCCTGGCAATGACTGAACCCATAACTCTGAGCAAAGTTTACTAGTGTGTGAATATTGCTAATGGCATTAGGCGTCTTTATCACATCTTGTAAAGCGTTATCAATCAGACTACAGGTGTTAAGCAGGTAAAAGCTGTAGCTTGAGGCAATAGATAAGAACTTTTCCCTTGGATCTTAAGCACCGTTCCCTACTAGAGCTTTCCTTAGAGAAAATATCAGGATATCAAAGGGAAAAAAGATTTTTTAGGCCTTGGGGCAGAAGAGGGAGTGGATTTTGTAGACAGTTTTAGAAGAAGCATTATAAACTCTCAGAATGACTTCCAATACCAATCTCATCCCCAATCACAAACAGATGTTGCTTATATTTACAAAATAATCTGCCTTTTCTTTTTAAACAAGAATTCGCTGGTGTTATTAACAGCTACAGCTTGTGAACTTGTGAAATATATGTGGAAAGAGGGGAAAGCACATTTGAGCCATGGGAGCTTACCATATACCATAGGCACCCAAAATAAATGGGTGGCAATGTTACACCGAGACTTGTTTGCTGTACTGGGATCTAATGCACGTTGCTTGTCTTGCTTCAGTCCTGTACCACAGCAAGTGTTACGCATATTTAATACATAGAAGGAAAATAAATAATTTTCAAGGCTATAATTGAAAGCCACTATAAAATTCCACTATTACCGCTATGCTGTAAATTACATATGTTACTGATTCCTCCAGCCTCTTTTACAAGTGAGGTGACTTGGTGGGTTGGGGCCTCAGCCTTTTATCTCCATTCAGACCCCGCCTGAGGAATCTGGTGGCCTTACTCTGAATCTCCATTCAGATACACCCACCAGCACGCTCTGGGCTTCTGCAAAAGTGGGCTCTGCAGAAAGGACTGAGGCACCTCCACAGAGCCACACAAAGAAACTTAGAGCTGGTCCCACATTCACTTTTAAAACACATATAGTCCTTTCTTCAAGGGCAGAAAACAGCTGCATGCACAGCCAGGAAAAAGATACCTATGCCTGGCTCTAGCTTGAACCATGTTTGTGTTTTTGAAAGCTGAAAATCCGTAAATCAGAACAACCAGATTTTTTCCTGAAACGATTTTTTCTTTATACTTTCTACTTTTAGAAAGAGAGGGAATTACCAAAAGAAAAGCTTGGCATAAGAGTTACAGGTCCTAAACAGCTTAAAACCAGGGAAAAGTGAAAGCCCTTTTCACTTCTGGTGTCAGTCAAAGGCTTCAACTCATTTTTAAGACAGACAAACGCTTTTACAATCATTTTACAGTCTGGGAAGAGAGGCAGGGATTTACTCAGGAACCTTACTTCAGGCAGGCACTGATAGCAGACACCAGAAACTTGACCCAGATTTCCAGTCCTGTGTTCCAGCTGCCCAACCTGAACTCTAAACCATGGGAATCACAAGCCAAAGCCAATCGTGAAAAGGGTGGAGGGGTGAAATGATCTGCTAGGAAAAAGCTCTGCAAAATTCTGTACATATAAACTGATGTAAGATCTACCTCCTAATACAAACCATTGCAGATGAAACAGAGCCAATCTCCTCATACACAGGTGCATTTTTAAATGAGCTGATTTTGTCAGGATTTCAGCCAGCACCTGAGTGTGCTGTAGGTTCAGTTAAAACATTTTTAATAACTATTTCATATCACAGTGAACATTTCCTATGGCCTCTCAGCAATCACAAAGAGTGTTATGGTATTTTTTTATCTAATGGTATAACTCTATTCGCAAAGGCAATGCCCCTGAAAAGATGAGAAATTTTTTGTGCCCAAACTGACAGTAGGTCAAAACTCTGAGTCCTTTAGATGCTGGAGACAATAGCCCTGGACTTGTGAATCTGGGTTATAGCTGTGCCATGGTGTGGTCCAGATATGGAAGAGCTGGTTTTCCAGATGCTTAGCCACAGCACCAAGAAATACAGGCCAGTTAATTTACTCTATTTACTACCCTAATCTAATAGTAGTAGATCAGTCCCTGATCGGAATCGCCCAATCTCAGTTACCAAGATTGACTGATTGGAGTAATTGAAGCGATCTTGCTTAGCGTGTGCCTTAAATGATCTGGCACTCTGATTCAGATAAGATTTCAAACAGTCTCTGTGCTTTTGATCTCAAATTAGCTTCAGGATTAACTCAAGCATGGTTCAGACAGTAAAAAATCCCTCAAGTAACCATGCTCAAGCCCTCTTCCTGATTCCACTAGCTTAATTAAATCTCATCTCAACCCAGTGCATCTCTGTTGCAAAGTTGTGCTAGGGAATGTCTGAACTGTAGGACAGTGCTGGGTAGCTGAGTGGAGCAGCAAGACAGCACTTTCAGAAAGTCCTGTGGCTGAAAAGTGGAGGCAGGAAGAAGAGAGAACTCTCTGCCTCTTCCTTTTAAATGCTGTGATTTGATGCTTTCTTGTCTCTGGTCTATAAAGAAAAATGCCTGTGAGCAATAAGATCAAGAGCCAACATGTCCTTTCAGCACAAGTGACACTAAATTAATTTATACAAGACACCTGTCAAAAAACATTTCTATGAGTGAAAGCTCAAAGTGAGCCTGAGCCTTTAAGGAGCTTGCCTTCTGCCTTCTGCTCACTTCACAGGACTGTTTAAGACAGAAAAGCTTCTAACATTTTGAAGGCTCACTACACAAGACATACCATTTCTTTTAACATAAAAAGCCCTGGTTTGTTATAAGTATTTGCTTTTAACAACTCCATTCCTTTGTGCATTCCTATCCCAGGTAAAGTACAGGTCCTTCAGGGCAACTCTATAGACAATTTTCAACAATGACTTAGGAGCCTACCTACCATGTGTGGAACACTCAGCACACTGGTTTTCTAAACAACGTGCCAGCTAAACAGACAGACAGATGCCTGTTAGGATATTTCGAATCTCATACAATAAACTCTCCCAGGCAGCTTATTTACAACCTGGGGTAACAGTATACCTTTGAAAATTGTTTCCTAAAGGTATTCTGGCTCACATTGCTCTGTTGATGCTTAGGCTTTGTGGTGTTAATTCCCATTTTTAAAAGTGAAGGTGGTATCTAAGCTCAGGTTTTTAAAAAGTACCTAGGTGTGAATAGCTGCAGATGTGCTCACCCTGGTACCTCAGGTTTACCGAAATCCATACCTATAATTTGCAGCTCCCTTTGTTACTGTGGAAAGATGCAATGCATAAACACTTTGCAAAACCTGGTCCTAAGTAGCAAAATTACTTTAGAAGGTGAGTTTGAGGTTCTTGATGCCTTGAGAAGTGCTCCACTTTTTTTAACCTCAGGTCTACAGAAATGTTTGTATATCACCTAAAACCACAAAGCCTGATTTTGATTAGGCTGCGGGTACCACTGCTAGGCTATTATTCTAAGATAGCATCATGGAAAAACTTCAGTTATAACTTAATTAATTTAAACACTATCATTACTTTTGAATGGAAGCATTTTATCCAAGCAAAGGATCACTCCTGAATGACTGTTTGTACTGCAGAATAACTACGGCTCTAGGGTTCAGCTAAGGTCTGCAGTCAAAGTTATTGTATTAACACTTATGTTATACTGCTGCCTACAGGTCTGTATTTAAAATTAGGGTGTTATGCTAACTTATGTTTAAACAAGGCTCCTGTCCCAAAGCTTAGAGAACAAACAAGATAAGAAAGGTATGGGAGAAGCTGAACCCATTTTAAATTTTAATGGTTATGTTTGTGTATGTAATTGAATGCAGTTCTTCCACTGCCTTGAAGTCACTATAGAGGGACTGATTTGGCAGTAGAGCTGCATATGGGAAAGCAATTTAAAAGGAAGAAAGGGGTGATGGTTGGTGCCTGTATTAGGGGTGCTGTGGAGAAAAGCACAGCAGTACCTCAAATGGCAGCCCTCCACACAAAGACAGGTAGGTATCTGTTGATCTTTGCTATGGTGTTTGTTGCAAACTCTGATTTCCACTTGTGAACAACTACAAAATTTCTAAAGCAAAGAAACAGATTTTGAAATTCTCACATGTGTAGATTGTGCACAGAATATATGGACTGTCTTTTCCTAATCTGTGGTTTACAGATCCCTTAAAGTAGCCTATGAATCCCAAGGGCTTCTCATGTTGCATCTCACTATTATATTGAAAAAAAAACAGTGGCACATGCCACACATTTCATCAAAATAGAAACATCATTCTTGTGGAGGCTGGAGTGGAGAGGGGGAGTTTTTCTCTCCAGTTCATGTACATGGTTTGTCTTTGGGTAACTGGCTCTAATTGCTACAAACATATTTTGGATTTTAAAATATTTTCTGAATACAGGAAGAAGAGATTCCAACTTAATCTTTGCAGAGAAGCCAGACACTTCTGCAGGCACTTCCTCTCCTCCTTACAGAACTGACTGATTTTGACAATCCAGGATGCTGCTGATTTCAGCTAAAGCTAACAGCTCCTCCATGCGCCACAAACCAGTCTTCTTTGCCAAAGGAGATTTCTTTATTTGAACAATTAGCAAAATGTCATCCCCTTAGATCATGTAAATGAATAGAAATGTTAGCATTTAGCACTCAACATCCTCTTCACCCTGTAGGCTGGATAAGGTATTAGTCATCTCTAATTAAAGTTGTCTGATGCTAGGCAGTCCCCAGTGACTGCCACAATACAGTCTCCTATGTAATCATTGGTCAATTTGTTGCAATATATCATCAGGATTACTGAATTATTAGCTATAATTACAACTGCAGAGTCAATAGCAGTGTCACAGCAAGGGTAAGTAAACACTACAAAATTATGAGGGATGAGAATACCTAACAGCTACATTGTATTAGTTAGTAGAGAGACCACCCACCATAAGAGCTGGGCACAATGATAAATTCCTACTTTGAGAAAGTGGAGTTGGATATTTTTACCTTAATGGACTGCAGTCATCTTTGTGACATCTCCTATAAGTTACTTGTTGGTTTCTACCCTCCAGCTGCAGACCATGTGTGTTAGGTGGTTTAAACTAAGTAAAAAACATGCAACCCGCCAGACTCAATTTTACAGCCACCACTGTCAAGCCATTCACACAGACCATCTCCAAGGATGCACCTTCCAATGGTCTACAGAAGGACCTCCCAAGGGTCTGCAGCCCATATTCCTATGTCACTTCAGTCCCATTTTCAGAAACTGTTTGAGGGATCTAGGAGCCCACCTCCCACAGCCTGTCAGACAGACACCAATGCTTCATTCTCCAAGGGCCACCTCCTTAAGCAGTATTTAGATGTTTGATTCCTGGTAAGGTGGGCAGGTTATGAGACTTTGGAGAATTCACCCTTTATGTATTTCTAAGAATGGCAGCACAAGGTCCTCTATGGAAGAGTTTGATAGAAGCACCTACTGCTTTTCATCATACTTTTCAAAGAACAATATTGTAGTTCCTGTTAATATTTTGGCTATCGGAAAAAACAATTTTCAAAACTGGTCACAATTTCAAAGAATACATTAATTTTGAAGAAAAAAAAAACAACAACAAAACAAACTAAAAAGTGTTTTTCTCCAGATCAAGCCTAGGACTTCCAGAGAATCGAATGAAAAAAACATTTCCAATAAGATAGTTCAGGTTTTACTCTAAGTTCAAGGTGTTTTGGGAAATGGCCTGAGTTCAGTGAGTGGGACCATGACTGGTAAAGTTCAGCATATACTGCAAGAACCAAAGTCTAATTAGGTGAGTTGGTGAGGCTTTTAGCTTATCTACCTAATAGGCAACCAAGGCCTCAAAGGTTGAAAATGTGACTCCATCTCTTTAAACCAAGAAACAGGTCATTAAAATTCAGGCTGTGCAACTAACATTGCACTCATTTAACAAAACAAAGAGTTCAAAACAAAAAAAGTTTAACTCCACATCAGAGACATTTCTAGAAACCGCAGACTTAATGACCTATCTTCCCTTCACAGGTTTAAAATGAAACAGGCACAGAGGCTTTCTTTGGCACAGCCTAACCCTGTTCAACCGGGTGTGGGTTTCAATTAAGTCACCCTTGTGCAGGAATTTGAAGTCAAACTTTTATAAACTTTTTTGTTTTTTTTTATTTGTTTGTTTGTTTGTTTGTTTAAAAAAACCCCCAGCCACAGCAGTCACACTGCCGAAACCAGCACAGACGGCTGCAACAGCAACACAGAGCCAATGAGGCGAGTCGCAGCTCTGGCTTTGCGCGTGCTTGTGGTCTGCTCTGACAGCCTGTAGCTTGCCTCAGTGGAAAAGAAAAACTGTGTTGAAGCTCAAGCTACAGTGAAAGTGACAGGTGACTTCTGAGAAAAAAAAACACTGTGGCTGTAGCCCTACACCCTTTTCTGGAAATCTGGCACAGTCATTTGTGGGAGAGAAGGTCTCGATCAGAGCTGGCTGGGTGACAAGTGGATTAAGTCCATTCCAAAACTGTTGCAGGTCTTCCAATTTTTTTGTATGGTCTTGAAATGAAAATAAAAACTTTTCAAATGGAAGGGTGTGGAATTGTGTTGAAACATCTATTTCTGAGTTAGAGAGATCAAGTTTTCAATCATGCTCTCAGATCAGATGTAACCAGAGACCTCATCCTGGGATACAGAAAACTACCCATTCATCAACACCAGCACCTCTGCAAAATGTTTTGGCGTCCAAGAAGCAGCATATTTTAGTTAAAATATATTTCATCAAACATGTTCTGACCAATTCCAATCTTGAGATGACATTGTGTCACCAGTTTGTGGAAAGATCAGTATTTTAAAAGAAAACCTTCATAAAAATAGAGGACTGGAAAAGAAGCTGAGGAACAGCCAGTCACTCAAAAGATATTTGTCAGCAAAATTAAATATAAGTTCAGGCATATTCTGTTTCATCACATACTGTTCCTTTTAGGGGTGAGGCACAGTCATTTCTCTATTTTGGAATGAGACTGTAAGACAAACAGTTTATCTTCAACTTGGCAAAAGAATGTTACATTAACGTCTATCAAGATGAAAGTGGCACAAAACAGAATATTTTACAATTTAAATAGTAACTCTGCTCTTCATCTGTGTCTTAAGTATTCTTCTCACAAAATGCAATCAATTGTAGGTGTCTTGATGCAAGAGTTTCCAGTAATCTAGAAAACACGAACTCGTGTATGTTATATGTATACACATACATACACACACACATGTATTTAATATATAGTACCTCTATGGTTTGCGTGTACACACACACACACACATACAGACATGCAAACCACATCTGGAGTTCCATTAAAATATTTCTCCTGCCTCCTCAATAACCACAGTTACAGAAATCAGCTTCCCTAGAAGGAACAGAGCGGGCCTAAGGTCAGCAGTGTCTGATCACCACTGTTTGTACAAAGTGATTTTAGGTTGCATTTGCTCTAGAGATGAATATCAAGTTAGAATTTTTCCTCATAAGAATTTTTACAGAAGAAAAAATGTTTGGAAGGTTGAAAGATTTTCCCAAAGGAAGATTCAGGGAATAGATGGGAGCTTATTTATCTTTCTCAAGATTCTTGAAAATTGGAACACAGGCAGAAAATTATTAATCTTGTTCCTGTGTTATCAGGTACACAAGACAGTCTGTATTGTGCTCTTTCTGCTGAAGTTAAAATAATAATAATTAAAAAAAAAAAAGAGAGAAAGAATAGTGTGTAAAAGCTGATCCCTTTTTCAGTGAAAACATATTTTTTCCTTTTAAGAGTCTTACCATCTTTTCATCAGGAAGATGAATTGAAATGATGTATGTTTTCAATCAACTTAGAAACAATATTTTAAAAACACCTTCCTTTCCTTGAGAATTCATAGTTTGGAGGTTTTTTATGTATTTTTCACAAAACATTTTTATTGAAACAAATTTCAGCCTGTTTTAGTTTTCATTTTGGATAGTCTCAAAATTGAAATTCAAAACTTCAAAGCCACCCATCTCCACAACCATTACTTTTGTAGGATTTTGATCAAAGCCATGGAAATTCCTGGTTCCACCCCGGAATAATGAACCAGTCCAGGTTTCATTTGAAATCCAACTCTGAGGTGCTGACTTACCTATCTGGTTTGCAAGAATCCCGCTGTCTTCACCTGACCCGAGAGCATCTCCTCATAGCAAAGCTCTCCTCCAACTGGAACACGTCCATGCAACACAGTCCACATCCCCTCTATGTGGGGGGCACCAATGTTTCATTGTCAACCTCCAGTTTACCAAGCTTCTCCAAGTTCAGAAGCATCTTCTTTCTGTCTTGAAGATCAAGGTTTTTTAGCAATTCACTCACTAGCTGTGTTTGCCTAAAGAGACCCTCCCACTGCTCTTTTATCCTCTGAAGGCAGGCCAATTTTCAACTACAGCCTGATGGTTGCCTGGGTTAACCTCTGCCTTGTTTCATGAGGCTTAGAAACCCCAATACACCTTTCAAATAGCATGTCTGATCACACTTCTCTGGCAGATAAGCAGAAAATTAGAATGAGCTTCTCCAGGTAAGTGCCAGCATAAAGTTACTGTCATCTTCTAGAGGGGAATGCCCTGCAGGCAGGCAGGCAGGTAGGTTAGGAGATCAGTTACAACGGGGACACAGAAAAGGCAGCTCTGTAATGGCACAGTAACAACACTGTTTCAATGCATCTGCAAGGTAAGGCTGTGCCGTTGCATAAATGCAGCAGTTCCTTTTACAGGGATGTCAAGACAAACATCTTGACAGCCCTTAAATATTGTATGTAAGACATTTAGGTGGCTGTTCAAAACAAAGAAACCTCTACCTTGTTCTACATAGCTTATATTCAAGTATTGTAGATTTGAATCTTCATGTTTCAATTCAAGGCCTTTTGCCCTGTAGATTGTCCTATTATTTGTAGGATCTTTTTCCATCATGCTGGTAGCCTCTTCCTCCTCTCTCACCAACAGTGACCACATGCCAAAACCCTGTGTAATAACATAGGCAACAAAACACGATTGACATCAACTTGGTTTTTTAGTTTCCATCCTTTATATTTATCCAGGTCCCAGTGCAAACTTCACTGCACAGGAAAATTAGGGTCTTGCAGTTGGTTCAGACTGCAGTCAACAGCTAAATTGTCCTTTGAGTGAGGGGCAGTAATACAGAGCAGCCCTCTGGGCTCCTCTAAATAACTCCAGGGATTTAATCAGTCCTCTGGACACCCAGCATTCCTGGGGCACAAGTTATTCTTCCTAAACCTGGATGTGTCCAAAATGAGTGGAATTAAAAAAAAAACCACCACCACCACCAACAACAAAAAAATACCAACAAAAAAACCCCAAACAAACCAAAACCCAAAAAACTTCTACCTCAGTGTTTTAAGTGATTTATTTTTTGAATTAGAAAAAAACACAGGAGTTCAGAATTCACCACTAAGTCCCCACTCCTTAGGACTCCATGCTCTCCTGTGCCTTTCACCACTTTCCCCAAAATTCTAAACTTATATTTAACCATCTCCTGCTGAGCTCAATGAGATTTAGGCAGATTCACGCCCCCACAGCAGGCACAAACCCAGCTCCTCTGCACTGACAGCATCTCAGCTGCTCAGATTCGTTCCACAGCATGGCCTGTGAAAGAAATTGTTTCAAGGTGTGCAAGGCATTTGCTGCCTGCTGCTGTTGGCAGAGTAAAACTATCAAGGAGCTGTTGGCAGGGGAAGGAAAATATAAAATCCCCTCGGGGGAAAAAGGAACACACAGGAAGAGAAGGGGGAGTGGGGCAGGAGGTGCAAGGTCCCCCCTCTGACCCAGCTTTCATTTCAAAATAAGCTGAGCTTGCTGTGGGCACAGGGTTTGGCCAAGCTTGCTGATCCCCCTGCGTGCACCCCTGCATCCCTGCGTGTGGATGGCTTTCACACGCTCAGGGTTGTTCCTTGCTGTTTTGAGCCTTTGGTGTGAAACATCGTGAAGGTCTTCTAAAATCAGCAGCTCTTCCTCTACTTCCTGGCAACTAGTTGCCCAATGGCATGTCAAATGAGAGCACCCAAAATCCCTTACCACTGAGCAACTGGGTACCTATGCAGAAGCACAGCCCTCCTACAGACAGACACCTGCGTGGCTGTGGGAAGAGGCAGAGGTGCGCCACTCATTCCCAACTTGAAATGCAGTGAAGTGCTTTCTCACCCACACTGATTTGTTGATATCCATTTACAGTGGAAGAAATTGGACTACAGACCTTGAGGCAATTATGTTAAAATCTATAACCCCCCCAATGTAGCCAAAATTGCCTGGAGTGTGCTGCAACAGATTTGAAAGTGAGGAGAGACAGGCAGGGGCGGTGAGTCGTGAGATGGAGAGCAGAAACCATGGGAAAGGCCTAGAACCTGATAGTCCTTCCCCTGATCCCAAGTCTTAAATTATCTGTCATACATACCACTTTTCCAGAACAATTTTCTCTGGTTAATGCAGCAGGTATATTCACACTCTTCTCATTATAATAACAGGAATCAAACCAGAATCCAAATTTAGGAGCTTTAAAAGCTAAAGCAATAACATTGCTAGGTACACACAATCCTGATTTTCTTCATTCATTTTGGGGTCATGAATATATGAAACTTCCTCTGCTATAACAACTTTCATGATCTCCAGCAGAGCCCTCCTCCAGATAACCTCAGCAGTAACAAAACAATGTTGTCCTTGCTGAATGACAGCACCAATTTTTGTCCTTCCTTGGAGCAGATGCATAAAACAGGCATTTTGACTCTAACCTTTTTTTTTTTTTACATTGCTCTGAAAATGCATTGCACCTTCCAAAAAAATGGGACTGAGTATCAGGAAGGGATATTCCTTAACAGGACATTTTATGATTAACTTCAGTATTCCATGCATAACAAATGATAGACCTTCTTATCCAGCTTATTTCACAGACTTTCTCAAATTATTTCAATGGAGGTTTCGCCCCAGAATAACTGTTAGATCCAAACATCAGTTTTATGCAGCAAAGCTCACTAGAAGATAGAAAAAATGCCATTAAGGTTATAGCTGGTTTACACACTAGGCGTATTTTCCAACTAAGTTCTATTTCATCCAACAGTGCAATGCTTCTTGTTTCCAATCAAGTTCTACAACTACTACTAGTACTACTCAGAAAATGTTCCCCAATGTCACAGAGAAGAGTATGTTTTTCAAATACTAATTCATAGCATTGAAGGGCATGTTTATAGGGGTTGGAAGGAAGTTCAGATAAAGTTGTTGCATTGTGGCAATATATGAAATGAATTGTTTTAATAGGGAAGAAGTTTAAGATAATCTCTCAGCCCTGTTTCCTTTACTAGTGAAACCCCTTCGGTCACATCTATGAGAGCAATACTGGCCACTTTTGCTTATTTTTCTTTAATTGAAAATTTTTAACCCTGAAAATAAAAGTTGAAAATGAAGAAGCTTGTCCAAGGGGCATCATGCTATTCCAGCATGTGTCCTTTTCCAATTGCAGATGCCTCAGTAAGCAAGTGAAGTGATGATTTTTGCCTTTCTCCCTGAATATGTGTTTCATTTGCTGTAGCCACCATCTGCAAAGAGCAGCTTGGCATTGCTATGTGCCAACTCCAGATACGCTAGGGAGATGCATAAAAAGAGGATCTAACTTTAGCTGACTGGAGAAATGGTAAACCTGGTGGAAACAGGACAGGCTCTGACAAGCAGAGGGAAACTCCTCAGACATATCTTATTGTCAGGTAGAAAACTAGATGTGAAGAAATTATACAGCTTAAATGCAATATTACCTTCTTAAACCATAATATAAAGTTTAGGATTTTGGTGGTGGAGTCTAAGTGGAGATCTGAAATCCAGGGGCTGCTGTCAACCAACATTTCTGTGGCCCTATGGTCTTATGCAGATAATATTTCCGATTCCTGGATGACTGCCCAGCTTGCCCTTCTCTTCTGGTTTCTTTTTTTCCATCAGAGAGGGCTAGACAATTAGATATATAGTTACTTATTAATTTTTTCAAATACTGGAAGTTGAAAGTATGAGGGGGACTAGCCAGACAAACCCAAGTCTCTACTGCTCCCTTATCTAACAAAGCAGATATCAGGGACTTTTTCCAGCAATGCTGGGTATGTTTGTCTAGATCTTACCTCTCTCCAGTCCGGGACAGAGGCCTGGATCAAAGGTCCCCATGATCCACAAAAGGGCTCTACAAAAAGCAGGGCTGACGAGTCCAAGAGCAAGGCTTGCTAACACTGCATTTGGGGTCTGAGGCAGCGCTTCACTTTGCCAGGTAGCTATGTCAGCAGTCTTGGAGCTCACCCAGATGTCTCTAGGTCAATGCTTGGTGCAGACGTGTCACCAGTATGCCCTACATCCACCTCTACAGAAAGGCTCTGGCAACACATGCACATCTGTCCTACCACTCACCAGATACAATGGGTCACCCTCTGTTTTGTGAGAGATCCCTGCCTAGTCTAAAGACTTCCACAAAGCACTTAGACTATGTACAGGCCAAAACCCTTCCCCAGAGACTGTTTCTTATCTCAGACATCACAAATCGTTATTAACTCAGCTGCAGGTAGACAAACTTGACCGGAAGGCTTTCTGCTAGTTTGCCTGTACCTGGCAGCCTCTGCCAGACCACTCACAATGACACCCATCAACCACAAAGTGTACAAGTCATAATGCACTTGAGCATAACAGAGGTGTTACAACACGGATTTAATTATGTCCATCAGACTCTCAAGGAACCCTTGCGGACTTCAGTCGTCTCAAAGATTTACAGTAATACCAAGCAACAAACAAAAAACCACGGCTTCATTTCCCAGTATCAAAGGGAGAACTTGCCAAGAGCACAGCAGAAAGCCACGCTGTGAGGAAACAAGCTCATTCCTGCACTGCCTGTAAATCATGTGACTTTTACTGAGGTGCCTTTGATCATTCATGAATGAAAATGTTCTCTGGTAGCTTCTTCTTGTGCTGCTTCTGGAAATCCGGCACATTTGAAAATTTGGTGAGCTGGCCTGATTAATACGTTTATGAATGTTGACATTTAGTTCCCAGTTACTGCTGAGGTATAATGTAAGTTATTTTTCTCAAGACTACAGTCATATCCACTTCTGCAATTCAATTATTTTGATGTAAATAAAAAATATTTTGGTGTTAAGATAGGACAGAGAATTAGATGTATTACTTTGCTGAACAAAAGGCCAGTTTATGTCCCCAATCTTGAGAGTGGCTGTTCTGTGGTGCCTATTCTCACCTAAGTGCAAAAGAAGATGCCTCACTTGTGCTAGCCTGAACAAAAAGGCAGCTGTCAGGGACGTACAATATCTATGCTGCATTAGTTAGTTCCTTAGCACCTTTCTAGTTCGTTTCTGAGAGCACCATAGAAGCAAAGCGAGGCAGACAGACTTTCCATGCCAGCGGACACTTTTGCAAAAGCACAACTTCTACAACTTGTTTAAATTATCTGAGTGGTAGGCGGGTGGAGCACCTTAATAATTTGCTTTTCTCTTTTATTATTGAAATAAAATATTTAAAATATCTGAGGGTGTTGGAAGAGAGGTCGCTCTTATTGCATTCCTTTGCAGGCGGCATTGCTTTTGCAGGGACACCTGTCTGCATGAAACTCTGTAAACGCTTTTTAACAGGTCCCCAGGTAGCAGAAAGAACACAGCTGCTAAAGAGCGTTAATGGCAGGACAGCTGCTTGGCTGACAGAGTTGGAACCAGCATGGTGCATGTGCTGGGACTGTAAACAGGAATGAATTTTCCTAAAAGCTTTATAAGTAAAAATGTTTATTTTTGGAATATTAGCAAAATAAAAGGAGTTACAATGTTCCTTTAATTTTAAGTCAAAACATAACGACATGCAGCTTTTAAGAAGGTTTATTTTATAGTGAAATCTCAAATTGAAACAAGGTGGCTTAGAAACAACTTCAGAAATACCAGGGATTTCTTCAAGATGTATTTATAAAACACACTTGGGCATTTTTTTTTTGCCCTTAATGTGTAGTAAAATTGGCCATGAAATCCTTCTTTCCATAAACCACACATCAGGTATTGGGAAACACTTTTCTGGCTGCCAAGTCTGCCATTGATGGCAAATGTTTGGTGTGTGGCGTGTGATGGTATTACAAGGTACATGTAACAGGTTATATTCAGATGCTAAAAAGATGAAATAGACGTCTGGTGTTTCAAGGACAGGCACCAAAATGAAGACACCTGGTTCCTAGCCTTCACTCAGCCACAGCCTTCCTCTCTGAGCCACAGCAAGTCTTTCAGCACCAAGGAAGTGCCCTCTTTTGGTGGACACAACTCTGGCACAGACTCAGAACTGGAATTTTGAACCCAGCTGAACACCAGCATCAGACTGGTTGCAAACAACTGGCATACTTTTGGGACTGTTGTTGAAGAACCATATTCATTTGGGAAGTGCACCTCAGGACAGCAGAATGCAAACCCCTTGCTACTCCCCTTGCAGCACTTGCGGCGCTCCAGCCTGGATGACGTGAGCGGTATGTGCCTTGTCCTCTTGAAATGTCATCGCTACCTTTTTAGGATCGAGACCTTTTAAAATCTATCTAGACTTCATCATGTTTCCCAAAGTCTCTCAAAGGCATTTGATGCCTTCTCTACCACACCACCATGAAATAACCAGTGTTCGCATCAAGGGATGGAAACAACAGGCCTGTTACCTGTACACAGCTTTTCACAGCCTGTCATTCCAAGCCTGAAGCTGGACTCGATTTAAAGTTATTAATTGCCTTTTTCACAGCTGGCATCAGCAGCCTTGCATGTTGACTCAAAGTGTGGTGTGATAATTAGGTAGGGTGAGGAATCTTTGTTAAGTTTTGTTCTTTGGCAGTATTTTGCCTTTGATCTTCACCACTCTCTTTTCCAGGAAAGTTACAGCGTTCCAGCAGGAGCCGAGGGTGGGCCTTTCATCAACCTGGGGGGAAAGCTTCGTCCCGTGCCCCACGGCACTCCAGTCTCAGTTTTAAACTTCCCATTCGGATGACTGCTATGTGCTAGCTGGAGCACCTGTGAGGTGCCTATAGTCAGAAAAGCACGTACGGTGCATCTTCTTCCAAAACACAGATCAATTCAACGCATTAAAAGAGAAGCAGGAACAAAGTTCAGTAACAAAATAAACAAATAAGCAGGCTTTTAACAATGCCTTTTCTACATTAACTTGATTGAAACCTCATACTTTGCTCTGCAGGTTTAGGAAGGCTTGCAGCACAATAAACATAACATCCTTCAGAAACCTGCAGCCTTTTCTCACTTGGGCTCCAAAGCTGCCCATATTCCAGTCATGCAGGCAGTTAACTTACTCATTCTGCTGATTTTTATTGGCAAATTACAAACCACTTAACAGATGGTGTAGAAACAGTTATATAAACTAAGGAATAAGTCCTAGAGCTTTTATACTTTTATGAATGAAACGTTTTCCCAAAATGTTCATTCTTGGGCTTTTGTCACTCACTATTTCTTTCAGATGGACCTTTCTATTTGTCACACCCTATCCCTCTCCAGACCTGGGCTGGCATGAAATGCAGAGAGACAGCAGTCAGGTGAGAATCCCATGAATCATGTCCCTGACATGTTCACTACACTGGGCTTTTAGCAGCACAGCAATGCAAGTCAAAGGAAAGTATCTGCCCCAGGAGGCCTAATTGGTGGGAGTTTTGTAGTATGCACAGAGTAAATGAATGAGAGAGACTTTGTGTCGCAATTTGCTTTTTCCACCTCGGGAGGGAAACAGGGCTTTATGTTGATTAGGAAATAAAATATAAAGATATGATTGCCTCTTACACTGTGATGTGTGTTGAACTAAGTCCCAGAGCTGTTTTCATAATAGAAACTGGGTATGGATAAGATGCCTGCAAGACAGGTATGTAACTATGCACATGACAATGAAGTTAATGTCAAAGCATATGTATGTGAAGAAATGGACAACTCTGTGATGTGTCATACAGAAAGAGTAACTCAAGGTGCTTTCCCCAAGCCCTTATCCTCACAGTCTCTTGTCCTTCCAAATGGGGGAGACTGTGAGTATGACAGCCTGTTAGCAGCTTTGTTTGCTGCCACAACTGTTCTAATTGTGATAATCAACGGAGCTTGTGCACATTATCTTCATGTTCTTCTGGGTAAACTTGCAAACATTCCAGTAGGAGATTTCACGTGACTGCTCAGAGGCTGACACTGGTGCAGGAGCAGATATCTGTCTGGTCCATCTCTTATCTGATGTCTAGCACGTTCCTGCTCTTACCCCAGAGGTAGTTCAAAAGAATAATCCACTTTAGGGGTATTAGACCCCCCCTTTCACACACAACAGACTATGCTTTGGCGGTTTTTGCCGTCTCATACCGGTCTGCCTTCCCCTACTTCCCACTTCCACGCTGCACTCCTGGACGCAGCCGGCCAAGTCTGAAATTCAGGAGCAGGGACGCAAAGCAGCAACTCACAGGTTGTTGTTAAAAAGCCACAGAAACAGAAGTACACAGATGGGAAAGAGCCAAAGAAAATCCCTCTCTTCTCTCAGTGCCTAAGGATTATGCAGGACACACAATTTACAGGGTGGGGTTTCTGTGGATTGGATCAGAGTCCCAAGACGCAAAGGCAACACAGTGCTGTGTCACATAAATACTGGACTGTTCACAGACTGTAATGTCAGGCCTTCCTGTTCTTTCGTGGGTTAAGCTTCTGCAGGAATTTTTTAATTTGACATACACATCTAAGGATGCTTTTTACAGAGTGTCCCCCACACAGGCAAGTAGCAATTACAGGAGTGGGACAGGCAATAAACTAGGTAAGACCCACTTCCACTCTATGATGATCACATACATAGTTTCCCAGTAAAGTTAAATACATTATCCAAAAGTGCGCCTCAGTCATAACTGAGATACCATACATCTTAACTAACTGCACAGCTTCCTGGCTCACCAAAATGAGCTTTTTAATGACATCGCAAAATTACTTCTACTCGACAGGTACCATCAGTTGTTGGAATGATTTCCATGCCTTCAGTGAGTGGCGCTTAAATTTTTCCTTTTGCTACTGGGGTTTTCATCTTTATGCTTGGAGTTTTCCAGGAGAGTCTGTTTAGGCTTCTGTCAGACTCCTGTTACAGGCAGCCAGATGGAACCAGACACAGAATAAAAGGCTCATCTCTTCCATATCCTAGTTTAAGCACCTACTGTTCACTGGACTTGGAATGCTATACGTACAAAAGAGATAAGACAATTTGCTGGTGGGAAAATGGCACACCCAGAAGCTCCACTGGAGCTGAACCTCTCTGAGGTTATGCTGAACTGTAAAAGGTATAAAATCTTGTTTGAGCCTGGGAGGAAAAAAGGTAACCAGAATATCTTCTTATTTCTGACAACACTGGGTTCTGAAGCAGTTGGTAGATTTTTACAGTCTTTAATTAATCCAGACAGAAAGAAGAAAAAGTGAAATCACATTACAGAATTATGAAGCCTGCTATACTCCAGGGGAAAAATGAAATGTGAGAGATGGCAGTTCTTGAACAGAGAATACAAATAGAAGACCAAAAAAAAAAAAAAAAAAAGCCTCTCTGCAACTGAACCCGGGCTGCAGAAATTTACAGTGTTTGAGAAGACAAAAACTGGATGCTATGTGAGAGACTCATTCACGCCTGGGGCAAAGAGCTCCAAGGCAGAACACTGGAGGACACATAAACAGACATTGACAACGTACTCAGATTTACCCAAATAAGAGAACCCAGTGGACCTACCTGAAAAAAAAGATAGATGACAAAAGACTGGGGTAACAGGCAGTAATGCAACTTAAGTTGGAATCCAGCAAGAGATGGCCCCTGTAACTTGTGACATTGTGCCAGTTAATGCTTACCACGATTATGCCCAACAAGTATGGGCAGATGCAGCACTTCATATGACAGTATTTCCTCAAACTGCATGTGGGTTAATTTCAGGACACATGAGTTACATCAGAACATGCAAGGGTTTAGATTGCCTAGATCTACAATAGGTATTGAGTTCAACAGAGACAGCATTTTCTGCCTATGGGAAAACCAGTGGAAGAACATGATTAGAGCCTTGGGGAAACTTTGAAAAAAACAACAGAGGTGTTGTGCTACAGCTAGACTAACAATAACAAGAAAAGGCCTGTGTGATGGGGGGAAAGCATCTATGGGAAAAAAAGGCCAGACAGCAGGGGATGCTTCAGATGAGTCCTGGCCCTGACAGACAAAGGAGACATAAAAACATTACTCAGAATAACAAAATACATATTGGGAAATTTGTGGCTTATTGATCTAATGGAGCAGGGATGGTGTAAAAAGTCGGAATACTGAAGAAATCAAAGATGTCCCAGAACTGCTTATATATCAGAAAGCATGACATTTAAATCATCCAGTGACATTCTTAGATCAGGTTCTGACAACAAAACACAGTCACAACTGATAGCTTGAGACATCTAGCAGTGAAAGAGGACAGCTGTGATTTTAAGCCATGGATTGAAAAGGTTTGATATCTTTACTGATAGGAGTCTGTAGTAACTTCAAATTGACTGTAAACTCTTTACTGTCTTTGCCAGAAAGGGCCTGGCAAATATTTTGTAAAAAGTGAAACTGTATTTTTTTTTTCCCCAGCTACCAAATACACGATCTGCAAGGCAAATCTAAGTGAGGCTGATGGTGCAGGCATATGCATTTCAGCCTTCGAGGAATGTCTAGGATAAGAAACTAAATTTGGTAGGAGCCAATCTAATTTTAAAAGACATCTAAATGAAGCACGGACCATGAAATGCATTCTTGCTGGAACAACTGCTCAGGATGTGACACCACAGAAAGAGTGTAAAAGACTGTAGTTTGTGTTACAGATATTTGGTTTCTAAGTGTTATTTCTCCATTGAAAAGAAATTATGACACTGAGAACTGGGCTTTAAAAGCTGAGGGTGAGACTCTGAAGCTGTTGTCAGCATTAGGCCCAGTCAGTTGGAAATGCATATGGGAAGCAGTTATTTCATGAATGCCTTCAGAGCAGGGGGTGATCCCTAAGGCCATGCTGCTCCATCTGAAGCTGTGCTTTATTGTCCAGTGTGCATGGTTCCCTGATAGCTGCAGAAGTAGTAAGCACTACACAAGACTTTGTTAATCCACTTGCACATAAACTTGCACTTACCATTGCAGTCACAATTGAATGAAAACCTTAAACATTAAGATTATTACTACTGTCTTGGTCTATATTTTCTGTCCTATACTCTGAAGAACAAAGTCTAGTGATGAGATGCTGCTGCTGTTCAGGATCTCGCTCCTGACCCCACAGCATGTCCTTGAGCAAGTCCCTTCACCTTTGGTATGCTTCAGGTTCAACATCTGAAAAACAGAAAATTCACCAAGCTCCACAGAGATGCCACATGAGGCTACTAATATCTGTCAATGGCATTGATTTTTCCAGGTGTGAAGTCCATTAAATGCAGAGTGGCTGACTACAATGTTTTGGATCAGGTTTTAGATAAAACCTGTGTTACTACTTACTGAGTAGCAAAATTAAAGTTTTTGAAACAGCTCTCTAATCTGTCACTATTCTAAATTGATAAACCTGTAGAGGAGCCACTTGGGAATTTCTTGATACAACTTTCCCAGTCAGAAATCACACATTTTAAAAAATAAATAAGCTTTTATTTTTCAGGAAACAATTACTTCAGATGAAGTTCACAATTCAAAAAATATTAACAAAAAAGTTTCCAGAGCAACAAAATATTTTGTTTGTATTTTTTAAAAGTTCACACAGATGCCAATTTCAATTCAAAACTACTTTTGTTTGGAAAAATCTTCCTAGCTACCTGGTAGTGGAAAAGTCAGTCTACAATGCAAGGGGAAAATTTACAACTGATTGCAATTGGGATGATTTCTAAACAAAACTGTGGGACAAGAAAACTGTTTCTTGTCCAGTTCTAGACATGGTAATATCAAGCACCCTGCTGCACAAGCTCAGAAGCACCAATTTTGACTCTTAACCTGCTGTGCTCAGAAAGGGCAGGAGTATTGATGTTGGGAAACTGAAGATGTGTGTTGAGCACCTCTGGCATGGCACAGATAAGCCGGGGTAAGTGTTTATTCTCATAAAGTTAAAGAATCTGCTTGTGAGGTAAGGAAAAAGAAGGAAAGCGGAAAATTTAGAAATCGTGAACCCATAACTGCTTTCTGAATTGATTCCTTTTTTAAGAGTTTGAATAGGACAAAGGAAGGAAAGTTACATACTGCTGTGGGTAACAAAGCCAGCAGGAAATACGGCTTAGCAGTCAAAAGAACACACACGATAACGCTTACCCAAGTTCACACACAAGAACAATATTTATCTCCTCTTCCCACCACTGTCAGAAAAATATAGGGTCCAGTAAAGACTGTCTGCATGGCCA
The DNA here is from genome assembly GCF_003259725.1 of Athene cunicularia. Taxonomy (NCBI): domain Eukaryota; kingdom Metazoa; phylum Chordata; class Aves; order Strigiformes; family Strigidae; genus Athene; species Athene cunicularia. The sequence goes on from NW_020799095.1 coordinate 63,187,862, forward strand.
AAGTGCTCAGATAGGAAAGGATTAGAACAAATAAGTCAGGAAATAAAAATATGAAGGAGCAGAGGTAGAGAAGAAAGTGAACCTGAGATGAAAAAGAAAGGAAGATCTGCCTTGTGACAGTGAAATAGAGAGGGGTACAAGCTTCAACAACAAAATCTATGTTTCATACGCCTACACTGAACTAAAGGCTCCACTCAGCACTTATAAAGGCGGAGGTTGGGCTATATGAATGGTACTTGAGGGCAGCATATCCGCATCTAAGCACAAGCAGTCTCTGAGCCCTGGTTTCACCAAGAAGATGCTCTCCTGTGTTGCTCATCTAAGGTACTTCTACGCTTCCAGATACTGGTGTACCCTAAGCTAGATTTGACTTTGGATGAGCTGTATCCTCTCACTATATGGAAAATACATTGCAGATGGGGATTTCAAAGAGCCTCAAAGTTTAAAAATATTTAGGGGTGGTGATCTGGTTTGGGTCCATGTATATTAAATGAAGATGAGACATGGGTTGCAGAAAAGGGGTGGCCTACTTGAGTCTTCATATCATAGATTGTCTAAAACCCCCATTACTCTTTTTCAAATAAAAATACTGCTTATCATATTTCTATTGTGCCAGTTACTGCAGCTTTGCAATTAGGTTTCAGTCTCTTTCTCTTTTAAAATGATTATCCCTGCACTTCCTGGCTTTGACTGGATGAAGAAATGCTGAAATAGTATGAAAAATTACTTCTTTCATAATGTCTCCATCCCAGCCAAAAGCTGTCTGTGTGAGAAATCTTGCAAGAAAATCTGTTCTCATCTTATTTCCAGTTGGGTTACATCCAGTTCCAAAAGCACTTTCTGATGGTGTGAGAAAAGTGTCTGGATATGGACATTTATTTGGTTTGAGCCTCTGAATTTCGGATTGTGACTACAACCAACACTTGATACACAAGAGTGATGTGTTAATAAGCCACACTGAGGACAATAACAGAAGGGAGAGGTGAATTGAGATAGCTTCTTCTCCTGAAGAAAGGCCATCCAGTCTTACCAGTTCTGCTGTTACCACCATTACCACTTCACTGATGCTTTCCTGCACTTCCCAGCCTCGCTCTTCCCTAACCCCCATTCTTCTTTTGGCTACCAAAGGCAACAGCTCATAACCCCAGCCTCCCATACCAGTTTCTTAGGTGTTTCACACACTTTCTCTTTTCTTCATGTTTTGAAAGAAGTATCTGTCAATGATAGCACAAATCTCCTCTACATTCTTCAAAATGTCTCCTAAAGCTCTCCTATGCCATCACACCTAGGAAAACCTGAGAAGAGGCTCCCAGGGTGCCAATGCACAGCCTAATGTTCCCATCAGTGTAGTCGCAGTGTTTTCCCATGTTCCCTCATCTCTCCGTAAGCACTTATTTGGCAAGGCTGAAGAAGGCTGTGTTTTCTTTCTCTGTTTATACAACACTGAGATTCTTATCTGTGGCTAGGACTCCTTGATCTTATCATTGCATAAATAACAACAGGTAATGATTTAAAAGAAGATCCAAACAAAACATAAGGCTCAGTTGTTTGAATTGCTTTCACAGTGTGTTGAAAAAGTAATTATTTCATAGTAGCAGAAGTGACTGAATCATGTGGGGTTTTTTAAAATTGCTGTGTTGATCCAGGGTTTTTGTCAACAATCATTGTCAGTTCTAATTCTCCAAACAGGCAAAAATCTGGGTGGAAATCCTGGCTCCACTAAAGTCAAGTGCCAGATTTCCATTGGCCTCAATGGGCCTGGAATTTACCCGGTCACAACCTAGAGGAAGAATATTTGTAGTAGCAAACCAAATAAATATATCCGTGTTTTTCTATGAAAAATCAATTTGAGACACTTTTTTCCTGGCAAGAGTTATGCACAGCGATATAATATGAGATACGGCAGTACTTGGAACAGGAAATGACTGCGGACACATTGTCAGGGCAGTGCTATGCTATGCCAATGGCTGAAGCAGAGAAAACCCCTAAGAACTTGTTAAAATGCGCCAGGAAATAAAATAAAACAAAATAAAAAACCAAACCCAGAAATAAAATAGAGTGCACAATGCAAATACCACAGTTGAAATTTCTGCGAGGTTGAGAGGAAACAAAGAGATGACAAACTTCATTGAAAGAAAAATAGTACTGCACATTGGTTGCCAATAAGATGCCAGATGTTGCCCTTTGCAAAGGAGAGAAAGCGTCTCGACAGAGATTTTCAAGAACTAGAGTATCAGCACAGCAGAGTACCTTACGGAACAACAACCCTCCAAAATATCTCGATATGGAAATTTGGTGTGGGGTGGAACTGCTTTGTCAGACATCCAAAGAGAGATTTTCCTATTCTATGGAATTAATATTAGCTGAAGGATATGTATGTGTACTCAACAGATCACATGAAACAGAAAAGGACTCTTTCATGGATTACTAATTAAATGTGTGCTGTCTAAACAGAGGCAACCAATCCTTAAAGTCTAGGATGTCTATGCCAGAAATACTAGAAGCAGAAAATCACTGTGAATCAAAGGACATAAAAGATGTTCTCTACATCAGATATCAATGACAGTTTCAGATATTTAATGATTTTGCTTAAAGGAACAATTATTCATTACATTGAGTCAGAGCATTACACAGCAGCGGGTACAGTTAATCAGTGAAATGAGAAAAAGCCCAGAAACGTAAAAAGTCTGTGTGCAAAAGCAGTGACTTGGTGTCTGAATGTGACTAAAGGCACGCTGCTTGGATACATCTGCAATAGACACACCAGTTTGGTATTTCTGGGGAGGCGACCAGTCACTTTCATTCCTGCTCACTGATCATTTCATTGAAACATTTCTCTCACTCTTCTCTTTTATTAGAAGATTACTATATTTTTCCCACGGAAAATTCAAACTTTTTGCAGCAGTTCTGGCATCATACAGACAAAAATATTTCAGGTGAATAATTTTATAATTACACATAAGAATTACTACTGGAACACCATCTTCCAAAGGAAATGGTGAATTCCCATGATAATTTAAAGTATTATTAGAACATGAGACACATTTTTGGAACATGAGCTACAGCAGTGCATAGTTTATATCATATAATAGAGTATATTTTTACACAGCATAAGAACATCATCAGAATCAAGTGTTTCATCAAAAAGTGTAACTGGCAAAGCTCCAAATTGCATCAAAACCGATGATCATTTATGTCATATCAGCCACATTTTGCTTGTAACATATTTCTTCACTGCAGTGCACGTTGCACAACTTAAAATGTTCCTCATTCCAACATACTGTATAATGAATTTTCATTTTTTAATACTTCTTTACTTCTTCTGGATGAAGCAGTACTAAATAGTTTTCACATATATGCTTCAAACTTTTAAGGCAGTTTGTTGTGCGTTTGATATGAACACTAGCAGAGCGGTTTTGCTGCCAGAAACTGGATCTCTGGGCACAGAGTCAATGGGCAGAGTTATAAGTGCACACAGAGCACATCAGTCAGGGAAGCAAGCGGTGCACATATGAAATCCACTCACCCACAACAGTCCACAACATCATCCTGAAATGGACTTGAAGGGCAAATGGATGTGCCACATATGAGGACCAGAAGAATATCTTTTTTAGCCCAACTGCAATCTTTTCACTGAAATTTTTCTCCATTTCTTAAACTGTGGCTCATACCTATGTCTTCACAGTTGTTTGAACCCCAGAAGATGCAAGTTTTCTTGCTATCCAAAGAGTGACTTTTATTTTTTTTAGCTTTTGAATTATATTCTAAGTATTTTTTCTTCAAAATATTTCAAAATGATACAAGAGAGTTCATGAAATGGGTCACTTCCGACTCACAGATCCAGGACAATAGCTGTAATGCACTATCATGGTATGAGACCTTGCCTTTGTCTCCTTTCTTATTCATGTGAACTCTCCCCTGCAGCTTCCACTCATAGTCCCCAGCTCTCCAAATTGTATAAGATGGCTAGATCTTATAACTGTGTACATACATAACTTCCACACTATAGATGTACATGTATTGCCCATTTTATCGCAGTTCTTTATACTTTAAATAATATTTATAATTTTATTTTCCAACTATTCTCTATTTTCTCCTCTCCTTAACCAGACCAAAGGAAAAAAAAAACCCAATGTTGACATTTTTATTTTAATATTCGGAACAATAATTTTAAAATTAAATAGGAGAATTAAATAAAAACTTGTAGAAACGATTTTCCTTTCCTCCTTCCTTTCAGTCCTTTTTATCTTCACACCACAATTTTCCTTGATTCAGACTAACATTATATGACAAGCTTAGCTGACATCCTGGTAGCAACAAGGGTTGTGAAGAGGTACAACCAATGATAAAGATAACTGTGCTATCTCCTTTGTGATACAGAGGCAGCTTTATTTGAAAATTGTGGAGTTTGCCTTCTTTTAATTTATGAAAGGAAACAGGAGCAAGAATAAATGATACAAATAAAAATGCCACTTTGCTACTATGTACTGTAGTCATATCAGAAGGCAAAGATCTGCCGGCAATGAACTTTCCAGGGTTACTTCATGCCAGTCAAGGCAGGAAGATGTCCTTAGACAGAAAATGTGATTTATTTTTATTAAATGCATCATTTTCTCATTTCCTATATAAAAATATAATGCTATACATTAGCTACAATGCTTGCAGTAGGAGAAGAGCTGTAACCAAGAATTAGTACCACATCCAGAAATTTTAAGCGCATATTCCCACCTTTTGGATTACTATTCCACAACACATGAATGGGCAGTTACTTTATCATCTGAAGCAATAAAGCTGAACCAAACTCTCACAACAATGATCTGCATGCTATTCATTGAACTTGAAACACCAGCACAACTCTTATTAAAATGAAGACAGACAGAAGAATACCTTCAAGCTGCAAGACCAAATCAACAGAGGCAGAAGTGAGCTAATTCCACAACAATAAACCTCATTATATTAATATACTTTAGCACTTTTTACATGTGGTATAAAACTGGCAGAGGGCATGTGGAAGTTATTTGAGGAATCATGCCAGATATGTGGTAGAAACAGGACATATGTCAAAATACCTTTGGTGGAGCAAACAATGTGCATTGTGCAAGCGTGTAAAGGCAGATGTGACTGTGCAGGTCTATAAAACACAACAAAGGATCCCACAGTAGTGGGTACAGTGATTAGAAACCAGATGTCTCACAGATGAGATCCTTTGTTTCGGTTGAAGGGAAGAGAAGTATGAAAGTATTTTCAATTTGAAGGGCCCAAATACACAACATCATGGACACTCAGCTACAGAAATAAACAATTTCAGTGATCAGAATAGAGGGGGAAAACATAAATGAAGTGTGAGCTAACAGGGAATAGCTGAATTCAAAAAAACCACAATCTAAAAAAAAACCCCCATAATAGTCTATCACAAGAAGAGACACTGTACAAAGCTGTTTCTATTCCTTTTTCTTTCACTATTTGCTTAGATATTTTACCCTCAGTTTAGTTGGTTTTATTTCCTCTATTATTCCTTAGGGAGCAATGAAAGCATATCCCTGGCAATTGAATATTTTGCAGGATAAAGAGATGAGTAAAGCTGTTTCTTTAGGCAGTCCTAACCACCCTTTTTGTGGGTTTTCTCAGATACTGCTCCTAAGAAACTGTTTATAACAGAGGCAAATTCCCAACTGACAAGAAAATAAAGACCCTCTTATGTTATCAGTCCTTATGCTAAAGTCCCCCAGCCCTATGTACACCATCAAAACTTCTATAATCATCATGCTAACTATTTTAATTTAAATTGGCTATTTAAGCTTATGTATCCATGAAAAAGAAGAAAGTTCTAAAACATAGCAAATGAGAAACCCCTTCCACATGGCAAGAGCAGCATCAGAGTTGGTCTAGCAAAGCCTGACCATATATGAAGTCTGTGTTACAACGTGTAAAAGAAATTATCTTAAACTAACACTCCATTCTTGAACTGAGCTCAAGAAATGTGTTAAGAATATACCCAGCAGTTTTCTCATAGGGCCTCTGCAAATTCAAAAATGGTGAGTCATATTCAACAGTGACCATGCTGTGATTGCGTGCAAAGAATACAACATAATACATGAGCACATGAACCTGCAACATAAAAGACAATGAAAAAAACAGAGGACTGCTGATCAAACAGTGTTTTGAGAACATTTTTTGATATCAAATACAATAATGATAGGCAAGTTAACAATATATGAAGAGAAGATAGTTAATGTCTTAGAAGAACCAATATTTTATTAAGCTATAGATTAGATAACAGCTTGTTCTCAAGTAGTTTGTTAGCAAAACCTGGTTTGCCCCAGTATCACCACCTGCAAGCCATGGCAGAGGGAGCATGAAGACCTTGTAAAGAACTTGGTTACCCAAATATTCTATTGCTCCACTCCAAGCAATACTTCTCCTGGCCTTTTTCTTTTTCTTTTTTTTTTTTTTTTCTTTTTTAATGATTTATAAAAACGCTACACAGCAGCGTGGCTATAGTAGTGCTTTTAAAGGAGATGGAAGTCCTTTGTGCAGCCTTCTTCTGTGGAATACCTTTGAGTTTAGGAGACAAGATTACATGGCAACGCATTCCAGTTTCTAAATAGATTCAAATTAGATTCAATTCTTACCTATAGAATGTTGAGAAGATAAAGAAGATAAAAGAGAGTGAAAGTGGAAGTAGAAATAAGACAAGACCTCTTATTGAATATGTTGAATGGAAATCCTCCAACTAGCACGAATCAATACTTAAGTCCCAACTACAGCTGTTATTATTTTTCATAGGCACAATAGAAATTCACCTCCTCCATGGACACAAAGAGAAAAAGAACAGATGCTCATTTTCTAAATAAGAGGGGGAAAGTAGCCCAAACCCCTCACTTTCCCCCTCATTCTACAGACTACACAGCTAGAAATGTCCCTGTGTCATCCTGTCAATACTGCTGTCGGTATGTACACAAACACATCTGTCTTCTTTATTTATTCAGTCATCAAAATTCCAAGTCTGCAAGCTAGTCATAATTATGCCTTCCAAAGAGGCAGGCACCTGCCATTTACTCTACCTTTTTCAATTACATCTAATTGAAGACTTGAGCTCAAATAGAGGAAGGGAGACAAGAGTTCTTCAAACTGTCTAAACACTTTCTGTTGAATAGAAAAAGAGAGGTTTCCTACCACAGCTCAAAATAAGCCCTCCAACATGACTGGCATAATAAAGAAGTGGAATATGAGATGCTTTTCCTTCCTCTAAGCACCTGACACCATGAAGATGCTTTTTACATGGATGATGCCTCACAGCAGAAGAAAAGCCCCCTCACCCCTATCCCCCCGGCCCCGTCACTGCTGAATCTAAGCTATGAGCTCATTTCTTGAGTAAGAGAATTGCCCTGGATAACTTCCAGTAACTTCCTCCTTTCAAGAGCACCCAGATGATGGAGGGCACCATGTCAGAAATGACAAAAAAGGCAGTCCTCAAGAAACGAAGTTTATGTGTGACTGATAGTAGATTATCCTCTCTGCGTACAGCTGTATACTCCTTGGCAACAGTAACCTGATAGGCACTGAGCTAGAGTAACCTTCCAGGAATTGAAGAAACAGGGAAAAAATCCCAGCTGGGTCCACTTATATAAGGGATATAATTAGGCCTAAAAGAGAGGATGATTTCAGCCTGTGTGATCTGCATTAAGAATAACTCACCAAGAGCATTTTTGAGAAGGTACTTCTAGTGGTTGCGTGTGTATGCACATGTGTGTTGGGATTTTCCCTTTCTGCAGATAGTGTTGCAGAAGTTTCTATCAAGAGATGGTAGGAGGCTATCATTTGGAGAGAAGACGGGAAGAGTCAAAGAAAGGAATCCTTGTATCGAGTGATGTGATGGGAAAAGCTGACCACATTGGCTGGTCCCAAAATTCATAGGCAAGAAATAACAGCTATTATATTGTTAGCAAATTAGACTAATTATGTTAAAACCAAAATGGCAAATGGAAAATGTCTCACATTTGTTACGGGGGGAACCAGTGGTAAGTTGTGTAACATATGCATAGGAAGAGAAAAGTAGTTAAAAATAAACCAAATCATCATCACGTTATTGATACATCCACAAAGTTGAAAGAGTATAATCCTTCAGTTCCTTTATAATCAAAGCTAAAATTATATTTGTAATCTGAACAGAGGATATTACTACATCACCACTTCCTAGCCCCATTATTCCTTCCTAAATGCAGAGGGAACCTGTAGTGATTATTAGATCAAATTTGAAGATAACAGATGGTGAGAGAGATTTAACCATTGAGAATTTTGTACGTAAAAATCTAAGCTAGAGAAAGTGAAATGTAAATGCTATATCGGAGTTGTCCTGGCTGTTTGAAAGCCTAAAGGATTTAATGCTTTTGAATGAAAGCAAGGAAGACCTGAGCTGTCTTTCATAATTTGTATTGTCATCTGGAAAACGCAAACTGTACAAAAGGCAAAAGAATGTGAGATTCCCTTTCACTGCCTTTCCACCCTTTTTGTTTTCTACAGAGAAATGTAGGATTGCCATCAAACAGTTTAGCAAAGCCAGGGTGATTCTTCCAGATTTCCCTGGACATTCCTCAATACCATTAATCAATGGTGTTGGTGGACAACACAATGGCATGAGTGGGAATGTCATTGGGGATCACGCTGCACTACCAATGCCAGCAACTACCTAAGCTGTGTGAATCTACTCCTTTTATGTTCTATTCTGAGGGACAAGAAACTAGAGAAAAGAACAGTTAATTTTATTTCCTAGCCAGATGCTATTGTAGAAGTGGTATCTTCTACAAGATCTTCTACAAGTAGGCCACAAGATCATAGTAAGAAAACAAGATATATATTCTGTGGGTTGCAATAAATGTAGACTTTTTATGCTACTACGTATCCTTTTTTGTAAAATACACATATATGTATGTAAAAAGAGGGTGAGAAGAACTTAATTTGTCAGTCAATATCTCTTGAATAGCTTTCCTTATGTTCATTTCTAATTTTTTTTTTTTTGTAGCACTGCATATTTCTGATGCTTGTTTATTTTTCCTATTCTCTCCATTTTTCAATAGTATTTCCAGTCAGTTCCTGAACAGATGACACTGCTTCTCAGACAAGAGAGGTGATATTCAACTCATTTTTTTCATACACAGATATATGTTGGCAGTGATGGCGGGTGCCAGATTTGATGATATAGAACGTGCAGAGATTTAAGTATGCAAAGAATCATGCTGAATTCCTTAGGATTACTTACATGCTTAACCAGAACTAGTTGTAAGACCTGGTCTTGGTTTTTATAAATAAAAGAGAAGGACAAATTCATTTCAGAAATCACTCTACTGGCCAAAAAATGCAAAACTGGTGACCTTAAGGGAGTGACTCAAAAACCTCATTTGGCTTACTGGCTTCCCTGTCCATTCATTTAATTCATTCATCAATGCACCTGGGAAACTGCAGTGTGATTTCACTAAATATGTGTTGTAGTTTATATGCAGGTGTAAAAGGGATATATGCATTCAATACATATGCACATTATTCTTTTCTTTACCTTGGTAGCATCATCCTCTCTTTCTGTTGCAGTTTATAAGCCTGACATTAACAATAAATGCACTTCCTTCAGTTCTCTTTCACAGACATGAGCAAAAAGCCTTGTTGTCTGACAGCACAGATTAACTATATTCACAATGACCTCCAAGTTCAGAGACTGAGAAAATATATTCAAGTCTTTCTCCACCAAAAGCCTGAGCACTAATCCAGCTTAATATTTGGGGAGGTGAGGGAAGCAAAACCAAAACAAGCCAAAGTGTGCTTATGTGATAACTAGTGATCCAGGTTAGGAAACCAAGACAAAGTGACACATCACTAGTGCACTGACTGAGAAATACAACATCGCTGTAGCAGGTTCAGGGCTCTGTAGGTGTATTCCTCTCACAACACTGAAAACACGTTTCAGAACTCTATGCACAAATGCACAGATATTATAAAAAGCAAATTCTTACATTTGCAATAAGAAACACTGGGGGTAAACTACCTATTTATGATCGTGTCCATTATTAGACCCTGTTTCATCCATGCACAGCAAATGTAGTGCACAACAACACACACTGAGCAGTAATGAAAGCCAGAATTCTCTTTATAGCTTTTGTATTAATATTGAACACTCTGCTACTTACTGCACCTTATCCTAAACTGTCATTCACTGCTTCTCTATTCCTTTTATTTCGCAGTCACTGTTATTTCAATGTCCATGAGTTTCTTGTTCATGTGCTTCAAATAACTAGGATAATGAACATTTGTAGTTTGCCTTCTGTACTGCCTGGCTTTTTCATTCCCAAGAGGGTTACCCTATTCATTCATTTTATACATATATGATTGATAGCTCCAATTTTCTTATTCAACACAACAAAATTAACAGAGCATTTTTAAAAGGGCCAACAGTCTCGCAGACTTTCTAAATGGAGAGGCTGTGGGTGAGACTACATTTACTACAGTGCAAACAGAATAAATAAAAGATAGGCAGGGTAAATTGAACTTTAGCCTCCGAAGCATGTTTTTACTCCCAGAACTGAACAACCCCCTTTCATACATATGAAAGGAGGAAAGGAAAGGGGGCTATGTTCCTCAGTGCAACATGAGGCTGCTCAGTGGGGACTCCTGCCAAGGGTTGCCCTCGCAGGGAGCTGGGAGCCAGGGGCAGCAGCTTCTCCCATATATGAGAGTCTGGTTTCACAGGCAGCCTGAACGTGTGCCTTCTCATCAAAAATAACCCTGAGCTATTGAAACATCGAAAATAAAGATGTGGCAGGGTAGCCCCAGTGTGAGCACCATGGAAGACAGACAGAACTGCTCTGATGATGCCGAGCTGCATTGCCACTGAGCTCTGACAAGCAGGCACTGGTGGTATGGAGGTAGTTTAAGAAGTTACCTAATGTCCAACAGTGCTGTTTAGGAATACTGACGTGTTGACTCTGTGCAGCATTGTACTATGTTGACATAACCTTAGTTTTCCCTTGCTAGATGGATTCTCCCTTCCCTCTCATCACCCCCTAAGCCTGCCCTCACGTTGCTTTGAATTTAACTTGCTTCCTGAGCATTTTTTTTCCAAGAATTGCAAGAAACGGGACAGTACAAACTTTTCCAAGCCAGTATTGACATTCCGAGTGTGGTGAAATGGTGCAATACACAAGAGAAAAGACTGTAGATATTCACTGCAGCAAAAGGCAGGTTTGTTTTTTCTAGAAATGTTTAATTTGTTCTAGCAGGTGTGTCTGATACCTTTTGCATAATGATAAACCCACACACATTCTTCATGCAAATAGTGACCCAACAGTTGCTCTTAGTTGCTTCAAGTAGTAAGTGCATGTAACAACCTGCACTTACATATACACATATGTTTACAGAGCATTCATACAGTACAAGGTAAACAATGTTAATTGTGCCAAGGGAGGGACACACAGTGCTGCTGCAACAGAGGTGCCATACTATGGTCAACGTGGTCAGAATTGGCTGAAATTGTCAGAAAAGCTCTTCAGAGATACTGGGAAACTTTTATAAAAATCTTACCTTTCTTCTCCTGTCAGCAACCAGATAATATTTTTCTCTCGTGTTATTTGAAATGACTCACCTATCTCAACTATTCTTGCTCCACAAAAGGAGCGATTGCTGAGGCTCACTGATTTGGACCCTACCTTTCTATGGGCTGTGACCACTGCTCACTTGGGTACCTACATGTGCTCCATTTACCTGTCTTGGAAACTCAGGCATGGCCAGCAGAGAGTTTCTCTCATCCTATGTCACATCTTCTGATTGCTTTCTCTTTCCTTAAATCTTCCCAAGTGCTGTGCCTCAAAGGTCAGCAGAGTGTTTCTCATACAAGCCCTCACCTTTAATTAGGTCTGATTATTACTAAGAACTTCATTTTTCTTATTAGGAATTTCGTTTCACAATTTAACTCAATCTTGATAAATTGCTGAAGAGTTTCTTAATAGGAAAAATAAATAAGAATATTTGTCAAAATGGTTGTTCTGGCAAACACGTCTGTGAGCTAACTCGATGAGTCTTCAATCCTCTATACTTAAAAAGGAAAACAAAGCATTTCTCTGTGTGGCAATATCCAAACGCACCTAAATCTGCTTTGTTAACAGAGAATTACCACTACAGAATGTAACTGTGGTACACTAACATGTTAATGTATCTGAACTTTCTACATAGAGGCAGTATGTCAGATCAGCACCCGTGTTTGATGTAGGACATTCAGAACATTGCCGCACCGTCTCTGAGCTTAGAGGTTGTGAATTACAACAGATGAGAGGCAGACATTTGTTTGCATCTCTGTTGTACCTGCTGGTGTGGGTACTCTCAGGTGTCTACAAACTGTTTAGCAGTAAATACTTCAGTTTCACCCATTTGATCTTGCACTGAAATGGACTAAAGTGCTGACACCACCCACCACCGAGTGTTAACTGGAGCTGTAACCACCTGAGGACCAAGTTTCTGATATGCTTTTCAGACCCCATCTGAAACACCTGAGTGCTTTTAAGGCTTTCAGAACCGTCAAACACATAGCTTTAAATGAAGCAAGCCACCTACAGTAGCAGTTTAAATTTCCAGGTTTGACTTTGCACTGGAACATTCTAGGAGTGCCCCATTGGCAGGAAGGTGTTTGCAGAGGCTGGCACCCCTTCATGGAGACAGGGTGCCTGCGTGAACACCCAGCCTGGCAGAAACAGCCCTGGCCCTCCCTGCTTATGCTCTGCTCTGCCTGTGCTCTGCTCCTGTGCTGCCAGGAGCCAGTGAGAATATGGGAAACAGGCTGTAACTGCAGTATTTCAGAAGGCTGTAAATGGAAGGCATGTATGTTCCCCAACAAGACGGGAATATTGTCCCTTGGGAGTTTTTACTTTGATTTCAGTGTGGTCAGGATTTAATCTCATCATATATTTACCACTCAAAAGCCTGCAAACTGCACAGACATTGATAACCAGATGAGTAATTGTGGTTCATGCAGAGAGTTCCTGTGAAACATTTGACTCCCACTACAAGACAGTAAATATTTTATGCTCCCTAGAGTATAACTACAACATGTCATAGTAAGTAGGCTTAATAAACCAAGAAAACTCAGACAGGTTTCTGATGCTGCCTGGGACAGATTCTGACCCCCACATCTTCTAATCTCTCAAATGTATGGTGAGTTTTGTCTTTCCCAGTGAGTAGTTTCATTCATTTCATAGTATTCAGTTTTAGAAAGAGCACTAGAATCTGTCTCGATGTGACTAAGAAAATAGCTAATAATTGTCATCACACTTATCTGATTGGCATTTTAGCTTGAGTTCCTACTAATAAAGAACTATTTGAGATTTTAACAGAAATGTAAATGTTGAAGTTTCACAGGTCATTGAGTTTTATAATATTGAGTCATTGGGCTATTATACATTGATCGAGCAAATAGCAAATGTTGTGACTTGCCAAAGAGCATTACTCAAATATTGACCAGGAATTGATGACAGTCGGCTACTCTCCAAGGACTACAAAAGTTAACAGGAAATTTTTACCCAGAGCAACTGCAAGCTTCTGCCTTAAAACAGACAGTTTTGTTGGTTCCTTTTTGTTACCTTCTTTCCTACTTTCCTCTTAAATCCAAGCAATCTTATCATAAACAGGTATGTACTTGGAGTAAAGGCTTCCATTTATGTCAATTTCCTAGTTCATCTCTCAGTCATCTCTTAATTCCAACGATCTGTATTGCTCTATTTAATTAATCATATATATTAAACAAGTAGGAATGCAAATACATGTAGCATACAGCTCCATTTTAAAATACGATTTGTATACAGTGCAATGCATTTTATCTTGAAGAAGGAATGTTAAATTACAAGCTTCTAGTGTGATCCTTCTTGATTCTCCTTCTCCAAAGCCATGAGTTTGATCCCAGCGCACATTTGCAGAGGACAGCATTTCAGCTCAGAAAGGAGAAAAATGCACTCCCCTCACACAGCCTTCTCAGAGCACCTCTTAGAGCAAAGGCCTTTTCTGGTTTGATTGTCCAACTGTTCTCTTATCGCAGATGAGGGTTTCCCCTGATTTGTCCACCTGGCTCAGAACCAGAGACCTCATCCACACCCACAGAGGAACAGGCTTCATTCCCCTCCTCATAACAAAAGAATTTGAATTAATTATTTAGAAGAGCTTGTAAGGCAGTTTGGAATCCTTTCCTTTCCTATGGAAGCTATTCCACGCTACTTGGAATAACCAGATATTTCCTTGGCCAGAGAGAGTGCTTAGGCTCTTGGACATGTAGCTGAATGGTGGAAATCGGAGTGTCAGCCCCTGTTCTACTGCCTCTTTCAAACTTTCGTGCTCTGTGTTTAGGAAAACAGAAACCAACATCAAAGTATCTTCTCTCCCATGCAAGTGGTTGACATGAGATCACAGAATCACACTCAATCTCCTTATTCCTTTTGCTCTCCTTCCTTTTTAATCTAATGGATGTTGAACTAGTCCCTAAAAATCAGCCCAATTTTAGCAGGAGAACAGCAAGTCAAGTGCTACCACTGCCAACAGAAAGAGATGCAACTTCAATGTCCCCTGCAGCAGAGGAGGAGAACCTCAGCTCAAGCATCCATTTTTCTACCATGGGTCCCTGCACTTAAACACATGCCTGTTAAACAACCTTTCCACACAAAGCTGTCTGCAAAGTGAGGCCAATTGGGCATTCTGATATCAAGCCACTGGATCAGGTCCTGCAGACAGTGAGATGAAGAGAGCGGCTTATTCATGAGCCACAGGCAGCTTAAGCGCAAGGCAAGTACCAAGTTGCCAGCTACTCTGACTGTGCTGGAGGCCCTCAGTCACAGACAGCCCAACCTGCAGCTGCACAGCTCCATTTTTGTGTCCACACTACAGCTGAAGGTACTAAGGGCAGCACAACGTGTTTACCCAGCCAGCTTTCAGCAAGCTTGCAGAGGAACTTGTAGCAGTCATGGTGGGATAGCGTGGCCCTCGGCACAGGCTAGTAACTGAGGTAAGTCTCTGGACTTCCCATGAGACTAAAAGAGGGCAGCCCAGCCATGCTGGAGTCCAGCTGGCTCCTCTTCCCAGCCACTGTTACACCATCAGGTAAACAAAAGGAGCACCTCCAGAGCCAGCTACACTGACATACCTCAAGAAGCCTTCAGTCACCACCTAGCACACAGAGTCACAGAGCAATTGCAAATAAATACCTGTCAACACCAGAGCTGTGAAAATTGCACTGCTATCCTTTGTGTAAAATGCAAAAAGCTTTTCTTTCTATTTCTAGAGGTTTCCACTCACGTCATTATTTTCCATTCTTCCTTACAGTTCTAAGCCCCCAGCTAGAAGGGGGATTATATTCCACTTCTGGTTTAGGAACAGAAGTGTCTCAGGAACACCTTTTGCAGTTTTCTGCCAGCAGAGGATACCCAGGACCAAACCTTTCCATAGCCTTGAATGCAGAGTCTACTCTGAGGCTACAAGCACTCACTTCCACTGTCTGTGTACTAGGAGCAGACAAGATCTGACACCTCACTTCAGTCATCTCTGTAGTTTGGGGAAAATATATAAAACTACTTTTGAAACTCTACTATTTTCATTCAGGCTCATGATTCTTTCCAGCAGCAGGAACTTTTGCAGGGCCGGTCTTTGAGCAGCAGTGGTTTTAAGAACTACTACACCTCGCCAAGAACATTTCTCATGACAGAGGCTCATGATGGATAGATCAATAGCTTCTTGAATCCTCATATCCTTTTCAAATTACCACCCCAGATATATACCTGAGTAGGCCATCTTATCTGATAACTTAAACAAGCAACCTGTCTACACTTTAATTGTTATTGAGGATTAATGTTGTTTATAAAATGAAATCAATACAATCTCTATTGCTTATTAACTGAAACATTCTAGGCTCTGCTCTGTTTGCTTTGCTTTTCAATTAGTTTCTATTATTTTCCCTATTAGCTTTTAACAAATAGCTGTAGAAATAAACTTAATGGTTGTGAAACTGTTATCAGAGTCAACAAAGCCCCTTAATGGAAAGTCTTGTATATTTAAATGTAAAAAAGAATCCACTGTTTAATCATTTGACATTATGAGATAAGTTTATTACTATACATCTGTTCTGTGCTGGGCCTTGATTTTTTTTTTTTTTTTTTAAACTTAGCAATTAAGTGTTCTTAAAGGTTCCCTGAAGTTCAGATGTCAGAACTGTTAAGTTTTTCACTACATTTAAGATGAACAAATTCCATGGTTTAATACCCTTTGTTAAAAAATTTGCAAAACTGAGAATGGTCAGAAAACAATGGTATTGCTAGGAACCTAATAAAAATCGTCCAGTTCCACTGTAAAAGTATTCTTGACACTATGCAGCAATTAATATGTGAAACATCTTACAGACACTGCCTGTGCTTTCTCTGTGATCCTGATACACATTGGCCAAGTGAAATGCTGAATTTCTGAGGGTTTATACCTCCCTGGCAGAAAGCAAGAAGAGCAAGAAGTGTTCCAGGATGATTTCTCAACTCTAGCTGCACTCTCTACTCTGAAGAAAGATCCAGGAGGTGAGCGGGTGATTGTGAAGGAGGATGGCTGGGTAGAATAGTTTTAAGGGTACCGAGAGGCAACAAGTCTCAATATGTAGTGTGATAGTAGCATATCCCACTCCAGCTAGCATCAAGATGGTACAAATCTGTTTTCTCAGTCATTACTTTTTGCTCTTTGAATGAAGAAAGCATTTCTTCCATATTACTCACCGTGTAGGTGAAAGAAGCGTGTGTGCTGACAGGCCTTTCAGTGGAAACTCTCTGTCTATGAGAACACAGTTCTACCATCCCCGCTGAAAGCTGTACCTTTATGCATCTTTCCTGTGCTGCATCTTTATGCATTGCTACTCAAAGCCAGAGATGCCTGCAATCCTAACTCTTGGCACACCATTTGTGTGCTCTTAGTAGTTTAGCAGGACTTGATCACGAAGCACGCAAATTTACAATAGACAGTTATATAAAGAAATTACGAGTTCACACAGGCAAGCAGCTTTGCCCGCTGCTGCTCAAACCACAGGCACCAAAAACAAGTGGCGCAATTCCTGCACTTCTGTACAAAACAATTCTGTTTTGGCAGCATCGCCTCTGCTTTCTGTTCACTGACGTAAGCAGAGAGCTGGTAAAAATGCAAGACGTGGTTGAATCAGACCCAGGAAACAGGGAAACTTTTGGATGCAGACATATAATCCCCACACAGACTTCCATTTTGCTCCTGTGAGCATATTCAGACCCACACATAAGTAAAAGGCTCTAAAAGCCATTACAAACAGCTAGTGCAGCCTATCTCGGGAAACCTCTGCGCTATCCTGGGTTCAAATAATTCTGTTTGCAATTGCCAGGACTGTTCCTAGCCTTCATGCAGCACAGATGCATTCCAGGGTAGGGCGAGGCAAAAGGTTATGAAACTTACTCAGGTGTCATTTATTTCATGAAAGTTTGCTGGTTATTATAATCAAATGTCAATTGTCTGTAATTGCGGCATGCAATGGAAAATCCCTATTTAGGACATGTTCTGCCACTTGCTGGTGAAGTACACTAACCCTCAACATTGAAGCAATACTGTAAAAACAGTTTTGACATGTAAGCAGGTCCAGGAGTATAATTAATACATGTTTATTTTGACTTTTCTTATGGCTTTGCTGTAAGGAAACCATTCTATGTTTTAAAAGAAAGGTTCAATGCAGAATTAAAGACTTCTTCCTACTCAGTTCATTTAGTAATCTAATTACTAATTAATAACACTTTCTGCTTTGATAGCCTCTGTCTTGACTTTGCTTCAAAAACATAGATGAATCTTGCAATAATCTTGCAATATGCAAATGTATTGGTGATTTGCAGATTAAGGATCAGATTTGAGAGCACAACTTGAGCTCAACCCAGATGCTTGTTATAAAATGATATTCCTGATAGGGAGCTAGCATTCAGAACTTCAAAATTAAGTAATAACTACTATAATCCAGCAGGGATTATTGTTCTACTTGAGAAGAAAGGAGTAAAATTTGGTGTAAGAACTCTGACTGACCGGTGTTGGGCTGCATGGGGCAAGGAAGATCACACAGTATTATAATCTTTTTTTCTTTCCCTTTAAGCAAAGCAAATTAATGGGTTCAATATACATATAACAACCAGATTATTTTGCAGGGTTACAAAAGTGTGGAAGTGGCTTGACAATGCAAAAATTAATGAGCCAGCTCTTAAAGAAAACAGAAAAATTTCCAGTAGCAGATATCTTTTTAGCATAGCAGGCTGTGGAAAATAAAAGCATAATGACAGTTTACATTCTGAAGCTGAGGATAAAGAAATTCAGAGCAGAATCTAACTTCTGGGTCAGAAGGGAAGCATATAGGGATGCAGTTGACTTGCCATCACTTGCAGCTTAAAGTTGGGGCTGACTCTTTCTGAAAAGATGATGCAGTTCAAATAGTCACTCTGGATTCGATGAAGAAATTACACTGTGCAGTTCTATGGGCTGTTGTATGCATATGGAAAAATATGACCCCTATCTACCCTTAAAATCTTGGAATTTTGTAGAAAGAAAATAAATTAATAGTATCTCAGTAGTCAAGCAATCAGGGTAGTTTATGAGAAGACCTACTTGAAAAATTAAGAGGGGAGAGGGATGGGAGGAATTTTAGCAAGTATTTCATTAGCATGCTAAGTTGGTCTAATGTTCCTCATTAGTGTTTATATTCTCTTTGCGTTGCTTATAGCTGGCCTACCGTAGATGAAAATATATGCAAAGAAAATGTGCAAAGCTTCCTTGAGCCCATGCCTGAAGAATTTTTACAATTGAAATTATCCGTACTGATAATAACTGGCATGCATATGATAAATACCCAGGTTTTATGCAGGTTTTTAGAA
Source organism: Athene cunicularia (assembly GCF_003259725.1). Taxonomy (NCBI): domain Eukaryota; kingdom Metazoa; phylum Chordata; class Aves; order Strigiformes; family Strigidae; genus Athene; species Athene cunicularia. The sequence goes on from NW_020799095.1 coordinate 63,206,782, forward strand.
AGGCTGCATTAGGCTGATCTGTAATAGTCACTCCAGCAATCACATCAGCACTTTTAACCACACACATTGTCACTTTCCATAATGAGAGGTGACATGAATATGAGACCCAATGGGACTTAATTTTTTTCCAACCACTGACTGCATGTTTTCACATGTATATACAGTGAAGAGTGGAAATTTTTGAACAAAACTTGAAGAAGAGACTCTCAACGAAAATATATATGAATATACACCTATATAAAAATATAATTACACATGCTGGTCATTTTAAGAAACCACTTATTTTGCAAAATTACTTAATTCTGAGTATTAGCAAAAAATTACTTAATATTGTGTTTATTGGTATAATAATATACTTTTTTATATTTGCTTGTAGGACTGTACAACAACAATACAAACACTATTCCTAAAGTTAACTTTTATCACAGCTTGAACTGTCATGATTTTGGCTGTTATGTTACAGCTCTCCTCTTTACCATCTGCATCTATTAATTTCTTCAGACTCCTGTGACTTCATTTTAAACAGCCCTGACCTTCATTAAATTATTTGGTTAAGGCTGATTTAGGGGCACAACTTTACTCTTATTAATATGCACGCCTGTAGGAAAATTGGAGAAATGTTCTGCAAAACCAGCATTCAATTTAGTAGAGAGAAGAACAAAGTATTATGGTTTTGGCACAAATGTACAACTCTACAGTCACAGAATGGAGAATAATTGGTTCGCAGCTCTTCAAAAAAGGATCGCAGAGTTATAATAAACTGCAAGCTGAACTTGAAATAGTGCTGGAGCTCTGAGAAAGATTAAACACAGGCTGAAATTTTCAGAGAAGATATTTCAAGAAAGCATATTATAATGATATATTTCATACACAGAACACAAAAGTGGTTGAAGTTCAGCACCCAATTGGCAAACTGCAAATTATTTTCAGAGGATATGAATGGCTACAGTTAACAGTTACTGCAAATATATAGCAATAACATGAGAACTCAAGAGAATATAACAGTAAGTATATAGAGAGAGAGACTCTAAGTAACTATAAATGCTTGGTATACTACCAAAGGCGAAATATATTTTGCTACAAAATGCCCCAAGTTACTGAGACAGGAACACATGTGTTGGCTTGCACAGAACCATAAAATTCAACCCCTGTTGGTGTCCTTGCAGGGCAGACACCTACCTCTAATCAGCTTGTTCAGTCTTTATAAACACCAAGAGCTCAATACAATTACATAACCTGGGGAGAAGAGGTGCAGAGCACAGCAACTTCAGGGAATATAGAGAGCAGAAAGTATCATTCAGATGTCTAGAGAAGGTGCAGAGAGGGTAAAGTATGTATTTTGTAGGCTTCTTCACTTGAATGGTGTGTTTCTCTATACTCAAAATAGGTTATATATTTCAAATTTTTTTATATATTATGTGAATCATTGTAAACTAGATAGCTTTTTATACAAAAAGAAGCCGAAAGAAGTCAACAAAGTTTAGAGAAGATCAGTTGGCCCATGTTTAGACTGACAACTCAGATTTTACATGCTTCCTCTGGGTCCTATTCTCCTAAGAAAAAGAAGTAAAACGGGATACCGCAACACACGCTCACAGACACCAAGATCAATTGCATTAAGTCAGCATCCATCCCTTTGAAATATCAGAAATGCTCACTAACAGTTAACTGAAAGAGTTGCATAAAATGCCAGTCTGCTTAATTAAAAGCCCTACCAAATTCTTGGCAAAACAGTGGCCATTTCTCACAAAAAGCTATAAATAGAAGCAATATTGAAAAAACCTTACCCAGAGGGTCTTTTAAAATGCTTAATTTTTTATGTGAGACTTTATTTATTTATTTGAAACAGTAGGATACAAAACATACCTTGCAAAGCTGATTAAACTTCACCATGGGTCACATACCCAGCTGAAGGGGCTTTTTTGCCTCCTAGATCAGTTCATGAGAATATTACTTTGCAATAACAACTCTGGAAATGATCTAGCAATACCTGGAAGCCAAAGAGCCCTGCAGCAAGAATGGAAACAGTAATATCCTCTCCAAGCAGACCCAAGGATTGTCTGGTGAGATGCCAGTTTTCTGGTGGAAAGTACCCACATTTTTCTGGATCGGCCTGCATCTCCAACCCCTTCTCTCTTCCTGCCCTCTGGCTCAGCAACCCACCTTCTCCCCGGTCCTCCCTCCACAGTACTGCCTGCCTCAACACAACTTCAGAGCCTCCTGAGGGAGCATTTTGACTGAGCTCTTGGAGGCTCAGTGCTGAGATAGTGAGAAAGCATCTTAGGAGCAACTTTCTGGGGAGTGACTATGTCATGCTCAGCACTATCAGGGCACCTCAAGTCCTCTCTGAAGGGGAAAACTATCTTCTGTGTGGGAACAGCACAGAGTCCATGTCCTGCTCCCAGTGTTCAAGCTCTGCAAGCGCTGACTGGTCAGGGTCAATCCTGACAGATCAAACAGTGAGGGACCCTCACGGGTGCTTGTTTTCACCATGGAAAGAGACCTGTAGAAACCAACGCATCTTCTTTCTACAGCATGCTCTTGCGTGCCCTCCTGAATACTGTTGAGGACATTGCAGGACTAAACCGTCGAAGAGGGAGGATGCACTTTATGACCTACCAGAGGAAATAATCTATGCATTACATGCATTATTGGCACTGGCCTGGAAGGAACATTAAAAGAGAGAAGACTCACTGAACAGAACAATGAGAGCACAGGGAAGCTACAAAAGGCTTAAAGAAAAATGACAAGCACTAATGGTAATAGAGAACTTGAAGTGAAAGAGGACAACAAACTATATGTGCATTTGCAATATGATGTGGCTCAGAGAAAACAAAACCAAAGATAGCCCAGTACAGTTTTGTGGTGTGCATACTGAAACACTGCTTTACAGAACAAACAAACAGTCCGAGCTGAGACAGTATCACTCAAATATTGCATTTATCTGGGAAACGCTGCCTTGAAAAAAGCATGGGCAAACAGGCAAAACAAGTTAAAAGGACCCAACCTGATATGGGTTTGCCTGACACATGATTTAAAAAAACTGAATCCAAAGCCTAATACTGGGACCTGCCTAGATCCAAACCCAGCCAAAGTATATATATACACTTGTTTTCAAGTGCATCTCTGATCTCACTGGGACTTATGGTATCATCGAGGTCAAATACATGTTGCTGTGCTGTGCTAGGACAGGGCCTGAAACACCAAGGAAAGACAAGGAAGTTTTCTGAAGAATATGTATGAAATCATTACTGTGACTGAAGAAATTCTTTCCACCCCCTGGATTTCTTTTCCAATGCCTCCAGCTAAATTAAAAGCAGAAAGCAGACAAATTTTCATCAACAATTTCAGCACATTATAATTAGAGCTCATTTCATCATGTTAAACATCCTTTAGTCAAATAAATGCTGATTTGATCTGCGGCATCAACAACAACAATGAACTGAAGTTATACAGCAATCCTCATGCACTTTGCTTCTAGTTAATATTGTGTATATCCTCATGACCGGGGCCCAGTCTGTGATTGAGGGGTTCAGACTGCCACCCCAGCACCTACAGTGCCCACTGGCTGGGTCACCACACTACCCATAGTTTTCACATACTAACATTCTCATGCTTCTGTACCTAGTCCCACATAAGTCTCTGAGTGCTGAAAATGAATTATGGTAACTCCTCTTTAAGTTGCTGTTTGGTTGGGTTTTTTTTTGTTTTTTTTTTTTTTTTACTTCTATTTGATACTCTCTAATAGTGTTTGATTAGTAAGCTATTAAAGGTACTTTATTTCCAATTTGCTGACACAGTATGCAACCTACAGATTCCAAGATCAGAGATAATAACAATCTTGAACTTTTAAGTCCCTCCATATTGTATGCTTTTAAAATAAACTTGGATAGACAGACCCTTGCTGCCTTTATGTTGAGAATTATTATTGCACTGAGAACACACTAGTGCAACTGCTAGCTCGATAGACTATGATAAATCTGATCCTGTAAAGGGTTTGTACAACAAACTCCTCCTGAATACTTTGAAAGTCCACATAACTCCTGCAGAATTTGAGCTATTCGAGATTTTCCCTCTTGTAAATAGCCCTACCATACTGTGTGTTTATGATGGGAACAAAACAATACCATACAAGAGGAGAACAGCAAACATAATTTCTGTAACTAAGAAGAGTGAAAGGAGGAACTTGATGGCTGTTACAAACCTGTAAGACAGACTGCTCTTGTACGCAAACACATGGAAGTAGATAGAAAACAGAAAAAAAAAAAATGCAGCTTGGGTTCATTAAAATGGGGCCACAGCAGAGTGACTGCTAATCTTTCCCTGAGAACTGATTTTCTTTACTTTGGAAATGTAACAGATTTGTGACAAGCCCTCTAAGGCCTCTGATATGGTATGTAGGAGCTTACTGTTTTAACCTAGAGAAGATATGGATTAGCAGAATTATAAGGCAGGTGAGGAGCTGGCAAGAGGGGAAGTAGCTGTATGCAATGCTGAAAGGGAAAATTGAGAGAGCTCACCAATCTAAAGGAAATTTGAAAGGTTATACGAAGCCTTAAGAACTGGAATAAAGGTAGTAAGACTAATATTTAGCAGTCCAGAGCAGAAGAATCTCTACTTGGCAGGTAACAACAAAGATATCTGCTGTAGAAGCAGTCAGTTGGGAGAAAAAAAAAAATAAAAGCAGATTTAGTTGAGTCTGCACCTATACTGTGAGCACCTATACTGTGATTTGCTTGGAGCATCCCACAGCTATAGTCCCCCCATCATCTGCTGCTCCCTTCTGGCCTATATACCTAGATTTCCACCCCAAAGAAACAAGTAGAGGGCACTGTAGTCATGAAAGGATGCGCATTTGAGTGTCTCTGGACATAGAAGTAGAATGTGTGTTTGGATAAAGCAGCTGAGAAGCATGCTGCCTCACTTTATATTTACATATGCAGAACGGTGGTGAGCTGCCAGCATGAGTGATCACATGTGCCACTGCCAGAATATGAACTTTCTGGTCAATCTGCTTCAAAACTGTTTATTGTCTTCACAGTAATTTGAATTTGTAATTCCAGCTAAAACTTACATATGTGAAAGCCTGCTGTTCCAGAGATCAAAGTTAATTGAAACACCCCAGATTTTCAAACTGTACATTGCAAGAAATGGTTTTAATACCCGTTCGAAAGACCTGCTGCAGCAGTCCACTGGGGCACCCTGCTCCCGGGAGACTGCAGGGCTTCAGTCTGGCTCCTTGCAAACTGCTTACTGGGGTTCACAAGTGCATTTCAATGGACTTTTTGGAATCAGTTTTAACACTGAACTTCAATATTCAGGATTCTCTACGTAAGTGGCTGTTGCACAAACTGATATTACTGGGGCATTTGCAAGGTTACCTGTGCATACAGCTGTGAGGTGTTGTGCAAGTACTACTGACATGTGCATTTGGCTATGCAGATGTAGAAATTTTACGGGGTTCACCTAAGCATAGACAGCTCTAACCGTTTGCCAAGTCCTAGAAAAGCTGTACAGGTTACTACAGCGCAGCCCATGATGGGAACAGGACTATTCCTTTCTGTTCACTGATTCAACAACTACGTCTTCAGTTAATATAGGAATAACTAAATGTAACAAGAAAAAAAAAAATATACATAACTAAGAGAAAACGTGAGACTGCATAAAATTTCCTCATCTATTTCTTTCCAAGCTCATCTCTGATAGATATCTACACATTGGCTACGTGCCAGAATGGGCTACATTGTGAAAGACATGCATGCTTTACATACATTGCATTGCTACATATGAAAAACAAGTTTTCCACCCTGACTTCTAGAATCCAGGGAAATGATTTTTTTTTCCTGAAAATTCATGAAAATTAAGAAGAATTATCCTGTTTCATAGTGTGGGGAAGAAAACTCAATAATTTTTTAAATTGGTAAGCCAAACAATGTTCTCACACCTGAATTCCTAGATAGATCCTTTCTTTTTGATCATTCTTTCCTTTCCACACCCTCTACAGTGAAGCTTTGTTTCCTGTAAAAATGAACAATTCTGGTTATTTATGATCCCTGGCATTTTGAAATTTCTTGAAATGGTGCTGGGCAGTACTTGATGCAATATTCATTAGCAGGATATTATTCTGAAGAGTGAGAACTAGATATCCTTCGAGTTTTGGGGTTTTTTTTTGGTGGCTATCCAGACTCTTTCTTAAGAAAAGGCAGAAAGGGTTAGAGTACGTTGTCAAAACTGTTAAATTATATGAACTGGATGCCCCACCTCATCACAGCTGACTGTGAAGGGGTGTCCTCAGCACAAAATCCAGCTCAGGAATTTCACTAAAATTAGCTACTGATGGTTGCTTTTGAATGTTTTCCAATTATCATTGATAGTTTTGGACCACATCTCTTAATAAATTCAGTAGTCTGATGGGCTGAAGCTAGCTATCCAAAGGCTTTCCTGGGCAGAAACCATGTCAGTCTTCAGCATGAAGTGCAATGAAACAGCAGTTTTCAAAATTTTTTACGTTAAACATCAGTGGTGAAGTTTAGATCATGTTAATGAACATATAGCAGAAGCTGCCCAAGGCCAGACTGGATATGGGATATTTTATCTTTATCAGAATCAGGTGATGGAATAATTATCCTATTCAGTGACAGCCAAAACCACACCTCTGAGCCACTTCTGCCTCTCTTAGCAATTTTAACATGTCTTTTATAATCTACTTAGATCAGTGCTTAGAAAGAACCTTCTTATATGCATTCTCATCAATACAGACACAGAAACTTGAAAATTATGGGTACCTAAAAGTCCTTAAATAAATGGCGACTCCTTAAAGATGCTGAGCAAGACTAATGAATTTGACTGCAACAGAAGCTGTGGATATTAAACTGTAATTCTTGGGGTTTTATTTCTTTCCATTACTCACAGTCTGTTCTGAAC
>NW_020799095.1:63213755-63325627 GCF_003259725.1 Athene cunicularia
GGGGGGGGGGGGGGAAAGCACAAAATTAAAAACTACCACCCCGCACCCCCCAGGTCAACCAAAATATTTGTATTTCCTCATTTCAGTTTTGAATTTTTCTGGGGTTTCTTGTTGGTTTAGGTGGGAGGGAGGTCAATTTAAACTCACAATTAAATTACTTCCTGAAAATATTCCAATGGGTCATTCTGACAACCTGAGAACTTTTCCAAAACATTCTTTGAACAAGAAATAAATAAAATCTGAAGATTTCACAAAAGTTACTCTGGTTTTGACAAACCTGAGCTTGTCTGTTCCCTCTTACCCCAAGGAAGAAGCATTTCTTCTTTGCTGAAGAAATTCCAGCCCACATTATCAATTATTCAAGTCCTGTGCTTTTGCAGTACACATCTCAGTAAGCCTGCGTCTAGGTGGAGAATAACTAGTGACATGCAATCTTAACCTAATGAGCCTGTCTCCATAGGAAACTATACATCCAACTACACATGTAAACGTCACTTCAGTCTATTAATACAATCTGAAACATTTCATTGGATAAATTGAATAAATTGCTGTCATTATCTTTTTGCCTGAAACCTTCTTCTAAAAACAAAGTGAAATTACTGAATAAAACACATCCAATTACATTTTTTTTCCCTCTCCTAATCTGTCTCTCCATGATTAAGCTAAAGCTTGCCTACAAAGGTTAGCCTTGGGCTCTGTTGTACAGTCACCTCTTCCATGTTTCAACATGTTGAGGGGTTTTTTAAGCTGGAAAAAAACCCGAAAATATTGAGCTGGATGAAGTTACTAGGGTTACTGTTTCTTGGCTACAGTTGATATTAAAAAAAAGATATATTGTAATTTGTTAGGGTAATACTATTCAAAGCGACAGAGGGAAGAAGCTGTGAATGAGCCTATCTAATCCTCCCTCTGTATGAGAGCTTGTTACACGCCATTACTGATGTTCTGTGCTGGGTTTACCATGTGCCAAAAAAATCTAGACAATGGTCAGCACCAGAAAGGCTTTTTCAAAAATCAAAACTCCAGAAGAACCTTTGTGTGTCCTTGACCTTTTATTTACTTTTCTAGTTTATCCTTCTTTTCTCCAGTCCTTTCCCTTTTATATCCTTTAATTCCTCTTCAGTCTCTTGCTCCTTCCCTGTCTTCTGTGTAATAAGTATTGTTCTCACACCTGAATTCCTAGATAGATCCTTTCTTTTTGATCATTCTTTCCTTTCCACACCCTCTACAGTGAAGCTTTGTTTCCTGTAAAAATGAACAATTCTGGTTATTTATGATCCCTGGCATTTTGAAATTTCTTGAAATGGTGCTGGGCAGTACTTGATGCAATATTCATTAGCAGGATATTATTCTGAAGAGTGAGAACTAGATATCCTTCGAGTTTTGGGGTTTTTTTTTGGTGGCTATCCAGACTCTTTCTTAAGAAAAGGCAGAAAGGGTTAGAGTACGTTGTCAAAACTGTTAAATTATATGAACTGGATGCCCCACCTCATCACAGCTGACTGTGAAGGGGTGTCCTCAGCACAAAATCCAGCTCAGGAATTTCACTAAAATTAGCTACTGATGGTTGCTTTTGAATGTTTTCCAATTATCATTGATAGTTTTGGACCACATCTCTTAATAAATTCAGTAGTCTGATGGGCTGAAGCTAGCTATCCAAAGGCTTTCCTGGGCAGAAACCATGTCAGTCTTCAGCATGAAGTGCAATGAAACAGCAGTTTTCAAAATTTTTTACGTTAAACATCAGTGGTGAAGTTTAGATCATGTTAATGAACATATAGCAGAAGCTGCCCAAGGCCAGACTGGATATGGGATATTTTATCTTTATCAGAATCAGGTGATGGAATAATTATCCTATTCAGTGACAGCCAAAACCACACCTCTGAGCCACTTCTGCCTCTCTTAGCAATTTTAACATGTCTTTTATAATCTACTTAGATCAGTGCTTAGAAAGAACCTTCTTATATGCATTCTCATCAATACAGACACAGAAACTTGAAAATTATGGGTACCTAAAAGTCCTTAAATAAATGGCGACTCCTTAAAGATGCTGAGCAAGACTAATGAATTTGACTGCAACAGAAGCTGTGGATATTAAACTGTAATTCTTGGGGTTTTATTTCTTTCCATTACTCACAGTCTGTTCTGAACACTGAGCTGGATATTTTTTCTTCATTTGAAAAAGCTCCTTTAGCACTGTTATAGCAAGCTTCTACCACTATCCACATCTCTCATAACTTCTAGTGAACACTGTGCTGACTGCTGTTTATTGTGCACTTTTATTAAACACAAAGATTAGGAGTTTTGTGCATTTCTGTGGTTTTGGTGCAGTTCATTAGCACAAAACAGACACTCCCATGGAAATGGAAATCAAACACAGACACCCCCCCTTCTTCAGTGCACTTCATGCTGACTCTTCTATATCTACTGATATCCATTACTTCTTAGCTGTTTAATGGAGTAGGAAACCAATCTGTATTTGATATAAGCTATTGCAAAGGTCACATAGTAGAAGAGATTATATATAGTTCAGGCCAATGCTGTTTTGCATTCACTTTGTGCATGCCATTTTCACCATGGATGTAATATGTACTTGTTTGACTCCACTGCGTCTTGCAAAGGCTGAGTTAAGAAACCATAAGTTCTGCAGATCTGAAAGCATGCTTTAAGCTAAAGGTACAAAATAAATGTACAAGTCAGGCAGATTTTTTTAGATAGCAAAACTATCTATGGCTGTCACTTTAGCAGCCTGGTAATACATAAACGTTTCCAATGATATGAAGCAGTACCAGCTAGCAACTGTGCATCCATTCCCTTGGCAGCATAGATGCTTGCTGGTATAGACAAGAAAGGAGACCTTTGCTACCCAGGGAAGCAGTTGCATATTGATAGCAGGACACAAGATGTTTATATACATCCAACAGCAAAGGAAGAGTTTTCAGGCAAGGGAAACCACTGTACAACCAATCAGGTTTTGTATATGAGAGTGCCCATTTCCAGTTCATGCATCCACTTGCAGAAAGCCAACAAATGACAACATCTCAAGTAAAGTGTGAAGGGGTGTTTTTGCAGAAGGGTTAGGAAGGATGACCAAGCAGTCCATAGGAGTGAAATATTTGGTGCCCACTTGCACACACTCTGGACCACTCCACAGAGGCAAGCCCGTCTTCAGCTTTTTTCACGTGCTTCAGTGGAAACTCATCTGATTTTGTCAATCAGAGCTCCATAATGTCTAAGGAATGGGAAGAATATGGAAAATATTCTGGTCACATTCATACTGATCTTGCTAGCTGCTGGTTAATACGTAATAATATTAAGATAGCCTATATTTAAGTGTATGTGCACTGAGTAAGCATGCACTGTGGTGATAACAAGTGCTGACAAAATATCCTTACTCCAGTCCAATCCGCCATACTTCCATCTGTATCTGGTTCTCTGCATGGCTACTTTTTAGTAAAACTGCTCTGGGGAGAAGGAACTTTCTTTACTTTTGGCAAATAATTTCATAATAATATTTTAGCAACTAAGGACAAAATCAGTTAATAGCTGTAGCAGGCATTTTAATTTATTCAGTCTGCTTTTAAATGTCAGCAGCGACTGCACATTTGAAGTCCTGTTGGGCAACTGATTCCATAACCCTCAGCCATAATTAACCAGAAATCAGGACAAGACAAGTCAAGTAACCTACCAAGGTGGATCTTAATATATGATTAGTAATATAAAGCCAAAAACTAACAGTGGCTAGCAATCACCACTCAAGACCTCAACACTAAACCCCCCCCCCCCTCTCAAAACTAATAGGAACCAACCAGTTCCATTATGGCTTTGCTCTTTAATATTTAGCTCTTACTAAGCAGAATATATTGGAAGGGACACTCAGGCTCACCATGAGCTTAGAAGCAGGAGCCAGACCTCGGAATTTTGCTAGCGGGATTTTGAAACCAAAAGCAGTGACAGGCAAAGAATTCCAACTCCTTTGCCCTCAATGGACAAAAATGTTCCTTCCTTATTTACTTTTTCAATACAGGAAAAAAAAACCAAAACCAAACAAACAAACAAAAACCAAATACAAAACCCAACCCCCAAATCAGCCACAATATTCTGCAGGTGATCTTTAGTTGTTATTTAAAATGTAGGAGGAAGCTGGAAGGAGAGAGAAGAAAAGCAGTAATTTTCATGTGCCTTTTTATGGGTAGTCATCTCTGCTATTCCCACTCTTAGTGCAATAATGTCTACTTCATCTTCATGCCATGCAAGATGTCTGGAGTCCTTTGTAACTGAGAGATAGGTCACTCACACCTGACAGGCACTCCACTTTTAGTTGTATCTAGCCATATTTAAACATAGGAATTCCTTTTTCTTTCAAGGGAAGAATAATAAAATGACTGTTGAATCCTGTCTCAAAGGTGAGAGCCACTTTCTGAATCAGGGATACCACCTTTTGGCAATACTCGCCTCTTCTTGGCAAATGTTGCATCTCTATAACCATGTGAGCACCCCAACATAGAGCCACACATCAGATATTTCTGAGCAGAGAGTATCAGATCACTAAGGAACAATGAATCCAAAAAGTCAAGAAGTAGAAAAACAAAACAAATCACAGTTTATGACAAACACACATTAAAATAAAATGTTTCTCTATGTTTGGGAATAGTGTATCTGAACACTTTCAAATTCAGAAAGGAATGGGAACAATAAATTTTCCAAGATGACATAAGAATCTGGCAAGTTTACCTGTGCTCTGCTCCCTCCAGAGATTAACATGTAGAATTTTCCATCACTAGGGGGGAGGAAATCTCCTTTATTTTGTCTCTTTTGGTTCTCTCCCTTACATCCTGTTGTTGTGAGGAAACATCACCCTTTCAACCTCTATGAAATGCCTGATATTGTTCTTCCAGTTGGGAATGGATAGCATTTTCATAGAATTTCAGCTGTCACAATGCTTGATTAGTACAAGACATAACTATTGAAGGGAGCCAGCTGGAAAGTGTAGAAGTTTCCAGCTAAAATACTGAACTAAAAGCCTCACCAAAATTGGCTTAGATTGGTGTCCATTTTTATTATAACAACCTTGCTCCATTTTATGTATCAAATTTCAACTTTCCACTTGGAAAACTTCAAAAGAAAAAATATTTTTTGGTAAATTTTTATTTATCAGTAGTGATCAATTTCACTGATCAAAAAAAGGGATAAAAAAATTATCTGGTGATTACAACATTAATTGTCCCTAAGTGCCAAACCCTAAATTCTGTTTAGACACCTCATTACCAATTAACTCTACAGGTTCTTGGGTTCTGTTGCTTGCGTCCTTCAGGAGAGCTGAGTGGAACAGGTAAGATGCCGTGATGTTCCCATGATAGCAGTACCACCATGCCAGTGCACAAATGCCATGATTTTTTTTTACCTTTTTAAAGATTAGGGATTTGTGATTCCTATGGCTTGGTGAGTCAGAGACTAGAATGGAAGATCAAATTTTATACCTAAAGGTTTAGCTAAATAGTGGTTTAGACTAAGAGGCTCTTATACAACTGCAAATTTGTGAACTGCCAGCAGGAAGTCCTCAGGTGACATTTTATTTTATGCTGGAGTTCAGACAAGAAAGTCACAAAGTTCCCTTCTGGCTTCCCTATATAGTAATCTGTGAATCCAGGGCTGGCCCTACTCACTAAACTGTGCTCATTATTTCCTGTTGAATCAGGCTTCCAAATTTGTCTTGCAAACTGCTCCTGCTAAATCTTCTCCCTACACCTGCAGCAGAGAGCCCAGATGTAGAAATGAATGTTTTCACTTTGGCAGGTTTCTTTCAAGGAGGATTAATTTACAAGAACTGACTGTGAAAAATGACAGTTGCTGATGTAGCTTATCATAATGGTGTGTCACAGGTCTGTACAGTGTTAGAGCAATTTAAACTAGGATATTTTTGAGGCTGGACCTAGAATGATTACCTGCCTTGTAAGGTTCTAGTTTTGATAATTGGCTTGTGATCATCACTGGCACAAGTTTTTCAGGGGATTGAAATTTCAGCAATACTGCATGGAGAACACATACAAATATTTGATAAGCTAGAGAGGCATGTGGTAAGGAGCTGCCGAAGGATGAAAGACAACCTGGAAATGCACCATGATTCGGAAATAGAAGAGCAGCAAGAAAGAATGAAAAAGTCATTTATCTAATCATGGTATGCACCATCACACTTTTATAAACAAGAAAACACCACCATCATCTTCTCTAACACATTTCATCATAGTCTTAATATTTTAATATACACATAAAGGCAGAAGGAATTTCTCTTGCTTCCATTTTGTAGGCAAAATCCACCTGCTTTGTTTTCATATCTGCTTTTTTTGAACATTTTTCTGCATGATCTGTTTCTCTCTGATATGAAGGTTTTCTGCACAACCATGTCTTCCTTTAGAAACATACCCCTATTTGTAGGGATTCTTTCCCATCCTTTATCTGCAACTACCCCTCTCATAGTCAAGCTCTGCAAGACGTTTCTTCCCTCTGGGCTTGGTATTCATTTATCCCTTCTCAGAGGTAGAAATTATTTCATAATCCATGAATGCAGGACACATGTAGACATGAGAGCTATGCTGTTTCTTATGGGGAAGCATTTCCAGATTGCTGACTTAGTGTCACAGTCCTCTCTAACAGAGATTAATGCAGCCAATATGATAAAATCATAGTGATATTTCAATAGTTCTCATCTAATTTAAATTCTCCTGAAAGACACACTCCTAAAGTAACAAAAGACAGTCTCGAAGATGAGACTGGAGAACTTCCCTCAGCCACAGACCCCATCCTGTCATTCAGAAGGATCTTTCCTGCTATTGCAGATGCTTGATGGTTTAATATAAAATAACACTTTTTTTTTTTTTTTTAAACAAAGAACTTTCTCCTCATTGCTTCATTTCCATAAACCTTTAAAAAGATGTTTTCTACAAGAACCAGACAAGCTTTACAAGCCCCACTTTCAGGAGAGTAATGCAAGATCATAGGAAGATAGACTCAGTTTGTAGGACCAGCTCATGTCACTCAGGCAAGTCCAGCAGGGATCAGCCTTTGCCTTTCCCTCTCTGCTGTCTGTAAATTTCCCACGTCCAGTCATCAAGACGGGTCTCATTTATATAGCTTTTACTTAATTTTAAAAACAAGCCAAGAAGGGAAGGGTACTGAGAAAACGAGAATTCCTTTATGTGAAGACACCTGAATCTGGAACCAAGAAAATCTACAAAAAACAACTACCTCTATTTTAAGGTGACAAAATATTCAGGCCTGTAGATCACACACTTTTCAATTCTTTGTGCCTGCTTTTAAAATCTGGAATATCAATAAGACTAGATAAAACTGATTTAAGAAAAAAACAAAAAAACAGACAACACCACTTTGTATTCACAGTTTAACCCCAAGACAGGGGCTCCTTTTATTTTTAGCATGTTTCTTCTGAGGGGGAACTGCTGGGGAAATAATTTTTAGAGATTCAAGCATAGCAGAGTTGGGAAGAGTGTGGCGAGGGGAGGTGCAGTCTGAAGAGTCCGATTCCTCTTCACTCTCTGGTTTATGGCTTACATACACTGCTGGAGGACTACGTGGCTATGGAAGATAAACAACAGTCTCCTAGAGGTCAGTTCACTGCTGGACATCTCAGCCATGAACGTTACATAAAAAGCAATGTTAAACACAACCATGCTGCAATATGACCATCTATTCAATTACAGCAAAAATCAGAGGACCTTCCACGCACATGCTGCCAAAGATACTAACCAGACGTAACATGCTGAACTGCAAGTTTAAATCAGGATATCTAGGGAGATTTCTGGACAGCTCTTCATAATGGCTAGTTAATATAAAAAGCAGAGAGTTAGGTTGTTTTTCTCCTGGGAAATTATGTTTTGCGATACCTTCCTACACAGAAGCTATACAGTAGTGTGACCCAATACTGGTTGCAGAAAGCCATCCCTATGGAACAGAATTTCAGAAGAGCTCATACAATGCTTCTGGCAACTACTTGCCAACTACGTTCCACATGGGCAACCTCATTAAATTGAATCAAGCAGCCTTGCAGGTGCAACAAGGGCAGAGACCTATTCTATTGGGATTTGTACTGTCTCTACCTCCAGTCAAGCCCAGGATTTGGATTCAACATCTTTCATAAGCAGCATATGCACACACCACAAGATGCAGGAGACCGAGTCATGAATTGTACTACTTTCTTTAAAAAAAGTTCACCTGATGGGTGCTACTTTTCCCAATGAAGATACATGTTGAGGGTGTGCTGACTTTGCCTAGAAAAGCAGAGTTGGATGGAAACCCAAACTGGGCAGCAGACCATGGAACCGTTATTCACTGTCTGATAGCAATGAATAGGCATAGCTGCCTCTGAAAGAGCTCACCTAGCCACATAAGCATTCTACAATTGCTTCTTAGTTCAAAGGATAAAGCCTTTTACCTCCTTTTAGCCTTCTCCCATGGCCAACATTCTGTTCTGTAATAACTCATCTCTGAGTAACAAAGTAAACAACATTACAAAATAATTTCTGCAGCCAAACATCTGATAACGATGATTAATGCCTCATGAAATACTCAAGTCATATTTGCAATAATTGCAATATTTGAGATGGATAAGAGGAAAGAATTATAGGATTTGCTGTAAGGCTGAATTATCTACAGGAAGTTCATGTGAATGTCACGTTACCATCTAACTTGCTGGTAACTTAACAGCTGGTTTATTTGTTTTCTGGATTTTAGAAACAGAACATATAGAGTTTTGAGATAGATTTTGTAAAGCTACCTTCAAAAATACTCTCATTCTTGAGAGAAACTACATCAGTCTAGAAACTACTGCACAAATACAGAAATCTCCCCCTTATGAACAGAGCTTTGGGGTATTCTTGAATTGTTGCCCAAAACAGAATTTCACAATGTTTGTTCAAGGCAAAGTTTGACAGTATGTACAGCTTTCTTCCAAAGAAAGATGACACATTTCTTATTCTGAATAAGTTATGTGGGTATGTTCTGTAGTTTCCTAACACAATAAAAACCTAAATGCTTGGCACAAGGTTTGGGAAAAAGAAGACTGAAAAGTACCATCTTAAAGGGTTTCCACCATTTTCCATTATATATTCCACAGACTACAAAGAGAATTATGGATAACTTCCTTTTTTTTTTTTTTTTTCCTATAACGGGATAAAGAAACTCTTCTCCCATTTATAATCTTAGGCTGTCTCAGTAGCTCCTAATGCACAATACGATGACATTTGATGAAAGGAGAATAGGAGAGAAAAGTTATTTTTGTTGGGAGTCACCTACTCCAGAGTTCTCATATTTATTCATGTGAAATTATCTATTACATCATTTTGTTAATAATGACTGAATGCTTTGTGAAGATCGTTATAAGCTAAATTCACAGCTAGAGTTGTTCTGACTGGACACAACTCTTTTGTTTTGCTTTCATGATGCCTTAAGGTTCTCTCCTGTGATCAGTCACTTCTCTGGTGCTAATGAAAAGTCTTGCTACAAATACTCCAACTTAATTATTATTCTATTACCACTCCTATACCCCCCAGCCCCAGATTGCACCAACACGAACACTGCTGGCAAACAAGCACAAACAGGGCATGGAAAAGGTCAAAGAGAATTTGTTTTTAACTTTGAATGAGTATCCCTGTAAAATTCTTCCCAACACCTGCTCAGTCCTTATAGCCCCTAGAATTTTCTGTACGCCTGCAAACCACTTGTTTCACATGGGGAGGCAAGGAAGGAATATCTGGAAGAGGAAAGCTGGCAATGAGGAAGATCTTTCTCCAGCCATTCGCACCTATCATGTGAAACTCCAGGCTCTCATGAATAGTCACAGTGTGATGGGGGAGGAATGTGGGCAGACTTTTCCCTCCATTTCTAGTGCAAACAAGCAGAAACAGGGAAACGCCTTGCAGGTTTAACCAAGCACAGATGGGAGGGTAGGGGATATATATGGCTGAGCCACCACACATTATTTTGCACAAGTTAATCCTTTATAGCAAACTGAACAGTTACCTTTTTCTTAAGACATGCTGCAATATCCAGAGCTGCCTGCAGCTATCACCAAAGAGCCTGATGTTTTAGCATATTCAGACTTTTATCCAGACTTTTTTACCCACTGGAAGACTCAGGAATTAACAGAGACACCCCCACTTGGCCCTTTCTGGGTGATTACAAAATCCTGGAGCCAGCGATGGAGCACACCTTGCTTCAAAGGCTGAACACCAAGGGCCACCCACAAGCACTGTAGCAGGAGGCACTGACAGAAGTGGCATGGCCTTCATCTGCTCCTCTGGTATTCCTCTCATGGATTCTCCAGAACACCATTGAATAAATCTCCCTTCCTCCCTTGTTAGCAAAGAGGGAAGCTGGTCTGAAACCAGCTTAGTCATGATCACCAGTGCAATTATGCTTGTTGAACTGAAGGGAACTCTTTGTTACCCACACCCAATCTGATATTATACTACCCTGCTCTGTAACTACATACATTTTTGTAAATACTTGTCAAGATGGACAATTTTGCTAACAAATGGACCATTAGAAAACAAGCAAGCTCAAAAGCCTGCAGTAAATGAAAGACTTTGGAAACCATCATCTTTCTTTTATTTAGAAGGAACAAATAACCTCATGTGTGTCAGGAATAAATGGAAATCAGCCTCCAGCCTTCACAAATGAATAATCATGTGTAGAAAACATAGTGTTTCTGTTAAAAATAAAGATGTAATTTGCAATTAACTAAGGCACAAGAGCTATGTCTTCTAGAGCCAATCTAATGAGGTTTTTAAAACTGGCATATTCTGATCTCATCTGTTTCCCTATGGGCAGAGAAGCCAGTCTTGAGTTTTCCGGTTGCAGATCAAAGTGACAGCTACAAATGTTAGTAAAACAAAGTCTACCCTAGTGTTAAGCAAAACAGGACAAAAAGCAAACAAGCAAGTAATTCAGCACAAGGATATAGGACAAAATGCGAGAGCACTTCTGCCATCCCAAGAAAGCTGAACATCTACTAAATCTTGGATTTCAATAAAACAACATTATTATGATAGAATACTGGTTACCATATATGCGTCAACTCTCTGGGGAATCCAGTTTTTATTTTCCTTCCTGTCCAAGGACAGTTGTTCACATATTTATTTGCACTGCCATAACGCGGAGATGCAGGCTGTGATCAGAGGTCCATTGTGTGAGGTGCTGTACACACAGTTTATCAAAACAGCCTCTGCTTCAGAGAGCCTCCAGTCTAAACAGGGAAATTCTAGAAGTCCCAAGGGGAAACAAATGCTTGTAAGGCTTCCAAGAGAGAACCAGAAAGTCTCTGGAAAAGCATCTTGGGGTGGCATTTCAAACTAAATGGAAATCTTGATGTTCTCATTTCAGTGATATATTTCCTTGGGTTTGTGTCATTAGGAGTCTTCCCTGGGTTTTCCCGACAATTACAACAAAACAGTTTTGGATACTAAAATTTAACTGACGGTCACAGTTGTGCCCATAGCAAAACTTAACTAGAGTCCCTTTTCTGTCAGAGAATTTATTGTTTAATTAATCTTCGCAATTTCTCCTTGAACATCATCTGTCAGAAATTCTTTGACTACTCCTCATCTGCAAACATTACAAACACTAACTCCCACCACTACTTGTTCCATCTTTCTTGAAGACTAAAGCAACTTGGAAAAGCAGAGAAACCTTGTCCACATGAGTAACTGTCATGTGAGGGAGAGAGCAATACATTCTGAATGCTAATCCACTGGAGTATTTTCAAAACTAAGGCCTGAAATATCTTGAGAAGGACACCTTGAATAACCTTTTCAAAGAAAATTATGTCCAGCTATGTTTATGTAATACAAATGAGCAAAAGAACAAAACCAGGTGTGTTCTTATATGTATTATCTTGCATCATTCAGAGACAAAATGGCTACATATAAGGCACAATGAAATGTTACCCTCTAAACATAAATATGCACTGGAGAGAGGAAAGTGGGTATTTTAAGCAGAAAAGAAGTAACTAGTGGATAGGACAAGGCGTACAAGGAGATCTGCATTACTGGGAGTGCCACTACTTGAGCCTTCTCTCTTCCAGAAAACATAAGGACCAAGAGGGGAACACAAAAACTCAAGGGTAACACCAAGCTGATTCTTACCTTCATGTTCATACAGAGTCAACATCATCCTGAAGCCCCTTGTCTTTGAACCTCTTCTCTCTTTACTCAGCAGAGGCGTGATCCCTTTGGTCTCTACATGGGCTTAAGGATTCTCCAGGAATCTGTAACAAAAGAGAAGCTGATAGACTGAAAATGTATTCTCTTGGGCTGCATGATTGGTGGATCTTCATCATTTAAACGTGATTTCTGCTAAAGTCACTGTAGATATGCATTATATTTCTGCCCTACGTGTTGGCAAGAAGTAGAAACCTTATAAGGAGTATTATTTTTGCTGGATGACAAAGGGGAAGTGAAGGAGAAGCACGTTTGTCACTGGTTAATTCAGATCAAGCAGGACTTCCTTAACCATGGTGAACATATTTATATTTCTGTAGAAATACTGCTACTGCATCAGTGGACAAACTCTGATGTGGAAATTCATAGAATTGTTGGAATTTAAGGGAGAGCAAATTGTTAAAGAATTCACAGGCAGTACTTAACTGATAGAAGATGTAAAGTAAATGTTAGTCATTTTACCACTTATGTAGTTGTAAGGCTCTGATCTTATATTTTAACAGTTGAACACAGTAAACTTACTTCAGTCTGAAGTCAGATTACAAGTGTAAAGCGTGTTTTTCTTTTAAATGAAAAATGGCATAATCTACTTTTGCCCTGTTAGCTGTTAATAACACCACGAATAATTTTTTTTCCATACACCCTCTTCTGAGTTGCAAAAAAATGTTAATGCCTGCTAGAGCTGGACAAGCTAATTTTGTAAAAAGCAGAACATGGCTGATTTAGTAAAGGGATTTCTTTTCTGAAGCTTTCAAATCTCCTGTTCACCTTCCTGTCAATCACTGAAGTGAATCAACCTTTTAGTGGAAGCAACTTCATCTAATCTTGGTGAGAAAAACAACCCAGTATAAGAAAAGCTAGTTCAGCAGTATGGCAGCCTGGCATGTTGAGCTGCAGACAGGCAACCCTAAATTCTTTACTTCATAAATAACCTTAAAAAATTCGTATAGGTGAAGAGCAAGGGGAGAAGATAACCCAAAGGTATTTGAAGGAAACCAAGTCAGGGTCTGAATAGTAGGGAGGCTGACAATACAACCTTCCAACTTCACTCTCAGCTGCTGGTGGATTTCTATTTCCAAGAAAGGAGGAGACTGCAGAGCTATTGGACAAAATCCGCTAAAGCATTGTCACATAGTTGTTTATACAAATTTTGCCAACATCAAATTCCTGGACTGTAAGAATTTTACCTAATGTGGTTGCAATATTCCTTCAAATCATTGCTGAGCCCTTGTGTGATTGAAGTTATTCATAAACCAGAGGCTTGTGGGATTTTTTGTGGGTTTTTTTTTGTGTTTTTGTTTGGTTTGGGTTTTGGTTTTGTTGGGTTTTTTTTTTTTAAACTTGAATTCTGAAAAGCATATTGAGTCTAAACTATCATGCTGAGTGCTTATGCCATTTCCATTCAAGTGGGGCTAGATGTTTGTCTACAAATTTGATCTGGAGAAACAAATTACTGAAATTTTAAAAATCACTGGGAAAACAACTGACATTTTAACAAAGCACTGAAGAGATGAAAAGCTGGAATTTCCTAGTTGCAGTCTCTATTCCTTCACCACTTTTCATCTGACCATGTTATTTCTCCCTGCAGCATTAACTGGATCTACTGTACAATCTATGCAGTAGACAGAGAGGTTCCTATGCTTTGGATCAGGTATTTAAATCTAGGATATTTTTTCCCTCTAGCCAAGTTTTAAGCCTTTGAGGAACATGCAGCCTTTGTTATGACTCACACAGGAATAAACTTCAACTCTAAATTCACTAAATTAAACCTGTTATTGCCAAGGACCACAATGAAAAGAGATATTTATTCAATATGCTTTCCACTAGGGCCAAAGACTAAGGTCATGGTTTATGGTTGTTTCTTATGTAATGAACATCAAATGAAAGATGCAAAAGGATTCCATTTTAAGACAGAGTTAAAATGAGCTATCTAATATACTAAAAGCTAGCATGTACTGTATTGCAAGTCCACAATGTTCCACAATGTCAACTGCTGCCTATGCCATTAAAGAAATTAAATGGATTGAGTTTCAAAAATAACCTGCAAGCTACAAAGAAACAACTTCTGCAGCCCCTCAAGATGAACTGCCTATTACAGCAAACAAGGTTAGCATGAAACTCTCCCCTGGTTGTGTGCGGAACGGGAACATGCGCCTCAAGCCTTCCAGCCTAAGTATGAGGTTCTCATGAGCTTGAGCCATGAAGTGAAGCTCTGCACTTCCTCCAGCTTCACACAAAGACCACATAATACCACAATTTTACATTCTCTGAGTACCCACAAATCAGGCTGGCTGCAAAACTGGCCCAAGTTTATGCAAAAGGTTCATTAATATTGCAGACAAGTTAAGACTGCTCACAGCTTTTAGTCTGCATGGAAATAAACTATTATCTGTCCAGCTATAGAAGATGGTAAAAATTTCCCACCTGTACATTTACTACATGTTTTCTTCTTGTTCTGGTATTTCTTAGCCTATTATGTGGTAATCAATTACCACCACCAGGGAGATAAAACAGCTCAGACCGCTCTTTCGTGGCAAGTACAGGAGAATTGCTGGGATAATTAATTAATGCTATAATATGCAAATAAAAGATATTGCTTTACAGCTGGGATTTTTCACAGCATTGTATAATTATACAAAGAACTTCATCTGTGGTTCAGGAAGTCTCACAACCACAAATCATAGGAGACTGGAAAAGCATCACTGCTTCCTTGCCCTATTTGTAGACTCTTTCCTTAGGCACCCACATTTAATCCCTTTGGAGACAGTATTCAAGACTAGAAGAACCCTTATTCTGGCTTGGTACAGCCATTCTTTTATGTAAGCAAACACAACTTCAGAAGAACATGTTTACACTCTTTGCTTTCCCTTCTCCAAATGTTAAGTTTTGTTAGACGTTAAGTGTACAACGTGAAAGTGGAATCAGGGCTAGAGGAAATCTGGGCTAGAAACAGGGAGCTCAATCCCACCAGATCACACACAGCCAAGATCCTGATTCTAGGAATGGCTGAATGCAGCTTGAGGAAAAATGACAGTATGGATATTGTGACAAAACCCATCTCTAAGATCCCATTATGAGGTCAAAAATACAGGCACTCAAAACAGCATAGGTTGGAAGGAAAACTGGGCACCGTCCTAGTCTTGAGACTTTTCAAAAAATATTTAATTACCTCCTTCACATAAAATTTTTAGGTATTTTAGAATAACAACCCACCAACAAATAAAGATGCTAGCTATTCAATGTTTTCAACTTCTAGGCAAACTGGTGTCCGACAGGAATCAGATCTTTAAAGTATCCAGTTCCTCCAGTGGGTCACCTTTTCTTCTCCATCAGCTACCACTGTCACTCCACCTACTGGCTTGGACTCTGTATTTTTCTGCAAGTACCAGTTCCTCCAGTCTCTACCATTTCGTATGAGCAAGCCTTTGCCTAACATCTAGTTTAAAAAAAAAAAAAAAAAAAGCTGGATATTCCTCTAATTTTAAGATGAAAAATGGTATCTTTCTAGACTTTTTTTGTTTTGATAAAATTTTTAAATCATCTCTCTATTTAAAAAAAAAAAAAAACAAAAACAAACAAAAAAAAGACTAAATAAAGAACAGAAGCCTGGAAACAAAACTACAGACTTGTGTTTCACAGCCAGTTACCACTGCTGTTTATTCAGGCTTTGAAGGATGATTTTCTCATGGTCTCATGTCTCATAAAGTCTCCTTTCCACATTTATTACAGGTGCCTAATAAAAGAAGTTTGCAATTGTAGCTTTCCCTGCGACAAATTTATTTTCTCCTCTGCACATTTATTTTAGAAAAGTTGTAGGAACTGATTATCTTCGAAAATTCTACTCCTCCATCAAATTTAGCTAAAACAAAAAATATGAGCTCAGAAGGTCCCAAGATTGTTCAGATGGAGAGACACACCAAAGTCTACAAATACAAATCCAGAAAGAGAAGAAATCCATGCTCAAAGATAGGCTGAGTCCTCTGCTAAATTGAGCTGAGAGCATTAAATGGTCGGGCCATTAGAGAAGAGGTGGCACAAAGTTTATGTAACCCAGCCCTGTAATGGCATTTGACCTACTGCTTAGCTGAGCTCCAGCTCTACTGCCAGCAGGAGCAACAACCAGGAAACGAGAGGTGGGAGGGGACAGGGAACAAAAGGAAAGAAACGAAAAGGAAAAAAAAAAAAAAAAAAGGCTTTGCTAGCTAATCTGGTTGATTGATGTGATTAATTGCCACCCACACAGGTAGGTGTTGCTACTGTTTATTTAGCACTCTGCCAGCAACAAATGGTTGGGATTCCTTCTAGTTGCTCCATAGACTTTGTCTACCTGGAAGTCAAAACCAGTTGTATCTTATGCATCACCACTGACTAAACAAAACATTAGGAGTGTAAGATAAACAATCCTAACCAGCTGGATTGCAGGGACACTGTATGGTCTCCCCACCTGTCAGGGAGCCATGGGAGGTGGGATCCAGCCAGCTCTCCTTACAAAGCTCCTTCTCTTAGGCTATACCTCCTTCCTCAGAAAGATGCTAGTACAGCACTAAGAGACTCACAGCTATGTATACTCTTGGAACCTCATCAGCTTGAAGATTTAAACGCATCTGCTTCATGTGCTGTTATGGTTGGCAAAGACAAAGTGAAGGAGAGAGCAAGGGTGGAAAAATTACATATCAGGACTGTTCTACTTGGGGAAGGAAATTTAAATTCAAGAACATATAGATCATGCAAAAAATGCTTGGAGCAGAAACTGCTTTGATTTTGACTTTTGGTTCTGTACTTATACATGCTGCCTGGACTGAGTTTAATAGGAACTGTTGCATTTACAAAGAAAAGTTAAAAAGAAAGACTAAAATATTCTAATTTAGAATAAACATGTATTTTCATCTCACAAATAGAGATTTCAAAAAATCTTTTCCAACTTCAGGCATGTCTGAAAAGTATATTTGGAACACATCTGTGAGAGTGTACAAAGGCTGAATGTCTGTTCTCTTTTACCCACTGGCATATGTAAATATAAGTCACCACTCCTCTGTCAATTAGAGCAGTTAGCACTTCAAGTATGGGTAATCTTTCTAGCAATCTGATTTATTCTAACCAGTTTCCACATATTAAACATAGCAACAGTATGCACCAAGGAAACAATAATAGCTAGAGACATGTCAAAAATTTTTCTAAAGTTTCATCTTCAGTCTAGCTAGCAGCATTTCTTCATCATGTCAGGACTTCCCAACTTCTCACTAAGTCCGTGAACACATATGCCCTTTAGTAACACACACAGCTGCAAGTCTGTTCTCAAGAAGCAACACGCACATAGATCACAGCTAGCACAAAAGAAAAAATCTATAGGAAAACATACATTCAGTCAATAGTCAATGCCTTAGAAAAGGGAAGACGTGGGAGAAAAAGAGGTAAGTTGATCAGCAGATCTGTTAAAAAAGAAAAGCCGTGGACAGAGGTTGCAGCTCTTTGTGTCATGCTGCTTCAGTGCTTTATCTTGGCCAGGGAACATACAGAGTATGGCTTTCCCAGCTGAAAATAGGTGTCTATTGTTTTCACTTTTGGTAAGAAGCCAATTAGTTGTCAAACAGGGTCATCACAAAATTGTTAGTGTGCATGGCAAAGCAAAAAATACTTTACTTACATGTTCACTTTGTCAGAAACACATTATAATGCAAGAATTTCCAGCGAGGATGGGGCAATGGGTATATCCTTGTTCACAGGGCAATCAAGACACAAACCTTCCTGTTAAGCTAGACTTGAGTTGATGAGCAAATGGGTGAGGATTTATAGAAGACTGCTCTGTATCACCCAGAACTGGCATTACACAGAAAGTTTTAAATACTACAGGACAACTCTTATGTAATTACACTACCTCTTGATCAGACGCATAGCAACAGGGATCCGATACATACAGTCGGATGCTGAGATTTTTCTTTTTGTTCTCAGTGATATTTGCAGAGGTGATGAAGAAAATTGCATTGTCATAGGTGCATGAAGCCAAAGTTGCACAGTACCAGAAAGGATAAATATGCACTAGCACTGACCAGCAACAACAGATCTGAGATATTATTACATGCCTGTTTCCGCCTATTAGCATTGCAGCATTCTTTCAGTATGTAATTAGCACTGCTTACCTGTCTTAGCCAATATCTCTCTGCCTAATATGTGGCATTAGAACTAATCACCCAGGCATTGCAAATGCCACATTTCCAGTTCAGGGATATACACTGCTCAATCACCACATTCTTCATACCAGCCAAAACGACTAGTAGAACAGTTGTAAGAACACTTACAGCACCTCCAAGCCTAATGAGCAGCTGTTTGGGCAGGGGTTTCCAGGCTGCCCTTGGAGTTCAGCTGAGCAAGCTCAGGTGTGGCTATGTCCAGCCTGCCAAGACCTATCATGCCTGGAGCCTCTGAGACTGGTCATTGCATGTGTGCAGTACAGTGAAGTATGATGAACAGATGATGCATGGCTGACCTTTCTTAGTATTGCTTAAATTCTTAATCACTTGCTTTGCCCGGCCACAGCAAAGCTAGTCATTAGCACTAGAGACAATGGTTACTGAAGACACAGGAGCTCTGGGCTATCTGTGCAAATAGATTTCTAAAGGTTAGCAAAGGCCAGTAAATGTTGTGGTCTACCAGCTTGCATGGTTTAAGACCAGTAGACAGCTCAGCCCTACACAGCTGCAGTGGAATGGGGGAAAGAATCGGAAGGGTAAAAGGGCAAGAACTCATGGGTTGAGATAAAAGACAGTTTAATAGGTAAAGCAAAGGCTGTGTGCACAAGCAAAGCAAAATAAGGAATTAATTCATTACTCCCCACCAGCCATCTCCAGGAAAGCAGAGCTCCACCACTCGTAACAGTTACTTGGAAAGACAAATGCCATAACTCTGAAAGTCCTCCCCCACTTCCTCCTTTCCCACAGCTTTTATTGCTGAGCATGACACCATATGGTATGGGATATCTCTTTGGTCAGTTGGGGTCAGCTGTCCCCACTGTGTCCCCTCCCAGTTTCTTGTGCACCCCCAGACTACTTGCTGGTGGGGCAGTATGCAAAGCAGAAAAGGCCTTGACGCTGTGTAAGGATTGCTCAGCAACAACTAAAACATCCCTGTGTTATTGAGACTGTTTTCATCACCAATCCAAAACAGAACACCATGCAAGCTACTATGCACAAAATTAACTCTATCCCAGACAAAACTAGTACACAGCTGAAGAATAGAGTTGAAGAAGACCATGTAATTTGTCCACGATGAACAGATAAACCCATGGCTACATCAAACCTAGATCTGATTTTTCCATTCCAGTGTCATATATATCACACCGTGGATAAACACCTCTTACATCTATAGCATCAATTTTTGTTCTTAGCCAGACTTCCATTTCTTAAGAACACCATGTCTGTATAAGGCTACACCTGCCCTACTAAACTCTTGGTAGACCCAAACTCTGCTCCTGTTCACTGAGCTGGTGTACCTGCTGATCACGCAGCCTGCCCTAGGTGAGACTAGGCTGCTTTAGATTTTGTATTCAGCCACAACCACTGGGCACTGCTGAACCAGGTCCTTCCACCAAGGCAGCAACAAATCCCTGTGAATGCTGATGGAAGAAAGAACTAGAACAGTAAGGGCTTGTTCTTACTACAGGTACTGTACATGAAATTAGGATGAGGGGTACTCCACCTCTTGGCCAGGCTTGGCCAGAGATACTCAAACCAAGTGATCTTTTCCTCGTGTACATCTCTTTTATGTTTACCACAAGCATATGTGACACATACGTTTACATTCTCTTTACAGTGGTAGGTACCATGTCTAATGCTCCGTTCCCACCATGTGCACAACTGAATATGTATAATACACAAGGCATGCCATCCAAGTTTATTTTCAATTACTTAAGAGGATGTTTCTCCCTGAGGCACAGTTTCTGTTTAACTTGTTTAGATGCCACAAATCCAAACCCTTGGAAAAAAAAAAGAAAAAAAAAAAAAGAAAAAAAAGATACAGTTGAAGAGCATAAAAAAAGCACTGTGAAAGACTGCCCCTGGGAGGGAGCAGATGCATTGCAATTTAAAGAATTAAACTCTTGCAACCAGTTTGCCAGTTCCTTTGATGATGAAAGCAAATTTCATTAAAGTGACAGCAGTCAATTTCCTGCAACTGCACCGATGTCTTCCTGAAAAGCAAGGCCAATAAATAAGTATATATTTAAAGACGAATGGAATTGACATGCCGATACAGGATTAAGAAAGGCATCAGGAGCCTCTGCCTCCCCTTCCACAAACATTCTTGTGTCAAGGCTTCCTTCCTGCAGCAGGCTCACCTTCACTAATATCCTCCTGCCTTTGCTTTTCTCCCAACAGCAGGTCAGAGGAAGGGACAGTCTCCTCCAGTGCGGTGGGTTACTCGCTCTCATGTACCAAAATAGTAACTTGTTCAACTGACACAAAAGAAAGAAAACATCCTTGCATCCTGTCCTGCTGCCAGCTTTCAAAAGGTAATTAAACATCCCCCTTTTTCAAAGAGCAGAGTTCTCCAGGATCATAGTGTTTGAGCTCTGATGTTGTCAAACAACAGGGGGTTGCTTAAGCTTTGACTGACCTTTACAAAGACCTACAAGCAATTTAATGGGAGCCCTCCTTAGTGGTGACAGAAACGTCCCATTATCTGCTTCCTATTGTCTAGGTTGCTTCGGGTAATGGGGAACTTTGATTCTCGTGGTGACGAGGGCAAAGCCAAACCACTTCAAGCAGATTCACATTTATCCATGTTTCCAGTGCAAGGAAAAGTTTTCTATGCAATACTTAGTGACATCCTGATCACATAAATTTTGTTTCCCCCCATTCTTTTCTCTTTGCCTGCTGTTTCTTTCTCATGCTCAACAAATCGTAATAACTAAGTGCTATAAGGATCCAATCCCACTCCCAAACTAGGAAGTCATGTTCTCGATGTGTCCAAAAATCATCCATCCATCTCAGAGCTGCTGATGGGTGGGAATGGCTCTGAAAGACCTGCCTGGTAGCCAAGCCCAACATGTACCAGTTGCACCTACTGCTTCTCTATTCTATACACAAGATGCTGTGGAGACGGATGTAGAAGGGAAGTCAAGTAAGCTGATACTATGCTGGATGAGAACTCTATACCAGAAAAAATTCCATTTCCTCTGCAATCCACTAGAAACATCAAAAAACACTAGGGAGCAGAATTCAGCTCAAAGTTCACTCTACAGTTTGTGTTTCTTTTCCTTTTCTTTCAGTTTTCCCTTCAATCTCAAACAGAGAAAATAGGAGTCCAAAACCAAATGCTGGGTCAAATTCTGTGGGCTGCAGAGCAGTAAACAACCCACTCATTCCAGGGGAGATCTGCTCAATTAAGAACCATTAAGTCTAGCTCTGTTTCATGATTTTATTGTTTGCTGAAAAGTCCCTGGAAGGCAGCCTCCCAGAGAATCAAAGCTCCGCAGCCAACACAATAGGAAGAAGTTATGCTTTGGCTGTACCTGGACTCACTCAGGCAGGAGCCTTTAATCTGCAAAGTGGAAACCAGGCCCTTGCCGCACCATCCAATGTTCAGCCACTTGCTTTGTACCAAATAAAAGGGGAGAAGTACCAGCAGGCTGCTTTTCAGCTGGAGAGAGCCCTATAGCAGGCCACTAAGGGGCCAGCTGGCTTGAAGCAAGGCTCTGGCTTCTGCATTTTGTCTTTGACTCAGTGAGATCATTCTCTGCACTGCTTTCCCCTCCCTCAAGTTTTCCTCTGCTTAGCCTATGTAAAATAATTACTGGCAGGAAACCCATCTCCGTTTTCTTCCCCTCTCCTCCAGATATCCAAGGGGTAACAATGTTCTGGGGCAATCTAGGAGTTTGCTAAAGGAATAAAAATCCCTGTGTTTAGCTCCTTCTGCAGCACGGTCATTACACAAGCCTCCTCTTCACTCCCCCTGTGAGGTGGGAGAGAAGACATGGGGATAGCAAAGCTTCTGGGGCAGGATACAGTCATACTAAGCAACACAACTCATCCAAGCCTTTTCAAGACATCCGTGGTGTGGTGATGATTAGTGAGTGTTTTGACTCAGCCCAAGTAATGAAGGGAGATGATTAAGGCAGCAGACTCCCTGCTGCTGCTGCCTACCCAGAGCCTGGGAAAGCCAAGCTTCCTGATAGGGGCAGAGAGAAGGGGTGCAGAGGGGTACAAACTACCATCATGCAGGGGCAATGTGGAGAAAGAACAGCCTTCCTGAACAGCTGTTACTTTCCCCAAATCTCTCATCACACAAAAGAAGGAGCAGCAGCCAGCCTGGATTTTCTTCAGGGCAGTTCCCCAGCTTGGTGGCAGGAGCAGACAGGCATTAGCTCTTTTACCTTGGGCCAGCAAATTTAATTCTGCCAGACCTACCAAAAAGATGCCTGAACTGGCCATGCTCAAACACAGGTCACGGTCATCCCTTGGGAGCTTCAAGAATATCATAGCAACCATAACGGCCACAACAAATTAAAGCAATGCGTCAAACAGTCGCCAGTGTTTCTGGAAAGTACCTTTGGAATACGCTTCTAGCAAAACACAGTCTCACTGAAAACACAAAGTTCTGCAGTCGTCCAGGGCAAACGGGTGTTGGGTCTGGTTTTTCTTTTTTCTTTTTTTTTTTTTTTTTTTTTTTTTTTTTTTTTTTTTTTTTTTGACACCAGCTGCTGTAAATTTGAAAAGGAAAATAGTGAGATAATCTAAAAATTACTAAAGTAAATATGTATTTTTTATTACCACTTCAAAGCACGTGGTCAAGTAGAGGGCTGCTTCATAAGTTACCTGAGTGCATCCAAATGTAACACCAACTCTAAAAGTGATTTATGAACGCATCAATGATTTATTGATGTGGCCTCAAACTGGGCTGTTGTCAGTGCTCACATCACTGAGGTAACCCCACAAAACACAATAGAGTACCTTCATATCAGCCCTGGGATAAACAAAGAGTGCTAGGCCAACTCCATTCCCTGGAAGCCCTTATTTACTTTTTATGACAACTGCAGGGGATGAACTTGTTTTCTACTTTTCTGGAAAAAAGAAGGGTTATCTGGCTCTTCATTATGACTCATGGACTCCTCCCTTTCACCCATGATAGTGGGACGTGCTACCTAGCTGCCATGGATCCCCAAAATAACACAGCTGAACATATCTCAAGTTACATGACCTCCTCTGGATCAGAGCATCAACCTCTGCAGCATGCACACATTTGACTGGCTTCCTTTCTCCCTCTGTGCCTGCATCCCAGATCCAGTCAGAGAAAAAGCATGCACAAAGCCACAACGAAGAGTTTTTGAGTCCAGTTAAGATGACAAAAATTTTCTGGTGTGTTTTTTTTTCTCTAATTAGCATGGGCAAACAACAAGATGGAAGCCAGCACAAATCTCTTCCACCACCCTAAAGCATCTTCCTCTGATATGGGAAAATAACTCAAAGTTTTCACACGTCTCATCGTGAAAGTATCCAGATCCCACACTTAGTGGATTTCAAGCCTCTGACATTTCTTAGATGCTTCTTAAAAACTGGGCTTGTGCTTCCATCAAGATAGAAGCAATGTAAAACATAGAGAAAATGTGAGATAAAACTTCACAAATATAAATAAAATAAACTCAGCTGAGCTCACATATGTAACAGTGATTTGGCACAGGGCAAAAGTACAACCCAACATGAATTAACTACTTCTTCCTTGTGTGCAAGTCTCACAGAAGTTATCCATACATCATTTTGGTTAATAAATATCCTCAATATCATTCAGACAATAGCTCCAAACTCTTGATTTCTCTGACAGCCAATATTTATAATTTTCATGCACTGGATTAGGTTATAATAATCCTCTTTTATATCTCTGAAATCTCTCCTTACCTGCTCATCTTGATTTGTTATTGTGGGATTTCTTTTTTAATTTATCACTGTGTGAGTAATTCATTAAACAAAGCCAGAAGCTGGCAGCCAGACCATTGTTTTTTGGTGTGGGCTTTTTTTTTTTTTTTTGGTTTGTTTCATTTTCTTTTTCTTTTTTTGGGAGGTGGGAAGAGGGAAGAAGAAAAAAAGAAATAAGCTAAGCAAAACACATCAGATTCTTAACCCTTCTCACCTGATGTAGAAACTGTATTATGTACATCCAACTGGCTTTAACAGAGTAAAATTGTTAATGTTCATGAGACAGGCTCTATCACTATTGTCTTGGTCATGTATCAGTCTACAATACAAGATTGATTACCTTAATATACTTTTGAAAACTAGACCTAATTTTCTCTACCCTGACCTATTTTTAATAACTGTAACAGGAGGAGTTCAAAGAAAAGTTGCTCTGCCTGGAGCTGCACCTTCCCAACACAATTGCATCACCAACAGCCACAATAACTTAACAGTCAAAGTAGCAAACTCTCATACGAGCTGTGAAATATATTCTCACACTCGAATTCATAAGCAACAACATTAGCAGGCCAGACTCTGTAGATGGGGTGAAGTGATAAACAGCCCCCTCCTTTCCCTATTGAGAACAAGAGAGTCAGTTTCTATACCACAGCTACTGAAGGCAAATACCCTCTTGCTTACAGGTGTGAAAGCAGTAGGGCAAGAGGGGAAAAAAAAAGTGCCTCCATTTAAATGAATCTGAACACTAAGATGCGTTGTTCACCCAAACATATCTGACCGTTACAGTCAAAATCGCTCTCCCATCTTTAATTTGCCATTGTGGATTCCCTACTGTTGAAAGTCAAAATCTGGAGCTGGTAAGGTACATGAACATGGCATTATCCTACAATAAGAGCACTCTGTCTTGTTCAAATGGGAAAGAAAAGACTGTGGCAAGCACACTGGAAGAAAAGGCAAGTACAATCAGCACAGCTGAACAAAGGTGTGACTGAGGTTTTGAAGCAGAAGCCACAGGAGATGCCACAGACCAGCTCTTCAGTCTGTGCAAGCCAGTTGAGCTCCAGCAAAATCAGCTGAGCATTTACATCATCACACCTGATGAAGAACAGCTGCACAATCTGACATGCACACTGCCACCCAGACTTGCCTCTGAAATACCTAGCTAATATTATTGTTTAAAGTAATTGCTCCTAGCTGCCACATCTTGTGTATTTGTTGTGGTTTAACCGCAGCCAACAACTAAGCACCACCCAGCTGCTTGCTCACTCCCCCCTCCGCCTTGGAGGATGGGGGGAAGAATCAGAAGGGTCAAAGTGGGAAAACTCATGGGTTGCGATAAAGACATCTTCGTAAGTAAAGCAAAAGCCACACATGCAAGCAAAGCAAAACAAGGAATTCATTTCCCACTTCCCATTGACAGGCAGGTGTTCACCCATCTCCAGGAAAGCAGGGCTTCACCACGTGTAACAGTTACTTGGGAAGACAAATGTCATAACTCCAAATGTCTCCCCAACACTTCCTCCTTTCCCACAGTTTTTATTGTTGGGTATGGTGTCATATGGTATGGGATGTCCCTTTGATCAGCTGAGGTCAGCTGTCTCAGCTGTATCCCCTCCCAACTTCTTGTGCACCTCCAGTCTACTTGCTGATGGAGTGGTATGAAAAGCAGAAGAGGCCTTGACTCTGTGTAAGCACTGCTCAGCAAAAATTAAAACATCTCTGTATTATCAACATTGTTTTCAGCACAAACCCAAAACATAGCCTCGTACTAGCTACTATGAAGATAATTAACTCTATCCCAGCACTGTATTTTAATTTAAGCAGGTAGAGGATGCCTCCACTTTTAAAACATGGAGTTCTCCCCTCTCCAGTAAATCCACTCAAAGCACAGCAATTAAAACTCCAAGCTCCAGAAAGAAAGATTCAAAGCAGCTTTCAAGTGTTTTTGAGTGAAACCCATAGGCAAAATTCTCTACAAGGACAAACAGGTGAGATCCCATTAAAGTCCACACCACAAGTCAATTCAAGCAGAAGTATGGTTATGAGCATCCAGGCAGCGACTGGGATGCCTCTAAATGTAAAGTATGCTGCAAATATTGTTGGTTATGAAAAGCACACTGCTCTAACAAGATTCCAGATAGTGATATCCCGTTTAGGTCAGGTAGGAGTCAATTTTGTCTTGTCAAGTGAGCTCCATTTGTAAAACTTCTCCTGAGGCGCTTGTTTCCTTCCAAAGGCTCAGCAATTTTTAATATATTCTCTTCCTTGAAGATGTATTTTTGTGGAAGTGATGAGAGTGTACAACACCACTCCCACCTTTTCCAAGATTGCTTTTGGTGTTATTTTGATGCCTCAGGAGTCTCATTTCAGCCTTATAATAACCCACTTACGTATGAACAACTCGTAGTTGTCACTGAGTGATGTTTCATATCTCCAGGCTTCCCATACCAAAAAAGCTTGAGGCTTATTCTCTGTTTATGTTTCTCTGATGTGGGGCAGTGGTGCTTTCCTGTACACCGCTTAAAACTTTCCTTCCTAATAAACTGAATTTGGCAGGTCCTTGCAGTTGACTACACGTTTTATCATGGGAAAGTTAAAGGCTTATAGGTGAGTCAGTCACTGATTTGAGAGGAGTGCTGACTGGACCAAAGTTTACTCTACATATGAGTCCTGTCACCCCAGGAGCCCCCTGGTACAACAGATACCACAATGATGCTGCAGTATCAAGAGGCAAACTTGCAAGCACAAGCATGCCTGCAGCTCTCCTCAACACAAGGGGAGGAAAGGAGCTCTCAGCAGCAATGGAAAGTCTCCACAGCCTCTCACGTGGTCCCCCTTCCACACTCTGGAGGAAGGTGGTCATCATCTGCATAACCAGAATGAGCTTAAGATCCCTGGGTGGAGCTCTGTTACCAGCCCTGTTTTTTGTAAGGGGCTGGGAGAGCTGATCTTGCCACTCACTGTTATTTGGACTGATTAAACTAGAATACATCTGTCATTGCAAAGAATTCACTCTGCTGTTTGATAGATGTTATTTATCTAATACCTCTGGTTTCAAATTGCTTGAATAATAATTGGGAACTTACTAGATGGTACAAAACACTACAAGGAAAGATTTTTACTCATATAGCCTTTGATCCAGCCAAGCAACAAAGAAACTTCACTGGATTTCAAGCAGGAAAGTGGATAGTACAATTTAATTTTTTTCTTCTCAATCTGGATTTGATTTTCCTCTTATTTTGTTTAGCTTTGGTCTGTCCAAGACCTAAGAGATTTCATACACACATGCACAGCCCTGTCTAAAAAAACCCTCCAGATTACTACTTTTGACCTCCTGTACCTCATAAATCATTGTGTTTCATACTATTATTAAATCAAAATTTTGCATTTAACTAACTCATGTTTTCTAGAAGGGTTTCTGATTGAGATTCTAAGTAATCAAGAATTGACTGGTGTACCTCCAGTTTGTTCCAGGGTTCAGTTCAACACTTCAACTGAAATGTTCTTTCCTTTGTATCTTAAAGGTTCCTGGATACAATTTTCAGACCCTGACAGCTGTTAGGCTATTGATTCTTCCAGAGACAAACAACTTAATAAGCAATTTCTTGTTCTTTTGAAGGCATTTATCCACTGTATTTTATTACCTCCTACTCACTTAGTAAGATGTTACTA
This sequence comes from Athene cunicularia, assembly GCF_003259725.1. Lineage (NCBI taxonomy): Eukaryota > Metazoa > Chordata > Aves > Strigiformes > Strigidae > Athene > Athene cunicularia. Next base: position 63,241,561 of record NW_020799095.1, read on the forward strand.
GAAGTTCTTCCGATTCTTCTCTCATTTACACAGAAAATGAGGAGTAACTTGAAATCAGTGGCATTAAATTTGGCATGAAAACAAGGATAACTGAGTTCCAGAGTTTTTGACTGTTCAAAGTTTAGAAAGGATGCTGCATGCTACTCAGACTGATTTATTCAGGTTATTCTTTCTCTTCACCACCACAGATATTCTGTCAAAAGAAAAACATTTGGGTTTTGAAGTAAACTGCTGTGGAGAAGTCTCACATACCAGCTGTTGCTTAACAAGCACCAGACTTGCCAACACTCACAAATAACTCAAAAAATCAGAGAGGTTTTGGCATATTCTTGCACAACTGATGCGAAAGAGATGCTCTCCTGCCTTCTCACTGGAGGGAGAACATGGCTTTCACAGGACCTGTTCTGCAGTGAATGTAGGTGGAGGGAAGGTGTCTCTTCTTGCAGTAGAGGCTGCTGGCAGCCAGAAGGATTTCAGATCAAACTGGATGAGTGAGAAACACCAACTACAAGGTTGGAAATTGAGGGGACATTTTTCCCTCATCTCCTTGGGGCCACGCGAGACCACACTGGACCCAAATGCAGAGAAGCACTCATGTATGTGGGCACACTGGCCTTTGGAGTGGCAGAAGGAAGTTTCCAAGCTTCCCCCAATAACAAATGAAGTTTCAAGGAGGGGGAAGAAAAGCCATCTTTGCAGTTTTGATTTTCTTTTGAATTTTCATTTTCTACTTCTCTGTTGGCCCCTGTCTTACAAGAAACGGGGGTTAAATTGCCAAGTCAATTCTACCTCCAGCAGTTCAAAATCCATCTGTGAATAATAAAAACAGGGACTACCCCTTTCCCCTTCCTAAGAGGAAAGGAGATGTATGCATAAACATAGGAATGAAAATCTCTTGGCTTTTTATGCTGAGCTGTTGAATTGGAAGACATAATTACTACAACTGTCTGGACACAGTACAGCTTCTAGCACCACTTCCCTGCTCCCCTTCTCATTCCCATCTTCTCAGTTCTTGTTTTGGACTTGCAGCAGTCAAATAAAATATATTTTCAAAGGTGTCCTGTGTTGATGGGATGGGGTGCACGTAGCTGCTCACCTCTTTCATATCCCTCTGATAACTCCTAATCAGCTGATATACCTCAGTAACAGCCAAGCAAGCTAAACTCTGCTCTCAGCCAGAGCTTTACTGGGTTTGATGAAATCCTTCAGGTATAACTGCTCACTGTAGCCCTTCAGATTAAGAAAAACACTTACACAGATGTTTACAAGCTCATTTCATGTTCCTCTCAGAATAGCAAAGACTTCAGTGATTTACCGCTCCTGCTTTCCTATCTTTCTATCTGACCCTGCTGTCCAAGTAACGTCATATAAACTACAGATGTTATACAGACTTCAGCAAACCACCCTCCACTCCCCTCAAGATTTCTAAACAACCTCCCGATGCACTGAGTGGAGTGTACATACCACAGTGGGGTTTGTTCACAAGCCCAGCTCCCCAGCAAAATGCTTTGGCTCTCTCAAGCGACTAGTATGGTAATAAGTACTCCCTTATGTTTGCCATGGCACTTACAGATGAACGCCTGGGTCTCTGTGCTCAAATGTGGCAGCTCTTGCTGTAATCATGAGAGCTCAATGTGCTTGTGGTCTATGTACCAACAGTGACACTGAGAAACAAAATGTTTCAGAGTAGCCCAATATACACACATATGAGATCCTGAACAGGTATGAAGAGGTCCCTATTCCAGAAGCTGATGCTCTTTTGCTAAAAAAAAAACCACAATGCCCCTGCTCACTCCCATTGAGATCTCCCTTGGGTGAGATCCCAAAGCACTCACCCGTAATTCATGTGCTTTCAGGAACCTTTTCTACCAGTTACTTCACCTTCCAAATCCACCCTGCAGCTCTCCACCCTGGCAAAACTGAGCAAGCAACCCAAGAGCAAACAATAAACTGTGACCTCTTTTACTCCATCCATTTAATACATAACAGACTTTGCATTCTTGTAAGGCTATCTGGGGAGTTATTTGGTTTGGTTTGCATCTACCAGGGGTTGCCTATAGCTTAGCTCAAAAAGCCATATATATGTACACATACATATATATGTGTACACAAACATGTACATATGCACAGATTTATAGCTCTTGCTCTCTATAAAATATGGTAGGCTATGTATATATGCATGTATATGTAGGCAAATCTCACACAGGAAGTTTCCAACTGCAGGATGTGGTGGTGGGAATCTAACAAAGAGCTGACCCTTTTGACCCCTGAAATACCTGCCTTTTGTAGGAGGGGGCTGTTTATTTAAGGAGATCTTTTGCAAATGATTGCATCTTTGGGAGATACCACTACACACACACACATACTGCTGGCTTTGAGCAGGCTAAACTGCAAAAGCAAAGGGAAATACATTTTGGGGAAAAAACAAACAAACAAAACAACTTGTTTTAACAGAAATCCACTGCACTCCATTATGCTTTACAAGCTTCACTTTCTAAGCACAACTTTTCAAAGGAGCTGGTGGAGGAAAATTAAAAACAAAAAATAAATCTGTGTATGCAACTTTTGTGTAAACTTCATTTAAGAGCCCTGAGGTTTACAGATACTGGAGGACACAGGAAAGCACCCGTCCACCAGCACTCTCTTCACCTGATTAGAGGCTTTGTTACCCCTTGGTCACCACAGAGCAGATGCTTTTTCACTGCCAGAGATCAGATGCAACCATTTGACCCAACCTGATGAACTACACAGCAATCCAAATGTTAACAAAAGGAGACTTCATCACTCCGAGGAAAAGCTGCCATTCAGATTCCTATCTGATTTGTCCCTCAGTAGATAATCTATCACCTTTCAAAGAACCGTTTGTAAAAGAAAGATCACCAACCTCCCTACCTGCCCGAGTTAGACAAACATATTGGAAGTCTCTTCATCCAAGAGCAGCAATTAAGGAAAAGATTTCCCAGGCAATTTCTCAGAAAACAGAAACAAGACATTTTCTGGAGTCTTTTGATTTCACAAAGTCTTTATATACAGTCTTAAAAATCTCATTGAGTTTAGGTTTTGGATTTCTAACTATTAACATCAGTGCTTTGGCATATTTAGTGTGCTCACAGCAATCTCAAATCACTTTGTGGAAGTTAGCAAATAACATTATCTCCTTCAGCAGACAAGAAAACCAAGATACACAAAACCTAGAGGTGCATTGAGTATGCACAATGGTTCAACATCCTGTAGAGTGTGAATATTCAATGTATTCAATGTATTTTATTGTATTCCAAATTTTTGGAATGGTAAACATCATGAAGAGCCTTTGCATGAAAATCTGCAAAGCCACTGCTACTCTTTTTGAAGAGCCATCCTTTGAATGGTGCTCCTTTTTTCAGCGATCAGGCATTTATTCATAATGGAAACATTCAACATACTAAAAAATGTTGTTACAGTTTATGGAAAACATAAAAATGAAAAAGGAAGAAAAGAACACAAGCACTCTTGTCTTGCCTTAGGGCTCATTGTTTATCCAACCTGAATTTAACCATCCCATGTAACAATCAGCCCAGCCCAGCCTATCTCTCTAAAGACAATCCTCTTCAGCATTAATGCCAGCCAACCTGATTGCAATCACTAACCTGGATTCAGACCCACTTTATGGAAATGGCAAACTGACTTTTACCAGAAGCAGAATGAGCTAACACAAACACTGTGAAGCCCTGCCCTTTGTCAACACTTCACTTCTGTCTCCAGTCCTCTGTAATGGATTGTTATACGTGTTCCCACATAACTTCTAACTGTGCTAAAGGAATTATCACTCCATTGCATCATACCAGCACTAAAATGCCAGGAAAATGAACAGCAGCTTGACTGTTAGAATGAAAGAGGGAGACATTAGACTCCAGTTATTATATAGGATTTCTACAGAAACCAAAACTGGAAGATTTTGGACAGGAGTGAAAGTTACAGATGATTGTTGTCAACTAACAGAAGGGGGTTGAATGAAAACAGTCAGGCAGCCTCGAAGGTAGTGGTTGCACTAAATAACAAAGGATGCACTCTGTGTGCAAGTAAGACTGTAGCTTTTAAATTTATAGATGGAATTGTTCATTTGAAACATTTCTGAACTCATTTCCTTTACATATTTGTATTAGCCCATTGTCCAGGAAAATCAGATTAAAAGAGCAGTTCTGCCATGAATGCAAAAAGCTGGCCACATCTCTTAATTCAATGCTGCTGAAAGAATAAGCTGACTCACAGGTAGAGTTGCAATGAATAAAGAAAATGGAAAAACTGGTTATATGATGATATTTGTCATTTCAGCCAAAAATCATTCATGTTTTTCTGTCAGAACTTAACAACATGTGGATTTTTCTTTCCCCTTAAAGGCTTTTCCATATTAAAACAAAAAAAAACAACAACAAAAAAAACAAAACTAAAGAAACCATAGTTAAAAGAGAAGACTTGAGAAAGGGGAACTATCACAGAAAAAATTTCCTCTTATTTTTCCCCTCCCCTGCTGGAAAATGGTGTTGGAAAGTTTTAGAAAAATGTAAGAAACGTGGAAAATTGTCTTCTCCCCTCAAATTATTTTACCATGTTTAAAAAACCCAACAACTTTTAAATATGTCTCAGAAAAGATGAAAGAAAAAGTATTAAATTCCCAGATCCTCTCTTCAACAGAAAAAAAAGCCTTTTCTCATATTGATATTTTCCCATCAGAAATAAAATTTGACACTTTCACTTGGAGTTATATTTTTTCATTCTTTTTAAAAAAAAAATGTTCCCTCATGCCTAAACATGCTTATAACAATTTGCTTTGGTGACCTCGGTTTGCACACACTAATTCCCTCCTCCTCACCTCTGGGAGAGCAGAGTGATCACCCTTGACACTTTGTGGTGCTGTACAGGAGGAGAAGGAGAGAAGATAGGGCCATTCACAGTAGTATCTTGGAAATCCAGCTTAAATCTCTATTTCCATTGACCTTTGCTTGTTGAGCTCCCATCTGCACAGCTAATGTCCCTACTTCTCATGATGAAGCAAACACTGGCCTGATTTGCAACTGGATCTCCATCAGACTGCACACTCACCTGCATAGATGATGTGTCCTGCAGAATTTAGGTCCACTGGTGATGATTTTCTTGGCTTCTGTTGGGCTGAGTATTAGTCCTATCTTTCATTGTGCGTAGTAACATTCACTAAGGAGCGTGATGCTACACACCAGGAGGAAGAGACCTGGAAACCAGTCTGGATTTATCTGGCAATTGGTGCATCCAGTGAAAAACACAGCTCCCAGTTTATGCACAGAGCATGGCTACATACTTTCACCTTCCTTCTCTTTTTCGTAATTTGACTAGGGTCTTGGTTCAAAGGCAGTAGAAATCTGATATAATCCTGCCCGCATCAACCCAAATAGTAACACCTATTTGTCATGTTTGCTAAGCATGGAGGGACCAGCTAAGAAGTGCAGAACGAAGTGGCTCTGCAACAGCTAGGAATGGCCCTAAGATTTCACAAAGGGGGAAATAATTTGACCTGCATCCTGCTGGAGAACTGGAAGGAAATAAGATGGCGTCTTTTAAACTGGCATGCCTCCAAAGGGCAATAACTGAGCTTTACTCTTTCAGTTATTCCCATTTAAAAAAATAAAATTATCAGAAATGTTTATTCAACAGTGAATAAAATGCTCAAATCAGATAGGCTTTATCTGATAGTAAGGTAATGACTGACTACCAAATCACATGGCAGCAAAACATTTTTCATGGATGTGGTAATGTGCCCTTACCTGAAAACCTCTGATTAAACAGGGGGGGGTGGAGGGGACCACAGATAAGAACAGAGAAGTCACGTAACATAGCAATAATAGCAACACAGAGATCTTGGGGGAGGGAAAGTCCTTGGTCATCCACCAACAGAGTTCTGCCTCTGCTGTGCCTTACGGTGGTTCTATTGCCTTTCAATTAATTTCCCCCTGACTCTGTTCACCCAGACAGCTGAGTATGATCAAGCATTTCTTCATTTTATTTCTGTGGCTCCTATTGCAGGCCATGACAGCTTCCACAAGGCTTTTACTGTTTATGAATTTTATGTAACAAATCTATTTGTTGCCTTATATAACTAGTATTGTATAATTTATCTAAAAGTTTCAGTTTAGCTCCCAGAAAAAGGAAAAAAATCCCACCTTCTATATTCTTAAGGGATATTCTTAAAAAAATGTTAGACAATAACACAGCAGTAAAGTTTACAAGAAGCAATTTACTTTCTCTAAATTCAATATACACTAAGTTGCTGGCAATTTTCGATCCTATTGTATTGCAGCTGCTTTAATGCTCTGTGGAAGTAGCAATTTCATTGCTAACCATTAATCTTCAAACATTCTCAGAAGCTCATAAGAGCAAGCCTAGAAAGCCAGAGAGCATGGGGATGAAATAGACCCTAAAAGGTCATCTAAGCAGGATTGGCGATGCCTAAACCACTCCTGGCAGATGTTTGTCTAACCTGTTCATTGAAAGCTGCGGTGAAAAAGGGATGGACCTACAGAAAATTACTAACAGTGACCAAAGGCTTCAAACTGAGAAATATTCCAAAACATACTTTTGTGACATGGATAAATTTTCCTGTTAACCTCAGCATAAATATGCTTACAGAGCAGAACCTACCTGAGCTATTAGCCACCAAACACTATGAATCTCGTGAGATGACTAAATTACACCTTATTTCAGATGATGTGTATCTCTTTCTAATTCAGCTGCTTCTTTTCCAGATACTGCAATTGCAGCAATTGAATCAAATGTTACTTAAGTGCCAGAGGAAAGCCAGAGAGCCTGAGGTGCAAACTGTTGACAGAAGAGGGCGCTTTCAAAATTTGAAGACGTTTCTAGAAGAAACGAAGTTTTGATAAGAGCCCCAGACACTAGAGACCTTCTTGGCACTTCCTATAGTTAAAATTTCACCATGCACTGTTCAGATGTTGGTGCTTTTTAAAAGATTTCCCTTTGTTCCCAACCAATGTCCCACACAGTCTACAGACAGGAGAAGGATCAGCCACAGGAGAGAACTGAAATGACAATTCAATAATCCAAGAGTGAATTTAGAGAAATCAAAAAGCTACTGCTCCTTCAGGTCTGTGGCACTTTCTTCACTGTGACCAGCTTTCTCTCATCTTAAAGCACTAGTGTGTCCCACACAGGTTACTTTGCCCTCACACACTCTGAGGGGTGACATTACTGGCCTCTACAACCACCTGAAAGGAGGTTGTAGTGGGTTGGGTGTCAATCTCTTTTCCCAAGAACTAAGTGCTAGGATGAGAGGAAATGGTCTCAAATTGTGCCGGGGAAGTTTAGATTGGATATTAGGAAAAAATTCTTTATTGAAAAGGTTATAAATTACTGGACAGGCTGCCATGGGAAATGGTTGAGTCACCATCCCTGGAGGTATTTAGACATGTAGATGTGGGCTTAGGGACATGGTTTAGTGGTGGACTTGGCAGTCTTAGGTTAACAGTTGGACTTGGTAATCTTAAGGTCTTTTTCCAGCCTAAATGATTCTATTATTAGGTAAATCCCTAACACTCATTTTAAAGACAACCCAAATACATCTGCAGACATCACTCACTTAAAGGCAATAGCTATACCAAGATAAAGCATTTGTATTCAACACCACATGTTGGTGACATGTGGAGCACCTTTGTCACACATCACTCCTCATAATGTTTGGTCATGTAGTATCCACATAGGGGAGGCTGCTCTTTAACAGTGGTTTCAGATGAGATACACTACTACTGGATGAAGAAACTCAGCTCAACAGCCAACTAAAGGTTGCCTCGTCCAGTGCGCCTACACCTTTGCTTTAGCCCCACCATTCCTGTGCCCAGCTGTTTCCACATCCACAGGAGATATCAAGGGGCTCTTCAGGAAGCCCACTCTGCCCTAACTGCTGAGCACTTTGCACTCTAGCTGAGCCTCTGTCCTGAGGAAGGGTAGGGAAGGTCTGTATGCATATCTCCCACTGCATTGAGGCTACAGCAAGGCAGGTCACCCAAATGGGACTCTGGCCTGTGCAGCTGCAGGGGCTGATATAGCTTCCCTGAGATCTGCTTTAGGGCATCTCTTGAGAAGGCCATCGTAATAACCCAGAGTCCTGTCACATGGATCTAATGTTCCAATTGTCAGATTATTTCCACCCAGTTAATAATAAACCTGAATTTTGTTGCCATCATCTTCATCATCAGCCTCATAGTTCACCTCAGGTTCAACAAGGGAATCCATGAAGAGGGATTCTATTTTACTGTTCAAATAACCAATCTGAAGAGAACCTGGATATTATTACAGTTACATATTGCACAAATATCTGTTCCACTGCAAAATGCAATTCATGTTACATAAATGCATTAGCAGTATTGCAGTTATATAACAGTGAAGAAAATGAAGAATGACCCTAGCAAGGAAAATATGAATCAGCTTGCCCTATCAAGCAAGTAACTTTAAAACAAATTATAGCAGCCTACAGATGCCTTTTAGTCAACCAAGAATTGCTCATCAGAACACAAATAACTGACATTTGAGTCAGAAATTTCACTGATATGAACATTTTAATATTTTAAGATTTAAAGAGGCTGAAAACATTTCTGTAATTTTAATAAGAAAAAAAGAACACTTGGGATTTGAGAAAGAAATTCCCAACAATTAACTTATCCTCTGCTTAAGAGAAAGATTTCTTTTTTGGATGTACATTGCGTTCTCATCCCCAACTGGTTCCAACGCACTGCTCCAAATGCTAAATATCTATAGAACAACTCCAGCTTTGAACTATGCTAATGACCAGACATCAAGAAATTTTCTCTGGCTATGAAAACAATTTCACTCTTGGGCCGAGTTACCTAAAGGAGATATTTTATATGAAAAAAAAAAAATAAATGCTGTATTTGCTATCTGGAACAGTACATTGCAGAACTAGGGGACTTCAATGAAAATAATTTTGCCAAAATCTACATGGCTTATGGAGGACTTCACTTTCTCTTCGAGCTGGCCTTAGATCCCAAACATTTGCAGTAGACTGTAGTATGCCTGTTTTTTGATGCAGTGAGGATTAACCTCCTGCTTTGTACGCTCGTCTGATGATGTACACAATGAAAAGAAAACACTCTTACAAGTGACCCAGAAAAATCTGAGTACAGTTTGAATAAATCAAGGATTACAGCACACACGGCTCACTTGCCTGTTACACTCAGTAATGCTAACACAGGCAGCATGATGGCTGTTAAAGATAAACTAAACATTCTCACAAGCGCAGAAAAAAAAGCAATGGACTCAATGGTTAAAATTCTTATTAGCTTCTAGTGGACACCAATTGACTAAGGAAAAGACGACCAGTGATGCTTCCTGGATTCTCCATGCTGACATCACCAGGTTTCAATACCACAAAGACTCTGTTTCATGGGTAGCTTCTCAGGCAATAGTGTTTTCTTATTGCATGCGGATTATTGTAACACTTCTAGCATAAACTTGGGGTGTGTGTGTGTACAAAATGCTTTCCACAATTCTTGGTTCTATTCCAAAGTAGAGAGAAAGAAAAAAACACTCACTGGCCTACTTGAGTATTGAAATAGGTCCTTGGCAACTGGATCTGAAGTGACCTGGAGTTTGTCAGTGCTGAATGCAAGCATGCAAGTTCCAGTGGGCTCTCGTGCTTGCTGTTCCTCTTGCACCTAGGAATAGTTTTTGGCCTGCTCACTTAAACCTCTGCCATATAGCTTAACAATGGATTCCAGGCACCAAAACTTCAATGGCATTTTAGAAACAGATATTTGGCTTGGCCTGAATTTTAGACATTTGCCTGCCATGTGGTTTGACAACAAAACTTTGCTCAGCACTCAGACATATATTCATAGCCCCTAATGCTGCTGGTACCAAGAATTCAGCTGTCAAGACCAATGATTATTGCCTGTGAGAAAAATTTTTAATATAGCAGATAAGCAGAATATTCAGATGGCTGATCTACAAAGAAATGAAACACCGTTTCTCCAAATCAAATTATTAGCACAAACGGCTTACCCACAATGTTAAACATGCTGACAAGGTATGGGCTGAAGTTAGCACCATTTATTTATTTTTTGCACAGCTAGAATATAGGAGTGTCCTGTCAAACCAGAAGATGGAATTAGCAATTACAGTGTCACTTGGCTTCACTGTTCAATACGCATGCATGAAGAGGCATGACAACAGATCCAGACGGATAACATGAGGAAAGAGCTGGTACATGGTGGGATCAGTATGTTGTGCAATTTAAACAAACACAGTGTCTAATATCAAGCAGGATGAGTCACAAGCATGCATATGATCTCCAAGGTTTTTCAGCGAGCAGATGCAGATCCCCGTGCTCCTTTCACAAATGTGCCAAATATTATCTTTAAATGCAAAACTCCTCTATTATTGTGTCATGTTGAACACATCAAATAGTGGTATAGGCCTTCATGGATGCAGTATCAGGCACTCTATCTTGCATTGTGGCACTGTGCCAGCACGTATAACCACTCAGTATTGCAGGGCAGCAGTATTTCCACTGCTAGTTCAATGTGTGAAATTACTGGCTAGGCAGAAACACAGGGTAGATAGGAAGGAGCAGTTATTATCTGTCATTTGAGTTAGTTTCCTATCAATTTAATCCCTATAAATCACACTTTTGTGGATGATGACACACAATTCTCATTAACTCAAACCAGAGAGAAGACTTAAAAACTTACAGTAGGGCAGAATGAGAGTCTAATTTCCCAGAAGATTTCAAACTTTGATCAAACTGTTCAAACACATTTGCTCATTCCGGAAAAAAAAAAAATAAAAAAAAAAAAAAAAAAGAGTATCTGACTTTGCTAATGTATCCAATTTTTATTTCAAGGTACATCTTATAAAGAAGTTTTACAAAGAAGCTGGACCATCACTCCTTGAAAAAAACCCTTGTATTCTAGTTTGGCATTCTGCAAAAGACAAAGGATAATACTCACACTTATGTGAATGGATTTAATCCTCAACAAACAAAGATCCTGTTTTTGTACCCAAGTACCATGCAAGAGATTAAGAGAAAATCACATAACTGAAAATGAGGGATAGATTTCTAAATCCCTAAATTCACTGCCTCGAGTGTCCTTGCTTAACCATCTACCACGTGATCCAGAGTCATGTTGCATCAGTGTTCAAAAGTACACGTCACAAGACTGTCTAGAGGAACTACTTCTCTTCAGCCTAAGAAGATGAACTGTTTCTGTGCTCAATATTTCACCATTCATACAAAGACAAATATTACTGACTGCCCTAGTAGAAAAGCCATCTTCTGATTTTCAGCAGCAGAGATTTTAAAGGCATTGTAAAAACTTAAAAACTCAATTCAAACTGATAGACTATTTCTAGATTCATCTATGAGAGAAGTGTTTGCAACCTGCCTGAAAGAACTGAAGAAATACAAGTTTCTGCTTGGCATGAATTCCTCCATGTGTTTCATAGCCTTCCAAGCTCTACAACACAATCTCCGAGGCTTATACAGTCTGATGTTATTTTATTTGGTCAGCTACGACACATGCAAAATAATTAACTTCAGCTCATCATCTATAGGCTACTTCAGAGATGCACTCCACCAAATACAGCTCATACAAGTGGCTGTTCTAGCCATGATTCAACACAACTCCTTCCAAAAACAAAGAGATGGTTGGAAAACTAGGGTAACGGTAGGCTATGAGTCCAAAACTGTAAACTCTGATCAAGACTCAGTCCAAAGACTGATTCTACAATCTAGACACCATAGAGAAAGTATTAGTAAGATTGAGAGGGAGACAGGAAATAAACAAGCATACATACATAAATTTTATATATTTTTTATATATATTTTATATATATATAAACACATCTAATCTATAATAACTGCCCAAAAGACCATGCTCTCCTAGAAGCTACGTATGATGCTGCACTTCTTTCTAAGACCATTCATTCCCAAGTAAGTGTGTGGAAGCTCAGGGACTGGGCTCTGCAGAGCAGTGTGTTTCTGTCACTGGAAGGAATCCCACTCTCCTAGACAGCACATCAAACACAGCATATTCTGCAACCCTGAAACTTCACCATAACTTTAACATTCCTAACTCTGGACTTCAGAAAACCCTTCGTTCAAGCACTGCTCAGAATCTTTGGGTTAAGTTCTGTCTAATACCCCAAAACATCCCACTATCTTCGCCATATAGGGAAACAGAAGGCAAGCTGTGGTCTTGAAGGCTTTTAGCATTTATTGCCCAGTTTCTTTGTCTCTCTTAATACTACAAAACCCAGTAACAAGTGACCATGGGCATCTAAAGCCTGGCCATTCTGCCTTTTTCATCTGTGATGAATGAATAATCATGTGAGAAAAGAAGGAGAAATTTAGATGAGGTTTTACATCTTACACTGCTCTGCCCGCAAGCACACTGTGGCTTACTCATGGGTATTCCCTGCCCTGTTCAGACAGAGCATGTGAACAATTTGCTGTGACTACCTGGTGTTTGTAATTCAAACTACATATACAGGTCACATGGAATATTATGCTTCTTTCCCTGATGGATTAACTCCTAGAAGTTGGCTTCTGGTGGGAATACTCATGGTTCTACATTCGTCATCTGCACTAAACACTCACAGCTTTCTTAAACATTCCTGCCAGTAAACACTCACTGGAGAGCTGGAACACAAAGAAAGAATTTGTTGAAAATTTCTAATGAGTCTTTGAAACAGGGAAAGTCATTTGCTTCGTGTTTATGATTAGCACACTGAGTTCTTGACCTGGTCAGACCTTAAGGTGGTACCACAGAGTAGATGTTAATTTGCAGCAAAGAATACATAAGAATACTGGTCTAGTTTGACTCACCCAAATGCCACAAGAAAGGGCTGGTACTGAGGCTCTTCTCCAGGGCAGCAAGCCAAGAAATCCAGTGTTGTGTCACTTTTACCTGCATTTCCCTCTGCATCTTCAGTCCAGCTACAATCTTAGTGAAGGCCCTTCCCTATAAATCTGTGTGAAATATTAGTATAAAAATATTTGCTGATCAGAAGAACCCCCATCCCTCAAGCCACTTCATTCCCCACTCTTTAGCTGTCTGCTTTTCAACTAAATGGATTGTTCTAAGGAATACAGGGAGATACCCAGATCAAGTTAATAGTGCGACTCAGCTAACTTTAGTCATTTAAAAGATGTCTGGTTTAAACTAGCTGTCCAGGCTCCCTCTCTAGTCAGTGCAAAGAGCTGTCTCCGGAGCAGATTCAATCCTTGCATTCTAGAAAGAAGAATACTTCTTCCATCTCTTTTCTGTATACCTGATCAAACTTCACAATCAGAGTAAGTCTTGCATGTGGAGGTAGAACTCTCTTTAATGGCAAAAGTAGCCTAAAAAAGTAGCTTGGTCCATCCAAGTGAACAAGAATGAGAATCTCCCCAGCTACAAATGCCCAATGTGCAGTCATCTTCTCAACAAGTACAATTAATAAAGAGAGAGAGAGAGAGAGAGAGAGAGAGAGAGAGAACATCTTTCATGGAGGAAAAAAAAAAACCCCAAACCCCAAAGTCTATTTGGGGACAGAACCAGCAAAAATTTTCTATGAGAACACTTCCAACAGAAAATCAGGCATGATACTATTGTAAGCATAAGTGCCTTTTATCCAGCACTGCTATAGAGCAATAGCACTTTCAGCCTGCTTCTCCTTAGAGTCTCAGGAGAAAACCAGAGATTTTTGCCAAGTCGCCTGTTGCTATTTTTTTATCCTGAGTGTTGGCTTTCATCATTATAGAACGGGAATTCTGCCACTGATTTCAACAACTTCATGATCACAATTGTAACTTAAACTTTATATTAATGTATATGTGTTTTATTTAATTGCTTTGTTTAAAGAAAGGAAAACTGGATTTCAAATCTCTCAACTGATTTCACTGTACATGTTCATAGTACTGTAGTTAAACTTATGCAGCTTTTTCCTTCCCCCATGGGGAAACAGTGATATAAGAACCACATCTATCTGTGCAATGAAAGTAGCTATTAAATATTTACATTTTCTCCATTGTAATGGAAATTTCCCACTGTACTAGCGTAAAACTGATTTCTCAAGTCCTTATAATCTAATGTTTTAAGGGTAATTTTATGCAAATCTGTCTGGAGAGTAGGCGAGAGACTTAACCACCTAAAAAAATGCTTTAAGGCCATAGCACTGCAGGTATAAATCAGTGCAGTCCTGTTATTGAAGTAACATTAATTTTCACTTGTGTAATTTGTTTCAGAGAGTTAGTCTTTCTGAGGCAACATGTGACAATCTGTAATCAGTTTCCTAGAAGAAGGGAGTATGTCCATCTTCACATTTACATAGATTGAAAGTAGGTGAGCAGACCATGCTCATGCGTGCAAAGCAGCATTCACCTCCGGACTCAAGTCATGTAGGGAAGATTGCTCTCAGCTGCAGTCCTCTGCAGATTAGGAGAGGTTAAACAGAAATATTGACTATAACTTCTTAAAACAGCTGTAAGCTCAGGGTGCTGTGCAGCAGTAAGCATGTTCCCCACCCTGGCTGGTGGCCAGGACAGCAGGGATTGATCTGGAAAAATCCACACCCAGCTTCCCCTACAAGAAAAAAAGGGTCGTTTTATTTCCTGTAGTTTGCAGACATTTGCAGCAGGGACAGAGGAAAGGATAGGTTTTCTGTTGGTTTTCTTTAAAATCCTAATTCAGTGTTAAGGATTTGAGAAATTTGTCTAAAAAGCTCTGGTGAGCTCCATGACTTTACATAGTCTAATGCCTTGTTTCTAAACCCCAAGACTAAGACCTAAAGGACATTTAATAAATGTTCTTTTAATCAAAACACAGCCATGGGGGATTTTGTTGGGGTTTAGGGGTGGGGTAGCTGTTTGTTTTTAATGTGAATAGCTAGCTTTTGTTTTACCTTGTTTTTAAACCAGGCCTTCACTTTTGTATTCAACTGAAGGCAGAGATAAATTCATGATGGTTGCATTACTTTTATCCTGAAGCATTCTCTTTAACTCATATTTAATGGATTGATCTACTGGAAAGATACGTACGTGAGAAGAAATGCTTTGTACTTTAATGACCGCAGCCATGAATGTTAACCTGAACGCAGGCAGAAGATGTGAAAAAAGTTTTACAAAGTTCACAACATCTGCCTAACTGTAAAAGGGCTTCTGCTCACGTGCTTTTGCATATAAAAAACCCCAGACAGATCTTGTGAATGTCTTGCTTTTTTCCACTCATATAGGGTATTGCAGAGAAGGCATTATTTGGTATATGCTAAAATACACTGCTAATGGACAAATGGGGCTGAAAGATCAGGATAATCTAATAATGCTAGTCACATCATTAACTGTGTACTAAAATATTTGTTGGTAATTTATTATGTATTTATTACTTTTTTAATGTTTCTTATTGCCAGAGTGAGTCAGAATACCAACAGGCTGCAAACAGGACCTAATATGGTCACACCAGAAAAAGATGTAGTTAGAAAACAGTTTTGGTTTTGTATGTACTCTGTTGTCAATAGTTCAAGGGTTGCAAACCATGATAACGACCATCACACCTGCATTTTCACATTGCTTTAAGCAAGTATCAAGGTAGAGCAGGTTTAAGCAACTGAAAGTCAAATTGCACATTACAAGCTCATATCAAAACTACCTTAAATCAATGGTCCTGTAAATGGTTACCCAGATGCTTAAGGCAGCCTAAGTTGATCTTGGCCACATCACTTCATTTGGCTCCTTTGTCTACTGAAAATCATATACCTGATCTACTCGTGGACTGGTTAGACTCAGGTGAACCTGTCATTTTTTTCTCTCAGCCTCTGGTGATCTTCTGAGAAAATTTTGCCATCTTCAAGTAATGAAATAAGACTCCAATGTCTCAACCAGCAGTCACCCAAAAACTGTTTTAAAAGCTAAACGTTCCAAATATTTCTGAAAACAACTGTTCTTGTGCTAGCACACAGCTGGCCAGCATGTCATTACCTAGTGCAACACAAGACCTTATTTGTATGGATGCAAAGCATTTCTGTCACTTCTGTTTTGTGACAGAAGTGTCCCCATTGGCACTCACATGGCTGTAATGACCACCAACTGGCAAGTGAAACTATCTTTGAAATACATTATCTTTTACCTCATCTCTGACCTAATTCATATCTAATCATCTGTTCTTCTCTGGCACTTAGAAGATGACTTATAGGAAAAAGTCTCCTTTCTCCTTTCGTTTTAATTCAGAGGAAATCTTGGAGCAAATCACTATTCTGTTGGATAAGCACTTTCTTTGAAAAAGAGGGAGATTTCCCGGCCACTCCATCTCCCCATATACACCCTACGTTTCAAAGCCACAAAGCCAGAAGTAATGCTAGTTGTGTCCAAGTTTCCACAGCTAACTTTACCCACACCTCTCACCCTTTCTGCACACCCATATGAGTCTGGGTCAGCTGAGGGGAATGCCGTGCCAAGAGTCATGCAGAGGGCTCCCTCCTGGACCAGCGTGTCCTATGAAGGAGAAAAGCATTCAGTGTGATGCTGCTGCCTGGGCAGAGGACCCTTCTCCAAGTCATCCTTCCTGTTTTCTTACCTCACACCAGGCACAATCTAAAGGCAAAGAAAATGCAGGGCACTGGGTTGTTAATATGTGCTCTGTGAGTGCTATGGAGCAGCTGCAGGAGGTGGAGACAAACCGGGTGCATCTCATGATTAAGGCTAAGAGTTGGCAGCTCTGTTTACAGGGAATATGATGGAAGAAAGTTATTAACACAATATAGCCTGAAGCCATTAGAATCTTCTGCACTGCAGAATCCTTTTCCTGTAAAACAGGGAATGATTTTGGGGCTGCTGTAATTAGAAGCAACTAGAACAGAAACCACTGGGAAGCTATTCTCACTTCATAGCAGATGCAAGAGTGCTTTTATATTGTGGTGTCTGTAAGTGACATCTACTGTACTGATCACAGACCTCATTCCTAATAACATCACAACACCCTCCCCTAAATCTGCTCAGACTCAGAGCAAAAAGGGAGTTAACATAGTCTGACTGACAAGCAAAGTCAGAAGACATTAGTGTAAGTGGTTGTGCCTAATCACCTTCATTTAAACATCCTCTTCCTGGTTCTTCAGCAAGAGAGTTTTGTTGAGAGACTTAGTTTCTTTATCCAAATTCATAACATCTACTTATACATAAAGAGACCTTACTGTACTTACAGAGCCTGACTCACCCATCTTTCTTCTAAAAATGCACTCATAATTTTTCTTAAGGTTTATTTCTTGAGGGCCATAAACCTCATTGCCTGAGTAGTCATCATCATTTAGCTAACAAAATTACTACAAGAGTTAAAATTATCACTGTGAGGAATAGTCTAAAAATGACGGACCCTGACAGATAGGACGATTCTTTGACTCAGCCCTGTTAACAGAATTTTATTTAATTTCATGGCAATCCCTTTCAACACAGTCATACAACAGGAGACACCTACAGACACAAGGTCATACGCTACTCACTGTTCAAATTCCTCTTGCTTGTCAGGTTGTGTGTATGGTTTAAGCTCAGTGACAGAGTTCACTTTTCAGTACTTCTCGTCAGGTAGTTGGGCATGCTATAAGACAACTCCCCTTCCTGCTGAACACCAGCACATTCTTAGACAACTCATCATCCTGAAAAGCAGCTGAAACAAATAAACAGTCTGACTGAAAAGCAGAAAATAGTAAAGTGACTATGGGTCAAAGAGCAATAGGTGTTTCCGGCTCTCTGCAAACTGAAAGTTGTGGAGTTTTCTGCTTACTTGGGTTTTGCCAGCTGCTCTAGAGGAGAAGCTGAGCATTATCGTTCATATGTTTTGTGCTCTCTCAAGTTAGCCATTACAGTTCCATATGCCTATGTTTCCACACATGTAGGATGTAGTAGAAAATCCTTACCATTTTTCCTCCAGGATTGTTAATGCATGTAACAGTGACCTGTTACTAGTAACTAATCAGCCTTCACTTACCTGTCCCAGGAAAAGCTTTAGCCCAATCAGGTTTCTTCATGATAAACTAGAAAGGGGACCAAAGATTCCCTCAAGGACTTCTCTAAGTGACGCTGCAAGAACCCATCATAATGTGGGACTGGATCAGGCATTGCCCCATACCTTCATAGCCACTCAATTCCTTGTGGATTGCAGAGGGGAAATCCAAAGGCTTCCCCAGTCTAGCTATGCCACTCCTTCACATGCTGAGAGTCCACACAGAAAGGGTAACCCCACCTTCAGTAGGATTCAACTCAGGCCAAGAGCAATAGAAGAGTACTTCTTCCCTCTGAGCAGTCCTTCCACATCCGTCTTATGTTGGTAGAATATATACCTATATAGCTCTTAGGTGGTCTGCTAGCCATTTCATATACATGGACCAAGGCCAAAGTTTCTTGTTCAGCCTTGATGGTTTGTTTGCACCTATGAATTACAGGGCAGGTTTTGAACAGAGCATTTTGGAGAGCCGCACCAACTCAGTGTGCTTTTTCCATCGCACCTCATACGAAGCCTTATTTCACTCTTTCAGTAAGTGCCCATGTCCTACAATCATTACTTCTGGTTTCAGTTTTCCAAAAGATCTCAAAGTCACATTCTGCCTCTTCTATAAGAGCTGACTGCATGCTGGTGCTTCAAGGCTGCAGGACCAGCATGCTGCATTAGGTACACACTTCCTCACATTCATCACCTCTTCAAGGAACACTGGCTTCTGTTCCTGGTCTGTTTGGGAGCTACATGGCACCTGTAAGCCTTGCTGAACGAGCTTGCCTTAGAGAGAAGCATTTTGTCGCACAGGCAACAAAATTTGGGAGAAGAAGAGGGCTAACTGATAAGACTGAAATTACCCACATCTGCTACTATTCCTCTAATCTTTCCTCCATGATACTTAGGAGTCAGGAAGAATTTGGTGATTTCCTCAGTACACTGACAGACAGCTCTGCAAAAACATGTGATGTTACTTAAAGTTCTTCCTTGCTCAGGTGTGTTTGGATTAGTTGTACACAGGTGGAAGACAAGCTGTATGACATTCAGCTGCTATCTTCTATCTGATAGCATAGGATATCAGAGCACTGCATCTCATAGCCAGTGGCAGTAATTTATGAAAGAACATAAGAACAAGACAAACATACAGCAACATATAGCCTGCCTGTTATTCTTCTGGATTTTGGAAATCTGCAGGTTAGAGACTTTGCAAACCCAGGGGCTGCATATAGTCTTTTGGGTTAGATAGTCCCTGACTCCCTTCTCATGACCCGAGATATTCCAATTTTTTAAATTCAATGACAGAAATACATAAGCACTAAAATGCTACTAAAACAAATGTACACTCCTCACACTAGCATGGCTTTGGTATAACAGTTGTTTGTCGTGGAAGATAGTGTGGAATAATGCCTGTCTACTCTGTGTCTTAGTTAAGATGAAAGCAGGGGGGTGTGAAGAAAAGGAAGGGTTGAGTGATGTCTCTGTTTGCAGATGAGTTAATCTAAGACAAGCCAAGCATCTTCAGACTTCCATGGTTAAGAAATATGTAACAGGTAAACAAAGTAAAATCTTTCCAAATTACATTGAAGTTCATAAGTGAAGGTAATTAAACATCAGACTTAAGTCAGCAGTTCAGAAAAGTGGCACATTGTACACTGTTTCTGGTTTTAGTTTTCTAAGGCTAAATCCTCATTTCTGAGCTCTTGCAAAAAGCAAACCAGTGCCAGCACTACTCCATGTGTCCAATTTAACTTTCTCACAGCCTTATTCCTTTTACTCAGATCCCCATAATGAAACTTTTGTGCTTTACAATCTGATCATGGCCACAGCACACCTCATTTTGTTTTGACTATACCCCTACAGCCTCCCAAGCCAAACCTTCCACCACCTGGTGTTTCGGCTAGCACTGCATCTTTTGTGTGACCTGGCCTACCTTTGCTCTCAGTCTGTGGTCCACATAGGTCAAAACAGTTGCCTAGGTCACTTCCCCCACTCTGCCAGTGCCATTCCTCTGCTCATCTAGCACTCTCCATCTGTCACACACAACCTTCCTGCCTTGACTCCTAACTTGAAAAGTCCCTGACAAATAACTTTTATGTTGTCTGCTCCATGAAAACCTTTTTGTACGCTTCTAATCAGTATTCTTCTGCCACTCCCTTGCTACTTTCTTCCAAGTACTGATACACATGATGGCTCCATGCAACTCATTCTAGAAAATCCCTAAATCTGCTGCTTCCTCTTCCTTCAGGGCTTATTCCATGACAAATGGGTAAGGCAGATGGTAAACCAGGGCCTCAGCTAATAACCTGCTGTCATTTTGGTAAGTGCATGTATATGATGTGAACATCACTAGTTCAGGAGAATATATTCTCATGTCACTATTGATGGCTTAATTCCAAACACAAAGACCTGAGACAGGTCCTGGGACAACCAGAAACAAAAAGCCAAGCATAAACTATGCGAGAGCCGCATCATATTCTCTTGAGAGGAACATGAGTGACAGGGACAGTCTTCTAGAGAGGACTATAGAGTTCTTGAGCCTGATCATTCTTAGTGATCCCCATGAAGCCACTGTTTTGAGAGACCCTGTTCATCTGACAGTTTCCTTTTTGGTCAGAATGGCTTAGGGCTAACAGGAATGCTTAAACTGTCTCAAACAGAGCTCAGTGAAGACTATGACACTGATACTAGTTTTACACAGGGCATGCAGACATACAGTCTCCTTGATCAGCAGAATAAAAACTGAAGAAAATCAGTAATAATTATCACAGAATCATCAAAGTCAGAAAAGACCTTGTAGATCATCCAATCCAACCATTAACCTAACACTAACGGTTTCCAACTACGCCATATCCATAAGTGCTATGTCAACATGACAAACACCTTCAGGGATGGGGACTCCACCACCTCCCTGGGCAGCCCATTCCAACGCCCAACAACCCCTTCTGTAAAGAAATGCTTCCTAATATCCAGTCTAAACCTTCCCTGGCACAACTTGAGGCCATTCCCTCTTGTCCTAGCACTTCTTACTTGGTTCAAGAGACTCATCCCCAGCTCTCTGCAACCTCCTTTCAGGTAGCTGTAGAGGGCGATGAGGTCTCCCCTCAGCCTCCTCTTCTCCAGACTAAACACCCCCAGTTCCCTCAGCCGCTCCCCGTACGACCTGTGCTCCAGACCCTGCACCAGTTCCGTTGCCCTTCTCTGGACACGCTCGAGTCATTCAATGTCCTTTTTGTAGTGAGGGGCCCAAAACTGAACACATGAATCGAGGTGCGGCCTCACCAGTGCCGAGTACAGGGGTAAGATCCCTTCCCTGTCCCTGCTGGCCACGCTATTGCTGACACAAGCCAGGATGCCATTGGCCTTCTTGGCCCCCTGGGCACACTGCTGGCTCCTGTTCAGCCGGCTGTCAGTCAACACCCCCAGGTCCCTCTGAATGGCAGTAGCACCCTACCCTCTTCTGCACCCCAATTATTCTTGCTTCTTCATGTCAACTACCTACTACCTCCTGTGACATGCTAATGTTAACACTTCACAAAATGACATGAATTTTACAAAGTTTTAATTTTACTGTCTCCCCTAGAATGGCTAAAAAAGCACAACTTTCACATACTCCTGTAGGATCAGAGCAGAAGGCCACAAGTAATACAGAAACCATCTTTGAGTTCTGTCCTATAGATGTTTTCGGCTAAGGCTGTTTGGATCCTATAAATACTCCTATAAGTAAATAAATAGCAAGAACAAGAATTTTCATAGCAAACCCCAAAAATTATCTCTGTAATTTGCAGGTTAACCCATGCAAGGTCTCCCTAAATTCTGTGTAATTAGGAATTCCTAATGAGTGCTTTTCAAGAATGACACCATTCTAGAGAATCTCAGAACTAAACATCCCAGGCTTTGAAGCAAATGAAAGTATGTGTGATCCAGAAATTAATACGATCACTGAAAACAATCACAGAATTACCTTTAAAGTGGCTTGAAAAGAACAGATATTATGTGACAGATAAGTGTGATAATAGGTTAGCATAGGAGAATAAACATGAGGCTGCCCTGGAAGAAGGGTTGAAGTTTGCCTTGACATTACCTTCCAATCATATTTCTTAGTCTGCATACAATAAAACTGAGGCAGAGAGGAAGACATATCAGAACGGGAGTTACGCACAGAGATCTAAGAGTAGCTGAAAGTGGAAATAAGTCTTGATGTAGAGTCTGATATTTCTAATTTTGTTAACAAAAATCCTGCCTCGGGAATCAGGCCAGTTTGACTTTGTTAGGTGTATGGACAATATCTTTGTGCCCATAAAAAAAGGTCACCATACATAGTTGAGATGGACTTGTCTGGCAAACACAAAGACTGCCCACATCTTCACATGTAATCTCACCTGAATTACTTTATCAACGAAGGAGCAGACTTGTATTTCTCCCTTTTTCCATACTCCATAAATACCTGCCTCCTGCTTTTGGACAGGATGAAATGCAAAGGTGATAACAAAATAACTAAACAAAGCTGTCCCCGTGTCCCATCACTCACCCATTCCCAGGGTATGACTGGCCATTTCATAATCAGGAAATGTGTGAACACTTGGCAGGGGGAACAAACAAGATTTCATGAGATTGCAAACCTTCTCCAAAGGCTTAAATGCACTTCAGATAAGAATCTAAAGAGACAGGAGAGCTCCAGACATCTTGAGCTTTACCCTTCACTAGTTTCTGACTCAACTGGCTTAGGTGCT
Source organism: Athene cunicularia (assembly GCF_003259725.1). Taxonomy (NCBI): domain Eukaryota; kingdom Metazoa; phylum Chordata; class Aves; order Strigiformes; family Strigidae; genus Athene; species Athene cunicularia. The sequence goes on from NW_020799095.1 coordinate 63,264,287, forward strand.
CTTTTCAAAAAGAGGAAGAGAATGCACCCATGTGGACAACTCAATTCCATTACGTGCCATGTTTCAGCTTGAAAACAATTTTTTTTTTTCTTGCTGCAGAACATCTCAGTTGGCATTTCCCTGCTTCAAGAGTCTAATTAAAAAAACCCTATAGCAAACTACACCTAAGCCAACTCAACTACGTGGGTTTAAGGGTTTTTTACTATTATTATTTTTGCTCTGAACTGACATTTACTTCTTTCATTATTCCATAGTCACAAAATCTTCTTCTACATATTTTTAATGAGTCAGACCCTTCTGCCCTTACTTCGGCAAAACTTTCCTCCATTCCACAGAGTCCTGAGAGAACACTGCTAAAACCATTCCAAAGGCCATTCATTTATATCTCTATTCAAACTAGCCTGAGCTACACTTTTTTGCTCACACCCCGTGAGCATTTGTGTGCCTGAGAGTTATTAGCACAATCCCCACACCAAAGGTACTAACATGTGTGAACGCTCATGTCTCCCATTTGCCTCCCACCTTGCGATCCAAGTAACTCAATAATTAGCATTCTGTTTGCAGCATCAGGGAGCAGAAATACTTACTGACTATAACAGCTGAGCAAAACAGAGCAGATGCAAAGACAAAGAGTGAGAGAGATATTCCACAAGAGAATTTGCCTGGTAAAAAATCAGTTTGAAAGGGAGCACACCATTTGGAGGCCACGTGAGATACATTATCCACCCTTTCTGCCTCACATTTCATGCTTGTACCGCCTGAGTAAGATGCTCATTAATCCTGGGATCCCGAGTTTGGCAATTTTAGCTGATGGGTGAATTGTCATAAAGTCTCCTGTCAGCTGCTATTTGTAGTGATTGCGCTATGAGCTTGACATGCATTGCATTGTTCAGGCTGGTTTTGTTCTTTTATTTTGCTTGGGCTGGCTGCCTCCTGGAACCTCTACTCTGCCTACTTCCTGAGGATTAAAGCATGTCTTCTGGGCAAGGAGACGCAGGGACCACCTGCAGATTCTGTTTATACATCCAGCCTTGTAGCCTGATTGATCTCACAATAGGACTGCATAATGTAAACACTTCATTATTCCACTAAAGGATATGTGTTGTACCACCTAAGGTCCCCCCAACCAAGAGTCAGTTTTAGATGGTTAAAATCTGCTAAGCCACACCAAAAGAAGCTAAACAAAGGAAAATCCATCCTAGAGACATTTTTAAAGTCTCTAAATTCAACTAATTAAATACTATTAAGCTGGAAACTTTACCCTACCCCTTTATTCCAGGATTTTGCTTTCAAGCCTCAGCAGTGCTCAGGAACCGTTGGTTCTGATACACTGTTTCAGTGTGCCTAATAACAACCAAAACCCAGGTTATCAACAGGATTTATTCCTGCTCTGGGACTAGGACACCACAAATTCAGCCTTGGGAACTTCCTTCTCAATGTGAGGACTAGCAGGAGACAGAAGCCTGGTTCTGGCTCTGCCTGGGATCCACCTAGAGAGAAACGGAGCCAGAGAAGACGCCTCTCCTTAGCTGTTTTCAACACAGCACCTATTAACTACACTGCCTCCCAACCTGGCACAGCAGAGCGGTAAGGGGAGAAAGTGGGGACAACCTTTCTGTTCCTCTTAAAACCACCAAAGCGAAGAGCATCAATGTTTCTAAGTATTTCCTTTTGCTAGATAAGAAAGTGAGAAAGAGAGGGTAATGCCCACCCCCAGATTTTGGGAGGACAGTTCCAGCACCGAGCAGCTCTCGCTGCTTCTTACACTGAGTCTCATATCACCTTTCCCCCTCACTCAGGAACAAACACCGCCTCTTAGAGAAAAAAGGACAAGTCAAGGGCAGAGCCATGACCACAATATTGCTTCTCCTAGGACTTGGCGTTTAGCTCTTATGTGTATTTCAACATCATTCTTGTGGTTTATTTCCCTTCGGGATTTGTTTGTTGGTTGTTTTGTTTATTTAACAGTGTTAATTAAAAACTAAAGGCACACCCAGCTAAAGTGAGGAGCAGTAATCTGCCTAAGTCCCTCGAGAGGGAGGGTAAATTTACCCTGAATTTATCTAGGCAGCTATAAATAATAAAAGAACAGAAAAATAAGGAGTACCTCAATGTCTGTAATGCACTCTGCATGTATTTCAGATTGCTTCTGAAACCATAACAGAAAAGATAGAATTTAATTCAGCTTTAAACAAAACAGCCCATTTTGATCAGTAAACAAGGCACGAACATGCACAGATTGTCAGTGTATCTGTTGAACTCAGCATTCACAGCTTCAGTACAGAAAGCAATCATGAGGCCTTGATTGAATAAAAGACATAAGCAAGGCATGTAAGCACTTAGTAAGGTCAATGACACTTAGAACACATATGTACTTACATGCATTACAGAATCAGAGCTTAATTGTTCAGCAAATTGCAATAGTTTAGTGTTTACACCAAGCAGATTGTCAACTGAAATACATTTAAAAACAAAAAAACCAAACAATTTTCTGCTTTGGATCACACTCTAGGCCTTCAACAAGATGACTGGAGGCACTTCTTTGCCTCAGTCTTCATCAGCAAGTGCTCCAGCCACAGAAATCAAAGACACAGACTGGGAGAATGAGGAACCACCCACTGTAGGAGAATCATAGGAAGGTTTGGATTCGAAGTGACCTTAAAGGTTATCCAGTTCCAGGCCCCTGCCATGGGCAGGGACACCTTCCACTAGCCCAGGTTGCTCAAAGCCCCGTCCAACCTGGCCTTGAACACTGCCAGGGAGGGGGCAGCCACAGCTTCTCCGTACAACCTGTTCCAGTGTCTTGCCACCCTAACAGCAAAGAATTTATTCCTTATACCTAATCTAAATCTTGTTTTTAAACTGAAAGAGCAAAGATTTAGGGACACTAAAGATTTAGGGATTACCCCTTGTCCTATTGCTACAATCCCTGACAAAGAGTCCATCCCCACCCTTTCTGTAGGGTCCATGGGACTCGATGAGATGCATCCACAGGTCCTGAGGGAACTGATGGGTGAAGTGGCTAAGCCACTATCCATCATATTCGATAACTCATGGCAGTCCAGTGAAGTTCCTACTGACTGGAAAAGGGGAAACATCACCCCTATTTTTAAAAAGGGAAAAAAGGAAGACCTGGGGAACTACAGGCCACTCAGTTTGTTCCCAGTAAGATCACAGAGCAGATCCTCCTGGAAATTGTGCTAAGGCACATGGAAAATAAGGAAGCGATTGGTGACAGTTAACATGGCTTCACTAAGGGAAAACTGTGCCTGATGAAACTGGTAGCCTTCTATGACAGGATTACAAGCTTTGTGGGATTCAGGAAGAGCACCTGACGTCATCTACCTGGACTTGTGCGAAACATTTGACGCTGTCCTACATGGCATACTTGTCTCTAAATTGGAGACACGTGGATTTGATGGATGGATCACCTGGTGGATAAGGAATTGGCTGGAAAGTCACACTCAGAGTTGCAGTCAAATGCAACATCAACAGCTCAATGTCCAAGTGATGAGTGACATTCCTCAGGGGGTCTGGTATTGGGGCTGATGCTGTTTAACATCTTTGTTGGTGACATGGACAGGGGGATCAAGTGCACCCTCAGGGAGTTTGGTGACAACACCAAGCTGTGTGGTGTGGTCAACATGCTGGAGGGAAGGGACGTCAACCAGAGGGGCCTTGACAGGCTTGAGAGGTGGGTCTGTGCAAACCTCATGAAGCAAAACAAGGCCAAGTGCAAGGTCCTGCACATGAGTCAGGGCAATCCCAAGATGGGCAGAGAACAGCACTAAGGAGGACTTGGGGGTGTAGGTTGACAAGAAGCTCACCATGGCCTGACTATGTGTGTTTGTAGCCCAGAAAGCCAACTGTATCCTGGGCTGCATCAGGAGAAATGTGAAAAGCAGGTTGAGGGAGGCCATTCTCTCCCTCTACTCCACTCCCATAAGACCCCTCTTAGAGTACTGTGTCCAGCTCTGAGGCCCCCAGTGTAAGAAAGACATGGACCTGTTGGAATGAGTAGAGAGGAGGGCCATAAACATGATCAAAGAGCTGGAGCACTGTCGTAGTTTAACCACAGCCAGCAATTAATCACCATGCAGCCACTTGCTTGCTCCTTCCCCCTCCCAGTGAGATGGGAAGGAGAATCAGAAAAAAAAAAGTAAATCATGGGTTGAGATAAGGATGGTTTAATATCTAAAATAAAATAACAATAATAAAATATAATAATGAAAACAATTGTAATGAGAAGGAATATAATTTTTTTTAAAAGATAAATAAAACCCGAGAAAAGACAAGTGATGCACAGCACAATTGCTCATCACCCACTAACTGATGCCCAAACAAGCAATCCATCTCCTAGCCAACTCCCCCCAGTTTATATACTGAGCATAACTTTCTGTGGTGTGGAGTATCCCTTTGGCTAGTTCAGGTCAGCTGTCCTGGCCATGCTCCCTCCCAGCTTCTTGTGCACCTGCTCACTGGCAGAGCATGGGAAACTGAAAAATCCTTAACTTGGGATAAGTGCTACTTAGCAACAACTAAAACATCAGTGTGTTATCAGCATTATTCTCATACTGAATCCAAAACACAGCACTGTACCAGCTACTAGGAAGAAAATTAACTCTTATCCCAGCTGAAACCAGGACAAGTACCTCTCCTGTGTAGGCACGCTGAGATAGTGGTGTTATTCAGCCCGGAGAAGAGAAGGCTTCAGGAAGACCTTAGAGCCACCTTCCAATACCTAAAGGGGGCCTACAATAGAGCTGGAGAGGAATTTTTTACAAGGCCATCTAGTGATAGGACAAGGGGTAACTGCTTAAAATTGAAAGACAGTAGATTTAAATCAGATGTAAGGAAGAAGTTCTTAATTGAGTGTGGTGAGACACAGGAACAGGTTGCCCAGAGAAGCTGTGGCTGCCCCCTCCCTGGCAGTGTTCAAGGCCAGGTTGGACGGGGCTTTGAGCAACCTGGTCTAGTGGGAGGTGTCCCTGCCCATGGCAGGGGGCTTGGAACTGGATGATCTGTAAGGTCCCTTCCAACCCAAACCATTCTATCATCTGTGAATCTTTAGAGTGCTTGAGTCTGAAAACTGATGCAATTACCCTGCTGGCTAATGCTGACCCACATACATTATGATGGGCACCTAAATTTAATTCCCTAAATTTAGAGTAAATAGAAGGAGATTAAACTATGAGAATTCTCTGAATCATACGAAATATCATACTAAGATCATTCCAATCCTAAAAGTAGGTTCTGGTCCTTCCAATCTAGACCCCCAAGAAGAAAGATTAAAAGACAGGTTGGAATTGGAGGGACCGAAAAAGACAACAAATTCAAAATCTATGTAGAAGAACCTATATATTAAAAAAAAAAAAAAAAAAGAAAAAAAGATATATTTATATTTGACAGAGGACAGATACAGCCAAGACTTTAATCATGGTACCAGCACTGGTCCAGGAAGGATTTCTGCCCACAGGTTTTGATAGATAAAGCATCTTTAAAAAATGCTCTGGGCTAGAATTTTCTCCAAATTTCTCTTAGTAAACTTCATTCTTGAAGGTTCTTTTTATATACAAAAATATACAGTTTATCTTATCTTTACCAGAAACTTACTGGAGGAACAGCTTCTTATGGTGTGAGTTGTTCCACAACTTTGTTCAAAAGTCCTGATTGTAAGAAAGGAAATTAGAGCTGACTCTAAATTCCTATATGCATTGTGCTGCCTCTCCCCCTTTTAAATCAATGGAAGCAAAACCTGTTTAAACCAAGAGCAGAAGCAATCCCATATTTTTAACAAAACTCACCAAAATGTGAAATCCCAACTTATTCACAGTGGAACTCCTCACTGTCAGGTCCGTTCCTGACATGAAGCTATTAACGCACCCAATTTTTACTTACCGCTGTTGCTGTAGGAGCAAGGAGCTTTTCTCCTGAACCCTGCTAGCACTGTTCAAACATACAACCAAGACAGTATCTCTCCTTGAAAACTTTGTTAGAACCACCCTGACAGAACACACTGTACATTTTAAAAGGCATACATGTTGCCTGCAGAGAAGAGAGCACTGCTGTGTAGAGACATAAGAGCAGTCTGTAAGAAGTAGGCTCTTCCTCCTGCACCTGCCCCAGCAGTGCTCAGCAGGTGAACCTTGTCAAGTCATTTGAGCTCTCCAGGCCTTGGCTTCTTCCACTGTGAGCTGATGGGTAAATAGCTCAGCACCATACAGGAGACTGAGACTATGCTTTATCCTAACACAAACCAAAGTCTTCTGCACAATAGAAATTACTCTTAGGGAATAGGTCTGTAGAGCTTAATAGAGATTTATTTATTTTTAGGGCTTGTATAGCTGTAATTCAATTCATTCTGACTAATGTGTCCAGACTTGTTCTTCATGGTCTTTTCTTATGCCCAATAGCTTTTCTTTTAATGTACTTTCCCTTTAAAAACTTTCCCACCATTTTAGGGCATGTCTTGCAGCAGATAAATTTTGATTTATGATCTCTCTTAACTTTACAGCAGTAGAGAGTAAAAGAAGATATTTTCTGTCAGGCAAAGAAATCCTTGCTTATCATTTTCTCCTCTTTCCCCCAAGATGGAGTGCTGCTGGAGCTGGTCAGCAGAACTGCTGTTCTCAGCCCCTGTGCAACACAGGGCAGAAGGAGCAGCGCTGCCAGGTTGGCAGCCTCTGCTGGAACAGCATCCCTCTTACAACACGCATCTGGAGGAATGGCTGGGAATCCAAATCTGTGGAACATCAGCGTTATTAGAGATGAAGCTAAGCTACAGGTTTGGAATCCAAATCTGAATTATTTCCAAATTGAAGAATCAGGGACTTATTTCAATGCTTTATAGAAACAAAGAGCCATGAGGTTTTGATCCAAATCAGAAAACTCAGGCATGTTCAGAGCCTGGCTTTTGGTTTGGGCCCTGTGCCTAATCACAGCTGGTTATAAAGTGATTACTCAGCATTGCTTGTCCAGTTCATTCATCTCGCAGACTCTGTACTACTTCTGTACTATTATGTACACTTGGCATCCTTTACCTGTTTATCTCTGTGATCGAGTAAGTCTAAATGTATTTTTGCTTTTATGCAAAGGAGCTAAAATGTTGGATGGGTGTTTGGGGGATCACCTCAAACATTTCAGCTTCTCATTTCTGACATCCACAGAGAGCTACAAAATGTAGGTGTTTTGGGCAAAAGCAGAGTTCCTAAGTTACCTGAAGTGAGCTGCTACTGGTATGTACCATGCAGAGTTTTTCTTTGTTGGTGCTACCGCTTTATAGTGTTCAAAAATAACCCAAACAGGTTAGGTAGTAACCGAGATATTATCTGAGTAAATTTTACCTCAGGGGATTCCTTCAGAGTCAAAAATGTTTTAGTCTGTCTGCACGAATGTGGCCCCAAGGAAGATTTTACAAGCAAACAAGTCGAACAGCACAAAAAAGGAGGCGAACGTACAAAGCAGGGGAAAAGGAACAGAAAAAAATTGCAACATATTTTAGTAGCTGCGTTTTTTAATACCTTAGTACTAATATTTGTCTGTCTTTGTAGAAAATGAAAATACATCTGGGCTTTTGTAAAAATGACAGCTTGCTTGTTTTGGTTTTGTAAGAGGCACAGGCAGGTCCAAACAAAAATCCCAGAACCAAATATCATTTGTGGTAGGAAGAATCAAACTCCCAGAATACAAGCACTCCTTTAATTTGAGTACTTTACAATCCAAATCCTCTCGTGTCTCTGGATTACACTGCTGGGCATTGTCTGACCAGAAAGCCAGTATAATTTTCCAGGGCACAGATGATCTTTCAGTGCTTTTGAGTCGATCTAGAGAATTTTACACTGCTTACTTGTTCCATTGCCAGTTTAATAAGGAAAATAAGCCAGAGGTGTCTATGTCCCTTGGTAACCTTGATCTGCATATATAACCTCTTGTGTTCACAGCAGCCTAGTTTAAGTTAGAAGAGAGAAAGACAGTTCACTGTCTTCCTGCCTTCTGACCCACAGACCCTTTTCGTATCTACATATCCCACCTTCTTCCCCTGTAATAAGCAAGACCAAAACTTTAGATCAGTCACATACACACACAAACTCTATAAACACTCACATAACTTTGGTATTTGAAATCCAGGTAGGAATTATGCTGAATTACCCAGCCATGTCTCTTTATAGTAGTAGAATTGAACCCAGACCCAATATTACATCAGCAGATTTGGATCATATTATGTACAGACTGTCTAATATGTGCTTCGTAGCTACTATTTTCCCAACAGCACAAAATAAAAATGAATAAATATAGAACTCATTTTGGCATGACTCCCTTCATGTCTTCTCTTCACACGCATGCTGATATTAATAAGTACATTTTTCCTCACCTGTCTATTTTCAGAAATGCTCATATACAGGCAAGTAGGCAACTAAGTGTGTGTGTGTCTTTTTTATATACAATTTAAAATTACTATGTTATATTGCATATATATTTTAAATACCTCCAATTTGTACTACATGTATGTAATGTATTATATTTTTACATATTTGTCACAAAAGAATATAAACATGACTAAATGTGTCATGCTAAAAATATTTTGCCTACTGTCTCTTGTAAGTCTCAGAATGTAACAAATCAAAGGGGGAAATGAGAGAAAAAGAGTGTTTTGGCATAAATTCTCCAACACTTTACTAGCCAACCAGGGCAGGTGAACAAAGCCACAGGATTTGGATGACAAGCTATACAGCTCTGGCTGCACTAATTTCACTGCAAGCTGATGTTAGGAACAGTTTTGTAGCCACCTCATTTCCACTCTCCTTGTTTAGTTTAGTATTGTCCATAGGGTACACCAGTTCTTGCAAGGACCTTCTGAACTTAACATGCCACCAACACTAGATAGACAACAAGAGACATGCAGCATATAGTACTATCAGAATTACTTGTGGGTAGCCATTCACAGATAAAAAATGCTGGAAAAAAATTGCTCTTGATAAGTGTAGACCAACATGATAAGCAAAGCTGTTAAAAATCTTGCTCTTTATCTTGCTCTTTACTGCATTTCTCTAAATCAGTGACTTCAGCAGGCCTACAGTTGAACTGTATTAACATAGTTGTGAATCAAGCCTGAGATGAGTTCAAAAACAGAGATCAGTAGAGACAATTAAGTTAGGACTATAACCAGGGAATTGTCCCAGAGGGTCCTAGCTGAATGATGTGAGCCCATATGAAGCCCAGGAGGAGGTGAAGAGGGGAGCAGCACAGGTGATCAGCAGCCCAGCACTCCCTCTCTGAGCCTGCTTTGGTTAGCAGCAGTCACAGCCTGTGAACAGGACTCTGAATCCCCACAGTTGGGGTATTGGCACTATTCTAGCACACTAGCCCAAGCTGTTTGGGGAAGTGCTGTAAGTATCCCCATTGTATAGATGAGGAAATAAAGTATACAAGGACAAAATACCATGAAGCCAGGAGAGGTAAAGATTTAAAGGGTCACGTCACTACCTACACACAAAACCAAGGTTTTCCAGCACTGAAAAGATCAGTGAACTACTCTGCTATTAGTTAGAGAGGAATAGACCTTCAGGGAACCCCCAGAAATCATATGGGCCATTTTGATACCACAAGGTGGGGTCATTTCCTGGGATGTATTTCTCTGTATCTACTCCTAAAGGCATCCAAATATTCCCCGTAGCCAAACCTGTTCCAGTGCATCAGTACAGTTTATTCTTTATGATGGGTACATTTGCAAATTTTACATTCTCTTCAATTTCTAGATTTCTTTTATAGGTGTATCTACTCTCAGGGGCCTTCAGAACATGACAAATAATAAACTGATGAGCAGAGGTGAGCAGGACCAAAAAGTGGAAAACAACACAGCTCTCTGTGAACTACACAAATGTGTTTCTTGTTCTTGTCCTTTTACTCTTAAACTTCACTCATCAGTCATTCTTGTCCCTGAGAATTAATTAGTCTGAGAATTGCTATATATCAAGGAGAACATGCTTTTATTATTTTTCATTTTTCATAGTACCCAAAGGGATAGTGAATTCTTGGTTGTTTGCCTGGGTTTCATAATAGTACGATCAGAGCCATGGGTGCAGATAACAATGAGTATGGACTACTGTCTATGTATTCGTTACCTTGTCCTTTTAGTACACGCGTATTTTGCAGAGGAAAGCATCCTGAGACAAATCTGCTACCTGGGTATGAGATGTAGACTGATTCCCCCGCAGCATTGAGGTTACTTTAGGTTTTCATCCAGGGAAACAACAGAAAATGGGCTCTAATTTCAAGCTGGTGTCTACCCCTATCTGTGATGTTAACTGCAAGAGAAACAGTGCTAAAATACATCAATGCTTCCCAGTGTGTAGGAAGTTCCATGGTGTGAATTAGAGCTATGCACTCAACAGAGAAGCAGCCTCACTTGAAGATTAGAGCAATGCATTGAAAACTGCTGCAAAGCAAAATACTATTGCTCCTTCAGAGTGGAAAACTACAGTGGCAGCTCTACCCTATTAAGAGAGAAAACTTACAGACATTGGCATCATGATGAGTCTTCTCCTTAGAGATGAAGGGCCCAGAAAGGACATCTTCATCACTAGTCTGTTACTCTGTACTTATTCTATAACAATGAAGCAATACGTAAAAGTGATACTAAACCTGGAAATGCTTCGCATCCCCCAAGCAGCCCTTGGAAGACCCTCAAAGAGAATTACAATGGGTTTGGCTCCTTTTTTCTCACATAGACTACCTGCCTGGCAAAAACCTCTTACCTCTGCCTCTCAATCTAATTACAGCTTTCAGGGCCACCAATGAGAGCAGGTCCAGCCGCAGAGGTCCCTCTAGCACATAATCTGTATTGGTTCCAGACAAAGGGTGCAGAGTCAGTGATGCTCTGAAAGCCTCACAACTGAGGCTCAACAACCACCTCCATGGAGGCAAAATTTCCTGAAACAATTCAAAAAGGCATAGGGGTTGTCAAGGACAGCTGTCAGGCAGCACAGTCTGCAGACAAAAAAGACCTTTTGTATTTACAAAGCCTCATGAGTGAACTGTTTCATTCATCTAGGATAAAGTTAAGTAAGTGCTGGCTTATGTTTGAAATATGTCCAAGGTGGTTTACCTGAATGGTACTCATGTCAACAGAGTTTTATCACCTTTAAATTGTTTTTGTTTTATCATGCAGTTATTTGAAAGTACTTCCAGGCTGCTTTTGCTGCCTGACACAACTAACAAAAATAATTTTACTAGCTCCATCTATAGATCTGCTATATTTTTGAGCCAAAAATATTTATTGCAAATGGCAGTATACAGAAAAGATTGAGAAGTTTTGCTCTGTTGCCACTGAGCTAAAGCTTAAGTGCTGTGTTCAACTACAGCACATCTCTGGGAAGACAGCTGGTCTCGTGGTCTTGATTTGGCCATCTCTGGAGATGGAAAGTTCACTACCATCCCGAAAATTTTTGGTCATCAGATGACCTCAGCCACAGAGGAATATAAAAAATCCAGGTATTTCCCACTTCCCCATCCCAACAGGTCTTTTGTTGGTCTTCTCTGCCTCCATCCCATTTTTCAGCTTTCTTTTGGATTGTGAGTTGCAGGAGAAGGCATCATATTCCATGTGGTCTTCACCAGTAAATCGCTCTTCAACCAGGTAAAAATAAGCCTTAGACTCCTGTTTATGGCTCCTGCTTGTTTTTTATATTCAAAGGCTGCCTTAATCCTTTTGGCCACAATATCAGCCTAGGAAGGCATCAGAAGCTAGTTGCCCACTGATCTGAAATCCTCTGCAGAATGACTGTCCTCCAGGACAGGTGTCACTTCTCATACCACCAGACCCCTTTCATAGCCATGGCCCAGAACTTCTTGCTCCTAGGTGCATCCATTTGCATTTGCTTGTATTCAAGTGCAAGGCTGTTTCCCAAAAGATCTTGATTATTCTACACACCTTGTCCTCCTCAAAACAAAGCCACAGCTTTCTGTGTTACGCTACACAGACAGCACAACAGCTGTCTCATCTTTTTGGAAATGATTGGTTTATTTTGCGTTTAGACTAAATATCTAAGCCAGCATAAGCCTTCATTACGCTGGAGCAACAGCTCTGATCCCAATGAAATCAACCTATAGCCGACTGTCATTCTCACTCAGTGAGCAGTAAAACATCAGAGCTAATGCTTGTGTGTAGGGGAACATGTTTGCTAGAATTGGAGCCTCTTGCATACATCATACATATTTTACTAACACATCACTGTGGAACTTAATATATTGTCTTACACGATCATTCCCAACAAACATTGCTCTTCTCTCACTGGCCTATTTGCCTGTGCATTGTTTTGGTTTCAAAGTTTCATTAGAAGCACAGAAGGAAGTTTGGAAACACTTCATGTCACTGTGAGTGTCTGTGCTGAACAGCAGCTACTCTTACGGATTTCAAAACAGAAAAGCTGCCAGCCACTGACCACTGGGCTGCCCCTGCCAGCAGCAGTGTGGCCGGAGTGGGTGCAATGGTGAGGATGTAGCTGCCATCTCACCGGCTGCTCCTGCAGTCTGCTGCCAGGTCCTGGTATGTCACAGATAGACACACTCATGGAAACATGATGGCAAAGAGAATTTGAAATTACATTACCCAATCCTCAACTTAAATTCTGAAATTTTCCAGAACAGTTTAAATAAAGCATTCTTTTGTTTTGGTTATTTTCCTCTCTTGGAAGATACCTTGAAAGTCATCCCATTTTGCAGGTTACCAGAAGGAATCTTTTTCAGTGAATTTTCTAACATTATCTCACTGTAGTAGAGGCCAGGCACACAACAGTTAGTTAGTGCTTCTTCGTGACAACTGCTGTACACAACAGATCTTGGGCAATCCCTTCTATCCTTACAGAGCATCTATTCACATCCTCAGACACACAAAAAAGCAAATTAAAAGGCATTAAAAATTGATTACATTAAGGCAACTTTTAAGGATCTCACAAGATTATTTTTTTTTTAATAATAGTCTATCTCCATTAAGAAAAAATTCCAATTGTAAGTGGTTTTGTCAATGTTGGGAGTTAGCAGGGAAGACAAGGAGCTCAGCTTTAGCCAGGTCAAACAATAACTTGCTACTATTTGTGGCTGGCTCCCAGAAGGCTAAAGAAATTAACTCATGGTTAGTTAAATAATAGTTTTATTAAAACAATGATCAGATCAAATAACTGGCATGTATGTGCAGGAAGTCTTTCAAAATACTCAGGTCCTGCAAAAAAGTTAGATCAAGAAAATGTCTTTTAAATGTCTGATCCCTGAAGTAAGTGAAACTCATAGAAACTGGATGCCTTAAAAAGATTTTTTTAAACCTTAATCCCAACATTCTCTCCTAAGAATAACACAGTTCTCACTTTCAGTGTTTTCTCTTCGTGCAGATGTTTTTGTTCCCTTGTTACAGTAGAGAAATTATTTTTTTTCTGTGACCACAGCTGTCTTTTAACCTTTTATTTTATTTTTAAAAAGAGAAATAAATGAAAGAGATCTAAAGCTGTGCGGTTTCACATCCCCCAGTTGAGTTGTTCAGTGAAAGGAGCAAGTAACCAGAGAAGAGGAACACTGACTGTAGCACAAGCTTCCAGATACCCCACAAGTTGCAGACAACTGCAGCTGCAGAAGTGCAAGTGAGAGACGCTACAGGTAGAGTTCTTAAGGGTATCTAGTCCCTTTTTTTGTGCCACCATGGGTTCATGAGCCACCTTTGCATGTTCACATATTTGCAGGCAAGAAGAGCAAATTAAATCCCAAGTTATTGTACTGCATCTGGACTGTGAGACTGGACTGAGAGCACCACGGTTCCCTCGGTCTCCTGCCTGTCGTGAGAGGCACTGCCATGGGCTTGGTGACTGCAGAGTACAGTGAAATCGCTCTGGGCAAAGTTACCAGCTTCGGTATGAGAGGATCGTGGCGTATGGAGCAGACTGCACCTGAAAAGGGCCAAATTACCTCACAGGGTTCAACAAGAGTGCACAAAGGTAGGGCACCTGCAGGCAGTCTTTGGCCCCTCTTCTCTGCGCTTCTGATCCATGAGACTAATTGCCCAGTGGATGCTTTGTGACTTTTGGGGTTTGGGAAGGTGCTCGAGGTACTGAGAGTTGTTTATACAATCCACAGCACAAATGGATGCTGTCAGCAAAGCAACGCGTGTTCAAAGAGAACAGCAACATAAAGAGTGTCTGATTTCTTCAAAACAGAGAACGAGTTTCTTAAGTGTAAACACATGCACACACTTATGGCAGATATCCATCTAAAGGTGAATTGCTGTCCCTAACCTGTGCTTGCTTCTATCAGTTTGCATTATAGTCAGGTAGCGGTGAACACTGCCTTTTGGGTGGGTGTAAAGTACTTGGTGAGCTTTTTGGATGAAGGGCAGGTAAAAACTTGCTACGTCTTGTATCCAAGATTCGAGTATTTACCTGTTGGAGCCGTGCATATTAAGGCCCACGCATTTACCCTGCAACACAACATGGAATTTTAATGAATTCACGGACTCTGAAGGCCCCCACCCACCTCTTCTCAAACAACTGACATCCTTTGCATTCCTCTCAACTATACGTACTCTGCATGCAATGGCAGCAGATCAGATTGGGAACAAACAGGCCTGCTACTAAACATAGAGAAAGTAACAGACATTTCCAGGTGCCATCTCAGACAAAGCAGAAAATGTCCCTCCCTCTCTCAAAGCACAAGAGGATCAAAAATTAACTGAGTTCTCCCCTCCCATGGCAGGCCTATATTGCATTAAGATATATAGCATCACAAGCCAGGCTTGATCACTTTAATCTTCCTATTGAAGAAACAACTCTTGCTCAAACATGGAATGTTTCTGATAGACATAATCAACTGCTTATCGAAAAGAAAAATCAAAACCAACAGTGAGGTACACCTTTGCAGAGCCTTGACCAGATTTACCATGCTGCACATTATCTCCATACAAGGGCCCCTCACTACAAAAAGGACATTGAATGACTCGAGCATGTCCAGAGAAGGGCAACGAAGCTGGTGCAGGGTCTGGAGCACAGGTCGTATGAGGGAACTGGGGGTGTTTAGTCTGGAGAAGAGGAGGCTGAGGGGAGACCTCATCGCCCTCTACAGCTACCTGAAAGGAGGTTGCAGAGAGCTGGGGATGAGCCTCTTTAACCAAGTAACAAGTGATACGACAAGAGGGAATGGCCTCAAGTTGTGGCAGAGAAGGTTTAGACTGGTTATTAGGAAATATTTCTTTACCGAATGGGTTGTTGGGCATTGGAATGGGCTGCCCAGGGAGGTGGTGGAGTCCCCATCCCTGTGGATAAGAGTCGGGTTGACATAGCACTGAGGGATCTGGTGTAGTTGGGAACTGTCAGTGTGAGGTTAATGGTTGGACTGGATGATCTTCTTTTCCAACCTAGACGATTCTGTGATTCTGTGAAAAAGGGGTGTAAATGAAAGCTAACTCCCAGTATGTGGCAGAATCTGTTTTTACAACTGATGTTGCAAACCTGCAGGTACAAAGCACTGTCTTAGCCCAAGTGGAGGAGCTATGCTGTCCACCAGAGAGAGAGAGAGAGAGAGTTTCTACTCCAGTATCTCAACAAGTGGTGAAATACTGAAAAGATAAACTCTAGATATCTTCAGTCTTGCATATTATCTTGATAACTACTAGTGGAAAAGGAAAAAAACTCCACATCCTATGAAGAAGAGAGGACAGCAGAGAAGAGCAATGGGTAGCTGGAATGGAGACAAAAGATAGAGAATACAATGTTAAAACTGATCAATCCTTATCTGCACCTAGCTGGATCCCAAGGGACTCATTTCTGTAGGCAACAGTGGTACATCTTCTCATGCCAAGACATCCTGAGTGAATTGGTTCGACAAATCCTGTAGCAGGTAAGAGGATTTCAATTAGGATAAGGTTTGACATTTCAAAGCAGGCTTCTTAAAAATACAACCTGCCAATGACAGTCAATAACAAATTTTGGATTAAGAAACATTGGACAGCTCTGTGCTCTTCTAAATCTTAGGCTCAGAATCAAAGGAGAAGGAACAGGATGAGTAATGCATGCAAATGGTTGTATTCATATTTGAAGACAAATCAGAAATTCCTGTCATTAAAGAAATCCCTCAGTTAGTATCCCACCCTAGGAGTCAGACTGTATAGCTAAGCACAACAGCATTTATACATGTGTATACTGAAAATAGCCTGCTTGCTACACTCTAGGACCTGGATGGTTGTTTCACTGGTATACGTACAGTGCAGGTGACATTCAGTTATAGCATATCTATCATATCACTGTTTTCCTCCTCTTCAGCTACTCCTGACTGGTGAACACCCCACTTACAGCTATAATTCGTTTAGCAAGAGCCTTGTATTTACTTTTACTGTAACTGATCTCACATTTATTTCTCTCTCTGTCTCTCATTTTATGCCTTGATGTGTGCTCCAGGTATTTAGTCCTTCTGACATTACCTTACAATTCTGTTGCAGCCAGTATCACTATCACACTTCCACTTTCTGGGTGATTGTCTCTAGTAAAATTAGCACAGAAGGGTGGTCCCAAGATCAATCATGAAGAGCTTTCAATAACAACTTTCTTCCAGTCTGAAAGGTCCCTTTTCACTGAAATCTGCCCCTTAGTCACAACTTTTATGTCATTACTGAAAGAAGATCTCAGTTTCACATACCACGCCATACTAGAAGCTAAGCAAGCAGGACTGCCTTTCAGTGACTAGAAAATACCAGTGCTTTTATCAGGGGTAGTGATTAGATTTACCTAGATCATGCTAGATCTAGTCTCTTGTGTTTTCTTTCTTTTATTCCATTCTTTCTTTTAGAATAGTAGAATAGTTGCTACAAATAGCATGCACTCCAACAGGGCTCTCCTTGCCCCTTCGTCAAAGACAGACCTACCTTCTCCAGTGGAATGGCCTCTTTCTTCCTCCAAGTCCTCTTGAAAATATTGCTCTTGAGCTTACAATTAAATTCATCAGTTCCCTCCAGATACCAAAATGACAATGATTCAGCCTTCCTTCAATATTGAACTCCTTGATATTTTTCTCCTGCTTTGGCTGAAACCATTTTGGTTTCCAGGTTTTCATTGCCACTAAAAATCTGCTATGCTTGCATATTCAGAATCGTCATCCTAACTGAAACAGAAGCAAAGTATCCGATAAATTATTGGGACATGCCCAACTACTTTCTTTTTCCCCTTCTATTTATGTGGCTGAAGGACATTTTGCTATTTGTTTTAATTTCCTTTGCAGAGTCAAACTCAGCTTGACTCCTGCCAACTCTCATTTTACCCATACATTTCCTGACCCCTCACATGTGGCTCTCTTTGCTGACCTGTTCTTTTTTCTACTCTTTATTTGGTCCTATCTGATAACTTTTCTTCCACGTTTTTCACTTTGCAAGATATGCCTGTTCCAGATATTTTTTGCACCTCTGACTCGAAGAAGGGCCAGCCTTGCTTTACAATTCAGTCCTCTTGAGCTCCTCAGGCTTTAGCTAGTTCCTAAATGTATCAAATGCCATCCATCTGGAGCTGAGAAGCTTAGCTGAGCTCTGCACTTACTTATCCTTCATTTTAATTGAAACCAAAATCACTCAAACTAAGGGTTTTTTCCATTTCGTTTTTCTATTTTCTACAACTTAACAGTGTTGGATCTAAAAAAGTATTGCCTCCTGCTGTTTCAGTGACTGGTGAGGAACTCTGTTGGTTACTGCACTCAGAAATGTCTGAATTTAGCTATTTGTTGCCCTGTATAATCCAGGAAGCCAAAGCCTCTCGTAATGACAGACCTTTAACAAGCAAGATCTCTATCTACCAAATCCAGTTCTCGAGGTCATTGGCAGATATACCACACTGCCTCAGCAACCATACTTCCCCAGAATGTCTTTGGCTCTATTAGGTTTGTTATTTAACTCATATTATCTCTCCTTATTTATCTCATTAAAGGCTTACAGTAACATCACACTGTTTACTTCTGTCTTTCACAAGTTAGGTATGATCCAGTACCTGTACTCCTGCTATTCCTCTCCTTCAGTAACTGTTTCCAGATATACAAATACATACATAGCCTCCCGCCCCATCACCTTTGTCATATCCTTAAATATTAATTTAAACCCCTCCCACCATTTCCAGGTGAAACTCAAGTCCTGTCATTTACTCTTCTGGGACTTCCATTCAGTATTATATGAAGTACCTACTCAGGAATACTGTGCAACCAGCAACCTTTTTAGTTAACGCCACAATTGTTTTGCCATCTCTGTTGCACCTCAGTAGTCATCCTCATCTAGCATTCCTTTTCTGAGTTTTTAGTTAAAAAAAAAAAAAAAAAAAGGAAGCAACCTTCTCTCCCCCAGGTATCCAAATTTTAACTCCGTATCTGTAGGATCTCTTTCTACCCCTGGGTCTTGGCTATTCAATCTCATTTCTTGTCTAGTACAATCTCAGCCCCTTATTTAAGCATGATGTCCATAGATTGATTCTGCCATTGCAAACTGCAATTTATTTTGACCAGATTATTTATTTATTTATTTATTTATTTATGAACATGGCTAATTAACTATTTGTATTTGATCTCCATCTCCTGCTTTATTCTCTTCCTCAGTATTCACAGATATTAGCATAATGAAATATAAACTGCCCAGAAAGATAAGTCTTTTCTTATGACCTAATAGATACAGCCCAGGTTGCTCAGGATATCTTCACAGAGGCATATTATTTCTTCCATAATATCCTTAAGCTATAATCTTCCTTATTCCTACTTTAAATAAAACATAAAAGTACTCAAACTCTATCAACTTTCTCCTTTTAACACAAATAAAAATAACTGTGTTTGGCAAACAGGTTGTCTATTCTCATTCTCTCTACATGCTGGAATTTCACCTTGCGGGAGCTCATGCAAACCATTTTTTATTGGCTTTGGTTAACATAAGTTCAAATAAACTCAACACTCTAAGCCAAACTTTCAAAAGGTGTCATATATTTTGCCTGCTTTGAACTCAAAGATTTTGCAGGCTTTCCCTGTAGATCTGCCAAGGTTAGAAAAGTTCAGAGAACCTAGCCCAAATTGCAAGGCTGCAATAAAACCCGAAATGGAGATTCATCTAGTTTGAACATTTATGACAACAGCTTTACACAGCTATCTGCTTGGTCCTTCTGACAGCCCAAAGAAAAGTGACAGAAGTGGATTTTCCAATATTGTCACCTGGAGAAAACTGCATCAGGACTTTTAAAGAGCTGGATGTTACACTACTGTTATTGTCATAGCCATCCCTGTTTTTGTTTTACAAGGAACTGATGCTGGTTTGAAATGAGCCACCATTCAGATTCTGAATTCCAGCTCTCTGAATTCCCCGTGTGACTCAGTTCCATACCTGCTCTAACGACATTGTTTCCAACATGGGTCTGACTGCTCCCTATATTTCCAAAGCCATATTAGAACATGGTAACTTGCTGATGTGGCTGGCCTCATGGCATACTGACATCATTCAAGAGATCAGTCACCTCATAAAATCACACGATGATCAAATTTTTTCCCCACAAGTCTCAATTAATTACGCTTTTCCTGGACACTTGCATATTGGAGGTCAAGAAGTGACACATACATACATATATTAATATATATACACACATATATCTATATAACAGAACACACACTTATATATGTGTGTGTATATATATATATGCACACCAAAAAAAATGGTTCTCTCAAAGCTCTACACTGAAAATAGGCTGAAAAATGAATTTCATTTATAGGTTATGTCCCACTTCTAACTCTGAAAACAAAGATGATTACAAATCATAACCAGAAGCATTGCTAAAAATGTATACATATTATAAGCATTTCTTCCTTGCTCTCTCCTTCCTGCATACTACATTAGCCATCTTTGCCTGCAATGGATATACAAACTACATAGTAACCCAGTCTACAGGTACATCTGGACTTGCCCTATTATGTACTTCCATTCAAAACCATCTAAGGAACCTGAAGGTGCACAAGTCCATGGGACATGATGAGACGTATCCACAAGTCCTGAGAGAACTGGCAGATGAAGTGGTTAAGCCACTATCCATCATATTCCTCAGGGGCCAGCATTGGGACCAGTGCTGTTTAACATCTTTGTTGGTGACATGGACAGTAAGACTGAGTGTACCCACAGCAAATCTGCCAACAACAGCAAACTGTCTGGTGTGGTCAACATGGTGGAGGGAAGGAATGCCATTGAGAGGCATCTCAACAAGCTTGAGAAGTGAGCCCATGTGAATCTCATGGAGTTCAACAAGGCCAAGTGCAAGTCCTGCACATGAGTCAGAGCAATCCCAAGCACAAATACAGGCTGGGCACAGAACAACCCTGAGGAGGACTTGGAGGTGACAAGAAGCTCAACATGACCCAACAATGTGTGTTTGCAGCCCAGAAAGCCAACTGTATCCTGGGCTGCATCAAAAGAAGAGTGACCAGCAGGTTGAGGGAGGTGACTCTCCCCCTCTGCTCTCGTGAGACCCCACCTGGAGTGTTATGTTCGGTTCTGGGGCCCCCAACATAAGAATGACATAGACCTGCTTGAACTGGTGCAGAGGAGGCCACAAAGATGATCACGGACTGGAGCACCTCCCCTGTGAGGACAGGGTGAGAGAGTTGGGGTTGTTCAGCCTGGAGAAGAGAAGGCTCTGGGGAGACCTTATAGCGGCCTCCCAGTACCTAAAGGGAGCTACAGGGAAGATGGGAGGGATTCTTTATGAAGGGGTGTAGGACTGAAAGAGAGTAGATTTAGTTCAGATGTAAGAAAGAAATCTTCACTGTGAGGGTGGTGAGACACTGGAAAAGGGTGTCCCAAGATGTTGTGGAGGTCCCATCCCTGGCAGTGTTCAAGGCCAGGTTGGATGGGGCTTTCAGCAACCTGGTCTAGTGGAAGGTGTCGGGGGGTTGGAACTTGATGATCTTTAAGGTAGATTCCAACCCAAACCATTCTATGATTCTATAATTAATTTATTCTAAAAGGGCTGTCTGGAGAATAAAATTAATTTATCAGTTACTACAAAAATATTACTCCACAAAATATGAAAAAGTGTAAGTTGCAAGGACCATAATACATGAGTACCTAGATGCTTTTGCAATATACTCATAAGCATTTCAGACGTGCTCTGTAACTGGCATTTAGTTAGAATCACCCAGATCGTATCTTTGCCCTGTGTCTGTTTCCACCAAGAACAGACACTACAGGTTAAATTCTATAAAGTAACAGTCTATCCCCTCAACCTGTTCACTGCATCCTCAGTAAAACTGAGGCTAAAGAGCCTCAAATATCCCCACACTACTGCTGGGATCTCTGTTTCAGGTGGCATCCTTGCCACAAAGCAGGCTCGCTTTGCACTCTGCACCATTTAACAAGAACAAAGCAATTTAAAGAAGACAAGAAACCACCTGGTTAATCAAATCTCAGGCTCTTGCCACCAATACATTTGCTAATCTCTTAAAAATCGAGGTGAGTGAGGATCAAAAACAAACAAGCAATAAACTCTCCTGTTCAGATCATAAGCCACTGGCTGCTCTGTGTTTACAGGAGGCAAGGCCCTTAGCTAGGTTCTTAAATATGGACATGAGCGAATTAAGTACGTAGAAATACTCTGTTAAAGGTCCACTGACTTTGCCAATCCATTGACCTCCAAATCCTCTCTGTAAGACATACTTGCTCACTCTCGCTCTCCTCACAGATTAGTTCTGTCTGCTCCTGGGCGCCTACACTCTCTTTCTCTAATGTGATTAAATAAGCTCCCTGTCTCTCTAAGCTTGTGCAACTGCCTCTCGCTTAGTCACCTAAGCACTCTACAACACCCCAAAGGAGTGGAGTCAGCTGAAACAGGAGCGTTCCCAGCTCTGACATGTAAAGTACTTGCACTCGGTGCTAAATAAACTTGGAAAAATGTTCACAATGCAGCTGTGTGCACAAGATGCTGCAACCTCAGGGCAAGAATAATTACACACAAACAAGATACTTAGGATTTATGTTCCTCTCAAATAAAAATGTGTGCTGCTCATGCCAATCTCAGCACTTCATGGTATGCCTGCAGTCTGAGGCAGAAGAACAGATTCTATGTTAGGGTTAACAGATTAGATACCATCGCTGCTTTATTTTCCAATAAACTTTACAGGCATTCTAAGCATTGAGGGTACACATTGATGTACTTTTCTCTATAGGAGGCTGAGGATTCATGGGAGGTCTTTTAAATGCCCTGTTTTGTTAAAGGTATTTATTGGAGCAATTTTCTATTGGCATATGTTGGGAATTCCTTTTCAGAACTTACAGAGTTAAAGCTGAAGCCCACAGGAGTGCCAGACTAAAAGAAAACTGAAAAAGATTCAGGAAACAGTAACAAGACCTAGACCTTTCCAAGCAATGATTTATCTGACTTGTTCCTTAAATTCTCTCATGAGGGGGAGCACCAGCTGCTTGTGCAAGTAGCCTGTTGCAATGCTTAAGCATCTCTCAGAAGATGACTATTTCTCCTAACAGATAATGTCAATTAACTTTGTTGCTAACAAAGTCAATTTCTCCTTTTCTCAGTGAACATGGCTAAAGATTGATCATTGTCCTCTTCATAAAGATCATGGTCATATTTATCTTCTCTTTCAAAAAAAAAAAAAAAAAAAAAAAGTAAAGCCAGTTCCCTGATCCTTTGTGTTTTTGAAACCTCTCAGCATTGTTGTTGTGCGTTGGATCTGTAAGTATTTGAACATACTGCACCAGTGGGCAATGCCAAAAAATCAAACATATGGAAAGAAGTCTTGACTGCAATGGGCCTGAGATTTCTCAGCAACCATTCTCCTGGACCAGACTTGGCAGTGAACATATGCAGTCATACTTGATTATATTCCCATGCTCTAACTAATCTCACTCTAAAAATCAAAGCAGACTCTCTTAAAGTTGCTTCCTACTTAGCTCTGTGTGGTGGATCTTAAGACGATATGACTTCCAGAGTTGAAAGGAAACTTTATAAGCTTTGTTAAAGCTGCTGCAAACAAGGAAAACTCAACAAACAACTTTCGGGAGTACTTTAGTAAGCGATTGTTCGCTGGCTGGAATGCAAGTTACACCATGTTAGATCCACTTCATATTTTGCCCCAAGGAGCCAACAAGCTGGGTGGGAGACCGATGGGCATTCCCACCAGCCTGTCAGGCTGGACAAGCTGCAAGAACAAGCAGACAGTCTGATACGTCTGCCTTCCCTTTCTTGACCACAACAACAGGGAGGAAAAAGTTAATTCAGCTTTCAACCTTTATATTTAGGTCAAGTTCACTTAAAATTGTAAGAGGAAAAGGTTCAAGAATTCACCATTGTCTTAGCCAAAGAACAATGAAAACAGAATTTGCATTCCTCTGCTTAGAGGACTTACACAGAGTGAAGAGCCAGGCTAAGTGATATGTGAGGAGCAGTGGGATCTTCACAGGAGTCTTCTGGAACCAAAGGAGAGAGGCATAGGAAATGCTTGCCACACTACCAAATCAAGACACAAGACAGCTCTCACTATCTTTTTTTCAATGTTCTGTCCACAGGTGGCCACTATTTCCACAGTCCAGTCCTGCTCCTTGCCATACCCTTTGCTACATGAAAAAATATATTAACAAGGCATGAGAAAAAGATGCTTGTCCCAATACCCATGGCATGGAGAAAAATGTTATTTTTCCTGCTGGCAGTTTTGTTTGGGTTGGCAGAACATGTCATTTTGGCTGTGAAAAGGAGCACATGTACTGAGCTCTGTGAGCTCATCCTGGTATCCCTGCCAGTGCCAACTACTAGCAATTCAGAGCTCAGCTTGTTATTGAGGATGAATCCATTACAGCTGTCAGGTACCTGCCAATTTAAACCTTAGTGAAAACTGGTCAGAAATTGAGTGACTTTACAAACCAATATATTTTCTCTTGTTTCAGAGGCTCAAATGGGCACATGCAAAAGATACTATCTTCCAGTAGCCCATTTTGCAATTGATTAGAAATTAAATCCTTTGTGCTGGAATCAGGGTGGGGAAAATATTTTGAGACTGCAGTTTGATCTAAATGTTGCTCTTACTTGTGGTTTGGCAAAAGACTCTGTTAAATCAAAAAGGCAAAGAAAACCTGCAATTGCCATGTCTCTGCTTATAAAAAAACATTTTAAAATAACCACATGCATCATTCACTACACAGATGGCACATTCTTCCCTACCCTTATTTAATAGCTAGCTGTCAATCTATGTTGAAGAGCAGTTACCTGACATTACCATAATAATGCTTCAAAGCTTCATATTAGAGATGGGTATCTTCCTAGGCAAGCCCATAGGGAAAAGAAAAAAAAAAAAAAAAGCCTTTTCACTCTAGAGTTGCAAAAATGCACTTCTCTGAGTTGATAGAGTGCAACGAGGCAGGAATGATAATCACAGATAACTCCTGACTTCTCTTTACTGTAGCTAAGCAGAGACAGATCAACAAATCTGGGTCTGCATAAGAAAGGTTTCTCATCTCTATTAGCTGTGGTCGAGAGGAACCTAAAGGTGAACTGAGATCTCTGGCCATTAACACAACATAAACACTCCTGTCATCTTCCAGGATAAGCAGCTCACATACAACCACTTTGCTGTTTAGCCATTCTTGAAACACACTTCTTTCACATGCTCCCGCTGTGAGCAAACATTGCAATGGAAACTTGCCTGTGTCACAGGTTTGGGAGGTGGTGCTATGTACAAGCCAAAAAACCTCAACAAAATCTTTAAGTTCATTTGATACTGAGTATGGGAACTGGAGCTGACATTAAAAGCACCATTTTATGAGAAGAATTAGGAGATGGTGGGACCCAAAGACATGCTGAACCTCTGAGACACACAATTGCTTCCTGTAAGTGTGAGGAATGGTGAGAAATCAAAACATGGAAATCCTGTGAAACAAGGACCAAATGCTTAGGTGAAAGGGAAATACAACTAAGCAGTAGCTTACCAATACATAGCACTTTCCATTCCCTCTACAAAATAATAGAGAAGCCCCGGACCAGAGAGCAGTTATAAAGCAGAAGGTGATAGCTGCTTCACAGGAGAATGTCTGACACCAAACACACAGCAAGCACCAAGCATGTCCTCTCTCCTCCCAGTACGTATTGAGACTCCATCAGACAGGCAGAAAGCAGAGACTTTCCTTAGGAGCTACTATCAGGAAAGCTATTGACACCAGATTCCATGATCTGCAAATCCCTCATGTAACCTCACGTTGTCTAAGCCTTCCACATCTCACCTTTTCACTGACCAGAAACTAAATGTTGCAGGAATGTAGCTGTGCCAGTCTTCAGTGTTACGAGACAAGATTACACAGACCTCAGACACATGAGACTACACAAAGAGAATCCATTAGGAAATGGGACAAAACCCCAAATTTCTACAAGAGAAAAAGGAAGGGTAAAGATAAATTTCCTTCCTGAATGAACTGTCTCCCTCCCAAGAGAGAGAGAAACTCTGCCACTTGCACTATTTAGCTTGAGAAGAATATGCTCCTAGGAACCATATTCCAGTAGCCTACAATGGAAGGATTTGTCACCCTTGTGAATATGCTCTAACTTTTCTTTCTCTGAACACAGACATAGTATCAACCAAGGACAACTCTCAGCACCTTCCCCCCATATTCCACAGCTGATAAAACTACTACTCTGCAAGGCAGAGTATTTATACATTTGTACGCAACGTTGTTTACGCTGATAAAATTGGATTGCTTCACACAAGCGTTTTGACTGAAACAAGATGAGATAATGGGAACCCTGACTGCTGGAAGCCAGTTTGCTTTCAATTTGAATGTATGTATTTATTTAAGCCTTCACAAGGTTTCTCATTGACTCTGCACGTAAGAGGAGCTAAGTCAACGAAGAAAGAGAGCCTCAAGAGCTCAGAATGGTATTTGTGAGCTGACACCACTACAGGAAAAAAAGCAAACACCACAACAGTTTTGGATATCATGAGCTTCTTTCATAGCAGCTCATTTTACATCTGTGTTTCCCTCTTATTCTGAAAGAGGGTTTTTCTAATGTAGAAGAATGGGGAAGAGGAGGAAAAAAACTTAAGAATGCAAAGAAAGTATCTTTTACTT
This sequence comes from Athene cunicularia, assembly GCF_003259725.1. Lineage (NCBI taxonomy): Eukaryota > Metazoa > Chordata > Aves > Strigiformes > Strigidae > Athene > Athene cunicularia. Next base: position 63,290,382 of record NW_020799095.1, read on the forward strand.
CTTCACATTGAGTTTTGTATTAGCATATAGAAAAATTTCTACATCAGAAAAATTAGAAAATATAAAGTATATGGCTGTTGCTGTGAATCAACACAAGATCCATCACACACAGGCAATGTCTGTTCACATGCATGCATGAACATGTACACAAACACACATACTCGTTCACATATGCACACACCCAGAGGCAGTGACTACCACTCTTTCTAGGGGAGTTTCATCTGTAATTTTGAGAACAGCACTTTTTAGTAGGAACATCCACTTCTGAATCAGTTTTCAAGTACTGGATCTAAATTTATAATGGGCCTAAGCTGCAAATCTGAATTCAGGTTCAATCCTCTCCTGAGTTTGACCACAAAAGGTACCGTGTCTGAGCTTTCCATGGATCTGTCATACATTAAAACATGTCAATATTAACTCATAAAACTTGTGGACCAAACCATATTAACACAGCTATGAATAAGTTATTCAGTCACAAAAAAATCAAGAAAATAAGTTGGTATTCTATGTATTGCAACAGAGATTTTCATTAAATGTTTGCACAAAGTATAGCAGCCATGACAAAATAATTTGTGGCTTATGCATGTATATAGCTACATTAGACTGTACAGGCCATTTAAATATGTTAGCAATCATCATTAGTAACCCTACGTTAAGAAGTGTGGGCAGACACTTCATTAATGCATACACAGATTGCCAGGATATTGTGCTGTCTCCTTGCTGCAAAAATATAAAATACAGTAGCAAGATTGAGTGGGATGATGAAGTCATCTGGCAAATCTCCACTGGGTGATGCACCTAGGAGCAAATGACATAGCATATTCACACCACCCACTGGACTGGAATTCAGGTGCAGACAGACATTTCAGTGATCCCCATTGCCCAAGCATGGACAAGCCACAAATCAAACCTCATGTGCTATATCTTTGGAGGAGGTTGTCTTTCTTAACTTTAAATCATAGCAGAGAAAAAGTACTAGTAGAGCTACCAAAAGATAGGGTTGCCCAACATCTCAACACGGGTTGCTTTGGTTCTTAGCTCCCAATCTACAGATATGAAAATAATAAATGCACTAATAATTGAAGCATTCACATTACACCAGGAAAATGTGAAAGCAGATACAAGAGCTCTTGCTTTTAGGGTCATGTAATCTAAACATTGTTCAATAGCTATTACTGGCAAAGGCTAACAACAAAACACAGGCATCAGAAAAAATCCTGAAAATCCTCTAAGGACACAGCTGGGGAGTAAAGCTTCAACAAAAAGAATCAGTTACAAGTGGGAAGAAAGAAAAGGTTAATAAGACTGTAACCTGCACAGAACACTCAGAAAGTTCTTTTATTTAGAGGGAAGTATCAACAAGAGTAAGCAGGAATTTCTGAGAGGTGTTTTCTGACCCTTTTCTAATGCATTTATCAGATTGCGGAGGACATCACAAAACTCCACATCTCTTTAGCAAGAAGGTTAGTTTAAATAGCTGTATTTTGTGGGTAAAATAAAGTGTTATGATGCATTGAGGACAAAAGAATATAATCACTAAGAAGCCAGAATAGAAAAGGAACAACCAAGTGATGTATTTATTTTACCAGCTCTGTTTTGTTTTTTGTTTTTTTGTTTTTTTTCCAGTACAATTTTTCTTTTCTAAGAGAATGCTGGTTTTACGACTTTTCTGTGACAACTTTTCAGATCAACTCTTTCCTGGCTGTTCTCCCTCTCCCTCCTCTCCCAAATCTATCCCCCCTGCCATGAGGAGAGGCCAAGCCCTACCATGTTTGAGTGGAATGTTGACGCCCATGTGGGTGGGTGCAGAATTAGCCAAAACAAGTTCCTGCATTCCTTAGGATGTCAGCCCCCCCTCTGTTGGCTCTTTCCTAATATCTTATTAAATTTCTTTCCCAAATCAGCCTTCCCCATTCTTTCACAGTGGAAAATAAAAAGAAACAAAAAACTTCCTTAAAAAAGAAACAAAAAACCCCTTCCTTAAACAGGTGCCCAGGCATATTTATAGCAAAGTATTATGCTAGTTAGACAATTACAGATTTTCAGTTGCCCAATTTAAATTCCTATAGGTACCTAATAAACCATCAAATGAAGAAGAATTACCAGTAAATAGCAATTACCTTGAAAGAACAGTACTTTAAATATTAACATGACACTTCATTAGTTATGCTGGCAAACAGGTCAGTTTGAATCAAATGGCTATTTTAAATTAGTGGTCCTATTGCAGACATGGGGTGTAATTTTTATTACCAAATACCCAGCCAAGCTAGTGACCTTAAAAACATTACTCAAGAAATGGTTGAGAGTTAATTAGAATACTGTGCCAGAGGAAAAAAAATAATAGTCTTGAACATCTCTGAATTCTTTCCAGGAAGGTGTTTTTAATAATGACAGCAGTTTACTCCATTTAAAGGTCCATATCCTCAAGTCAAAATGTAGGCTTTTATGAAACCAGCAAAATATAAGACTAAAAAAATATTTCCATCCATTTTGCCCAACTGCAGTGAAATATGTTCTTAAGAAACAAAATGAAGAGCCTCCAAAACATCTACAACTTCAGAACTGGACCTCTACTACATGACACTGGCTAGAAACTGAGTAGAACTGAGAAGCTTGTACTGATATTTCCTTTTGCTGCACAAGCTGAAATGAGGGTGGCAGAGAAACCTACAGATAGATGTAATTTGACATTTATCACTTCTCATTTTTAGCAATCTATGGTATTAGAACTCATTGCAAAATCAGTTGGCTAATGTACATTTTCTTGGTTGAAATCTCTCTTTTCTAAGACATACACCAGAGCAAAGAGTTTTCAGACTGATAATTCAAGCAACTGCTACCTGTAATGCCACTGCAAGACTCCCATTGCACAGAGAAAGTCCTGAATTATCATTGCTCCTGAAAATTGTGTCACAAATGAGCTGGCACAATGCAAAAAGAATAAAAGTCCCAGAACGGATTGTCTCTTTTAGGCTCCTGTACAGATATGTTCACTCCATATTCTCTTTTTCAACCCTTCATTTCATCTACTTTCGTCCCAATTTCTATCCAATACTGTCATCAGGTATTCCTCTTTACACTGTCCCATCCAGTAACCTCAGTCATAAGCACCCGTGGTTCTTAAATTCTGCTCAGGTTAAATACAGCATTTAAGGTTTTTTATGCCATAGCTGGGGAGAATTTGCCAATTGCTTACTAGACACAAAAGAAAAAAAAAACATGATACTATGAGTCATAACAGAGGACCCATGAGAATGCCATAACTACACTAAAGTTCAACATAACAGTTAATTCCCTCTGAGGGTAGAATGACTTCACACAGAACTCAAATGAAGATTCAAAATGAAGGTTGAATTTGGGTATAAAAATTTAGGTAATCTTTCTGTCCAAAAATGGTATCCATTAAATTCCAGAAGGTACACCTGGCAGAGGTACAGGGAAGATCCCTGTGAAAAATTCCAAACCTGTTAGAGATCTGATAAAGGATTTGGATATCAAAGGTTGGTCTTGGAAGGAATTAACTTACCTGAGAAGGGAAGCCCTGAGATCTGGCCTTTGTGCCTCTGAGCTTTACATCAAGCAATAAAATACATGAACAGTGCTAGAAACAGGGATCAAAATCCTGGATTCCTCCTCTTTGGCTGAGTTCCTTAACCACAAGGTTACAAACATCACTACATGTCCTCTATGGCTCCCTTGAACTATTGCCTGAATAGTGGAATCAGTTTTGCAGAAGCAGTGGAGAATGTACTCAAACTTCTGTTGGAGATGGGAGACAATGATAATAACACTTCAAGAAAAGTGGGAAAGTGCACGTGGAACTGCCAGATCTTGGATGAGCTCCAGACGCTGTGTTGTATAAAATGTGAGAAAAATTAGACTGAAAGAGCTGTATAAGAGAGAGTAATGAGTTGTGTTGAGCAATTTGGGACCAAAGCTGTGGATACTCATCAGGCTCTGGACCATTTCTTCAGGAAAGTTTCTTCAGGAAACTTCAGATGAGTGCATGGAGTCATGTTTGATTGAAGTATTGTGTCTGGTGCCCTAGCACAAGAGAATGGTAAGAGTTCAGACATATTCTTGTTTTCAGTATTTCTTTTAGCTGGTGCCTGGCACTTCTTGAGCCTGCTGGCTGTTTTGGATCTCATTCTGAAGTGTCTAACTGTCCTTAATTACTATACAGGTTCCTAAGCACCAGACACCAAAGGTCTGGATTGCACTCAAGGTGGTTCAAGGCAGACAGTTGCAGAATATAGGTCCTCTCTTGAATCTAGACGTATGTGCCTGATCCTGCACTCCATTGAAAGCTTTGCCACAGATTTGAATGGGCATGGAATCAAACTCATTCCAGTCTCAATGAAGCTCTGAATATGCACCACAGAGGTCAACACAACAACCAAGTGAGGACCTACGACTGACTGTGCATGATTATGTTTCCTTGTATTCATGCCCCTGAAAGCTGTTCAGTAGCAGTTGAGATTGGTGAAAACAGATACTATAGCCAAAGCAGCAAACCCTGGAATGCTTCTGATCACTGAAGTCTCAGCCACAGCCTTGTCCAAGAATGATACCCACCACCTAACACCAACTTGGTTGCTTCAAAGAAAAAGAAATTTGTTTCACATGCTAGACAGTCAGAAGAACTGGGTACCAGAGCATGTCATGCTGTGCACTCAGCTTCATTTTATCCAGAAAGGGTAACAGTACAAAGCCAACCAATGCCCCATTCCAAAAAGCTCTTGCCACACTCTGCTGGACCCAGTGACAGAACCATTATCACGGCCCTCACGAAAACCAGACTGGAGAGTCAACAAGCAGTATCGCTCAGTTGTCAAACTGCCCAGATCACTTGGGGAAGAAAAGAAAAGCCAATTATTTCAGATTAACTGTAGATTTAGTAATCTAATTTAAGCATTCACACTGGAAAATGAACTGCAAAGTACAGCTGTAGGATACAAGGCCCTTATAACCGAAGAAGTTAATTTGTTCTTTTCAGCTGAGTAGTCATTGAAATGCCTATCTCATACAAATATTTGTCTGATATACTGATATACAAATATAATTTCAGTATATTAACTGAAACACTAATTAGATTAATAGCTATATTTTCTTTGAAAGGTCTCCCTTGCTGAAATCAATTAAAAGTGCATGATGAAATTTCATTAAGCTCTACAATATGTTTTTCCATCAAGTGTAAAATTACTATCTTCCAGCTATCTTATTATAACAGTGCATGATAGGACTCCCAAATAGATTCAGAAATCATTGTGCCAACACTGTTTTGTACTTTTTTATCAGTAAGTATGGATTTTTTTTTCCTACCTCCTGAGAGAACATATTTGCCTCGCATGTAAACAGTGCTGAACTTGTGAATGCAGGATTAAATTTACTGAGGGATGTACCTGTGGTAAACTCAGCCTCACACTGCCCAGGAGGGTTCCCTCATACAAAGTGGCACACATTTTGTTCTGTGTGAGCTGGGTCACAGGTCCTTCCTCCAGCAACCCACACCATGATGGGTGAGAACGACTATCCCCTTTGCATCTGGTAAAGAGTACACTATAAACTGTGAAACAGAAAAATAGAACCCTTACAAATGTATAGGTATTTACATGTTGCTCAAGAAGTGCTACCACAGGGCAAAGGTGTGCCAGAAGCAATGGACAGAGGCCTGAGTCCTCTGAGGGGCTCAGAAGCCAAAGAATATACATATCTCCTTCCCCAGAACAATCATTACATTTATGGCAGGGCAGAAGAGGGTTGTGAAAGAAGGCAAATGGATGCACAAAGAGAAAAGAGATGGAAATGTAATTTCTAGATTCAAGGATGGTACCAAAATTGCGCCCAGAGAAACAATGATCTGTGGCTATTCCTCTTCCCACTGAGCCTCAGTCTAAACAATCCAACTGATTTGTCATAACCACATGATTTGGGAAATTACATCAGTTCTTTGCTCCTGAGCTTCCTCCACGTCTTGTATCCCTGTTTCTTCAGATTGATAATACACAGATACTGCCGTGGTGAGCATAGAAGAAAGCGCTTCATAAACTAGACTAGCCCAGCCAAACAGCAACAGGTTTTATTCTGGGTTTATACATTTCGGGGAATGAGGTCCCAATCCCAGGTATTCTGCGCTTCCATAATAGGTTTTTCCTGCTGTTACCCTGGCTATCTCCAATGACTGAGAGCCAGAAGGAAAACAATAGGGTAGGAAAAGAAAGACACAAAAGGAATGCCAGCAGAGATGTGGCCCAGAGGTACTGAAAGAAGCTAGATCTGTGCTACAGATGTGCGCTCTTCCTCAGAAGAGGGAATTAGAAAGCACCTGGTAAAAGTAAGATCCTTACAGACATAAAGAGGCCAGAATGAGGTAGAACAGCTGACTAGTTCTGGAGTCAAGAATCTGACTGCACATCACTGAAATCTGAGGAGCTGCTCTGCATGACAAAAATTAAGCAGGTGCCTTCGTACTTACTCTGAAGAATTGACTCATGTTGTAAGATTGCAGTTCTAAGCTTGTAAGTGGAACAGAACCACTTTCCTCACTGAGAGACCCTAAAAGGAAGCAGAGAATTATTTATTTTACTAAGGGCACAAAAATGTATTTAACATATTTTCTAATATAAACAAGAACTGGCACTTTTATAAAGCTAGTCAAATATGTTAGGTTTTTCAGATATTATATTTAGGACCCAGTGAGAAAAACTTCACCACTTGTGAGGAGTTTTATTCCATCAACGGCACTACCACCCACCTAAGTCTGTCCATGTGTTAGCGTGGAAGAGTGCCGTGTCTTCCTGCAACGCTCATGTCAGAATTAAAATACCTTGCATTGTAGACACGTTAGGAGTGCTTTATCATGCTCAGCTGTTGCACACAGTAGCTCATTATGATTGGGTAACTCAGCTATTAAGCTCTACAATAAGCCCACGCTGAATCCTAAAAAGGGAACCATATATAGGCTACGGAGGTGTTGAGTAAGAGAAGATTTACTGTGCTCTACATAATTAATTTTGCCTTCTATCTTTTCTGCATTTTTAGCAAAGTTGCTAGCTCAACACACTGAATAATTATATCCCTGGTGCAATTTCATCGAGCATCTTCCAATTCAATGGAGCCCTACTGTGATCATACTGTTCATGCCTCTGCCCCAGAGAACAACTGAAAATCCTTCAGGTACAGGGGAAAAATACAGATTTTTTTTTCTCCATAGCTGAAGCTTCTGGTAACTCTGGACCAGGGTTAGGCACTGCAACAGACTCAGCTTTCTCTATCACCCATGTTAGCAGTTGCCCACTTTCTCATACCCAGGAAATATGGGAGAATGGAAGAAGCAGCTTTTGGACAAGGACATAGGATAAAAAATAAATTTAAAAAAAAAATCCCCAAAAAACAAACTAGCGAGAAGGCAAAAAAATAGCAAATGAGTGAACGAAAGGGACACTGGGAACATCTGGGCAAAGACACTGGAGTTGGAAACCAGTAAAACAAAAGACCTGACCAGAATAAGGTTAGCTGGTAGAAAGAATATGCTGCACTGAACACAAATGATGAGGAGAGCTCACAGCCAGCTGGTCAGAGGCCAGAATGAGGAGTGAGGCAGTGGTGGAGAAACAGAGTATGTGGGATGCCACTCTAGTACTACTGGGAGATGAGAAAACATGTGGGCCCCAGCAAGGAAGGCCAGAATATCATAGAATCATATAATGGTTTGGGTTGGAAGGGACCTTAAACATCTAATCATCCAGTTCCACCCCCCCCCCCCCGCCATGGGCAGGGACACCTTCCACTAGCCCAGGTTGCTCAAAGCTACGTCTAACCTGGCCTTGAACACTGCTAGGGAGGGGGCAGCCACAGCTTCTCTGGGCAACCTGTTCCAGTATCCCACCACCCTTACAGTAAAGAATTTCTTCATTATATCTAATCTAAATCTTCCCTTTCAGTTTAAAACCATTAACCCTCATCCTATCACTACACTCCCCAACAGTCCATCCCCATCTTTCCTGTAGGTCCCCTTTAGGTACTGGAGACCTTTAAGGTCTCCCTGAAGCCTTTTCTTCAGGCAGAAAAACTCTAGCTCTCAGCTTGTCCTGGATTAGTTACCCTGGATTAGCTGCATGGAGGTATCATTCTAATGTCACATTATAGCATTTCTGTTTATCTATTTTACCTCAAAATACAAACCAACTTTTTACTGTAATTCTTAGTGTTTATATATATATATATATATATACACACACATATCCTTTTCAGCTGGCAAAGTCAAGGTTTAAGACTTTAAAAAATAGTAATGCAATATTGTATACTTTTGTACACCAGCCATTTTAATACAGCCTGTACTAAGATGATTACTTGCTATTCTTTTCCCCTACTTATTTGTGTATGTGTGTGTGTGTGTTTTCTTTCATAGCTGTGGTATGAATCTTTCCAGCACGTGTCTTTAATTCATAAATATTAGGTAGGGCTGTTTCTTCCCACACTGATTATGAGTGCAATTAAATGTATTTTTTCAAATGAAGTTGTTAATATTCATTACCAATGTAATTCAGAGGTATAGACTGCAGCTCAGACTCATATGTAAACCTGCTACTTATAGTTTATCAGAGAACTTTTTAAAATGGAGTCCTCACTCTGTTAAAATTGATCATATATCACAATGAGTAGATCCGCTTAAACCTCATCCTACTGAATGACATATTTAATGACCCACCTGGAGACCTTGGAACATTTCAAAGAAGTAGATGAAGAAAGAGCAGGTGCTCATTCCAGGATAGCAGGGCTATTCCTATGTTTCTGCAGTTTGCAATGGGTACTTAGAGCTGTGTTTTTTCCTAAAACTGAAAGCAAAAACAAAGATAGGCCTGTATAAACAGAGAATGCTAAGAGTTTCATCATTTTAAGCCTAACCAAAAAGCAAACAAACTCATGGCTGCACTGGGAAGAAAAAGAGATGAGAATGCTAGGAAGTGAAGCATGAAGCCCAGTATAAACTGTGTGACTGCATGCATTATATAAACAAAAATGATACTCAATTAGAGAGAAGACATAGTTTATATAAGGAACAGGGGTTCTATCTAACAAAACCAGCTACACGCATTAGCAAGAGGGCTATTCAGACAGATTGGACCCATGGACCTGATCAACTAAAACCACTGAAATGTAGTAACCTATACTATTTTCATTACCCACAACCTAGTGAGAAACACAAAAAAAAAAAAAAAAGCCAAAACAAAAAACACAAACCACAACCCCCTTGGGACTGTCCACTGACTTTACTTACCGCTGAAGGGAAATTTTGGTCACCACCAGCAATCCACTGGATACTTATCAAGGGAGACACCTGGGGCTTTGTCTGAATTTATCACCAAAATATATCTTCTACAGGGATGAAGCAAGTAAATAGATAAATCAGGTCTTGGATAAATAAACACCTCATCATTTGTCATCTCCATTTGTCAGTAGCTTGCATTGTGTTTCTCTCACGTGCTTTTACATAACTCAGATAACAAGCATATTAAGAGGGTTGTATGTGTTCTAGTCTCATGACCATTTATTTCTTTTCTGGGCACTAATTTCTCCTAGCTGTGCCTTGAACTGAACAGCTCCCCAGAAGCCTCTGTAGAGATTTTGTTTCAGCGTCCGGTTACAAAAGGACAAAAGCAGAACTTGACTTGAGGAAGAACGAGGAAGATGAAATTCCCTTTACAGAATTATTTGTAATGAAGACATGTATTTAAAACACTCAGGGACAGAACAGTGGAAAAGAAAACCCCCAGGGTAAGGTTGCCCAGAGCCTGGGAAAGGTGCAATGAGAAAAAAATGTTATAAATCAGTGACAGCTTTCAAACTATGGATGGTCTATTAAAAAATAGTAGTCATCTACTTCTTGGGAGGTTCAAGAGCCTTTGTCCATGTTTACATTGCAGATCAGTCCTGATTTCTGCAACTAAAAACCAGCAATTGGTTTGCTCCCATATGACCTTGACAGCAAACAGGCAAAATCTCTGAGAAGTTTCCAAGCTAAGTTTCTCTGAATACACCCCAAGGAGGGAAGGGGATGAGTCCCCCCACTTCTGCAGAAACAACTCTAGCATCCCACAGAGTAAGGGCAAAAGCAGGGGACACAGCAGTCCTTTAGCAACCTGATTCAACCCAGGGATAATAATGGGGACTAAAAGGACCCTTGGGTGACATAGCTAGGGGAGAAACTGCTTAGGGCCATTCAGCCTAATGGACCTTGGAAAAGCTGATCACAGTGACATTGCTCAAACAGTACTAATTGTCATCACAAGTTACTGGCAGTAGCTGCACTTCAGGAATTTTCTTTGCAGTCCTCTTCAAACAGCTCCAAATCAATCTTCCTATCACATCTCCAAGTGTTCTTTTTGAAAGCATACCAGTTGCTCAAAAAACTATAAAAAAATGCTCATCTGGGCCAAGCAAAAGTCCATCCAGATCAGTACCTTGTCTTGGATGATGGTCAACAGGTACAAGATGAAGACAAAACCACAGTGATACAGCTGGAGGACTGTCACTGCTGATATAATCCAGCTAATGCAATCGAGCAAGCAGGGCTCTGTCTCGTTGGGTGAAATGCCTGAAGCACAACAGACAAGATGTGTTTCACCCTCAAATTCCAGGAAAGCATTGTGCAAATACTCTGCGTGGGAAGACTGTCTTTACATGGCCCATGTGACTGAGTACAGTAAAAATGACCCAAGTCTCTCCCAGGTGTAGCGGCATCACACCCAGAAACAAGCTGGCTTACAAACCTAATGATCTTTCATGAAGGAATGGTCAGTGGTGCAGTAGCAAGAAAGAGATAGGGAGAGAGGACTCGTTCCTGAAACTGAAGCAACTTTTTGCTACTAGATCTGTGCTCTGGACACCTCACGCCTGAATCAGCTCTTTGTACCTATTCACCTCCCATCACTGTAACCCCACTGACATTAGTAAATTAATCCTGTGTAAGACCTGTGACAGACGTGACTGACCACCTAAGGTTGGGCAGTATCTGAGCCTTTTATTTCACATAAAGCAACATGAGAAGCTGCTCTAAAGCCCAAATAGCATGAAGGACACAGCTGTCAATGACTTGGAAAATGGTATTTCAGAGCAGCAGAGAGGTTTTACATGCCTCAGCATTGATCTGATGGATTATCTACCTTTAGATAGTGTTGTTCCAAAATACTGCTTCAATACCTATTAGTAACTGTGCCACTGATGAATAAACATGGGGGGGGTGGGGGGGGTGTTGAAAAAAATCCATATAACATCTCTATATTTCATATAATACCCCCCCACCCCTGGGCAAATATTCACAGATGAGCAGTTAGGTCAGGTGCTGTTTTATTTCACCTCAAACAAAAAATCAATATATTTAGTTGCAAACTACCAACTATCAACATTTCTCACAAACCACCATATAAATCATCTCAGTTGACTTTCTCAATTGAAAACGGTGTTGAAAGCACTGTTAAACACTGCAAGGAAGTTCCAAGACTTCCTTGGCTTTCGCCCATCTTGAAGTTCTCACCACAGGACAGTCAGGATTCATTTATTAGCCTCTTGTTGGATCCGGATGAGATGCTGGCACTAGACAAACAACAGGGGAACAACACAAACAATGAAACAAAATAGAAGTATCTCTTCCAAAAAGCCTTTCAAATATAATCCAGTGAAAAAGAGCTAAGTAGAAAGTCAACAATGTAATTCATTCATACACTCCCCCAAAGACAAACATGGAGCATAGAACTCTTTTTTGTTTTGGTTTGGGTTTTGTGCTTTTTTTTGAAGCGTGTAGTATTAACACACATACACACACTAACAGGAACTGCTTTGTCCAATTTGGCACTTAACTGTATATTCCTGCTCTGTGGATTGGATATGTGAATAAAAATGACAAATGAAGAAAACAAGCAGTCCTCTGACTTCTGCAACTCTTACTGTAAAAAGAGACAGAAATGATACTCCAGTGAATGCAAGGCTCTTTGAGCCTTAAAGAGCCCTTTCTTTACTTTTTGATTTACCTACCTTACCCTGGCTGCTAGGTAAATCAAAAAGCAAAGAAAGGAATTCTTCAACTGGGAGAGCTATCTGGCAATGCTGCATCACTTGACACAGGATTTTGTTCCAGTTACATCAATGAGAGATGAAGCTTCATGTTACTCGAGAGAGCAGTTGTACCTAAAGGGCATGTCAAAGCTACAAGTCTATAAAGTAAACTGAAGCACGAATTATGTGTTTCTCACTTTGGTATGTTATCCCAACCACATTCAGCAAACAAATAGCAGCACATCTTGAAATCTCTAACCCTGTGCCAAACACAGTCCCAAAAGCCAGTAAGACATGGGCCAAGTGCGAGATGATGTCTAACTATAATTTCACATCAGGCTAACATCTGCACATCTACTGGGCATGTTGATGGTAAACACAAACTTCTTAACAGAGATACTGATGATTAATTCTTTATTCCCACTAAATTAACAAAGATCCCTGACGCAGTTGAATAGTACACTCATTAGACGAGCACAATAGATATGCTGCAGGGGTAAGATGAAGGACTCTAATTATCCTAATTTGGTCAAGATTGTTTGAATATCTTGCCTCTAGAGAGTAAAGAAGCCTAAGGGAATTTGGTCCCAAATCCCACATCTAAATTCTTTAGACATTTAAGAATCTAGTTCATGAACCTTGAAGTCTCCTAAATGTCTTTTGAGACACCTGTCTAAGTGTCTGAGAGCTTAGTACCTAGCCACTTTGTGGATGTTCAGCATACCTGAGCAAAAATGGCTGCCCAAATAAGGAAAACATGGAGGACACAGTCAACAGTGATTCACTAGGTTGACATTCTCCCTATTGTTCTTTGAGTCCTCACAGAACGGGGTGGAGAATTAGGGAAGTAATAAGCATCAGGTCAATGAGCTTTTTTATGAGCAACACAACCGATAAAGCTGAGTTTGCTGCAGATGTGTGCCCTACATCCCCCAATTACAAGCACTTTCCTTTGTAATCATGGTACCCCTCAGTTCCCTTCCATGTGCTCATCTGTTAGCCTGCACAACCAGTAGTGCATGCTGCATCTGATTTGGAGCTACATGTGTTGACTGGTCAGACTACAGTGGGCTGTAGTCTCTAGCAAGGCAAGGGATTGATCATTAATGCTAGTACTTCACTTTAATAGGAGAGAATAGAGCATTCTAATAGGAATAAGGTATTAATAGGAATCCCTCTTTTCCAACCAGCTATTGAGAGTCATTAAGACTTTAGACACCTAAAATCTTTTTGTCTGTTATCCCATGATTCTATCCCCTATCTAATTTGACCAAGGAATTAAAAACTTGTATAGAATGAACAGAAATATGCCTTTTATCATAAATTCTTGATCCCTGGGAATCAGGCATTGTGTGAGCTGAAGAAGAATTATTGTGGAATAGACAAATGATGTCTTCATAAAAACAAGGTCAAAGGGCCATTTAGAGAAGCACATTTTCCTGTTCTTAAAGCTAATTTGTTTAGTTGCCCTCGAGGAAGGGTTAGTTAGTTATCATCAATAAAAATTATCATAAATACTTTTCATTTTTTAGTCTCCAAGTTAATTCAGTGCCATCTGAGCCACCCCCACAGAGAACACGGATTCTGGCAACAAAGGTTTCTTGTTGCCAGCTCCCTGCCAAGTGTTACAGAAAAAATGCATTTTTTTCTGACTGAGCATCATGCACAGCACATTCCAGATGGCAAGGGAAGAAATGGAGGAGACCTAGTCAGCAAGGATTTAACTGGGGAAGGTGCTTTGCACCCACAAATTTGACAGGATCCAACAGCTGCACCGCCCATCAGAAACTCCATAGATCAAGTTTCTTTAGAAGAAACCAGTGAATGCTTGTTAGAATGTCTCCTATAAAAAGTATAAAAATGGAAGGTGACAAACCATAATTCTACCAATCTATCAATCAGCAGCAGAAAGATACTTTAAGGTTTTCATTTATTACCTTCTGGGATTTTTTTTGTCTATACAGTATCCAGCACAATTCAATCCAGACTCTATTTAGTGTTTCTAGGTACTACGGTATTACATACAGCATATATTTCATCAAAGAAGGGCACAGAATGGCTACAAAGACCATCAAAGCATACAGCCATCTGCATCAAAATAAGAGGTTCTTCTTCAGTTTGTCCGATTAAGGACATTTTGTGTTACACTTATGAATCTTTGTGGCAAGAAATATTTCCTACACACGAAAATGTTATTACAATGGCAAATGACTTAATCCTTTCTTTGATGCCCATAACCTCAGGTAGAAGCTCTGAAGGCTGAAATAAGAACAGCATGTTTTCAAGCATCTAGTTCACTACAGTATGGATGCTTTATCTACCTGCATTACCTGCTGGTTGTCCTAATAAGCAGTAATGCAGTGTTGGCTAGATGATTTCCACAAATCCAAAGGGATTTCATTAAATGTCAGCAACGAAATGCAGAGAAAACTTCAAGAAAAGCCAACACAAGGATAGTTTTGATTCTTATTTCACCTCAAACAAAATAGAATACATGTAAGAGGAGAGAAAGGCCTTTATAATTTCATTGCAGCTATCTAATTTAGTGACTTGACTGCCAACACAGGATTAAGTCACTTGAACAGCTGGTAAAGTTACTGCTACTCGAGCATCTGAGCACCACTGGAGTGTAAAGGCTGTGACTAGCTCTTCCGATCTCCTGAGATACTCCAAACAAATGGTATATATATCTACATCCACCTACACAGGAATAATTTTTCATTAGCCAACTTTACATTGTCTTTTACAGTGCCACGAGGTGACAAGACTGGAAAAGAGAACAGTGCCTAATGCTGTTAATCCCTAGTAAAAGCACCAAGAAGCAAAATCTCATCAGGTTGGTATATTACACAACTCAAAGAAGATTAATTCAGTGAAACGGCTAGGAAACACAAGACAGTAAAATGCAATCATTTACCCCAGAGTCTGGCAGGGTACTCACTACAATCACGGATGTAAAGATATACGATACTGGTGAATTTAAGAAAGGGAGGAATCATTCTATGGATGGGACCTGCAGGGAGGATTTAAGCTTCTTATCCAAGGGTGTCTTGGGAATGGCTGTTCCTCATGTCCACAGCCATGAACAATTACATTGCATATTCTTGCCTCTATACCCAACATTTAAACCAGCATTCCCTGCACATTCAGTGACCAAGGAGGAGGGGAGAGCACAGGGCAGACCACTGGCAAAGTTAATTACAGCAGAGGCAGAAGTGTGGAAGATTGAACCAGTGGAACTTGAGCCATCTATGAACCATAGTGCCTTAAAATTAGCTACAGGCAGGATACCAGGCTTGAAATCTTAATGATCAGCATTGACGTGGAAGATCTCACATTGCTAGAGAAAACAAAGAGCAAGGCAGAGCCCCCTGAGGCATAATGGGAATTCTCAGTAACAACAAATCCACTCTCATCCAAAGGAAAGTTTCTATGTTGTATAGAGCTCTCACCTTCCCCAGCAGTAGCTGGCCATTCAGCTGGGGACCTTAGAAGACAAGAACATTGCACATTGAGTAACTGTTGAAATTTCATTATATATTAGAGCTGATGACAGAATTCACAATTTATTATAGGGCTAGGAAACTAATACAATCTTTTTGTTATGAGCAAAGCTAAAATCATACTGGAACTTTTCCCAGAGTATGAAATGAACAAGAGGAGTCTGAAGCTAAGTTGTCACCACCTTCAAATACAGATTACTTAATTAAAATAAAAAAGAACATATCTGATTTGACTGTTTTTCCCCCTTACCCCAATGTCAGCACATTGGAAAGTGAACACAATTTATCTTACTGAAGAACATAGCCAGGTGAATCCAAGGGAGAGGTTGGAGAGGCTTGGTAATGAATCCTTCTTTGCACAAGTTGGGAGCCTAGTTCCTCCTTATACTCTGACTGCTCTCTGCTGCATTAGGATTAAACAGAAGCTTTCAGTTGGGTGTAAACACCATTTATTCCCTCATTGAGGTTCCTCTGTCACAGCAATGAAAGGAATTTTACTGTTGGTCCATACCAACAGCAGCAGTAGAAGTATACCAGCCAGGGATGAGGATCAGTCCCAGTGAGGATACAGTTACACCAGTATCAGGACATCTAACACCAGCAGAACTTATTCCACTCCCTCAAACAGAGTAAGATATCCCTGGAGAACCACTTTCATCTCTGGACAGATCTGTCCACCCTGTGTATACTATGCACCCCGCAGAGGGCAACCTCAAAGCCCTCTTCAAAACCAGCTTCATGACCGTACAAGCAACAAACCAGTACACAGAGGTGCTGACACAGCTGAAACACATAGACCCGAGCATGCCTGGACACATAAAGGAGGTTAGCGGACCGTCAAACATGTCTGACAGGCTATCCACAAACCAGTCCTGTGGACATGAGATGAGCAGTAGATACGTGCTTCTAAAGTTAAGATGGCATACAGGCAAACAGAGGCAAAACTGTAAAAATCCATTAGGCAATACATACATCATGGATCAGCCCTATAAATTTTAAGTGCAACTGTTTCTGCAAACAACTTTGAATTACACTTTCTTTTGGGAAATACAATTACTCAATATAGAGAACTTATTTCTTTAGGGTCCCTGAAATCACCAAAGTCCTCTTTCAGCCCTCAGAGTCAAGAGAATTGCACTGGCCCTAAGCAGGGCAAAAGAGACATATTCAATTGCAAAAGATGTTTTTCATTTTCTTCTCGACATCCTATTCCTGGATCAAGCACAAGCCAGTTTTGTAATAGACAAGTTAATGGGACTGTGCAAAGTACACTGACTCTTCATGCTAGGAAAAAAAAAAGAAACCCAAATATTTTTATTTATACAGTATAGAGTGGTCATATGAACTGACAGTTAAGACAAAACCACTTAGCAAGTTAATGATTTTTTTTCTTTCTGTGAAGCATCTACAAGATGAAATCCCATCTGAATCTTAGTTTCACAGCACTGCCTTATTTAAACAATTCAGCTCCTTTTGTCTCCCATTTGTACTGCACTTTGTGCGTCATTCTGGGTTGTTTCACTGCCTATTGCACAATTACAAGTGTTCAAACATACAGAAGGCAAGAATAGCTTAGCTTGTTTCGGTTGCCTTACAATCAATACCTCTGCCTCAGGCACCAAAGAAAATGAGTTTTCTGTTTTTATAAACTTTGTCTATCTTCAAGCTCACTTTGATCCATTCTTCTACACAAATGAATAGGGTGGAGCCATTATAGAACAAGTAGAGACAACAACGTTCTGTTAGACTGAATCTCAACAGAGGTGACCACACCAAAGGCCACCTTCTTAATGATCATGCTTTTATTCTCCAATTCATTTGGAATCTTTATACTCCCTTCCTGAATTGAACAAATGCAAGCTTTGTGATAGCTGTTCCTTTTCATTTCATGGCAGCGATGTTTTTTTCGCTTTGATCTGATCCAGTATGCAATGTTGTGAGGGTAGTCTGCTAAAATAGGAAAACTATGCAGTTTATGATTGCTGGAAGTGAAATCTATTTGTGGGGGTGTTTTTTGATAACATGGTAATTCGGACCATATCCTTACCCAAAACAACTGGGAGAGAAACAGCATATTACAATGCTGAAAAACCCTGCTAGAGCAGTTTCACCACAAAAGACTGTGGTTTACATAAATGAGGATTTACAAGCCTAAGGAAGAATTGCAGACATTTTAAAAGTAGTACAACATTTTTTGAGCAGTTTACTCCCTTTCAGTCCAACCAAAAAAATAGTTACATCTTCAGTGTGCCAACCCTTCTGGAAAACCAACATTTTTATCAACCCTGCAGTTTTGAAAAAATCTCCCTTAAAAATCAAAGCTTATGTTGATCACCTTTTGGCGGAGATAACAAGAGTTTTCCAGAATATGTACAAAGAGCAAAACATCAAGGAAAACCATAAAGAGGTGGTACAGAATTGTTTTACACCACAAGATATTTCAAATACAGATCTCAGTCTTCAGCCCAGGTCAACACAGAGGGCTCCCATCTCATCATCATCCTCCAGCAAAAGGAAGTTTAAATTCTAAAAGGCAGCAATATCATTAATCCAGTTACAGCTGGCTCTGAGAAATGCATCGTTCAGTTCAGTCTGCACAAGCACACCTGATTGCACTGCTGTCTATATTCCCTTGCTGAGACCTCTCCTACAGTTCACTTTGAGCTTTATCTTTCTCCCACGGTGTCATGAAAAATCTCACTCTGATGTCAGTATAGCCAGGAGGAGTTGGCATGTGTAGAAATCTAATGAACTGTGGGTGATAGTTCTATCTTTTCTGCTTTGTTAGGTGTTTAGTAGGTATTTTCTGCTTTTTTGCCAGTTTTCAATTGCACTGGGGTATGTTTCAGTTTCTAATGGAAAATAACTGTTGCATTTGGTTGTATTTTGTAAAATGCCCAAAGGCTTTTGCAGACAAGTATCCTATAAAAATGCATTCATGTTTCATTATTATTAGTAATGATGCCACTGCATCAAGAGCAGTCTAGACCCTACATACGGCCCAAGTTAATTTTAGCCACCCAGGTTGGATGATTTTTGTCTTTGTCTACAATGCCAGGAGGTGGTAGTCTCTCCACTGTTGAATTGGTACCCGAATATTCCTGATTATGTAGCCTAGACAAGAAGTACCACTGTAATTGCCTGTGTATTATCAGTTTGTAGGTCATTTGAAGACTTATTTCTAATCCAAGGTCTAATTCAAGTGAATGGAAAGCTACCATTCCAACGATGTAAGGCATAATCATAAGCTTGTTACTGTCCAGCGTGCATTCACATCTAATTACTTATAAGCTCACACACAATATTATATTAAAGAAGATCCAACTTTTGAAAGCAATTCTAGGGTTAAAAGCAGTTAACAGAACTAGCGGGCTATTTGTTGACAAAGTTATGCTATATTTCAAATACCTTCGTTGATTATAGTTACCAAAGACTCATGCAAACACACACACATGCTCCTGGCAGCTTTTCACTGATTTGGAAATGTAAGAATCACCAGAAAGACTGAAGTTTGAGCCTCTACCACAAGTAGATGCAAGGTAGTGTGGGTCAAATAGTTTAGGGGGAAAAAAAATAATTCAAATCAAGTCCAGAATGCTGACTTCAGCTCATCAATGACTTGTGAGATCACATTACTCTCTTCTTTTTTCCTTCCTAAGAGCATTTGGACAACCGCCAAGTATTTGTAAAAAGGTTTCATGAATTTTAGCATGAATGACAGTTTCTCAAAAAATTTCTGCCAGAACTGTCTTATTTGCTATTCACCGTTACCGCCCCTCTCCCTCTGAAAAAAAAAAAAAATATTCAGGCATCAAGACTGAAGGAAAAATAGTGTGACCCAGTAGGTAATGCAAAGAGCAATAGTTTGAACAGGACCTTCAGACAGGGTAGAGGTAGGAACATGGTGGATTTAGGAGAGTTTTGCTAAGAGAAGACCTTATACTTTACTATCTCATCTGTAATTGAAGCTGATCTGGAATTTTGGTCAGATAACGCTTCCAACAGGGAACCATAGTCCCTTCCTCTGACTGAGCTATTGGAGCCATAGCAGCACCTACACCACAAGTGAGGTACTTCTCCCTGGCTATGGGACAAGAGTGAATATATGAGATAGGATTCATCTCAAGTAACTCCGGAGATCTACACTTCTAGAGTGTGATTCATCTAACCCATTTTAAAGGTTTGTTTTAGTATGAAAAAAACGTCATTCCAGAAATGCCTCTTTCTGTTCAGTGACTAAATGGAGCCCAGAGTGACATACTTAGGGTGGGGACATCTACATCATAAGATCTGACATTTGGTCAGTTGAATCCCAGACAGATGAATGTGCTACAACTTCCTTGTGCCATTTCAGAACCTGAAAAAATGTAATTTTTTACCAGCAGTGTAAAATTTTGAACTATCATTTCCTGGATCTATTTGATCCTTGAGAACTTGTCAATATTTTTATTTCCCCAGCTCAGACTAAATATAAATTTTCATAAGGAGAAAATATTCTTATTTTTGCTCAGCCCTACTTGTAAAGGATTGTTCAGCTAGCTGTACTCTAAGGGCCCTTTAAGGTCTTCATCATCACCTAATTTCTAGTTGCTGCAAATGAAAAAATATTTCTCCCAGATAACACTGATATTTGGAACATGATTTAAATCTCTCTACTTCCCACGATCCCACTGTACTAGGAAGTAAAATACCTGATGACACCTTATCATAGAATGACATATAGACAGGGCCAAAGGTGTGGATTTAGACTTTGCTGTTTGGTTCTGTCTGTAACACTCTTCAATACTAAATATATTGTCTAGCCAATTCTCTTTTAAGATATCATTGACTTCACTTTGGCTGCTTTCAGATACTGGTTTGAAAGAAGTGATGCCTTAATATAGTCAGGTGACTAGAACAGAATGCTGAATTCATAGTATGAGCGCCATACTATTTTCAGTGGACTCTGAATGGAAGTTACTGAACCAACTGAATTACAGATAAACATAATCTTTTGCTAAGACTGACCAAAACATGTCCATCTAGTAACTCTTGCTGTGTTCACATTTACTTCTGTCAATGCTTGCTGCTACGAGGACTCCAGAGTGTGTGTAGAAATGCACCATGAGCAAATGTTAGCTTACATCACTTTATGTGGCCTGAATATTATGGCACAAATTCACTTAGGCATAACAACTTTGTTTACACAGTCCTAGAGGTAACTATAATTATCAGATAGAGGACAAGAATTTAGATCCAAAAGGGACCAAAATACCTAAATTCCACCAAAATCCAAGACTCTGGATCCATAACCTTTAATTCAGCTGCTATCTGTATTCTACAGGTGCCTGTGAACTTCAAGTTGTCAGGACACCTAAAACTCTGCTTCTCTGTGTACCACAAAGCACCTCAGCCTTGACAGCACTGAGTATCTCCTACATAAACCAAGCAAAATCCAAAATTTGATCATTCTTCGATTCCTCTCTTCACATTGCCTTGATCCATCAAGGGTCTGGGGAGCACCCCTACACACCAGGCACCACATAACATGCAGTAGCAGGTATTGTTTTCTTTCTAAATACAACTGCAATCTCATTCTTAGTTCAGTTGTCAGACCACTTTGCTAATACGGAAGAAACTTAGGATCGTGCCTGCTACCACCAATGCCACAGCCAGCCCCAGAGAGTTCAAATGCACGTTATTCATCTGCCATACAAACCTCTCAGCCACTGAAGTACACACTGTTCTCCTTTTCTCTCATTGGAGTTGTTTCACTGGCCAGAAGTGAAAGCCCTTGTTTTCCTCTTACATGAGGAAGGAAATCTTGAAGACAAGTTGCTGCTCTATGCAATGGCAAAGGTGGTTTAAATGAAATGGCCTTGGAGAGAGAAGTCACTCTGCTCCTTGGAATCATTGTTTTATTCTTGGTTTTTAGCCTAGTTCACCTTCAGTCCTCTGTAATTCTTTAATTCCACAGCAGGGTCAGTATCTGCACGGCAGAGAGCAGATAGGCACATTATTTAGGAAACTCTCTGGGAGGTGAGTTTGAGTTCCCTCAGGCAAAAGCAATAACTGAGTGAGACTTCCCACAACCTGGGGGAGTGCTTTAATCACTAGGATCCTGTTCAAAAGGCCACCCCCACTTACTCTTCTGCCATGTTTTAGAAGAAAAGAGAGACAAGCTCTGTTTTTGGAATAAAGGGTGTAACAGGTAGCTACGTGCTGGTAAAGGTCCCACAGTATCCTCAGCATTTCCTAATAGAAAGCTGACTACCTGATCCTGATGTACCTTGCTCTTCCCACATACCTGTATGGGGCCAAGGCACTTAACAGAGGTGTCTGCTTACCTTGGGCCAGCCACATAAAAGCTCGGCAATATAACACTCAGTGTTGCAGCATCAAAGTCCCATTTGGGATCAAGCCTGAGGGTGCTACCAGAGGTAATTTACAATGTCAGGACTTAAAACTGTATGTGATGCTCATTACTGTAACAACTGACTCTAGTCTAACAAAAGCAGCAATGCCACAATAGTTATTGTTAAGCAATTTAATTGATCCAGACATTTATGCAGAGCCATTTACCTGTTGGGGCTCTAGGCAGAGGCTAAGCTACCCTTCTTTTCATTCCCACATTAGATGACTTATAATTTCTTAACTCAGCCTGAAGGGTTATGTCCCCAGGCTTTGGGGCCTTCAGCAGCTATTCTGGTTGCTCATCTCCAAAACTGACTCTGCATGTATATTGGTATATTGTGCTAGTCACCACAGGTGACACCCTTTATTTTTAGATGCAAACATTTCACCGTAATTGTGTATGCAAGGCACTGGTCTCTGAGGTTCACCTTACCTCACCTCCAAAGATTTAGTAAGGTAATATGGTATAGTGAACTCCAAAGATTTCTGTGAGCTACCTTGAAATAGTATGGTCTTCTGTCTTTTTTTTTCTCTCCTACAGATCTATAAGCAAAACTAGTGAATTCACACAAGTCTAATAGGGATCACTAACAGTAATCCCCATTGGAGTTGTTTAACTTGCATTTTCCTCAGAAGAAATAGGTGACAAACAGTAGGCTGGTCTAAAGTCCAGGCAGGAAACCCTGTGGACTTTCTTGAGTAAACCCAAATAAAATTTAGTTTTTACACATCACTCCAAACTACTAAACTTTCTTCCTAATACTAGTCCCCCAAAATACCTACCTGTAACCTACATTAGAGTCAACGGGGAGAGTGGGCACGCAGCACCAGGAAGGGTTGCTACATTTCCACATAGAAGTCTGAGCTAAAGAGGTCTTACTCTATTTAACACTGATTTTGTAAACACTCACCACTGCTGTACATAAAAGAGAACAGCCAATCAATGCATTACTCCAGTGAACTAACTAGATGGGTGAGTGGATTTTCAAGAGTTAGATACAAATTAAAAGCCAGTGGCTTCAGATGAGACTCAAAGGGTGAGACAAGAGCCTTGATTACGTGAGTTAGGCACTGACCAAGTACTAGGAGAGTTTACAGCCAAAAGAAGCAAAAGGCACTGCTGCACATCCTGACTATTCATAGAGCTCATGTACTCATTTGATTCCATTTATTTTCCCCTTCTGGACAGCATGAGATTCTATGTGTGTACATAGAAATAATAAAGAAAGAATATAGATTGTAGTAATAATAAATAATCTCTTAGACACTAAGTAGCATGTATGAAACATTCTAACATCAGTTGAAGTTTCTGTTGTGCAAGTTCCTAGCACCTTAGTGGCTAGAAATTAATATCTTCAGACTCATTCTTCAGATATAAGATATTAACGTCTTGTGAAGTCAAACATGAGCAACTTACACTTACTTTCTTTCCCTCTAAAATGAAATAGGACTTCTAGGTAGTTTTGTGGCTAAGGGGAAACTCAGCTCTTTTGCTGACCTAGTTAAAATGGATTAGTATCTTTCTACATTTCTACATTCTTCCTTGCTTTTAATAGCTGCTTACACAGACATACTAATCAAAAAATACATATAGCTGAAAATCTGAAGTCACTTCCCTCCCTTGTCTGTTGATGTAGTGGCAGAAGAACAGATGGCTGAAATTGAAGAACTTCTTGGAGATGTAGCAGAGCATGTTAAAGAACGAAAGCAGACAGCATTTCTTTTGGAAAAAAAAAAACTTTCCTCTGAGCAAACCAATGAACAAGCCTAGCTTACTAAGGAATTTCTTCCTCTAAGGAATTAAATTCAAGTTAGTACCCACTAAAGCCAAACCAGGTATTCAATTTACGTGGGTAGAAAACTGTGCTTTCTCTCCCCCCCACCAGGATCGGGTTATTGAATTTGTGTAGCACTTAAAAAACAATATTCTAAAATAAACAAATTACTTCCTTCCAGTAGCTACACTGAATCAAGTACACCCATGCTGTAAATCACTTAACGTCAACCAGATTTATAGTTGGGGTGAATTAGATCCAGAATGTTTCAGTCCCCATGTTCCTACCAAATAAGCCATATGCAAAGATGCGTTGGCGCAAAGTATGGCGAATGAAAAAGAACTCTTCCAACCCTGTTGACTGATACCACATTCATCCTATTGTTAGCGATGACATATCTGAAGAGAAAAACAAAGACACATTACATGTATTATTAGAGAAAGTGTGAGATCATCACTGTGGATGGACAAATTCATAATTCCCCTGTGTCTTCTCTCTTGCATCTTCACATGAGGTGCCTCCTTTCATCTTTCTATTTAGCTGTGCTCCCAGCTCTTGAATTTTCTTCTTACCTATGACTATTCCAGTGAAATCTTATTCAGTATAACATCCTGGTTACATCTGTTATGACAATATGACATATTTATCTGGGTTTATATTTTTTAAAAATTATACTAAAGATTGTACATATAGAATACCCTGTACCAACTTAAAAGCACAAGAAGTTAAAACAAAGAAACCATGCTTTCCCACTTCCCATTCTCTCACATTACACATAATTAAACTGCATTTAAAATTTTAATTAAAATCAAGCCTAATTTTAATGAAACTTTACTCCTTCCTTTGCCCTCTTCTATTTCAGCCTCAAACAGGAGCACAAACCTATTTATTTCAAGCTCTCCTACTGCTGCTTTAACAGGTAATTTTTGCAGTGCTCCAACGAGTCAGAGTGTATGTCACGTTGATGAAAGAATGTGCTAAAGGGATAAATGAATACTTGCACAACTGAATACAGGTCAGTGATAGCCAGTACCAAGAAAGGAGGAAGGGAAGTCTGGCCATCTTTTATGAGGAATTTTTGAGATGCCTTATGAAACAATTCATACACGTCCTCAGTTTCATCCTTTGAACCCCTAAGCCCACACACACTGGACTAAAACTTGGCACCTCTGTTAGTTCTGACAAGTAACTGCATCAGCAGATGGGTAGCACAAGTCACCTGTTGCAGCTCTCATGCTTTCTTTGCTCTAGCCAGTATATGGACTCAAAAGTAAGTCAAACACAGACTTTCATGTGAGCATCTGGGTGCATGAAAGTCCAAAGAGATTGGCACTGATTTCTGTGAAACAGGAGCAAGGGAAATACAATTCAATATATTTACAAATCATAAGCTACCTGTCAGTCCTCCTAGGTGCAGAAAAAGCTACTGACCTCAGAAGTATATTGGAAACTAAATCACCTTGATTTGGCTGGGTGTCAGATAACCAACAATATGGGCCTGATTCACTCAGGCTACCCAAACCAGAGAAACAGTAAAGGAATAGTTGGGACTACTGAGAAGGGTCTGAGATTCCAAGCAACTCATGCAGCTCAGTGCTGACTACTAAAGCTAATGCTCATGAAAACTATTTATACTACTTACAACTACTGCAGAGCAGACAGTGCAGGTGATTTTTTTTTTTTAAAAAATGTTTGTCATCACACAAGACAGTGACCAAAAAGACTTTTCTGTCTCCAGGATAATCACAGTAAAACTTTGCAAGGATGTGAAGATGTAGTCAGAAGGCAAAAGAGATACTGCAAAATTATTGACTTAGAATGTATGAGTCTTTCACAGTTTCAGATTTTGCAAGCATCTGAGTAATGTTTGTGTCTGCAAAACTTGTTTGACTACAGGAGACCTTAGTTTTGGAACTTAATCCTCTATTTTTTGCAGACGTCGTTCAACTAAAAGGGGAAGAGAAAAATCAATATTTTTCTACATGAACAGAAAACATCAAAGCAAATAAAATCAGATGATCTACCTGTTACCTTCAGAAGCTAATCTTCCACAATGCATGCACTCTTTGAAGATCTGTCTGGCACACTCCTTTTTCTCATTCCACTTTTCCCCTTATTATCCTTCTATGTTTATTCTTCCCTGTAATGTCTGTTCCATTTTCACATATTTTCTCTTTTTTTCTGCTTGTCACCTTTTTGCAAGCTCTTACCCATTTCTCTTGGAACACAATTCAATGGCAAACTGCCTCAAAATCAACAGTGTTCAAGGTCTGTCATATCACTTCTCCTGAAAAGCAGCACTACTATTACCTGTCTGATACCAGCAGAACGATTTAGCCTGCTGCAGTCAAGCTCAGCTAACTCCAAACGGAAACAGAAAAAAAGCTGTTTTTCCCAGAGACCCTTTCTCTTTCATGGAGCAAACTACTAGTAGGCTGTGAAAGCTTCATCAGAGATTTCTGACCACCCTCATGCAGAGGCACTCTGCCTGACATTAGCCCAGGAGACCAGACTCCATCATCGTACTTGGCAAGTTTTCAAACCCATAGTTTAGGGCTTTCTCACATTGCCACACTTTTTTAAGAGGATCTCTCTAATGTTTGCCATGGCTACTTCATTGTCTTTCTTCATAGCTCTTCACTTGCTTGCAAAAGCTATCAAAAAAACCCACTGACAACAGTGATGCTACCGAACTGCCTTCACACTATCTACCCTATTAGCCAGTATTGCCTTACCTTTTGCTTATACTTTTCCATTTTCATCATGTGTCCATCTGTTGTTGCATGTCTTTTGCTTCTATTGTAAAATCTTTGAGAGAAGGACTGCCTTTTACTCTGTCTTCTACAGTGCATAGCACAAATCATCAGAATAAACTGTAAGAATAAAAGAAGTAAGTAAAGAGATAGGCCTTTGAATAGCTTTCACAGGCTTTCTGCGAGGCTTTATTCTGATCTCACTTACACTGATGGGAATCCACCAGTGGGTGCATTGTAATTAAACATGTCTCATACATTGCATAACGTAGCAAAAAGCCATTGTATGAAATACCTAGAATCAGTAGAGACACTTCAAAAGTCCATCCCCCACCTCCTGTGTCAACTGCAATTGAAACAGAAGTTTAGCCATAGCTGGATCACTTGCAGGATGAAAAGTCACATCTGAGGCTGTATTAATAATATTCTATTAATTCTAAACTTGAAAAGGACTTTTAAGGTTTTTGTTTTCAATTATACAGCTTTATGTTGAAAACTGCACATAATTCCCTTACCATGAATGATTAAAAGTTTTAAAGAAAATCTAAGGGTGAAAAAATTAACAGGATTGAGACAGGCTTATGGTTGCTTGTGCAAATTCACATATGCCTTCCTTGTATGTATGCAGTCTGCAATTACATGATCACAGATGATTTTCCCCAGAACCTCTACCTCATTCAGCATCCAGAATTACCAGCACAACCTCTTAAAAAAAACACCAAAACCAGCATTTATGAATGGACTCATAGGCTTCTCTGCTATAGAGATACCTCTGTCATTAGAGCATCTAAGTACTTTCATAGTGGAAAAAAAAACCAAAAACAAACCCACACCACCACACAACCAAATGCTGATGAATTTATAATCACAAAACATCTTCCCTTTGAGAAAGGAAGGGCTATCCTATCCCCATCATACAGACTGGAGCTGACACTGTTGTGTCTCAAAAGTGCCCCCTAATTTTTCATCCCCTGTTCATAACGTATTTTTTTTTCTCCCTCCAGATTTTTTCAAGGCTTTCTACACTTAAAGCTTAGCTCTTACTGACATGTGGACTACTCCCGGGTAGCATTCAATTGTACGGACCTCTAAACATCTTGTCTCATGGTCCATCTCTGTTTTAAATGTGATGGACACCCACTAGAACAGCATGCAGTCATTCAATTAGAAATTACTTCTGAGTACACATATGTCATGGTGATGCTGTAGTATTGGACTGATAACCCTTACTCATACATGCCCTAACTTCTGAACACTTAACTCTGCAAAACTTGCCATCCTTTAAATGCAGGTTTTTTGGGTTTTGGGGTTTTTTTTTTGGTACCACACAGACCTGTCCTGTTTCTACAGTCTGCAGCACAAATCTTTACATCTTTAACAGAGCATTACAGATAACCAATAGCTAGTTGCTGTCTTCAGTATGGGCTGGTCAAGGCATCATTCTGCAGACACATTACACACCTACTAAAGGATAACAGAGGATTATGCCACATCTGGAAGCCCTGAAGTTTAGTTTTTAAGAAGTTTTCTTTCCATTTCTTTCTCTTCAGCCTCTCCAATCTTAGTGACCAACTGCAGGTTGTCTTTGCCCCTGTTCTTCTACCAGGTCTTCTTACAAGGTTGGTAAAAGGCATATCTCAGATCAGAACAACTTCCCAAGTTAAGATTCAAGTTTTTTCTCAGAAGCACAGGATTCAGTGAAAAAAAACACTATATTTTCCTTCTTACTTCATTCTCAGAAATAGTTGAATCATTTTTTACTAAATATTCCTCAAAAATAACAACAATCTACCTTAGCCAAATAGCTGGCATGGAAAATCCGAGCCCAAGTGGTTTAAACTTTGGCAATATTATCAGCAATTGCAACAAAAGTCATATAATGAAAAAAGTTAGTCAGTCTTAATTGTCTGTGTCATTACCAGGTCTGCCTATAATAACATAGTAGCTCAATCTCCCAGCCTCTTCTAGATGACACTTGACTTATAATTCTGTGGGAATTTTTAATATGTTACCATATGTTTATGTATAGCTGTCATCATTTCATTATGAGATTAAAATTATATCCCCATTTATACTTCCATCAGAAATAATGGCCTGAGAATACCCATTGTTATTGCTGCAAATTGTAAATCACGCAATAAAAAGAAGGCAAATTATCAAACTGAAATTGCTTCAAAAGAAGGATTCCATTTTGTCATACAAGTGAGAATAGTCTTCAAATCTTTCCATTGTTTAGATATCTACATGCAATGTTGCAGTTTCAGGGGGTCAAGTGGGATTTGCTAGTCACCACCCCATGAAACATTCAGGTAATGATGACTGCAAGGCAATGGAAAGCTGTTATCCCATCTACAGATGGAGCACAGAGGCACAGGAAAATTAAATTCCCTGACAAAGCTCACAGGTGAAGCCTGTGGCAAAGCCAAGAACCAAACCTGTGGGTCTGAAGTCCCATGCTGTTTCCTTAAACATCAGCCAGCCCTTCCGGCCCCTCCTCTAGGTATAGGTCTCAGATTTTATTGAAAGATGTCCTGTATTGTATTTGATTTTCAAAAACCCTGGACAAAAGCTAAACTATATGCTGTATCCTCACAGAAGGGTTAGGAGAAGAAATGAATGAAAATACCCTTTGAAATGCTCAGTGTTTTACCTAAACCTGCCTCTTGGGAAAAAAGATGGCTGTTTCTCATGATTTTTGGCACACTATGATAAATTAGTTAATCACAGACCAGTAGTCAAGTTGGTTCAGTGAGGTCAAAACAGTAACAAAACAGTAAATCTTGACATTTAGCACCATAACCACTTAATTATACAGGATGATGTTATGACATTGCTGGTGTTTAAGGCTGAGTGCACCTCTGTTTTGCCATAGGAGTGGAAACATATACACATTACCTTTCCTGGAAGGCTTTTGCTTCCTTTTGGATAATTGTCTTTCATCATGTTCAGATCTCAAGCAATCTGAAACACCAGCAGTGTTGCTAGAGAAACTGAGGTTAAAATTAAGCTCCCTTCTCCTTTTGCATGATGGGAATAGCAAGATGAACTGTTTCACTGATTTTTGTTTTTTTAATCAATATTAAATATTTTTTTTAAAAGTTATGATAATCTCTGAAGAAATTAAGTGTTTCAGTATCTGGCATTTCCCAACTGTTTATTTAAAGGGCAAGTCCTCCAGCAGCTTTTTTTGTCTCTGTCATTTCATCACATTTACAGCTTCCTGCAAATTTATTTTGTACACGCAACTCTCCATGTAGATTTTTAGCACACATTCAAGGCTTCTCCACCCACATCTCAAAAAAAAAAAAAACACCACCAAAACAAAAAAAAACAAACAAGAAGGTAGAAGCATGATATCAAACAACTGAAATGCAAACACTGCAAGGAGCTATATTGCCACAGGACGAGTATTCTTCTTGGGATCAGTAATGAGTCTGGTTGGGATGGAGTTAACTTCCCTCACAGCAGTCCTCATGGTGCCATGCTTTTGCATCCGTGGCTAAAAGTTGATAACACACCAATATTTTGACTGTTGATAGTGCTTACACGGTATCAAAGCTTCCTTGCTTCCCCATAAAACAAGCAGACTGAGGGTGGACAAGAGTTTGAGCGGGGATATAGCCAGGACAGCTGACCCCAACTGACCAAAGGGATATTCCATACCATATGACATTGTGCTTAGCAATAAAAGCTCAGGGAAAAGGAGGGGGAAGGGGGACATTCATTATTTTGGCACTTGTCTTCTCAAGCAACTGTTACTCATGCTGAGGCCACACTACCCAGGAAGAGACTGGACATCTGCCTGCTGATGGAAAGTAGTGAATAATTCCTCTTTTTCCCTTGCTTGCACATTCAGCTTTTGCTTTTTTTTATTAAGCTGTCATTATTTTGATATAGAAGTCTTTTCACCTACCTTCCTTTTCTCCCCATCACACAGGAGAATGGAGTGAACAAGAGGCAGGGTGGGAGTTGGGCTGCTGGCCACGATCAACCCACCACAGGATCCCATGTAGTAGGTGTAAGCCACCTGACATTTTCTGTCAGGCTAGGCAAATGCATCTCTTCAGCACAGCAAAGTAGAGATCTAAAGATCGTATCCAGTTGTTTCCCACTGTCAGTAGCGTGTGGTAAAGGATGACTTAAAAACTTGAAGAATCAGACAGCTTGCTCTCATCTCTATATGCTTTTCAAGATAAACAAAACAGCTGACAACTTGTGCAGTACAGTGTACGTTTTATTGTCTCCCAAAGAAAACTGGACTTGGTCAGAGAAGCCTTTCGTCCTACAAACTAGCCACATCATCTGCACTTTTTCTTCTCAAATATAGCTGCCCAGAGAATTGTTTACCTTACAAGAAATAACATCTTTCAGAAAAATCTTCCAACTTGTGTCTGAACACTAACGATTTTGACATATCACCACAGAGCTTCATGGTTATATTTCCTGGGACTTGTATAATTTTCCTTTATCAGAGTGGCTGGCCAGACTCCCTCTCTAGTAACACCTGCCAAGATAAAGTAGTTCATCATAGGAGAGAAACATTTGGCCAGAAACCTCGACTCCAACATATAATAGGGCATATGAGGTACCTGCCCTCACATTCCCTAAGGACTCATAATACAGCCCTGACATAACATTTTCAGTGTTCGGTCAACTTGCTGTTATTATCTGAAATCCAAAACTCTCACAGGTTTCTAGTATTTTGTTTTTTTGTGAAACATGAAAATTTCCAGAAAAGCCAAGTCTCTGTTTTAATCAAAACCTAACTGTTATCACTTTCTTTTTTCTATTCTTGCCTCTCCTCTTGAAGAAAAAAAAAAAAGGTGTTTCCAAAGAGCAATCTTAGCTAAATGCCCACTGCCAAAAAGGTTGCTTAGTTTTAGGTTCTGCTTTTCCCTTATTTGCTGACACTAAGCATTAAATTGATGGCTTCTATGCACTGAAGACAAGTTCCTAGTAGCATCTGCAAGTAGCATCTTGTGCAAAACATATAGCCAATATCTAGTCAACCTCTTCTCTACCACTTTCAATTAAATTCTTATCTATTTTCTTACAAAGAAAAATAAAATCCTGTGAGTTTTACTACATGGACATGCTCTAGGCAAAACTGGCTGAGCTGCAACATTGAGATTAAATCACATCACATTCTGCGCTATGCAGGTACCACCCTGTGATACTCCTCTTTTACCAGCCCATATAGACTGGTTGGTATACCAGTGAGATAGGTCTAGGTGGATTGCCATCATGTTGCACGATGAAGCTATGTACATGGCACTGTGTTAGAACTGCACCTTAAAATCTGCACAAATCATAAGCCTTTGTCAGTCTTGTTATCTTCTTTGTGGTTTCCCCTTCACCATGAAATAGAAAAATAACACTAAGAAGGATCTCATAATCTTGCCCATTTTGGTGATCCAAGGCAAAATCATCTGCATCTATGTCATTCTTCGAAGATATTTACCCACCCTTTCTAAAAGATTTCCACTCACAGAAACTCTGATATTTCTCCAAGCAATCACTATCCTTATCACTACAGAGTATTCCAGGTATCTACCCAATTGTCTAACATATTGCAATTAGAGCCAGTTAGCCTGCTAGGAAGAGTAACAGTAGGATTATACTAGATACAATTATCTTCTGATTTGCCAGAGCTTTTTATATATTTGAGGACCCTTATTAAACTCTCTCCTTTTGAAATCTTCCATTCTTCAGGCCAAAACCCCAATTCATTCAATCTGTCCTTACCATGAGGTCCTCCAGACTTTTGATCATTCCCTTGTTCATTTTGGATTCTCTCCAATGAGCTCACGTCCTATTAGAAAGGCACAGCCCAAAATCAGATCCAGTGCTCCAGCTGATGCCTTATCAGCATTGAGTGAAGGAGGATTACTTCATGTGTCTTGTCAGCTATATTCCTGTTTGTGTGTCCCAGGTTGGCATAATTTTATTTTATTTCTTTAAACAGCATTCCGAACTCATGTCCACACTTGTGATCCACTACAACCTGCAAGGTTTTTCTTCTGAAGAAGTATTTCCCAGCTACTTAGTCATGCAAACTTATGACTTGTTGATGTTCTTCCATAACAGTGGTGTTACTTCAGCAGTGTCTAAAGGGCAAACTATCCACAGTCAAAGCCTTGATGCAGACGTATTGGAGATATTCAACATGTTACTTCTGTGTGCCCTGGGAGGTTTTTTTTTGCTTGTTTGGTTGGTTTGTTATTGTGCTTTTAGCTGTTTGTTGCTTTTTGGTTGTTGGTTTTTTTTTTTTTAAACAATGCTGCTGGACAGGGAGAGGATACATACAGAAGACAGATCATTCTATTCAGTAAGTGTTCTGGCTGACAACAACATACTCACATAGCTGCTACGTGGTCAGTCACTAACACTTTCATGAGGCCATGGAGACTGTGTCTCTCAGCTCATCTTTGGTGGCTATGTTCCCTGTGCTCTGACAGAGCTATTTTTTGCTGACCATCTGTATACACATTGTTCCTCCTTTGTACAATCCATTTACTTGCACTGTACATGAATGTATGACCCAATAGAATTATCATACATGGTTTTAAAGTGGTAGTCCAGCAGTGCCAAGCTTCCTAGATCCGAAGAGATAGTCCTTTTAATTTAGACTGACCAACACAATCTCAAGTGATAGTCCTCTTCCTTTATATTGACTAACATAGCTACCATATATTTGTATTACCACTGACGGACTCTTAAGAACTCCATGGGTTGATGACCTGGAGATACAAGATAAAAATTGAGTTTCATGGCCATTCCTGAATTTCCACGCACAGGTCCACTGCACAGGAGAGAAAGATGCCTAGGGAGAGAGCCCTTAACGTTTGCAAGCAGAAAGTCAGAACTGCTTTACAGACCCAATTGTCCCTCATGACAAAGCTACTGGACTGACTGAAGTTAATGTAAGGTTATACCACTCAACTCTGTAGGTATTAGGCTGAGCCTATGCTTACTAATGCACCTCCAGGGCTCCAAGTTCTGTCTGTGGCTTTGCACCTCTGTAAGCTTTGCACCTGTATTACTGGACATTTAAAACACATGAGTCTTAGGTGGAGTCTTCCCAGCATTTTACAGTTATAGTTGTTGTTTAAGGTCTTTAGGAATTATCAGGCTGGTCTTTTCAAGGTGGTTGCATTTGGACATCATTAAAGAGTCTCAAGAGGCAGCAAATGGCTTCAAAAGATTTTCATAATGGCCCTGCTCTGTAGAATTGAGTTGTAGATGACAGTATAGTTTACAAGGATGAAGATGAGGGGGGAAAAGAACCTCTTGCATAACAGGAAAAACTGCTTGGTCTACAGTGGCCTTCATGTATCAGAATGGATATCAAAAAGTTTTTTCTCTTCAAGAGAACTGTGCCATGAAACCAAAAGAATCCTCCCTGTTTATCAAGCAGCAAAAAATAACCAGTGACTTCAAATACTTCTTTAATCTCTACCATCCCTACAGAACGCTTTTCTTTTTACATATTTCAGCTGGTTTATTGCATAAATATTATGTTAGCAGTCATTCTTTAGTGTGTAGGTGGGATCGCCAGTAGGCAGAGACAGTGATAAATGAGTCTCCAGGTGTTGCTGCTCTTTTTAGAAAATCCTTTAACAAGCAGTTATGAAGATTGAGGTCATTTTGCAAACTTGTAAGAGTTACAGTAAGTTGTTTCACAGACACTTTTTTTTTTTTAAAGAGGTGCTGTTAGAGTTGGTGATCCCAAAGTGGGTTGTATCTTTCTACTTAGCTCCGTTTATAAAACCTACATTATTATTTACATGCATTTAGTTTTGAGGATGCATTAAAGAGGTCAGGGTTTGGGATTACTGGAGCAATGTTTTCATTAATTTCTTTTCTGGCTGCAAGAAAGCAAATGTTGCAGTCCTGAACACTCCAACAACCATTTTGCACACGTGATGACAGCAAGCAGATGATGATCTGTTTCGTTAAGGTAATTATAACAAACACCAAGGAGCCAGGAGAGAGGCTGCACAGCTCAAGAGATAAAAGTCTAAAGCTTTTCACCTTCAGCCTGTAGATCCTACCAACAACCAGGCTGAACAGGTTCATTCAAGTATCCAACCTACATGAAAGTGTGCTCACGACCATCAGCATCCATCAAACCTAGTAGTAACTGGCTTGTTGATTGACAAGGCTCCACAGGGAATGGGAGGACTAAACCCAATCATCAGGCAGGGAGGAGCGATGGGCTCTGTGTCAGTCCCAGTGTAGGTAGTCACTGCTGCTGAACTGAAGCTCTTCTCACTGCAGTGGTTCTGCAGACAGAAGATTGCTGGCAGCTTTCCTACGTATCAAATCGATGCAAACTATTCTGTAAAACACACAAGAGGAAAAGAAGAAAAAACAGTATTTCAAAGCTTGATCAAAGCACTGTGCCACTGTCCTTATCAACACCATCCTTTGGCATGGGGAAAGGCACTAAGAGTGGGTAATTCCAGGCAAACACCACCCAAAATACCATTCTGAATGCTCCCGTGCCAGCACTTGGAATTGGGTAGCAAAGAGGAGAGGTGTTTTGCAGTCAGGATCGACACTGAAGGCCTCAGCTCTCAAGATGGAATAAACACCATATTGAGAGAGCAGAGCTGTGGAAAACCGTTTGGCATTTCATAACTAAGTACCCCCACCTTCACACTTAAGTAATATTTTATCGTCTAGCATCATGCCTTGGCACAGAATTCCACGAGCTGAGACTCTTTTGTAATTCTCGTGCTCTACAATGTTCCCCCCCTGTCTCT
>NW_020799095.1:63325677-63344993 GCF_003259725.1 Athene cunicularia
TCCCCCCCCCCAAGACACCCCTGTCCAAAGGTGGAACACAAACAAGCTCCATTCTGAGTCATAAAAACATAACACATGCGTAACTGCATGCAATAATCTTGGTATAATTTGCCCCTTAGTCATTGTCTAGTCCTATTATGTAAATCTGAAACATGCATTTTTGAAAATAAAGGGCTTAAGTAAAATAATTACTGTTGTAATCCTGGAACCACACCCAATAAACAGTTTAGCAATCAACTGGCTCCGTATATTTGAAAGCTATAAACAGATTAGTACAAAATTAAAGCAGTAGGGGCCAAAATCTCAGCTGCTGGTGTAAATTAGTACAGTTTGACTAAATCAAATTAGCAGTTTGATTGACTTCAATTAAGGTGCACTAATTTACAGTAGGCTGTCATCTTTTCTTTCTCAATGTGTATGCATCTCAGAGCATGTGTATATGATTTTTTCTGTATTCTAAGGAGATAGTCATCTTCAGCACAATAATCTAATTTCTATTTCTGCATATGTAGATTCATAAAACCTAAGTATGGCTTCAGGCACTGCAGGGACAGGAATTGAAGGACTACCATAAAAGAAAGAACCAATGACTCCAATAATTTCAGTAAACTCCTATCCATTTTCTTAATAAGAAATTTGCTTGACTACAGAAGACAGCCTGAGACTGCCCCTAGCAAGCCTCATTTCAAGCAAACCTAGAAATTATTATCCATTTACAGTTTTTGCACAATTTGGAATAATAGCCAATTTTTTAAAAACCAATTTTGCTAACTTCACAATTTTCCGGGACAGGAGCTGCACCTGACCTTTTACGCATCTCCCTCCAATTCACAACATGACTTCGGTCTCATAGTAGAAATAAACCTTATTTCAATGGTTTTTAATGGCATAAAATTGCCTATTAGAAAGATAAGATGGTTGGGACCTCCTTTTCATTTGGAAAATAAGCCATCTACTGCACTTTCATTCTAAGCCTTATGAAACATCCTCACCAGTATCCTCAGGTTGAAGGTTGGATAACTGGGGCACAGAGTTAAATGATGTGCTTAGGCCATGGAACGAGAAAACTGAGAAGTTAGATTAATAAACAAACTCTTATGCCCTAGCCATGTTCTGAAGCCATGCTTTTCCCTTAGATCATCTGTAGTACATCACGCTGCCAAAGTAAAAACAGTCTCTCCACTGCAACTGCTTTCTGGGGTTCTGTCTGGACTTACCTTTTATCACAGGGGCAGGAGGGGGAAGGAAAACTGTGGAAAAAAGTCTGTGATCTGAAACATACATTGTATCTGGGTAACAAGCTGAAGAGCCTCGTTCTAAATGTCCTTTAAGCAAAAGGCAACAATATTGCTACTGGAGAAAATACATAAGGAGGAAAAACAAATCACACATGGCTAAAACAAGTAGAATGAAAGCGTCAGGAAATGAAACCTTGATCCAATTCAGTCCCAAACCATTCAGAAAAACCGACTTACATGGATATAAGTTAAGAAGGGAGAATGTAAAGGTATCTGGACAAATTTTGGTATTGAGTTGACCTAAAAAGGTAAAGGCAGACCTTCCCTCCAGGGCTCAGGACAAGGAGAACAGGAGTAGAAGTGGTATAGCAGTCAATGAAACTGCCAGCATGGCCAGACCATAGCTGCTGCTCTTCTATCAGACACAGAGGAAAACATCTGCCATCCTGGATTTCCACTGCACAGTCCCCTCCTGAACACTAAGCTGCAGGAACACCATAGCCAGAAGTGAAGTGAAATGGCAAAAGCAGCTGCTCTAGAGAGCAAGCAGCCATCCTGGTGAAGAGATCCAGGCCTCCTCCCTCTGCTCACACACTGAAGGCTGGTGCCAATGGCCATACAGATCCCAGATCCAATTCGGATTTCATTTTTTGGAAGGTGCAGCTAATCAGAGCTATAGATCTTAACAAGATTCACAAGGCCAGAAAGAAACAACCCTTCATATGCTGAAGTGTACCTGAAAACAGACTGAGCACAACAACTGCGCTTTGTTATTGCATCAGTATCAATCGCACAGTGGTGAGTGTAAAGCCTGACAACACGTGCTGCTAACACACCAGCAGATAGGAGTTAGGTTCAGCACCCTTCATCTCTTTGGCTCTTCCTCTTTGATCTGCTCTAAACACACTGGTTTGACTGCAATGCCCCAATAATATCTGACATCTTGAAGCATGTGGAGGAACACGTCTCTCTTTGTCATCATTTTTTCTTTACAGACTTAAGCCTAAGGAGGGGTCTACCTTACAATGTCTGTCATTTTGTGATTCCTGTTGAGTAACAAGTAACAAACATGAAAAGCTTTATTTGTGAGCATACCACATGGCTTTGACCCAGAGAGAAGATTGTTCTGTATGTTCTTGTTACTGCGATATTTCCCAAATACCACAATATTCCTGGCTGAGAAGGCAGGCAAAAGCAGCATGTATTTAGCAGCATGTGGCAGGTCATTGAGAAAAATGCTGTCTGTGCTGCTTTCCCACATCTAAGCTCATCTTTCAAAGCTTGGGGAATACTGCACTACTGACTAACAGGATCAAGCAAACGTTAACATTAAAAGAAAAAAATAAATTCATTTATATATTTTGATAAAGGCCTGCTTTCCATATGCTCTTTCACTTGTTTCATCCTATCTGTCACAAATCCCAACAAGTTTAAGGGCAGGAACATTTGCAGAAACAGATAGTTCTTACGCAAAGCATAGCAAATGCTCAGGGAATGAAAACTCTGAACTAATACACATGACAAGACGTCCCTGAATCTGTGAAAGGTTATCCCCATCTTTCAAGGAACACAGCTGAACCACAAGACTGCACATAACTGGTCAAACTTTGACTACGTATGTCACATTTATTTGACACTACAAAGCTGCCTGCCACTTCATAGATAAAGTATTTCTAGGATCTTCAGCATTACACTTGAGGCTAAGATTTCTTTCCTTCCTTTTCCTTTTTTCCTTCTGCACAGAACTTCAGCTTTTAAAAACCAACATAAAAAAAAAAATGCTGTTCAGTCTCGGAGTTTTCAGACAAGCCTCTGTTTAGTTCTTCCTATCTGAGTTTTCACTCCCACATACCACCAAAGTGTAGGGCTAGGTTTTAAAAGTCACATGGATACCGGAATAGACTGAGAAATATATGTTGGGACTGTCAAAATACTTGGGTATTCCTTCCAAAATCAGTAGGTGATGCTTACCTGGGAACTTCTGAAAAATCTCATCATTGGCTTATCAATATTTTCAAGCTCTTAAATAACTTTTCTAGAAAACAGAGCACTCAGGAATCCCAGAGTCTCACCACTGTCACTCACTGAGTGACTGAGCAAACCTCATCATTTCTGAGTGCCTCTGTCCCCTACAGCAACACTAAGGGTGCTGACTGCCAAGGCAAATGTGCTTTTCATCTACTGATCTCAAAGTGCACTATTCTAGTTAGGTAATATTAGGAAGTTGGCCTTTGCAGGGTAATCCAATTAGGCAGCAAGGGGACACTTTGAAGTTGCTAGAATGATTTCCATTGGCTTCGGTGGACGCTGAATCAGGTCTAACAAGTTGATAGACTTGTTAGACCTTGAAACGATAGGTGCCTTCAAAATACCTATATATAAAGACATACAGAGACGTAACTTGCCCATCTGTGTCTCAATTTCCTCATCTCTGAAATATGGATAACAACAGCTATTTACCCATCTCTATAGAAGTCCTGATAACATTTAAAGCAATTGATATGATGACTAATTAGCTAATATTTGAACAGGGATTTGAAAATTTAAAGCACTACATAACTGCTAAGTACTATTACTAAATTAAGCCAGCTGTCACTAATGGCAGACAGTCTGATCTTCGCTGCTTGTTGACACAAGACCAATTACAAATAATGAGTTCCATAAAGTCTAGAATATGTCATACATGGAGAAATTAATGAAAATCAAGAGGAATAAAATTGTACATCATCATCATTCAATACTAAATTTATTTATTTGATTTCAGAATTTTAATCAGCAATGCCTACAACAATTTCCCTTTCTATATGCACTGTACAGCTGAATAAACCACACACACCTCTCTCACTGGAAACAAGGTCTAGATTAGCCTTTTGTCATTAGACTGTCACCTGATACTGTTAGCTCCTGCATCAGGAACCCTGTTAACCAGTTCATGAAGCTCCAGTTAGGTTTGCTGTTCTTTTTAATCCAGCTGGGAGATTATTACAGAATGTCATTTTTAGTGACCTCCTAATTACAAACCTAATCCATTAATGACTAGCCTATTTCCATCTGGCTTTTCCCAGATTGCACCAGAAGCTCACAGTTATTCTGTAGTCAATTAGCATATTCAAATCTTTCTCTACCAAGTTCTTTCCCACCTCATGCTTTATTGGTATGTAGGGACTAACAATTTCCGCTAAAGGCAGAAGCCTTCAGCTATTAAGTTTCCAGTCTGTTTTCATCATTTCTGCCCTCATACTCCCAGTATGGGAAGAACTAGACATTATCTTTATATTGACAATACCTCTTTGCCAAGTGTCAGCAGAGAATTTCATTAGTCTGTTCTATCCTTCTACACCCATGGCATTAATGTTAAGTAAGATCAGTACCAGGCTGGTGTGTGAGGATTTCCACTAATAACCTTCCACTAAACTGGCAGAACCTGTGCCATTCTCCCTGTTTCCTTCTCACCTTCCTACCAGCTTTTTCAGTGTAAGAAGAAAGGTGTAGTCTATGTTTGCCATCCTAGTGTTTCACTCTTGCCAGAGGTTTAGCAGGTGAAATCTGAACATTTAAAGTTAGCCTACTTTATGCAGACGTTCTTTGGCATGTTCAGGGGAAAAAAAATCATAGTTTTTCAGATTCCAGACTCATAAAAAACAAGTACAGTAGTCTATGCTCAGTTTCAGAAGTACAGAGGTAAATCTAGGTCTCCATACACATTCAGTCAAATCATTACCTACAATGTTTTCAAAAATTGCGGGGAACTATTCCTTTTCAACTGCCTAAACAATTGCTGGTATTTATTAGCTCTATTTTGACAGAACTGGTTTAACATATTCTTGAAAAAAATACACAACTTATTCTTTTTGATCATCACAAGAGTGACATCAGCCTACCACAAATATTGTAATAAATAACTCTGCACCACAAAGAAACATGATCCTCTAAACGTTGAATCAACGTATTTGCTAAGGAGGTGTGTATCAAGTCAAGTCATCTCAGCATATAACTGATCCCCCAGTGGGAAGCGAACAAACAAACAAGAAAACAGAGTATCTTACCTTTGAAATGTCAGCT
The DNA here is from genome assembly GCF_003259725.1 of Athene cunicularia. Taxonomy (NCBI): domain Eukaryota; kingdom Metazoa; phylum Chordata; class Aves; order Strigiformes; family Strigidae; genus Athene; species Athene cunicularia. The sequence continues at coordinate 63,330,978 of NW_020799095.1, forward strand.
AATACAGCTCCATAACCCCAGTTTTTCTCTAGCATATACCCCCTGTGAGGCAGCTGATGGAGACACAGAGCTGCTCTAGCAAATGGCCTGTCTATAGCTCTCAGTATGGGTTGTCAGCTGGTCACACAGTGATCAGGGACCCTGCAGCTCTTCCCACCAAGCCAGGAACAACCAGGCACTTCCTCCTCTCCTTTTCCTTCTTGTTTGCAAGTCCACACACAATCCCTTTCTCTCCCTCTGGGAAGCTGGAATATTTTGTGATGGCAACTGGTCATTCAGCCCCAGCCCCTCCATAACATCAACAGCACACAGGTTCCTGACTCCTGTGTCTCATGGGAATGCAGGTAAAACTGCTCTGTTAGGGGAAATTCCCTCCCTAGTAATAAAAATCTCCTCCCTCAAGAAAAAGAAAGTCCCCCCTACACATTTTGCCTGGAGGCAAAAATCAGCATCTTATTTTTCTAAGTCTTATACTTTCCTTCCCAGAAAAACATTAAATCAGCCAAATGGCTCTTGCTGCCCCTCCACTGGAAAGAGGGAAAGTAACAGCTAGCGGAGAAAATACAGAAAGAAAAGCATGACTGGCGAAAAAGAAGTGGTAGCACCAATCTCCTGGCTCGAGGGCAGTGCGGGAAGCAAGGCATCTCAGAGTGGGAGGGGAGCAGCAGAGGGAAAATAGTATGCATATATGCGGACACACATGCAGATAGAGATTTACCAAGGACTAGTGAGAAGATGTCAGCCTCCCTCGTGGCACCAGTTTGTGCAGCGTCCATTCCTGCATCTCGTGGTACAGCCGCAGAAGCACGGCTCAGCTGCCCCCCCCAGCCCTGTTCAGGAGAGGGTATCACCTGTCCTGAACAAATGCATCAGCATCTACATGTTCATATGAAGGGGCCAGTATTATAGGAGAACATTACATGTGCTATTTTCAGTTGACATGAAACACTATTTATAAGCTTACATAAGAAATATGATCTGATCTTCCATTTGTTCCATGTCTGTAGTTCCTAGAGATCCATGTATGCAGACAGACTCTAAAGCTGTAAGCCTGATTTCTCCGAAGGAAAAAAAAAAAAAAAAGAAAAAAGAAAATCAGAAAAAAATTATATTCTTTGCACTTACAAGGGCAGATCCCTTTACACCAGATACTGCTCTTTCAGCAGAACTTTGTGGGTGGAGATTTCATATCAGCATGTCTGCCAATTCCTGCCAGAGTTTCATCCAAGCCACAACATACAGAGTCAACATTAATTAGCATTAATTATTATTTATAAGAAGCAATATTATCTGCATCGCTATCATTCACACTTATTTTTGTGTCTTACATAGGACTCATGTGCATGGTACCTCACTGCCCAAACAGACAGAACAAGGTCCCATGGAATCTGCAGACTAACACACAATATTGCAATCCTTAAACCATTTTGAATAGGTCGTTGTAAAAGTTCGGAGATCCCATTTTCTGTGCTCTCATGAACCTGCCTTCTACTTTCTGTTTATAGTCAGGTCAAGTTTTCTCTTCTTTTTCCCACATGCAGGAAGGAATAAAAGAAAAAACCTTGCCCATAGATCTTAAAAATGTTTTCTTCCTAACCAGAAAAACAGAAAAGAATCAACACAAGAACAGCATCCCCCCAAACCATTTGGAAACATCAAAATACAGCATTCCCAGTACAAAACTCTCAAGCTGGCCTTTTGCACTTTACCAGAATGCATTGGTTTCATACAAACAGAGCAGACATAATGAATGCATTTATGTGGACTTTACTCCTCTAACCATTTTGTTGGCACAAGCTGAACCTTTCTCAGTTAACCTCTTTAGTCTGGTTCAAATCTTGTCTCCAAACACAGAATCATATTCTATGAAACACAGTTTTGTGCTGGCCAATGGAGCTGATTTTCTTCAGTCCCCATAAACTGAGAAAACTTGCAAATATTACAAAATTCAATTCAAAAGAGTTCATTAGTCCAGATCACTATTATTACTAGTATTGAAGTTATTAGTATTGTTGATAATAACTAACCATTTGAATACATTAAATTTAGCTTGAAGAACTTGTGAGCATTAGCAAATCCTATAATGAGCACCATGCATATTCTCTTTTTAATGAATTCTGCCTCACTTCCAGTTTAAATAATATTTTTTTACCACTTTGTTTCTTGCTTATTTTGTCACTTGATGCAATACACAATAGCACAGGCACCAAGATTAGTGCAGTGAATCCAATTTAGAAAGTCAGTTTTGCATAGGCCAAGGTTAATGAAACCACTTGAGTATGTTAAAGCAAATTCACTTAGTCAATTCAGGCTTGTTGGAGAAACTAATAATAATCAGCTGCAACTGCTGAGTCAAAATTATGAATGAGATGGAAACACTGAGCATATTTTATGTACTCCCATTGCTTGTATCCTATTTGGGGCTGTTGCAATCACAAATTATGCATAGCTCTGAAATACTACATACTTTGACCAATATGTATTGCAACATTTTGCTGGGGAGTCACAACATGTTGTGTCATACTGCATACACCTTTCAGTGAGAAGTATGGACTGAATAGACTAGGAAAATGTTGAATTACTATTTGCTGTTAAAAGCCAACTTCCATCTGAAAACATTTGTGAACTGTTTGATTTCTATATGTACATTGTATTTGCTTTGCTAAGAGATCAGACTAGATTTACTTCAACTGTCAGATACAGAAGAACAAATACTTCAAAACTAGATAATATTGGCATATTTATCATTTTTGCTATTTACATATGCATTAGATTAATTTATTCCATAAATTATCTAATAAAAAAAGACAAACATACCATTTTTGTTATACAACTAGCAAGCATGAACATCACAGGCATTATAAAGGGGTTCTTTTTGTTGTTGGTTTTTGGCCAAAATAAGTCATGATTAATTTATATAATAGGACACCTGAGAGCACTGTTCATAGCTCATGGGAAACTAATACATACAGATTATTTGCAAAAGTAAAGTATTATGATTTTTGCACTCAGATTTCCAACTCCCAAATGTCATAGTCTTGGTTAGCATTCTTTGCGTGAAAAGACAAGAGGTATGCTTCCAGAATAATAAAAGCTTTCTGTATGTAAAAAATAAAATTGATCTTTATTGTATCTATAACCAGTAATTACCATGCCATTATATTTATACCAACAGTCAAGCACCTCACTGTCATAAACAGACACACCTCTTTTGGCAATAGAGTTGCAATCACATATGCTGGCAGTTACCTTCATCCAAAATGCACAGAGACAGTTAAATATCAAGAAGACACAATTTATTGTCCAGATCTTTAGCGAGTTCATCATACAATGTTTCACTGAAGTTAATAATGCCATCCATCTGATAACATGCCCTATTATTCACAAACTAATTAAATTGTACATGGAAAGTTAACTGACAGAGGTAACCAACCAATGCAATGCAAAACTCAGTGTGGCAAGCTTAAGCTAGCTCTGTTAAGCAACATATCACTTAACGGTGGAAAGAACACTTTTGGAAAGCTCTCAGTGTCACTAAAGACATCCTTTTTACTATTGATTAAGAAAGGCAACCATCAGGGCACACAAAAATGTATTTAAACTGACTTTTTCCTGAAGCAAGCACTGATGTTCCAGCATTTCATGGAAAGATGTTACAAAACAGTCTGATGTGAAATGTCCTTCTGTGTGAGTCATATCAAAAAGAACGATAAGCAAGTGGTAGCCTGGCAAATAAAGAAAATAACTGCAATGATCAAGGTGGAACACAGCGTGCAGCTTTAAGCAGCAAATACATTTTGAGGGACAATCCCTCTCACCTTACACAAGGTTTTGGTATAGACCACTATCTTAAACGGTACCTTAACTTCAGGATGAAGTCTGATTAATGACAAAGTCACTTCTCTGTTCAATTATCTTATATAAATAATCTCCATTAAGTAGAATATCTCAAACATCAAAAACCAGAATACCTCAATTTTAGGTGCTTCCAAAGAGAAGAAACTCAGGCTGAAATTCATCTTAAATACTTTTAGAGCTCTGTAATACATCCCAGGTGATCACCTGAGAAGCCTTAAGCTTCCTTTCAGCTAGCAGAAATGGGCAGTGCAAGGTGCAAATTATTTTATGTACTACAGACACCTGCTTTGGGATGAGATGACAACAAATCCCTGGTGTGACAACATGTGCAGACATTCACAATTTCAGGCAGCAGCTCTGAGAACTGACTATCTGCAAAGCAGAATCTACATATTTAGAAATTGTTAAAGGTACAAATTTTCAGTTCAAACACACTATCATATCTTCAGTTCATAGTTTGGGGTTTTTTTCATGACTATGAATTTATCTACCTTCTCCTCTATTCAAAACAAAGCCACTGTCCTTAGTGCTATAACTTTCCAACCCTTTAATAACCTAGTGAATAGTTTTCTTCTGACAGACCAAAATGGTGTTTATAATTAAAAAACAAAAATAATAATAAAAAAAAAATTACTGAGGCTGTCATTGGATCTTACCTCTGGCTGGGAAAACTCACAACACACTGAGAAAGACAGTTTCCCTGCAATGTTCTTGAGCAAAACTCCTCAGCATCACTAGAACAGAAACCCATCCAACACATCCCCAAAGTACACTCTTGAAGAAAACTGCAGCGCTGCTGTTTCCCGTAAAGAACAGATGAGAGCAATAATACCTTATCAAAGCTTCAAGGTGTGAAACAAACAAAAATATCCATTTAAGTTACATCTTGCACTTGCAGACTAAAATGAGCCAGGACACGGACTCAACAGAGTTGGCACGTGATTATCCACACTGTTTAACTAACAACAAGCTTCCTGACATGGGCTCTCCCCTGTAACCTAGTACTTTCTCATGCAACACATTGGCATGTTTCAGGAGATAACACGGACAAATGACAGTTCTCTCTAGGCAGTACAGATGAGACCACTTCTTTGGAAGGAAGAAAATTGAACCATGTGGACACAAGCCCGCAAAGACTGCTGGCCTGTTTTATTTACTTGTGCTAAGGTAGCCATAAAGACCGGATGGGATATTGTGGGTATCTTTAAGTATAAGATCAAGATTGTATCTGCAAGACTCACCATACAAAGACCGTGATGTTTCAAATACTAATTAATACATTCATACACAAGAGTAATTTTCTCAAATTAATTAGGATTACTCCTATGTATAAAAGTATGCCAGCGTAGGTGTTTGCAGAAGAGGTTCTGGAATGTCAGTCATCATATACCCATCAGTTAAAGTACACTCATAAATGCTTTCGCTTGGAAGATTGTATTAACCTTAATATAAAATACATGTTTTCTGGGTCTGATGACTCAGGAAGAACTTGCAAGTCTATACCTCAACCCATTAATCTTATATAAATAAACTTTCCCCTTGTGAAAGGGAGTCCCATAGCATTAATAAATAGGGATCTTTCTCAACCATAATCAGATTCTGTAAGAATCATTTAGAAACATTTAGATTAATTATTTGTTGCGAATAACTCGCTTAGCTCTGTCTCTTCAATCAAGAAGCACGGCTCTATTTCTTTCGGCAACATGAGCTAGTATAATAGAATACAGAGTTTCCACATTTAATTCTCACATCCAACACCATTTAATTAAAGTCTCAACTGTGAATAGTCATGAGTCTGGCCAAAGTTTTGAACTTTTGAATTCAGGCCCGCTGGAGTGAAAGCCCCACCTATTCAGTTCGTCTTTGCACTTGACTACACCTAACTTCCTCAAGGGGCCAACCTTTAATGATAGTGCATTTAAAGGCCAAAGTGGGGGTAAGAGGGTACAGGGTGTACTACTTCACATCCTGCCTTCAAAATAAACCCTGACAAAGTCACCAAGACTTACTTATAGAGAGCTGACGGTTATTTAAAGTAGCATGGTGGGAGGGCATTTCTCCCACTACACTTAGATAGCTCTTGAAAGTTTTAATACATGTTGGGCTTTGCTAAGTTTCTTGGCATTGACTCCATCTCAACTGGAGAAAGTAAAAGTGGACTGTATTCCAAACCCTTATGGCATAAATAAATCAAGTTATGAACAAGGGCTCATGTAAGCGATGAGTAAATATCTCCATAGTCTGATCTAGCAGTGTCAAGTGCCAGAGCTTGCGCTTCTCTGATATGAATACTGAAGTCTGCACATTTTTGAAATATTATTCCACCTTCTTGAAAATCCCTCTGTGCATCAGTCATGCTTTGTTTCTGTTACAGAATATCCTGTTCTCATCTGGGGATTTTCATCGGGGAAAAAAAAAAAAAAAAAAAAGGAAAGATTTTGTGAAGAAATTGCAACTATAAAGAGACATCAAACTGATGCAGAGCAGTCCCTTTCAGGAATTACCCACTGATGTTCAACCTTCACTTCTGCATTTTTTAACATTTTTAATTCAATTAAAAAAATCAAAACCAAAAACAAAACAAAACTCCTCAACCACCCCTAGCCATGAAAGACAGGAGAAGTATACTCCAAGACAGAAAATGCAGATGAAAGATGATTGCTTCCAAAAGCACCATGGGAAATGAAAACCCAGAGAACTCCCTAGCCTGAGGAAAGCTGTAGAAGTGAGCAGTCCAAAAAATTCCACCAGCAGAAGCAGCCAAATTGGAGATCTTTGGGCATCCTGGAAATTTTCTACAGTCTGAGTGTAACCGCTCTGCAATGTGCTCTCACTTGAAGCTATCTACTCCAACTTATTCTGTATCTCCATTTCTTCATGTCAGCTTTTCCTCTGCTACCTTTACCCTGCTTGCTCCCCTTTTCCATAGGCTTCTCTTTTGGGTTTTTTTACAGTGAAAATAAAAAGGTTCTGAAATGTCATTTCCATCATGAAAAAATGTAAAAAAAAAAAACAAAACAAAACACAATGTTTTTAAAAGGGAAAGTGATCTGTGTAAAAAGAAACCAAAACAAGCAGCTGTGTGTCACAGCAGCAGTTACAAACCCCAAAGAAGTCAAGATACTGTTTGTGCTGGACTCCCAATGTGCATGCATACCTACTCCCTCCTCATGGTCCTGACTGACTTACAGGTAAGTAGCCATTGCATTAAAGCAGATTTAGAGATGTTTAGTAAGATCAGGTCTTAACCAAACATATCAGGACTACTGACAGATTTACAGGGGAGAAGGTACTGGGTGTGACACACCAGAAAATCACTAACAGACATTAAACTGGCTCAAGTCTGCGGACTATGTTTTACTTACCAGTCTTGGGCTAACACCCAGGACTTTTCTTTCCTTGCAAAGGTATGATGTCAGGCACATGGCAGTTCTTGAGATTCTGTATAAGCCAGCGTTGCCAGAGGCTCTGTGCAGGTGTGGTTAACAGTTATTTAATGATTCTTCACAATTGCATGTATCTGTCTGAACATAAATACAGTTTGATTGTAATCTTTCTTTTCACACCATGAATTTGCCCTAGTGTTTCCACCCTTGCAGGTTCTTAAATGCCCATCACGGTTATTACCGACCTGAGATTCATTGGATCATTTCAAACCACTCACAAGCACTTTGCTGTCCTCTTGGCTTGGTAAAGGAAAGAGACTGAAAGCAGTATATTTAATACAAATGCCACAGCTCTTCACTTAAATTCTTTAAGATTGGCTCCCTGATGACTCACAGGACTCGCCTCCCTTCCCCATGTTTACACACTGATGACAAGTACTGTTAAGTTTCTAAAAGCAAAATTACCAAAAAAACAGAACACTGGCAATTCCTGGGAAAGGCTCTCGGTCTTTCTCTTTTCCCCAGCAGTTGCACAAGCCTTTATTCAGCAGAAATATTAGTGCTGTTCAATTAGTTAAAATAATTTTGAGTGATAGTTGGACTGTTTCTTTTCCAAAAGGTAATAGTTTTCCTAATTAGTCACTTGCTTTGATAAGGCACTGACTTTTACTCTAATCTAAATTAACAAGACTTTATCTACCTGCATCATTTAAACACACCCTACTTGCAAATCTGGTATGACTAAAAACCAAGACAAGTGTTTGGTTTCATTTTACATTTGCTTCAAAGTGCCCCACTTGGAGGTTAATTATTAATCTACTTAAGTATATGTAAAGGTTCAGGGAAACAACAGGGCTAGTAGGTAGAACGGTTGTTGAGGAATTAGGAAACCCATGTCCTATTCCCAGTTTAGAACCGTACAAGTTCTAAATGGCCAAGACATTTAAAACCTGTGAACTTTTACTTAAAGAACAGAAATAGCAACACCCTCTGCACAAAGCACTTTGACATCTTTAGGGAAGAAACTTCACATGTGTGAGGCAACAGTATGTTTGTTCGCATCTTCAAGAGACTGAAACTCAGCTAATCCCTTAAGAACCCACCTAGGAACTGGAGATCAGATACTCAAACCATGCAACTCAACACAACTAAAGATTTTGTCATATCTGCAGCAGCTGAAGAACCAGCTTCTCAAGCTTTTACTGCATTTCTCTGTCATCTGAAAAGTGGTGAAAACACATCTAATTTCTGGAACACACTTTGGAGATTATAAACCCCTGTCCCCCACCACCCTGGATACCATAATAGATGCTACCTGTCCCAGGAGTAAGCAAGCAGCAGCTCAGACCAGATTTTCAAATATAATAATGCTGTTCTGGAGCTGTCCAGGGGGTTGGAGGATTAGATACAAATGACTCAACAGATGGCGATTTAGATCTTGAAGCAGGGAGGAAAAATGGAAAACAGCAAATGGAGGACAGAACATGCAGAGAGACATAATTTGGGGGCATCACTGCCAAATCCTGCCTACCACAGGAAGACCTGGCCATCAGCAGCCTGCTCCTGAATAGCTCCATTATAAAGCAGTTGACTTGGTCTTGGAAAAAAAAAAAATCAATAAATTTTTTACATCATTATTTATTTACAGATTTGGCTAATGCTTATATAAATCATGGGATTCCACTCAGAAATAGCCTTCTGAAAACAAAGAAACAACAAAAACAAACAAACAAAAAAACCCAACCCAGAAGTAAGAATGTTGAGAACTGATTGCTGTTCAACTGGAATATTATTGGCAAGGTGATTCATTTGTTAATCCGCAGTGCTATAAATAGTACTTTAACTTAGTTGAATGGAAACATACCCTTCATATCTTTAGTCACTTGTTTACCCATCTAAAATATACGTGGTTTTGAGTTGGCTTAGGTGTAATCCAGGAAGGGCTAGCAAAGTTCAATGACTCTCCAGCACACATTCAAAGCCTTTCAGATCTCAGTTAATTTTGCTGTACTTCTCTTATGAAGTTGTTCACTCTCCTCCATCAATGCATGGACTTGAAGCAGTAAGAGCCTATTGTAACAGCTCAGCCGGTGTTTCCTCATATCATGGGCCAGTGATAGCAAGCCTCTGGCATCAATACCAAGTTTGGCGCCAACAGATATTTGGTCTGGCACCAGCAATAACAAGCTATAGTGGTTTCTTTTTAAGTTTGTTTGGCACCAGTAGCAAAAAACATTCACTATTCCTGGCAGAAAGCCACAGGATTTCACCAAATGGCTTCTGCATCATAACTTCATAACAAACATAACAAAACATAACTTCTAATTGCGGTGGAGCCTGTCTCTGAGCAAGCAATTCCATCCTGGCAATTACATCCAGACTTATCAATATCTGTGCTGCCTTCGAATACCAGTCTCTTTCTTACTGTAAGAATAATCTCCTTGAAGATATCCACAAACCCGTAAGTCCAAGTTTTCTCCCTCTTGGTGGTTATATGAATCCAGGTAATCAGCTATGAGAAAAGCCTATGGGGACAGTTACTAAATTAAGTAATAAAAAAATATGTTGTAAATACTGTGTTGACTTAACCTCACTCCTCACCCTGCACTCTTTTATGTCATGTACTTTCTCAGACTGTAGACCTGCAATATATTCCAGAGAGGTTCATCTTATGCTGGTGCGGAGCCCCATTCAAGCACCTGAGGCTTAACATAGCACTAGCAAAAAGAGAAAATTAGCTATAAATTATCTGAGTCTCAGGACAGGGCAATCTCCATTTTGACTTGCTAAACAGTACAATGCTTCCGATGAGGCCTCATGGCAGGTACCTCAGTGAACACAGTGCAGGACAAGGAAGAGCTCAGTTCTACAGACAGGGTTGCAACTGACTTGCCAAGCAATTTTCAACAGGACTCCCCTTCACTCATCTTTGTCTGTGAAATGGAAGAACTCTGAGATCTCTCAGTGCAAAGAACAGTGTAGGAACCAGGAATTACTTCTCTGGTACTAAGCACTGGTACAACAGCAGTAATGTCATCCTCTTCACAGGATAAAATCTGTCCCTGCCCATTCTGTCACAGTCCAGTATGCTAGAGAAAAGAAATTTGCTTAGATGTAGACTTTTTTATGGGACGTGAAGCGGGCACAGGGAGGAAGTGATAACTGAGCTCTCGGCATGGGAAAATTGCATTCTGAGCAACAGCTTCCAAGAAAATAAAGACTGTGTGAAACAAAGTTGAAATGGAAGTCCCCATTGTAAATTCAGCTCTTAGTACCTGCCAAAGACATGAGAAAATCTCTGCCCACAGAGAATGGCTGTCCTTGGGAAAAAGTGCAAATCTGTAGCATTCCCAGTGTGGGCATTCAGGCAGACATGCATTCTGCTTCAGTGATCAAACTCTTCCTTGCAAGGTCTAAATGAATTTCCACTAACCTTCTTTCTTACAGCTCAGACTCTAGCTGGATTTCCTTCAACTATAAAAATATACATACTGCAATTAGCCAGCCTTCACAGACTCTGTAGTTCATTTATGCATGCTAGGCACGTCTCCTGCTGTGAGCAGCCCATCCAAAGAGAACTCTTTGAACCGGTCTATTGTTGCTCACGCAGTGTATTGCATTGTCCAGTTTCATCATTCCTGGCAAGGCAGAGTACTCCTGCAGCTTGTACAGGAGCAGGAGAAGAGATGATGAAGCACTTTGTCCAGCTGGTGCGCCGGACATCTCAGTTGTACAAATAAGCTTGCCTACCACTTACTACAGGACTTTCCCAGTCACCACAGAGAGACCTCTATTGACCAGTTGTGCTTCTATGATCTTACCTGGAAGCCCTCTCTAATTGACTTAGCAGTCTGGAGGGACAGAAGGCAGAAAAGATGGTAAGAAGGGACTGGGGAAAAAAAAAAAAAAAAAGTTAAAAACTATTAAAAGCAGGACTATAGTGTGGCACACTTTTGCACAATGCTTGCTTAAGCGTAAAACCACATCATGGTTTCAAAATACCATGGAGACAACACAACTGGATCAACCAAAAATATATCAACAACCACCAGACAGTATACCATTTCACTACATTTAATAAGGAATATTTTTAGAATTCATAGCTTGAGCAAACTGCAAAGGACTACGCTGCCCAACCTCCAAATACCCATTGGCACACTCTTACTATTTCTGAATTAAATGAGTCAAATACTACAGAAAACGGGAAGCAAAATTGAGCGTGTGATTTTCAAGCAACTATTCACGTTTCTCCCTTTTGTCTTTGATTAGGTACTGTTTTGGGTAGGAAAAGAGGCGATCATGCATCAGAAAATGTCCTGCTCTGCTGCTCTAAAGAGGAAGAGACGTTTCATTTTAGTACAAAGAATTTTTTTTTTTTTTTACATTGCTTCACTAGAGGTTTTTGGAGATTTTTCTTAGGGTGATGGGGGTGGAGTGTTTGGCTTTGCTATAATACAGCACATCAAAGTGCTTTTGATGTGAAGTTTACTTAACAGAATCAGTTTTTCCGATGATTGTGTTAATCTTTATAAACCTGAAGGCGATACTGTGCCTTTTAAAAAACTATAGCAGGAAAAGACTTGAGGTTACATATACTCGCAGTGATGAGAGACGGGAGTGAGTAGCTGGAGTATTTCGCCACTTCTTACAACTTTGCTCGTTGTGTCATGGGCAGCAATATCCAGGGACTTGACACCACTCACACTTGGGCCAGGAAGGCTATATTTATACCATGCGCAGTCCTTCACATAAGCACCTTTTTCTCCCATAAGAGCCACCACAAGTTTCAAGGGCCAGTTTACAACAGGCACTAGCTCAAAGGCAGCGAAGGGCCCTTGAGTCGCAACAAGAATCAGCGCTGATCTTACAAGGGCTCCCAGCTCCCAGCCGTTAATAGCTATCTTTGCAATTGTATTATTTTGAGCACAAGCTTCTGTCCCCTCTTAAATCTTGCAAAACCAGCTTTGCCATCCACTCCTAGTCTTCAAGTATGGCTGTGAAAAAGCTTCTGTTATGTCTGACGTGTTTACCTACAGCATTTGAATGACTTTTTAAGTTCTTTGAATAAAGATAAGAGACAATGTGTACATTTTCCACACAAATAGTGGAACAGTAATAAAATAAACATCAAAGGTAAGCTAGCAAATCATCGCTACTTCACTGCTATTTACAACAAAAGCAGGAAGAGGAAAAAACCTACCCTCACCATTGGCATCATCTTAGAAAATACAAGTTTTGGAAGGAATTATAGCTTTTTCCCATACCCTTAAACACAAACATTGGCACCTACAGCTAATGCAAGGCTTCACTGAAAGATCTCAGTTTACATTACGTGGAGACAACAACAACAAGGAACCAAGAGAGGTCTCCCTCCTCTTATTTTTGTCTTTCTGAATTGCCAGCTTTTCTGAACTGGTACAGCTTTAGTGAGAACAGGAAGACATCAAACCTATTATTATTAAAGGACAGAAGAACCTCTCATTGTTCAGTATTTACTATTTAAGATTCATGCAGACTGAAGAAATGCCAGAGCTTTGAAACAAACTGCAAGGGGGTGTGTATGTGTGTGAACGTTTATTCTATTCAAGAGACAGAAAGTAGTGCTGTTTGTTTCTTCTGTTAGTCTTTCAAACCTGCCTTTTCTCATGTTCCTCTCCAACACTCCTGAAGAGCCAGACCACAACAGCATAGTCCTAACTGGAATGTCTGCATTAAGTATTTATTCTAAAATAAGGTCCGATTTAGAAAGACTGCTTTTGAAAAATATGGAGCAATACAACTCTTACTCCAGGACACACAATTCAAAGTGTACATATGAGAAATAAAATATAAGCACCACACAAGATTTCTGCTGATGTTTTTGTTTTGTTATTGTTTTGCAGACACTAGCGCTACTGCCATATGAAGTCAAATGGCATTTTGCAACTGACTTCGAACAGGGAGCTGGGTAGGACTGAACAGGGAGTTTTCAGAGAAGCTACTGCCATATAGCTCTCTTCACTGAGTTTTTCTGTCTAGCCTACAGTTGGAGGAGGCAAAACCTCAGAAGGAGGGTAAGATGCTGACAACTTAAGCCTAAAAACAAACCCAAAAATCACGACCAATTTTTCTAGAAAGAAAAGTGTCGAGGTAAAATTACAGAATAGTTATTGTCACAGGTTTTACAGAAAATTTATAGATCTGCAATGAGCTAAAAAATGTTAAAGCAAAGTCACTATTTAAAAAAACCCCACAGCTGCACTGCAAAGTGACAGTTGTAACAGAGAGGTTACAAACACACCATCCGGAAGAGATCAAGCAACGCTACTATATGCACATTGACACACTTAAAGCTCAGGTTAAGGTTTTAACTAATTCTCTCATAGCAAAAGCCCACAGCATTGCCTACCTGTTCCCATTTTACCCCTGCATCGGCTGTGGTTATGACAGAAGGAGAGAGGGGCCAGGACTGAAACGACTTTGTCAGGCTACATAAATCATTAGGAATTCACAACTGTGAAGCCGTGTATTATTTTCCAGCAGGTTGTTGAGCTGTCACATTACAACTTGTTGCTATATACGGCGCTATTAAAATAAATCACTGCACGTAACAGGTTCTGCTCTGCCACCTATAAGTCATTCTGCATTTTACACCTGGGAGGCGGGCCCGGCTCTGCGAAGTCGCGCCGAACTGCCGCTTCATTCGAAATGCCCGGGAAGGGGAGGGACCTGGCAGGAGAAAATACAAACAAGTTTCGTAAAATAACTTTCCAACAAGACCTCGCTGTCATCT
>NW_020799095.1:63347189-63349300 GCF_003259725.1 Athene cunicularia
AGTGCAGGGGGCGGCTGCCGGGAGGAGCTGGGAGAGAGAAAGGGAGGGGGCCGGGGGCTGCTGTGAAGCCGTAGGTCTGTACTGCAAAGCGATGCATCACTGTGCCAAAAGAAACCTTTTCTCCTGTCCGGCAACTAGCATTTCGTGGGAAGGGAGGACATTAAATTATTTATAAAAGCAGTGTTTTTAACACAAAGAGAGTGCAGCTTTTTTAATTAATTCTTGTTCGGGGAGGGAGGGGGCGGGAGAGGGGAAAGGGCTCAAGAAAATGTCAGGCGTTGTCTCCTGTACTGGTTGGCGTTGTACATTTAAGGCCAAGACCACTGCTACTGGAAAGAGTAATATTTTTTTCGTATTTTATTTTTGTGTTTGTATATATGTGCGTGTGCATTTTATTGACTCTCGGCCACCACCTTTTTTTCCTTTTTTTTTTTTCCTTCCTTTCTCCTCTCCCCCGAATAAAAGCTGCCCCCTAAATAAAGACGGTAATAAGGAGAAGCGCGTGGTGTCTGTGCTGGCGTGGAGGGAGGGGAGCCTGTGTGGGGTGGCCTTGGCCGAGGAGCGCCCGGGCTGCGGGGGCAGCCGGCCTGCCCGCCTTTTCCTCCCCATCCCTCCCGGCGGACAAAGGTGCCACCTACGGACCCGCCTGATTTTGGCCACGGGAGATGAACCAAGAGGTTCTCCTCTTGGGCTGCCGCCAGGTTTTGGGAAGCCTTCTGCCATTCCTCGAGTCAAATCAGGTTTCCCCGCCTGTGCTCAGCCCTGCAGAAAGGCAGGCGGGTTTGCAGGCTGCTGCCCGACTTGGGGGCAGCCTGCGGAAGTCCTGAGCATCTGCTTTCCCCCCCAACAACAACAACAACAAAACAGCAGACGCGATGTAATCCTGTTGTCACCTCTCGATCCAAATAAAACTCTCTTCAAGAAGGTCGTTGTCACGACCGGGCTCCAACCGCCTCTGGTGGAGGCAGCCCCGCTGGCACCTGCAGAGGGCGAAACCTCAGCAGGGTGAACGCTACTGAGTATTTGCTGGTCATAAAAAGTTTACACGCGTTGCCTTCTCCCGGCGCGTGTTATATGTTAAGGCTGCTTCGTATTGTCAGAAGTGATCCGGCAAGCCTCAGAAGGACTGAGTCGGAAAAAGGAAAGGATGGGCGCTAAACTGCCCGTGGTACTGAATTACGATTTAGTGGCGTTCCCGAACTGGAAGCGCTTTAAACAAACGCCGAAATGGTAATTCGGGGCTTGTTTGTTCGTTTTGGTTTAATTTAAAAAAAAAAAAAATATGAAAACAAGCTGGCTTTTTCCCTTTCCAGGTCTTCTGAAAGCAGAGATCACCTAAACAAATGATGACAAGCAAAATTTTGGGCGCTGCTTGGGGTGTTTTTTCCTAATTACTTATTTCAGACGCTAGACTTTCTCCCCCACCTCCTTTTCTCTCAGCACCGGGGTTCAGCCTCTGAATAGCTTCTATCCTACTCGCCGAAATGCTGCCGAATAGCGAAGGTGTGTCAGGAAAGAAAAGCTTCAAACAGAACAATCTGCGGGCGAAAACACCGACTTGTTTCAATAAAGCTCCAGCAGATTTCACGGTGTGTTTAGCTCAGACCATAACATTCATCAGAACATTGCGAGAGATTAGTGACTAATGTATGAAGTAATCCAACCCTTGAAGGAATTGGTTTTTATGTACACACACGCATGCACACACACACAATTTCGACACCATTCTACCTTCAAGGCTCTGTGCAAATATTAATCTACCCTTCTATAATCTACTCTTTCCTCTAGCTTGTATTTTAACATTTCTTTCTTTATGGGAGTCCCCATGAGCTGTCAGTATGCAACTGCTAATATCTTTCGCTTTTTTCGATCTGTGATGGTCATATTGCAGGGTATGGTAACAGTACCTTGACGCAAAGTGGAATATTTTATTACAGCTGCAAGCGTGTATTTAATCGAAGGTATGTAAGTGTGAGCAGGGATAAATGTGTGTGCAAACACATGCTTAATATGATGACATTCGGCTTTTTACTTTTAGAAAAGTCCCTTTTTGATTATAAAATAACTCAGCATTAAAAAAAAAAAAAAAAAAAAAAAAAAAAAAAAAAAAA
>NW_020799095.1:63349350-63376154 GCF_003259725.1 Athene cunicularia
GAGCGGAGCTGGCGGAGGGGGGAGGCCAGCCCTGGTGTACAGCCATAAATCCGGGCTGTCACCGGGCTGTGACAGACGGCTGGTGAAACACGGCACCTGTCCAAACACTTTCCAGCAGCAGGTAATCAGAGAACCGACACTTTACATTTTTGTGTGGAACAAGCGCATTAACCATTTCGCAGACCTTCCCGAAACAGCGACGTTTGCATGTCTGGGTACTTTGTCTTTCTTAACGTCTAATAAATCACGGTGACAGAAGAGAGACAAAGCCTTTCTCCTTTTGATATTTGACACATCAGCAGTAAGCCAATACTTTTGCACCCTGTTCTTTCAACCCTACCACTGTCTACATCACCCAGCGTATCTGTTCTTTGTATGGGAGCAGTTTGGGATACCTGGGAGATTTTTACACGCTGTACAGGCAAAAATGATGTCGGTGGCACAGAAAGTCTGCCTGAAATGGGGAAGCCTAATAATAGTCTGTTCATCAGCGTGTGAGAGGATCTGCAGACATCCCGTGCTGGCTGTTCCAACACCTCCGCAGTCTCTGTGCGCTTTGTGAAAACTCCAGTCGGAGCAGAACTGCACATGAATTGTGGTTCAGGCTGGGCTCTGGTTTTAACTGCATTTTGAAAAAGAGATTTGGCTTTCCAAATAAATATACTTTGTCTCTGAAACTTTTTGTTTCATATCTGTTTCATCTCTTGCAGGTTTCAAATGTCTCACCGTGCTTTAAAGAGGAAAGAAAAAATCATACCCGACAATAAAAATATTTTCATCAACATTTTGGGGGGCTTCTCCCCATCCTGCCCCCCCCCCCCTGATAAAACTACTTACTCAAATGATGTCAGTCCTAATCACTTGCCTAAATCTCTTCAAATTTTAGGTTACTGAGCAGCAGAACTGCATAAACTTCTCCTTTGTGGATTAAGACCAAAATAGTAGAAAGGAGAGTTTTAAGCAGAAGTTATGTACTTCAGGAATTAATAGCTGCCAAAAGCAAACTCACAGAAGAAACAAGCTTGCAAAAGTGATCTGTGGATAACAGCTTGGATATATTACATAGATTCCATGCAGCAGGATAATACAGGACTACTGTGCCTGTTCTCCTTTATAATGGAGGCAAAGAGTTTTACTGTTTCACTTCAGTTGAGACATGCCACTAGGGCAACATTTCAATTGTGTTACTTTCCTATCGGATTAATTAACCCCATTTTTCACCAGCCAGATCTGATGAAGCCTGAAATTTGCTTTCAGGTCTTACACTCCCAATGACCCATAAGATGGAATAAATAGCCCTTTGGTATCCCTAACTCTTACTCAGGAAGAAGCCCACTGAAATCAGTCATTTTACTCAATAGCCATCTCAGCACAGCAGTGCTAGCTGCAAGACCCAATTCAACACAGATCTTCAGTGAAAACTCCTAAGCAGAAATGCAGCCCTTAGTGTCAGTTGAACTTCACACTGGACACTGAGAGGACTGAAAAAGGATGGATGTAATTTTGTCTTAGGACCTTGTCCAGCTTTTCTTCCCTTTTTCAAAAGGGTGATTCTTAGGGGCAGGATATATCAGGCACAGAGGACCCTTAACAAAAAGAAATTTCACCCCAGAAAAAGGCACATACATGGGACTCAGATTCATAGGCTCTTCATCTTTCACACCATGCCTTAAGTACCCCAAGGTGAAACTTCCTACACAAGAGCAAGGAGAATGACCAGAGCTCCACACTACAGTAAGGTAGAGCTTCTGAACCAAAGTCCAGATTTTGCACAATTCTTCATTGAGCTTTTTGCACAATTCTTCATTGAGCTGGGGGAGGTGTTTCATTTAATAATAGGCAAGAGAGTCCCTTTATTATGCCAGGCTTTTTGCCTTTTAAGTCTGAAGTAGACATAAAAACAAAGTTGAAATCCACCTCCAGCCATATTCAAGGCACTAAGCTGTGATTTTGGCAAGGGTGCTTGTATCCTGTTGTAACTTTGAGGAGTGCTGCAGTAGCTCTTTAATGATGGGGTGAATATGGTTCCATCTTTCATTTACATCCTAGAGAGGAAACATTTTCCTCTTGAATAAACTCTCCTGTCTTCATTGACACTCTCAGAAGTCTCAAAACCAGCTTCAGAAAAGACATCTATGAAGCCTATGTATCATCACAAAATCATACCTAGAGAGAGCCTAGTCCATCCTAAACATCCAAACCTGTATTAAGGAATTGGGTTATATAGATTGGCAGCTTTGGAAAGCTAGTAGTAATTTACATGGTCTCCAGCCCTGCATAGAAGCTAAACATTGCTATTGCCTTCAGGAAGTTTTACCTCCATAGGTCTGGATGGACTAGGCCTTTGTCCTCTTTTCCAGAGCCAGAGGGGGTGTGTATGAGGAAGGATTGAGAGTACATGCTGTCACAGTATTTATGCTCTTGCACCATGGCATTGTTTTCTTTGTTATGACATGTTTCAAAATTTTAGAGCTCTTTCAAGCAGGATGGCATACTAATAGCCTCCTTTGCTATGGGGAAAAGCAATGCTTCTGTGGGTTCTTTCCTATCCTTAATAGCAGAGCAGAGAATATTCAAGATGGAGCAATTGTCGTGGTTTAACCCCAGCCAGCAACTAGGCACCACGCAGCTGCTCACTCACTCCTCCCCCTCTCCTAGTGGGATGAAGAGGAGAATTAGAAAAAAAGTAAAACACATGGGTTGAGATAAGAACAATTTAATAAGTAAAATAAAATATAATAACAATAATAGTAATGGAAAGGAATATAACAAAGAGAGGTAAATAAAACCCAAGACAAATGATGCACAATGCAGTTGCTTGCTGACCAGTGACTGAAGTAGCGATCCACCTCTCCCAGCCAACTTACCCCAGTTTATATACTGAGCATGATGTTCTATGGTATGGAGTATCCCTTTGGCTAGTTCGGGTCAGCTGTCCTGGCCATGCTCCCTCCCAGCTTTTTGTGCACCTGCTCACTGGCAGAGCATGGGAAACTGAAAAATCCTCAATTTAGGTTAAGTGCTACTTGGCAACAACTAAAACATCAGTATGTTATCAGCATTATTCTCACACTGAATCCAAAACACAGCACTGTACCAGCTACCAAAAGAAAATTAACTCTATTGTAGCTGAAAGTAGGACAGCAATACAAGTCTACTCTTCAGTACAATGTCTTGTATGTGGGACCTAGGACCAAGGATCATCAGGTAGAAAAACATGCACGAGGAAAAAAAAAAAAAAAAAAAAAAAAAAAAAAGAAAAATGTGTTGACACCTAATTTTCCAAATTCCACTGTAGTTGCTTCCTGATCATAGCTATTCATCAAGTACATGTTTATAAGCAGTACGTAAGGGTTTATAAATGTTTTAATAAGTATAATTTTACTGGTTTAGGGTCCAATGGGTTTATTTTATTTGTGTTTGAACTGCTGTGTTAATTTAAGTAATTATTTGGTACCGAGGTAATACTCCAATAACATCTGACAGCCAACTAGTAACCCTTTACATAAATAGTATATTTCATGTTATACTCACTATTACTAAACTATTTTTAATCCACTGTAAAGAAATAATGTTAATGAATATCATGCCAGAGCCAAACTGAGCTTAACTACTGGTATTCTGTGGCTCCATGAGATATTCCAGGTTATCTCACTGGACAGAAGAGTTTTAAGCAAGACTACTTCTGTGAAATTCATTCTACTTCGGTAGAACTTTTGGCTACCTGACTTAGAAATCTTAAAGTTTCAACAGAAATCTGAGAGTACAATTTCCTAACCTTGTATTTTTATCAGTATCTGTTACAAATGGCCAGATAAACTTCAATATTCCAAGTAGAAGTTGTTAATCTTACTTCAAGGTTTTGAAAAGACAATTTTCTGTAAGACTTTAGAGGTTACCTACAGCCTTTCAAAACAGACATGTGACACCAGACCATTTATTTCAATTCCTTCCACAGCATTCACTCTTTAAAATTGTGTCATCTCACTACAGAAAAGGTACTACAGGCTCCGGGTACTTCACACAGCCATCTTCAGTACAGTGTTATGTAGTCATTACTCCTCCTCATCATACAACACCAAAGTAATTCCCCTCTCTTTGGCATATACAAGCCTCAATTAGTTGTATGTTATCATCACATTCCCCATTAATCACTTAACAGAACTGTACAGATGTACAGCAGCAACTTTCTCACTTTTTCCTCATAAGTCAGTCCAAGAAGCCCCCTAGTCATTTCTGGTTTTCTCTGAACTTCTCTGGAGCATCTCTTTCTGACTAATCATAAGACATGGCAAAGGCATAGCTTTCTGTGTCACAATACCTGGAGTCATGTCAGGTTCTTCCCACACCCCCCAGCTCCAGAAGAAGCGGGTTAAAGAAGGACAAAGAATTTATAAGTTATCTCCCAAGCAGCCAGGCTAACACATGACACCAGAGTACACAGACTACAGTTACTCAACCTTCTCGGCAATAACCACCAAAAAAAACCCTTTCAGTGTAACATTTCAACAAAGTCTTGTTCAAGCAGAGAAACAACCTTCCCTATTCACCTCCCTTTTCTCCCTTATCTTGCCCTTATCCATGGCTATCCTTGGATAGCAGAAACAATTTCTCCCTCAAGCTAGTCTACAAAACGTTGAGCACAAAAAGACAGAACTTGCCATGGACTCATCTGATGTCTTAGCATCCTTTATTAACATGACTTTGCCCCAGGTCTCTTGCACACAGCACCTCTCCTTCCAGACCCTGAATTGGGAACATAAGGCAGAGAAACAGCATTTTTCCTGGTCAGAGCCCCTAACTCAGCTCAGTGCACCCATCCTGTGGCAAAGTCACTGCTGAAACCGTGGCTAAAGCACAACAAATGTATGCCATTCTTAATGCCAGTTCCCAAGGACATGTGAACAATCCCTGAGTCTTCTACAGCTGGCAAAATTAAATCCTTGTCAGAGCAACCCTGGAATGTTCAGGTTTGATTTTTTCCTATTCCCTATTTCTTTACTTCGTATAAAGGATGTTGGTTTTACCCTTTGTTTGGAATAAGTTCCCCCCACCCCATACTGTTCCCAGTGGCTGCAAGGGTGAATTTCCTCTGTGCTTTATCGTTTCTGTCACCACAGGTGACAGGTTCAGATCTGACCAGTTGACTTGACAAGGTCAGCACATGTTATCATCTTGTTATAATTTCTTCCTCACCGGCACAACCAACCAGAGTGAGAATTGTAAGGCTACCCAAATTACCTTTAATTAATGTTTGCATCAGTAAAATTTATGTTAGACACTTTTTTGTTCCTTGTACAGCTGAGATCTTGAGACCAAAAGGTCTCACAACCACCCTGAAAAGATGGGAAAGGCATGCATTTTCATAATTTGATTTAAACGTCAGAGAATTATGCTGGGTTTTCCTACAGGGTGGAGATGACTCGCCAAACTGGGAAACAGCCGAAGCAGCTAGAAATCAATCAGTTCACACACAGGTTTGTGAACACTGGAACGGTGCCAAAAGCCTCTTAGTTGGACAAGTAAGTTGATGCATACAGAAAAGAGCAGGGGATAAAGAGCTCTAAAGCTAGTGCTTGCTACAGAAGTTGCAGTCCTACTCTGAGGTACCATATTAGCCTTTTTATTTTCAGGTCACAGTGTGGTATCAGCAATTGGTAACTATTTTAATTTCATATATATGAGTGTTACATAAAAAACAACACCTACAACAAAACATCTTAAAGCTAATCGTTCAAAAACTGTGACCGTTGTGCTCGTACACCATTATTTTAGCCCCTTTTAATTCAGTGCACATACCATTGTAGTGGACTATTTAAATTACAGGATCATGCTCTATTTTTCTTCCTAGAGGATTCCTGCATCATCCAATAACTAGTTGAGGTAGTAAGGAAAGAGTCTTGTGCAATTAAAAGGAATATTGTTCTCAGGTCCCTGACTCAATGGAAGTCAGGAAATTTATTCCAACGTCTGGAAAAGAATGGATGTTTTAAATATTTAAGTCATAGGATTCTAGATGTGCATGTACATAGGAGAACTAATGTCAATAAATCTTTTCAGTCAGTTTGATATCAGGATATATAGACACCTGTTGTAAACTAAGCCATGTTTTTTTCATTTGGAGTACTTCTGGTAGTGAGCTTTATTAGGAACACAGGCAGTCACTACTTTACCAGAATCTATTCTAATACAGTGAATGCTGCAATCTAAGAGGCAGGCTCCTTGTTGTACCATGCACATCCTGTCATAGTATCCTTTTAGAAATTAGGTTTTGCAATTTCTGAGCAGTCACATGCACCCAAACTTGAGTCTAACTCAGATAATAATCTAACTGTGGGACCCTTCCATTTGGCACAGTTCTGCTCTCCCTCACCAGGACAACAATCCCAGCTCAGCATGCTGGTGCCTACAGGTCTCCCAGATGTGATGAGGTCTGACAAAACTGTACCCTCATCCTCATATTCATTCTTATTTAATTGCTCGCAAAACAGGATTGAACACTGAGTTGAATTTTTTGGGGTTTGTTGCTTTTGTAAGTACCATCCATCCATCCATCTCCTCTGATGCAAGGCCAGCAAGCAGCATCCTACAATCTGAGATAGTGCCTATAGCCCGGATCTATCAGCCATCACTATACAAAGTGCAGCACAGGAGCATCACAGGGATTTACAACACCCAAAGGAGGACTTTGTATCCATAAACTCATCACTAGAGTCCGTTTCTCAAAATGGCATATACGACATTCAGACCATACCTGCACTTTGCACACAGCTTCTGCTGACACCAGTTACATCTGAGCCTGTGTACACAAGCCATAAAAGCTGGCAAGGAGTAAAGAACAACACAAACATTTTATTCCACCACTTCATAACAGCTGTAAGATGCTTGAGTCATATGGATGACATACCTCCCCCCAAAAGGACTGGTAGGAATGGATGCATGTAATGTGTTCCCTTCTATTCATCTGATGAATTTTCCATTCAATGGCAAGAACAGACTGAGAAATACTGAGAACGTATTTCCATATATTGACTGGGAAGTATGCTCTGTTTAACTTCATCCTCACAATTTCATTTCAGAACAGAAAATAATTGATAATATAAAAAAAAACCAAACCACACACAAAACCAAAAACTAAACCACATTTGTTTTCAAAGTATACACATATCTACATGACAGATAGCTCCAGATAATTTCAGTAGGAGTTCTCATGGACACTAAATATCTCAGTCATTCAGCTCTTGTTGGGAGTGGCTCAAAACCCGACAGAGCCAAGAACTAAATGTGAGCAGCTATACATTAATCTTAATTGCTATTCTATAAATAGTCTGGGAAAGAAGGTAATGGGAAACCCCAGCCAAATTGAGCAACCAGAGTCATGAAGGGGTATTTTTGTGTCCCCTGCATTATTAAAAGGCCAAATAAGCGTTCAGATTAGAAGGCACAAACACAACATGAAACTTTGTTTTGAGCAAGAGGCTCATTTTGGCATAAAGCCAAGAGAAATCATAAAACTCATTTGCACCTGATAGTTTGTTATATGATTTCATCTTTCTCTGTCCCATTTCTTTAAATTCTCCTATACAAGAGCCAAAATTGAGATCTTAATATGTTGAACATAGCAACTGTTTTCCTGGATCTTAAACTTATTGCCAAGACCCTTAAGGCCATGTCTGCAGCAAGCTGTGAGGGACCCACAGGATTTCAGGGTGTTGAGCTTATCACAAGCAAGGCTGTATCCAGTTCTTCAGAGGTTTTCAGCATGCAGCAAAGAATAGGTTAACCAACAAAGCTTGCCTGCTTTTGTGCATTAGCAGCACATCCCACAGACTCTGCAAGGTTCTGCCCCCGGCAGGCAGGAAAAGTCTCCCTCTCATACAATGCTATCCTTACCAAAACCAGAAGGAGCCCTTTGACTCCAGTGGGAAGTGAAATCAATGATCCACACTTGGAAGATCTGCCAGACCAGGTCTTCCAATGGCACATCCCCTTGACGGGCATAATGCAAAAAACCCTAAGCCTTCAAAATACATGTTCATTCTTCAGGGAGAGTCATGATAAGCAGAAGTTAGTCGCATACCCATGGACAGTGACCCATCATCTAGAAAAGCAGAGGAAAGTTGCTCCCTCATAAATGAGGACCAGGACTTTGGAGACAATCCTGAGGTCCAGAGGGTCATGGATTCATGTTCTTCTAATCAAAGCTGCCCCATGGGCTGTCTACCAACTTTGCCCAAGCCCTACCAACCACTGCTGCCTTTCAGGACAATCAGCTATCAGGACGAGCATCTATCATCCACAGCAGCAACTTGAAGGAGCCTGAGGAAGAAGGAGTCTCGCAAAGGCCTTCCTGCAGCTGTCTGACAGCACATCAGTCGCAAGTCAAGAGGTTTATAAGTTTCCAACTTAAACACTCTTATCACTGTGTGCAGCTCTGAGTGCACCGCCCTGAGGGTTCCCTTCTGCCCATCAATGCACAGATATGTTATCATCATTTTCTATCATGTAAACTCCAAGATGTTTATATGTACAGACTAGTAGAGAAGTTTGACTGGTAGCCCTATTTGCATAAGGTGCTCTCTCCTTACTCTATTAGTTCTACAGATTGAACATACAGAAATACTTGATAATATTTAAATAGAATTTACATATTATATTTTCATTAAAATAGAATTATAGCGAGGACAAACCAAAAGCTGATTTTTCTATTAGGAGGAAAAAAAACTATTTGAAATTATTCATGTCTCAATTAATTTTCATTTGGTTTATTATTCAGAGACTTGATCAACACTGACAAACATACTGCTACTTTTAATTTGCTTTATTCCTCCAGTACCTACTTTATTATCAACAAAGAGGCTCATATTCACTTCATCAATACACGACCTGAACAATGCATCAATATTTTATCTACAAATAGAAGTTTCAGTTATTTGACAACTCACCATTTACACTTACATGACAAAAAAAAAAACCAAATAGCATATTTTCCAGGCTGCACAAATCCACACATATTTGTATTCACTGAAATAACAAGTTTGTCTTCTTTAAAAGCTGTATAATATGACAGAGAAGAAATGTAGGTTAAAATTTATCACATTTGAGCTGTGAACACAGGGCTCATAGATAGAAAAAAATAGAATCTTAAACCTGCAAGTGTTGTTTCACTGATGTAAATAGGATCACGAAGAATAAAGGTTGTGTATGAAAAAGTATCTGCAGAGCCAACTTCTTGCTCTGCAATCAGACAAAGGCCCACATGCTAGAAAGAGGAAGGAATCCAGCCTTTTGATGTGATGTCCTGATATCAGCTGGGCTGGAACAGAGTTAATTTTCTTTTAGTAGCTGGTACAGTGCTGTGTTTTGGATTCAGTGTGGGAATCATGCTGATAACATACTGATGTCTTAGTTGATGCTAAGTCACACTTACCCTAAATTGAGGATTTTTCAGTTTCCTATACTCTGCCAGTGAGCAGGTGCACAAGAAGCTGGGAGGGAGCATGGCCAGGA
This sequence comes from Athene cunicularia, assembly GCF_003259725.1. Taxonomy (NCBI): domain Eukaryota; kingdom Metazoa; phylum Chordata; class Aves; order Strigiformes; family Strigidae; genus Athene; species Athene cunicularia. The sequence goes on from NW_020799095.1 coordinate 63,358,861, forward strand.
CAGCTGACCTGAACTAGCCAAAGGGATACTCCACACCACAGGATGTCATGCTCAGTATATAAACTGGGGGAAGGTGGCTGGAGGGTGAGGATCACTGCTTGGGCACTGGCTGAGTATCTGTCAGAGGGTGGTGAGCAATTGCATTGTGCATGACTTGTTTTTTTTTAATCTGATATTAAACTGTCCTTATCTCAACCCACGAGTTTTACTCTTTTATTTTTGTGATTCTCTTCCCCATCCCACTGGGCAGGGAGGAGCAAGCAAGCAGCTGCACGGTGCTTAGCTGCTGACTGGGCCTAAACCACATGTGGGAAAGCAAGGGAATGAGCCTCCTTTCTGGACATAGCATGCACCTGCAAAGAGAGCAGCACAGGTGGTTACTCTGTTCATCACCCCAGGAGCCCATAAGTTTCACTTGAACCTGGGAGATCTAGCAACATCACCTTCCAGCCTGCACCTGTACAGGATGCCGAAAGACCCAAGCAGCGCAGGCAGGTTTGCCAGACTACCACCAGCATGTCCTGCCAGGACAATTGCCTCTTTCCCATCTGCTCCATCCAAAAGAACTCCAACATATGCTGTACATCTTCAATACATCTTATTTAAAGCCTGAGTTTACATCCAACCCATATATAATCTTTCTAGTTGAACTATAGTTGTGGAAAGCATCATGAGAAACACCAAGCTAGATTGTGAGAACTGATATGCGTCTTTTCACAGGAAGCTATGTGATTCCCAAATCCCCTCAGATATGTCTAATTTAATAATCTACCTATCCTATGTCAAAGCAAGGGTCCGGTTAGCCCAAGCTCCTGTCTCCATCACACCTATTGTCCATAGCTTAGGGAATGTTCAACAGCAGGTAAACATATTCCCAAAATATTTCCTAAGCCTGCATGAAGCTTAGGATATTCCTGAGTTGTGTTTAACAGGCCTGAAGAACTTTTCCTTCATAAATTTGTCCTGTCACTTTTTGAGCCCATGACAACTTTTTCAGTTCAATTTCACAGTTAGATTCCTGTTAATGTAAAGAAACATCTCTTGCTCTTTTGCTCTGAATGTACCACCTGTTAACAGTCCACAGAATCAACAGATGACATCTGGGAGAGACCTGCAACCATTCCCTTAAGAACTTTTCTCTCAACTTGAGACCTGTGTCATATCTCCTTCTGAGCCAACTCTTGAAGAGTTATAGTAAATTCATTCCTCTTCTTGTACATACTTACAAACCTCTTTACCTCTACACTATCTTGTTTTGACAGGTAGAGGTGGTGGCAAATGCACAGGGGCAGAAAGCCTGCAACCATGTACAGGATTTGAAAGCTGGGTATACCATGGACCCATATTATCCAAATACAAATGATTTAGTAGTCATGAACAAATTATCTTTACTTGATGCTATTGGGTTTTTTGAACTGCAGCTAGGTGTGGATCTTTGGTTTCATTAAAAAAGTCAAAGTCTCGGTCCTCTGTGGTAAGTGTTGTTTCAGAGCCTACATGCAGTTGTTTTGTTTTTTGTTTTTTTGGTTTTTGGTTGGGATTTGTTTTTTTTTTTTAAACCATTTAGGCTGCTGTATATCAAAAACCCAGGCATACCCCAGCTTTGGTAGGCCATCCTGGACCTATGTATGTCATCAATATTAGTTGTGTGGCTCTGTCCCTTTGTCTTCAAGTATGCAGCATGGGGTTTTGTAAGTCATGCAACACAGCCTGACTTCAGGTCACCCCAAAGTCCATGCAAGCTAGTGGAAGCAGGGTGAGATTAACAATGAGTCATGCCTGAAACCCCTACATGTGATCTCCCACTCCACCATCCATACCAGAATCATCTGTAGTTGCACATACCGTTCTTGAAGCCATGTCTACCACCTGTGCAAGCAGAAGCACCAGCCCAGCTGAAGACTAATTTTACACAAAAATATTCTGATTTTTATCTGTTGTTCTGACTCTGAAGAGAGTCCACAGATATCTTGAATAAGTAACTAGAAAATTCTTATTTTTTTGAATTAGAACAGACAGATAAAGGTTTCATGGTTTAGCAGGATGGGACAAAAGCAGCAGGAACAAGAGCTGTCTTGTCCACCTTATTTATAGGAAAGGGTGACTGTATTCTTTGGGTCCTTTCTACGGGCCTGGATACTTGCTGTAGTCAGAAGACCTCCTCTGTTTAAATAGGCTTTGACTAGAACTTCACTCTTAGTAGGCAAAAATACCATCATTAAGAGTAATCTACATTTTATACAAGAGTATTCTTCATGGCAAACTTGCATGCCCACCATTGCCCAACTGGCTGAGAAAAGCAGTGCTGTGTGTTCCTGATTAGCCAAAGAAGCACACGAGGTAAGCTTTGGAAGAGCTTTCTATTTCAGATTTGTATTTGTGAATCAGCCAAAAGCTATTAAAGCAAGGAAAAGCACTTTCAAAAGAACAAAACATCCATCACACCTTTTCCCATTTCCCCCAACAACTTCTTTTGTTTAGTATTAGCTTTAGTAACAAAAAAATATCATTACAAATTACCCAAGCTACAAGATAGCTTAAATATTAACACGCATGTAAAGCCACTGGGGGTAAGAGCCAGGAGCTGTATAATAATAAAGCAAGACTCAGCGAGATTCCATAATTATTTGTTACACAACCCAAGAAACTAGCTAGAGCATTTCTAAGATTACACACCTCTTGTATATGACACCTAACCATGCCAGAAATTACATAAGGCTTTTTATAACATAATCATTTGTCATTAAAAAGGCAGAACAAAGGGCCATTATGACCAGAGGTGACAATCCAAGAATTAGTTTACTTAGGACCTGATCCAAAGCCCATCGTAGTGATTTGCATACATTTCAACATGCTTTGGATCAGAGATTCAGTATTTTCCATGTTGCAGTTTCCTTTTGGATTTTTACGGAACTAGAGGACTGGAGCTGTGGAGGAAATAAAAGCAGCATTTGTTACCATCAGAGCTGAGAACTCAAAGCTGTCATTGATTTTGGTGAGAGTAGCATCTACTTTACATTGTCTCAAAAAAAAAAAAAAAAAAAAAAAAAAAAAAAAAAAAACAAAAGAGCTGTCCACCAATTCGCATTCCCAAATATGTGTTCAAACACTTTCTAGGTATTTGAGCTCTGGAAGTGCTGACCTATGCAGCCAGCCCTAGTAGGAGTTGCAGACAGTATCTCAAGGAGTTCAGATTCAGAGGGATATATCTATTCCTATGCATTTTTATGTCAAGAAAAATGCAACACATGTGACCAGCTGTACTGCTGTAACAGGAAGATGACATCTGCAGCATGGAAATACAGTTCTCAGCTGTGAGCCTAGCCCTATCCATCAGGAAGACCATTTGGATAAGAGTGGATACTTTAGTGAGATGCTGTATCTGTAAGCTTGCAGGTGAGAACTCCACTTTTTTCCCTTCCTTCAGGCATGATAAGGACCATGGAGAAGACGCAGCTCAGTGGGGAAATACTATGGCCAGAAAGAAAAAAAAGCATTCTCCTACATATAGTCATACACATTGACCTGGAAAACACAAGACTCCTGCCAAAGAAGGAAACCAAAGACTTCAAATTGACTTGGCAGAGAACGATCTGCAGGATCTGGTTCCAAAATATCTCATTGTGGAAGCACTACTCTGTGGCAGTTAACTGTAACATACCCAGAGTCAACATACTTTATGGGCGGTGCGGGGAGAAATATCACCTCAGAATACAATAGAAATCTACAGAATCTTGAATATTGTGGTGAATGTGGACAGGGTCCAGCTGTTAATTGCCTTTTCCTAATAACCTAAGGGCCATTAGACAAAGCTGGTAGGATCCAGATGTTTTGTTTTGTTCCAGAAAAAGCAGTTTTATAGCTCTCATCAGAGGTCTTCTTGCAACTGAGCAGGGCACTCCCACTGGGCAGACTCCCATAGGATTTTACCTGGTTTCTAGACCTCTGACTTTGTTGCAACATCTACATCTCCATCCCCACATCTGACAGTCACACCACTGTGGACTCATAGAGCACCTTTGGTTTCTTCAGATTCATAACTTCACATTTAGCCCACAATCAACTCAATGTACTTTGTAAGCCCTAAGCCTGGCTTCATCCAAGGGCTGCACAATGCTTCTCCAACATATACTCTATCTTTCCAAACATAGAAACACTATTGGCAAATTCACCAGGTCAGCAGTAACAGGGGCCACCTTTCAGTAAAGCATCTGAATAGACTGGAGTCCTGCCAAAGCATCCAAAGTCCGTTTATAAATCCTTTTGGGTCCCACTCAGCAGAGCAGAGACCAGTGGCACAGTGAGGTGCTTCTGTGCATGCCTTGACTTGTGTCTGCATCAGATCTGGAGACTGGATCCACTGAGGACCTGCCCAAGAGCTCACCTCCATAGGGACACTGGAAGTGCCCCATCTTCTGATGCCGTGGCTTCCAGATTTGACCCAGCAAGTGTGATACTCTTGCCCTGAGCCAGGCAAAGTCACACTGCTATCAAGGATAAGAAAAACAAACAAAAAAAAGCACACCTATCCACACACCAACTAAGAGGGCATCCTTCTCTTCCCTCTACCCAAAAAATTAGTATATCATTTTGCCTTTCCTGGGATACTCCGTCTTCCATGTTCTTCAGCAATGGTCTCTGGACATGCTAAACATTTTCTACACAGACTGGGAAGTTCACATGCAACACTGTCTCTTTTCTATCATTTGCCCGTACAAAAGGAGAAGCTATTCCTATAGAAGACATTTGGCCCTCTTTCTATTCTTTAGACAATACACACATGCTTTCAAATGAAAGGATAAGAAAGAATTTTATATTATTTCTTGGACACAAAGCTAAACACCTTTTGGATCGAAGGGAATCCGTAGATACTTGTAGAAAAAGGCACTTTCCAAGCCAAGATGGGTTTACCTTCCAATAGGAACATCACCAGCCCTTACACACCTTGTGTCTCCTAGATCTACACGGTAGGAACAAACACACTACTATTAGAGCTGACAGAACACCCACATTATTCTTCTTCACCCATTAGCTTGAACAACACTGATCAAAATATCTAACTAGTCTCCTCTTAGTTTGAAACGAGTTTTCTGGCTTTCCCTTGACTCCATTTTCTACAGCTGGTGATCGACACACCCATTAAGAACAAGAAATAAGCTGTGTTTGTAGAGGTGTGCAGATAATCAAGGCAACACTGCAGCCTGCAGGTGCCTTTTAAGATAACACCAGGACACACCTGGGTACTCCTCTGTTCTCCACTCCGGGAGGAGAGCACACTGGCAGTGACAGTCTGGAGGATCTTTTGAAGTTACTTGAGTGGACTAAGTGTTAAGTAGACCAAAATTAATTATTCAAGTTGGTTTCATAAGCAGAAGGAAATTATGACTTACCTGCCCCCACCCCCCCAATAATTTAATGCCTTTGTGAGTGTTTATGTGTTTTGTGTATATGGGAAATGCTAAAAAACCTCAAGATGACAAACAATAAATGCAGTTGTACACAAAACTAGCAGCACAAGAGAGAAATAGAGAGAGACAGAACTGAAAATGAGCACAAAGGTGGAGACCGAAACAGCTAACACTCTCATTACCTTGATTTAGAAGATAAATATCTTCTCAAAATAGTCCCACTAAACAGTCTGTTGAGAGCTACTCTTTTGAAGTCCATTGTGCCTCTCCATTGCTTTAACACATTCCTTTCCTTGGAGGTCTGGTGCTCTACCACCAACAACTTCAAGCTATTTCATGTTATCCTCTTCACTTAAATTACCTCAGAACTTGAGATTCTTTGTCAGCTCCTCCAAACTGCAAGAGCCAGAACTATAATAGCATCTTCTTTTACTGCTTTCTCCACATTCCTACACAGTTAAATATTCTTAGCACACTCCCAGATTTTGATTACTTTTGTCCTGTTATATTTTTTTTTAATAAAACTCCTCCATGGCCTGCCTTTTAAATTCTTCCAGTAGGTACTCAAAACCAGATTCTGCTCTACCTCCTCCACTCAGTTCTGTGACCTCCAGGAGACTTCTGAATCTTTACTTTTACTACCCAGAATCATTCAGTAAACTTGCCGCTCATCCCTTCTTCTCTGAAGAAAAGATATGTATTCTTGGCATGCAATGCAATCCTTCCCTTCTGTTTCCTGGTCTCCCTTCCAAGGCAACTTATTCTTAAATAGCAATCATACAATCCATCTGCCAGGTCTCTGTGATACCTCTTATATCATAGCTTTGACTGTGGTCTAAGGCTTTGAATTCTTCTTGTTTGTTACCATACCCTCAGCATTAGTGTAGAGAGATCCCAAGTGCTAAAACTGCACTATTGTTCTCAGTCCTGTTCCTCCAATGGCTTTTGTAGAGCTCCCCCTTCCCCCCTCCACAAGTGCCAGGATACTCATTTACCGGTGGACTCATCACTTGCCCTTTTAAGTCTAGTTCAGTCCTCTGTCTAGAAGTGCTTTTCCTCTGCTTAGCTAATTAGACAACATTTTTTATTTCTTCTTTCTTGAAGCACTAGCTCACAACCAGCAGACACAGAGCAATTCTCTCGGGCCTCTTAGCTCAATTACACATTCCTCTCTGGCACCTACCTGTCCCCACCCACCTCCCCACTTAGGGCAATGATGAGACCTGTGATTCCCCCAAGCTCCTAACTTATTTCCAGTCTAGGCAGGATCACAACTGACTGTGGTACCCTTGAATAGACATAAGGAAAAGCAGCCAGAAGAACACTACCACGGCTCATCTTCCCAAGTTTCTCCAATTGTAGCTTGAGCACCTGTCCTACTACCCAGAACAACAGGTGAAGCATTGTAAGGGCTATTTCTGCACCCTTCAGAAGGCAGACATTGATCATAACAACCTCTCTGGCCACCAACCACTCCTCTCAACACTTTAGACAGTGCACTCATGGCACCTCCTCCTTCTTTTCTGCTGGGAGAAGTCCTTCACAGGCTTACATAAAAAGTCATAACTTGCCTTATCCACACCTTCTGCCTCAACTACTTCTAATTAACAGCTTATTGATAAAAAAATCACTCAACTTTAACTTCAAACATACCAAGAACTAACCAACACTTACCTTACTAAAGGAAAGGCTCTGGATGTTCATTACCTTGAATTTGATGAGTCCTTTGACAATGTTTCCCACAGCATTCTCCTGGCAAAACTGGCTGCTCACGGCTTGGATGAGCACACGCTTCGCTGGGTAGAAAACTGGCTGGATGGCCAGGTCCAAAGAGTTGTGGTGAATGGAGATAAATCCAGTTGGTGGCTAGTCACGAGTGGTGTCCCCCAGGGCTCAGTTTTGGGGCCACTCCTGTTTAACATCTTTATTGATGATCTAGACGAGGGGATCGAGTGCACCCTCAGTCAGTTTGCAGGTGACACCAAGTTGGGTGGGAGTGTTGATCTGCTCGAGGGTAGGGAGGTTCTGCAGAGAGACCTGGACAGGCTGGAGCCATGGGCTGAGGCCAACTGGAGGAGTTTCCATAAGGCCAAATGCCGGGGGCTGCTCTTGGGCCACAACAACCCCCAGCAGCGCTACAGGCTTGGGGAGGAGTGGTTGGAGAGCTGCCAGTCAGAGAGGGACCTGGGGGTGTTGACTGACAGCCGGCTGAACAGGAGCCAGCAGTGTGCCCAGGGGGCCAAGAAGGCCAATGGCATCCTGGCTTGTGTCAGCACTAGCGTGGCCAGCAGGGACAGGGAAGGGATCTGACCCCTGGACTCGGCACTGGTGAGGCTGCACCTCGATTCCTGTGTTCAGTTTTGGGCCCCTCACTACAAAAAGGACATTGAATGACTCGAGCGTGTCCAGAGAAGGGCAACGGAGCTGGTGCAGGGTCTGGAGCACAGGTCGTACGGGGAGCGGCTGAGGGAACTGGGGGTGTTTAGTCTGGAGAAGAGGAGGCTGAGGGGAGACCTCATCACCCTCTGCCTGAGAGGAGGTTGCAGAGATCTGGGGATGAGTCTCTTTAACCAAGTAGTAAGTGATAGGACAAGAGGGAATGGCCTCAAGTTGCACCAGGGAAAGTTTAGACTAGATATTAGGAAGCATTTCTTTCCAGAAGGGGTTGTTAGGCATTGGAGTGGGCTGCCCAGGGAGGTGGTGGAGTCCCCATCCCTGGAGGTGTTCAAGAGTAAGGTCAATTTGGAGTTTAAGGATATGCTGTAGGTGGGAACTGTCATTGTTAGGTTAATGGTTGGACTGGATGATCTTCAAGGTCTTTTCCAACCTAGACGATTCTGTGATTCTGTAACACTACAAAAGTCTAACAGTTGTGAAGTTCAGACATCCACCAGACTACTTTCTGTTGGAGATGACCACTCCTTCTGTCTCTCTCAGGTTATCTAGAGAAGATAAGCACAACTCACACTGCAGCTACTCATCAGTCATTTAGTTGCTCTAAAAATCTCACACAAGTGCTACAACAACCCTGCTGATTATAAATTACCAAGACCCCCCAGACATAACCATAGCACCAACCTGTGGACCATCCTCATTTTTATGGTTGCCTTAATCAGTAGTATATTGATTGTGCTCCTCAGGCTCAGAACTTTTGCATCCACTCCCCTTGGCCTTACAGTCCCTCAGACCAGTCTCTTTGGTACAACAGGCAGGTATAGTCTTTCAGGTGATTGCTGTGTGTGTTTGGGGTGGATGTTAAGATCCTTTATTCCTAGTGTAGTTCCTAATGTCATAACATCTCTCCTGCACCCTTCTGACACAGATGTAATTAAAAGGGATACAATGGCCATTAGCTATGGGAATGGCTTCTGCTTTGTTCCTTCATCTACTTCTGCATGTAGATGGATTCCTTGCAATACTTGGTGCTCACCACAGTGAATCCTGATGGTTCCCAGCTGGGTTCCAGGCATGCACAGAAGGAAGGAAAGAATATGAAGCCATGACAAAAAGACAGAATGGCATGAACCTCAAAAGTTCAACTTATTACACATTTTTTCAATATCCTAGTAAGAGTTCCTTAACTCTCTGTGCCCTTGAGGCAGACATAGAAGTTTTGAAAATACCTGTGATTTTTCGGCATCTCCAAAAGTACCTCCTGACTTTTCTGCCCCAAAATTTCCCCGTGCACCTACAGTCTTTCTTACATATAATGTTTGAGTCACAATTCATAAGTCAATTTGTAATGTGTGATTTCTAATATTATCCTTATGGCACAAATGGTCAAGAAAACATATTAGGAGCATTATGTGCATGCTGTATTTTTAAGAGGCAAGAAGAGCCAAAGTTAAGACTGAGCTTGAATATTGAGTTTAAGAAGAGCACAAAGTCGCAGAAATGTCACCCCTGCAACTAGGGCTTTTTTATTATTATTACGACTTTAGAAGTTAAAAATTATTTCTGGAGTAGGTTCGTTCTTGTTTCTAGTACTCAGTCCAAAGCTGTTGACATTAGTGGAAAGTTTCCAGTTTAGAATATGAATTGGACGGATTTCATGGGTATATTTTTATTGAGAAAACACTGAAGGAAAAGATCTGTGAAACCAGTGAAATTATTTCAGTGGAAGTACACTGGGGTAAATAAAGTAGTTCTTAATAAAGACCTGAAAATACCCTCAGCGATTCAAGTGAGCTCTTGCAAAGGGGCTTTTTTGCTGGTCTAGGAAGAAGAGCAGAACATAACACCCACTCCTGCACTTGGTAATAAAACTCTCTTGTACCTCAGAGTAGCAGAAGAGGACAGAGATATTGCCTGGCTTCTGTAAGTTTAATGCTGGTACCTTAAACAACTATCCAAAGGGATAGTGTTAGCTAGAGACAGGCTCTGTGCAGAAGGACTCACAGTACAAACAGGTAAGATAAAAGACAACAAAAGAAAAGCAATCTTATTATCCTCATTTTATGGGTAGGAAATGGAGCTCTGAAGAAATTAAGTGCCTTGCTCAAAGCCATACAGGAAATCAGTGTCAGAGGAAACAAATGCAAACCTGAGTGTCATGGTAGTTCCTTCCTCTCCACACCATTTTGACCATCAGGGCTGCTTTCAATTAAGACTTTTACTGAGGACATCTCTTTCTAGCTATGCATTTTTTTATTGCCTATCCCACATGGTGGACCTGTAGAATTACGAGTGTCTCCAGCCAGCTTCCTTACTGTGTTTTATGAACCTTAATGAGCCCCCCCAGAAAGCTGAAATACATCCATCAAGGGGGGAGGGAGCAGAGAAGCAGAAATAGCAGCATTGTGTGCAGCTTTTAGTGTGCGGTCCAGGTTCACGGAGCGGTGTGTAAACAATCTGATTTGCCACGTTTAAGGACAGGCACAATTTTAGGAAATCCAAACACCCTGTTAGCCTACTGACCTCTAGATAACCTACTTCAACAACAATGAAAATTACAGTATGTGGGGAGGTGGAGAGGCAGCACTGGGAAGATGCTTTGCTGCCATAGGAAATGGGCCAAGCAAAACTCTCTCATAATTTTTGATGTTCACTTAACGAGTCTGTAAAAAGAGTATCAGCTTGCTAGAAAACCTGTTTCCTGACAGAGATTCTCAGTGAATTTTTCTGCCCCGTAGGAGCCCAGGCACTAGCGCTGATATGTGAGGATGCCTATGCTTGCCTCGATCCTCTTGCCCAACAACTCTGCTTTTCCACACTCCCAGGTGTGGTGGAACCCGAAGAGAAGGTGGCTCTGTGTTGTCCACAGCTTTTGAACTCAAAGGCACAAAAGGAGTGCACAAATTGAGCCCTTTTGCCTTCAACACGTGGTCTTAGTGTGGAATATGGTAATTCAGACAAGGGAGTGACATAGAAGCACATACAGAATTGAAAACGCAGGGGAAATCTGTGTTAAAAAGAGGAATGAGGGCTGTCTGCATGACTGCTCAACAGCATCGTACATCCAGTAAGCAGCTGTCTGTATAAATATCTTCAAAGGCAAATGGCAGGAACAAACCCATTCACGTTGCCTAGGTTTCTTAGTCCAGTGCACAGTCAGGTGTTGCTCATGCTATCACTAAATCCTTTCTGTACAGGAAGAGCTGTGAGGAGAGGTTACACAGTGAGGACATGCTACCATTTGCCTTTTTCACCTAGGCATGCAGTCTGCTTCAGAAAATATTTAAAGTCTATGATTAGAAACAAGTATATATTGAAGTGTTTTCCTGATTCAAGTGTCCCCATCACCTTAGCTAGTCTACTGTCCAGAAATCTATATTGAAGTAACTTGCCCAGTAGCAATGCAGAGGACAGAAGGGATATCTGCTAATTTTCTCCATTCGGAATCAGTTCCAACTGCCAGGAACAGCACTAGTGATTGAAATAAATCACACGTACAACAGTATTTTATCTATTTCAGTATGTCTGTGTTCTCAAAGCCTGGCCTTGCTGTGCACCACGCTGTGGAAATGCAGAAGAGAAAGACCATTATAGCTGCATCAGCTTTGAGGTGTTGTATGTAAGAATCTGGAATGGCACTGTTAGGTGGGCTGAAAAGAAACACAGGCTACAGGGAGTAGTTCCATTGCAAACCTATCTCTGCTTGTACGTCTTCAATCTTCTGAAGAAATCATTTGCCTCTTTCTCCTCCCAGTCCTCAACTGTAACATACTGGAGCTTTATTACACCCAGCACTTGGATAAGTAAAATGAGCACACATGCACCATGTAGGAATAGCAACAGCCATGAGTACCATATTGTAAGAGCAAGAAATCTTGTTCTTTATCACCTTGTTACATTGGTCCTGCAAGCCCAGCCATAAAAAAACGCCTTGTAACAGTACCTAATATCCAATGTGTCTGCAGCAAAACACATTTTCCATGTAATCGGATTGTATCAAATCCGTATATGCTGCAGAAAGAATGACTTGGAACGGGAAGAAAGAAGGAACACTGAGCTCTAGGAAAACTCAAAGGAACATTTTATTGTAACATTTATAATAGAAAGTTGGGGGGTTTAGTTTCGCCTCAAGGTGTAACTTGCTAATAAAAGTTCTGGAAAACCTGCTGTGTATAAGAACCCTGGCCTATGATGTCAGAATTCATTATGCACACAGGGGCTATTTACAGCCTTGTAAAGTTGTAGACAAGGAAATTGTTGCTGAAATATAGTTTCAAAAGTTTAAAGGTAATCATTCTACTGATGTATACACCTCAGCTATTGAACAGATCTTTTAAACGGTTCCGTGTAAACTGAAAAAATCATATGGCTTGAGTTGTAAACATCCACCCATGTTTCTTCATATGAGTTGGGTATAGAATTATATATATGTACAGCGGTAACTGTGGGGTCTTTATTTTTATTCAAGAGTTATCTGGGTAAACCTATAAATTAAACATATGCATGAAGTGTTCAGAGGTAAGATAAACGGGAAACAATTTTCACTGCCATCTTTTCATTACCCATTTATCCACTTAGGAAAAAAATATATAGAAGAGAGGGAGAAAATCAAGAAAAAAGAGGAAGGGTGAAGAATTAAAAATAAAAATACGTATTTTCATCTTTCTAAATCTAAGATGCTTTATCAAAAATACTGAAACATCAACTGAAATCTGAAGTTTTCATCAGCAACAGCTATAGACTCATGAAGCTTCATCTAGGTTCAATCAAAATTTGAGGCAAAAGTGCTGCTGGATTTGATGGGTCAGGAGAGTCTGCAGGAAGCAGTTACTCTGGGTCACACAACTGAGAATGGCACTGCTGTATTTAAAATTGTGAGGGGAAAAAGCTGTTGACTGTAGAGTGTGCTCTGTTTCACTCAATTGCTGCATGCTGTTTATTCTTTGGCTCTAAGCATTTTAATTGCTGCTATAGTGATTTTTCCATCGCTATGAAAAGGCTTTGTGACCAGATGTTGTTTGTCATTTGTCCCACAGTAGCTGGCAATAACATAATTACAGAAATATAGAAAAATGTGCTCAGCACTGGGGATTAATAGCCAATCCAAGCATTTTCCTACTGAATCACTTTTTCAAATATTCCTTCTCACAGCAGTCCAAATGATTTTCTAGCTCTGGCTGAGCTAACTTCCCAAGCATTCCAGTTATATTTATTTTTTCTAATGCACTTGTCAGCTACTTCAAACTCCACCCCAACTCCTGACAGCAAGGCCAATCGAACACCCTCTCATTGTGGTTTCATGGGGAACCAACTCACGGCCACAGAAATGGACTGCACCCAATGGCACAAGCCCAAAAATAACTGCACCGCTTCCACATTTTTCAATGCGCCTGCATTGTTCCAATAGCACTGAGATATTACTACTGATTAATGCTGCTATATAAATAACATGCAAAATGGAGGGAAGCTTTAAGGGTTTTTTTCCTCCTTTTACTCATGTTCACAGTAAAATTTCCATTGGCTTCAATAAGCTCTGTATACCAGACTAGCACTAACGCAATTTCATTAACTTAGTTGAATTACTCCTTGTTTATAGCAGTGGAAGTGAGTGGAAAATCAAGGCCAACAGGATAAGAAATAATCCTATTATCCTGCCCAGCAAGACTGCTCTGGGTTTAGAGATGAGGTTTAGTTTTAGCATTGTCTTCTTTGGTCACGTAAGCTTTTATGCCTTTCCTTACTCTGAACAGCCATTTTGATGAGTTCACTCTCCTCTCAGCCCTTCATCTCTCCTCCCTCCTTCTGCTGCTGGGCTTCCTTCCTCACCAGATCTAGCCAGGGGCAACAACTTGTCATCAATTCAGGGTGCCTACTGATCCACGCAGATGGCAACTAACAACAAATGTCAGGATTACAGAAGTTCTCCAAATCGGAGAATTTCTCTGTGCCATCATGATACACATTACAAGTCCCAAAAGGCAGCGGTATGTGTGGGGAAGGTGAGTAACTGCACAAATCAGGCAAGTTTCTCTCACATCCCTCCAACCCCGTAAACTAAAGGCATCACCCATTCACCTATACGGAAAATAACTTACTCTGCCACATCCTTTTTGCCTATAGCAGAGATTACCAATGCACCCAGTCTGCCAATACAAATGCAGTTACATTGGACCTACCTCACATAGTAAATAGCATTTTCAGGATGGGTTGGCTGAGATTTTACCTCTGTGTTGGTCACCCTCACATCACTCAGTGGCCACAGGGTGCTGCAAAAGCAACTCAACTGCCACTGAAGAAAAGGCAACTTCTATGGACTCTGCTGGAGTTGGAGTGAGCTTCGGATGAGGAAAACACCAGAGCAAGAAAAGTAGTAGTACAGGCCACTAGTTTCTTTAACACATAGTTAGCCAGTCTGGACTGCACTTATTAGTGAGTTTATATAAGTGTTTTATGTGTATGGTATATGTAGGAATATATAAAGATACATAGGTAAAAGTTGTATGTGTGTGTAAACACATATATCTATACCAATATTTTAAAAATCTTCTATGTTTTTTCATTTAGGATCTAAGCAATAGATAACAAGGCTGTTGTTCCTAACTTTCAGCTGTAAATGTGTCACTTTGCAGGGCTAGGTTCAGTCTCTGAGATGAAACAACTTTAGAATAATACTAGACACCAGTTGAAAAGACAAGACAGCCATTGAGACATAATCCGGATGTGCACAAATATCGCTGCTAGTTATTTTTACACCCAGATGTCCCAGGGAGATGAACAGGTCAGAGTGCTACAAGTGCTCAGACTTTTAAAGGCAATGACATGTCTCCACCCCCAGCAACAGATTCTTATTTCTGCATGAAGCTCAGAAACTTGAACGTGCTACCTCCTCTGAGCCAAATTTCCCCTTGGATCCACACTACAGATTTTAGGAGTTGGAATAAGTTATCCTTTGGAGAATAAACTTGTTACTGGCAGAACAATTTTGGCAGCGGCTTAGTCTTCCAATCAACTGCTCCACTGGCATTCTTCTAGCCTGAAGAAAAGGGCATGTCCTCTTGAGTCCGGTGTTCTCAGAGTCAGTTTGTAATAAGATTCAATTAAGAGGGCAAAAGATGTGATATTTTCTGTTAAACAGATACACTCCTTCTCTATTAAGGCCTACAGGCTTTTTTGACTTTTTTTTTTTTTCTTTTTCGTGAGAACATGAAGAGTAAGAGAGGAAAAAAGCCTAATTCAAATGACAGCAGGATTTGCATAACTTCACGCGGGACATCATATCCTGTGTACCACATGGAGCAGCAGAGCTGCACTGCCTTCCCTGTGGGAAATCTCTGCCTCTCACCCACTCCATGACTGTTGTTCCATTTCTTTTTCTGCTCTCTCTCAGGCACATTCAGAGCCTCCAAACCACTATATCTGATCCATTGAGGCACAGTTAACCATAAGAGCTGTAGGCTACCAGTTAGATGGGACTCTGACACTTTAGCTAATTCTTACCAAAATGCAGGAAACAAAGCCTTCACTCCATGAAGGTGCACACTGTGGTTCCCATGCAGAGCCTCTGGTAAAGGGGAGACAGGAGAGAGTTTAGGTTTTACATGCAAACTGGATCAGAGACTCCATACAATGTCCCCCACTGTGTATTATTTGTTGTGCTTCAAGTTCATCTGTAGAACCCTGCTGAACACTCTAGCCTCACTGGCCAGTGGCTGGACATACACATAGGAGAGGAATCCTTCTACGCAGAGATTACAGAGATTGCAGAGATTACATCTGTCATTAGACACAGCTTGGGAAGTGCTGGGATAAGATCCAGAGAGCTGTATGCCCCTGGAGCACTAGTTTGCCCTCAGCACCTTTCATGCATGATACTGGATTTCAGAGCTGAGTCTGGGGTGACAGCTGGAGGTGAAGTCAGGTTCTGGCCATGACAGCAATCCCACCACCCTGGGGTCTGCTGGCCAGACCTCCTTCCCACACTTCTGGCCACCTCCCCATGCCACTCAGCCTGATGTTCCCTCAGCCAACATCCCTGTGGGTCCCCACCTTGCTGTCTGACTCCACAGCATCTCCCTTCTGATGCAGAGCCTGTTTTACTTCTGGGAAGGTCTGTCTTCATCCCCTGAAGTCTCCATCAGCAACCCTCAACAAGTAATAGAGACACCTGCAGAAAGAAGCCCACATCTAAGACAGCTCCACGCACTAGGGACTCAACATTGCACTCACACAGCATCATTCCCCACACCAGACACTGCCCTGCCTGTGCAGGGCTCCACTCCTTCTTCATGGACCCCTTTCCTGTCTAGCAGCCTAAAAACACAGCGCCCAGGCAGTGCCACCACGGTGCCCACTTACATCAGCTTTGCTGCAAGTGGTGGGCAGGGACAGGGCTCAGAACGAGAGTTGCCTCAGGCAGCACACCTGCTAATAACGAACTATTACAGTGGCTAAAGTACCCTGCTATGGAAAGAAATGCATCTTCACACACAGTAGCAAAGAAAGGGCAGGGTTCTCTGAGTGGGAAGAAGATAGAAATCTTTTATTTCTTTTATTTATTTTTTTTTTTGGTGGAAAAGAACAAGGACAAGAAAAAAAGAAAAAGGAAAAGGAAAGGGAAAATTCTGCCTCAAATCCACTTTCTTCTGGTTTTATTTACAAATTTGTTTTTCAGGAGACTGGAAAATAGGAAAGTGAAAGGGATTTAACTATTTCTAGCATTCGAAGAGATCTGTTGCTTTGCGTGTAACACACAGCTTTAAAGCGGTTTGGTTTTGCAGAAGAGGAGGCATAAAACCCCTTCGAGACTGCGTCGATTTGGACACTTTTCTGCCTCTTCTCTGGTGCCGTTCAAGCGGCTTTTCCCACCCAGGGAGCCACAAGCGTTTTTCCCTTCTAGCCAGACTCGGTGCCAGGTTGTACCGGGGAGAGCTCGGTGAAGAAGCGCCCTGGGGTGCGGGGTCCGGGTCCCGGACGACATCCCACCGCCCCGGGGGTGGCTGCCACCCAGGTTGCCCCTTTGGCAGTGTCAGGAGCCCCTGGCTCACGCAGCCCCTGTTCCCTGCCCAGCCCCAGACCAAGGGGTTTATTTAAGGCCGTGTGACTCGAACCCCCCAACTAATCTCACCCTTCCTCTCCCCTCGGTCCAGACAATAAAAACCTCTCCTCGAAGTTTTAATGAAGACGAACACATAAAGTAAGTATGATGTCAGCCTCGTGTTTAAGAGGCATGGCAGGTCTTTATAAGCAGAGGATATTACGCTGCCCTAGGACAAATCTGAGGCGAGAGTTTTCCCTCCTGGAGCGATGGGGATGTTTAAAGCAACCTGGCGGCGGGGAAGGCCGGGCAGACGGGGGTCCCAGGGTCCCTCCGCCGCAGCGAACTGCACCCCTCCGACTGTCAGCCTGGGGATTTATTTTCGTGGCAATAAGCCGGCAGGGATGACACAAACAAGGGGGCCTTTGAAATCGTCGGGGTTGGAAGGGTCCCCCCCC
>NW_020799095.1:63376204-63378294 GCF_003259725.1 Athene cunicularia
GGAAGAAAAAATAAAAAGGAATCCAAGATAACCGTAAACATTTATCTTTCATATTTGTCTTCCATTTTCTTGACTGGTTTAGTCTAAGTTATTTCATTTAGCACACGAAGCGGAGGGAACTGTGTTATGAACATGAAACTGAAACCGCAATAATGAAGAGATTTCCTAGAATAAAAACGATGATTATAGAACAACATCTGAGTAACCAAATCTGCCAAAAAGTTTAATTTCCGTATACTCTGGTAAAACAAACCAGTTGTGCTCCAAAGCTGGGATCAGCTCAGAAATGGATACACCAACCAAAATAAACATCCCCACCAAACAGCAAATGCACTTCTATTTAATCATAAGCGCTCCAAACCATCTTTTCAAGTCTCAGGACCGTGTCTTGGAGACTTCTTAATGCTGTTTCAAACAAGCGTCTGCTGCGAAGAGGAGGACATTGCTGACAGGTAGAAGGCGGGTGACTGAGGGTGTTACCCCCAGCTCTCCTGTCAGGGCTGTGTAAAGTCGCGATTGAAGCAGCACGCGGCTCTCTGCCACCGGGCTGCCTGCCCTGCCCGGCTTTGCTTCATTGTCCGTCCTGTCTCACACCGCGGGGAAAGCAACGTCACCTTCTTATATCGTGACATCTGTGTTGGGAGTAAATGCCTCTTTTCGCTCGACTAATATAATGATCAAAACGAACTGTCTGCAACAGGAGCAGGTTAGCGTGATTTTCAGGCTACGTTCCCCCACTCCCCCTTGCCTTCAATGCGTTTAGCCTCCTGAAGATCGCAGAAATTCCTTGGACATGTCAATCCAAAGGTGACATTTACACAGACGTCCCGCCGCGGAAGGCGAAAAAGCACGCTCGCTCGCCGATCTAGAGCAGGGAAGGATGTTTATATATAAAAACACGGATTTTTTTTTTTTTTTTAATATTTCGAAGAAGTCGTTACAACGAGATCAGAAATCGCACCCCACCCCAGGGGGGGGAAAAAAGAAAAAGAAAAAGAAAAACAAAAACAAAAACAAAAAAGATAGAGAGCTATGCTTTTTAATTTGAGGGTTTGTGGTTTTTTTTACGATGGGAACAATTTTAATCGATGCCTCAGGAAAGGTAAACATGGTCTATCGACCGGGCGATTATTTTTTCTATTAAAAATGTGTAGTAAACATTGCTGGGCTTGGTAGTGTTTTTCTTAGCTGATCCTCAGATACAATCAAGCCATTTTCGGACACATTCCCATGTATGTAGCAGTGGTGATCTGGAGGAAGCTGTCGACGCCTGTTCAGTTAATTTAGGTTTTCTTTGTCTAATTACTGTGGAGCTTAGGGAAAAGGAGCCGGGCTCAGGGCAGTAAACTGACACTTGGGCTCTGTGTGTGGTATCCAGGCAGAGTTTGATGGAAAAAGCCTGCTTCCACTCAACTGCAGGTCACTGTCTGGGACCAGCCCCACCCCCTCCCTGCCCTTACCCACCAGCGAGCTCTCAGCACGGAGCTGCGCTGGAGACAGACGGACACACAGGCACACACGCAGACACACACACACACACCCCTCTGCAGGCACGCTGCCACGGCGTCCTGCTCTGCCCGCGTCCTTCCCACCCCCGTGCCTTTGGTCCAGCATCCCCGTCTGCCCAGCCTCTCGCCCTGCCGCCGGCCTCCTTCCGCCTCCAGTTTGATCCCGGAGCCTCCTCCATCATCTGGGAGCAGGCCCGTGCCTCCGCCGGCCCCTCTGCTCCCTGCCCCCTCCGGCGCCCCGTTTCCTCCGGCAAACGGCGTTTGCCAGCACGCGTGACCCGCCCGCAGCAACCGAGGGGACGTCCCCGGGGGGCGGAGGGAGGGCGCATCCCTGGTCCTCCGACTCGACCCCTGCTGCCCGATAAAACGCACCGCGTTTTATAGGGGGTGGGGGGTGGCAAGGGGTAGCGAGAACTCTTCAAAACCGGAGGTCTAGCAGGCTTGAGGAGCAGCGGGCGCTACTGGAGGGGGCTCCGCAGAGTGGGCGACCCCCTCACACTCACTCATGCCCGCACCCGGCGGCACCAGTGCCCCTGTGTCCCGGGGGGCAGCGGCGGAGCTTCGGGCTGCCAGCCGCTCCGG
>NW_020799095.1:63382467-63385340 GCF_003259725.1 Athene cunicularia
TTTTTTTTTTTTCCTTCTGCTTTCTTTTTTTCTTTTCTTTCCTTGACCCTCGGTCAGATTTGACAGAATCCCGCTAGCCGAGTTTGACATCCACACGCCAAAACAAATCCCTCTCTGGCTCTACCCTGCGGGCCTTGCTCAGGCAAAGCTCCCCTCCCCGCCGGATCCAGTAGGAACCCTGCCAGGCTTAAAGATCCCAGCACGGCCCTACGGCGCGGGGCTGGGGAAGTGTGGGGGGGGGAATCTCTCACGCGGCCCTGGGACTTTGTCCCCCCGAAAGGCTGCCTTAGGCTGTGGGAAATAAAAATGGGAATTTGCAAGGTCATTTACACGTCGGTGCCACGGATGTTGTTGATGAACCGTGGGGTGTTCTCGGACTGTCTAGTGTTTATGAAAGCACACAGGCAAATAGGTGCGCACGTTCCTACATGCACGCACACATACACACTAAATACAGTATCAACACACAAACAGAACGTGGTTGCAATTCAACCTGTTGCCATTTCAAGTGAAAAGCAGAAGCCACGCAGGAACGAGGTAGGGAAGGGGAAAAGGGAGCAAAGATGGGAATCAGGGTCAAATGGATGCGGCGCACCCAGAAAAAAGGCTCAAGTGGCATCGCCTCCTGACATACACGCACAATCCCTCATCTACACGCCAAGCAGAAGCTGATCTGACCCTCCACGCAGAAAAATACGCAGGCAGAGGGGCAGAGAGCCATCAGTGCGTGTGTGCCCACACGGGAAGGATGCTCTGAGATACGCGTGCACCCGGGATACGGCCATGCGTGTGCCCGTGGGCATCCTCCTCCGCCCGCCTTCCTTTCCCCAGCCTGCGTGCCACGCCGTTGTGTAGTTTACAACCTCCCAGCAGAGCGGGCGCGGAGGCTCGTACGAGCACCGTGGAGCCCTGACCCCACCCGATCGGGGGGTCTCCGGGCGATTCCCGTCCCCGCCTCGCTCGGGGTGACGGACCAGCCTCTCCTTCTGCCCTGCGGGCGGGGCAGGCTTTGTCCCGGGGGAGCGCCCAGCTCGCTGCCGGGGAAGACAGAGGGGAGCTCCCAAACTCAGCAGGAGGAGGGGTAGGGGGGAGCAGGAGCTTGTCGTTCCCGATTGGGGGGAGCTCTGCTCCCTGCGACTGGGGCAGAAAGGGCCGCTCCGCCCGAGCAGAACCCCCCCACCTCTGAGCAGCTCTTGTTATTTCCTTCTCTTGCAGTGGGATTGCCTCGCTACCAGCATCACCCCTCTCCGGTGTGTGACAGGAAAGATTTTGTCCTCAATTTTAACGGCATTTCTTCGTTTCACCCGTCCGCTAGTGGATCTTACTACCACCACCACCACCACCAAAGCGTCTGTCAAGACATCAAGCCCTGCGTGATGTGAAGGCAGCGCCCCAACAGAGACAATCAGGTGGCATTGAACAGAGCCGAGGTATAGACGGACCCACGCAGATAAATATAATGTGCACTCTGATAGCATTGATAGTACACGAGTCACTTAGCAAAGTTACCTAAGGAAGCAGTGTTTTCGGTCCCCCTCCATCCCTTGAAGGACACGTACAGCCGATATAACGCTCCAAAGCTCTTCCTAAAAGAAAAATGCCGTGTGTGATGTGCTGGGTTAGGTGGGACGTAAGCGTCCTTACGCCAAGTCTGACCACCTTAATCATAAACCGCCTTTCTGTGATCTCCTAAAGAATCGAACTTTGGGAAAGGGAACCATCTGATATGTTCTTGTACGAGAAAGTGTCTTTGAATAGGAAAAATAAATCTCCCAGCTCAAGCACCTGTGAGGACTCCCCCTTCCGTTGCTGCGTTAGCGGGACATTTACTTCTTTCTTTTTTCCTCTCCCCGAGCCCCACCAAGGACACTTCGTATGGACTTCAGCACCGACCGATCGATATTATTAAAACAGTATTGTTTAGCCCTTTCGTGTATAGACTTTAAGAAAAGTTCCCGGTTTTTCCCCAGTATTGCAGCAATACAACGTTTTGGTTTTTTATTTTTACAAAGGTTGTTTTCTACCACAATATTTTTTAAAAAATTATTTTAAGTAAATCTCGTGTATACTCACACACTATTGCTTTAAAAGGAGAATATATTTGCACTTATGTATACTTTTTACAGTTTGCCAAAATATTTTGATGTACAAATTATTTTTTTTTCCAATAAAATGTATATAAACGACTATGCACCGGACAGGCATTTATTTTCCCTCGTCTCCTTCTGGGAAAACGATTCCACTCCAGCACCCGCGATTGTTAAAGCTGCAACCCCAAACCCTCCAGCCGCTGGAGGCAGAGGAGGGGAGCGAGCGGTAGACCCGAGGGGGCCAGTGAGGTGGTCTCTAGGCTGCACCTCCCTCCCTCGCCCACTTCCCACCCTGCTTTCCCTCGCTGCTGGACAGACTTTGAAATAACCGGGGCAGTGGAGACAAAAGCAGCGGGGTCCAGACTGCCCACTCCTCTCTTCGAGAGCTCCCCCGGGCCCCAAACGCCCTCCCCGCTGCTAGGGCTGTGTGCAGGTGCCCCCGTGTCTCCGTGTCCCGCCTGCCCAAGCAGCCCCGTCGGAGCCCCTCTGTGCCGCGACGGGGCTTTGCCAGGTGCAACGCGTGGTCGCACCCGGGAGGGCATGTCACGGGTGGGCGGCGAGAGGAATCCGCGAAAAAACCGCTGCTTGATAAGGACAGGGGGTGTCACCGAGAGTGGCATCGGCCGTGAACGGGGCGGGAAAGGAGGGAAAAGAACAGAAGAAAGAAGAAACAAAAGAAAAAAGGGCCCCCAAAGTACCCCAAGCAAAACAAACCCTGTCCCCGAGATGCCGCGGTGCCCCGCGGGTCGGAGCCGGGCGCCGGGTGCTGCTCGCCCCGCGCAT
>NW_020799095.1:63385390-63426964 GCF_003259725.1 Athene cunicularia
TATATATATATATATATTTATTTATTTTTTTTTTTTTATCCATTCTCCGGTTTCATCACAGTCTTACTGCCTCAGTGGAGGGATTTTGCTTGTGAGGGTGTTTATGTTACACAGAAAAAAAACACTCAACTACTCCAAACCTGGGATCATTTGACCAATCAATTTAACATTGGCAAAATTAGCCAAATGCAGAGATATGTGGGATGTTGAATTTCTAGCTGGTAGCTGACCAAAGCATTCTTTAAAACAGTCAGTTTATTAATCCCATTAAATCCTCCTGCCCATTATTCTATTAAGACCAACATTTGATTAATAATATCTTACTGTGTTTTGGCTCAGATGGCAAAGTACTTTTAGCCAAGAGTATTTTCAGTTTAGTGTGAGAGTTTTAGACTGCTTTGGAGGCAAAGAAATGTAAAGGGTTTGGTGTTTTGGTTTGGTTTTTGTTTTTGGTTTGGTTTGGTTTTTTTTTACCTAATAACAATAAGCCTGATTTTATTGAACTAGAAAGTTTTGCTCATAACATATACATGAGGTAATATTTAAATAAGCCTGTTCAATAAAATAGGTAGGTATAGGTATATCACTTAGGTCCAGCTAGGTATATCACTTAGGTCCAGCAAGGTGCTGCTTTCAATTATAATTTTCATATACCTGAGCATGTGAGTAGTCCCATTAAAGTCAATGGGATTATTCAGACTCTTAGGGTTAAAAGTGCTTTGCAGAAGAAGGATGATAGGACTAGAAATAAACACTACAGGTTCCTCCTATATGCTGCAGCTGAGCCCTGTATAAGAACTGAAGTAGAATATACTTGATTCATATACAGGATGAAAATTAATTCAAAACATACTCCAGCTTTGAATAGAGATGTATTTTACAAAACCTGCTGGCATTAATCTCCATGAAATACTGCCTTAGCTAATAAGAACACCCGGGCTTTATTTATATATTGAGCCATTTGATAGATACAAATGAAGAAAGAGGTAAATAGAAGCCAACATATTTTTGAATAAAAGCCCAGAGGTTCTCTCAGAGTTCAATGATCTTTGTGTCTAGATTATAAAGAATTCAGAGCAGCTTCGTGTGACTTGCCAACTACTGAATAGAGCTCCAAAACATCTGTAATATTAAACAACTTCAAGCCTCCATTTTATGCTTGTTTTCATCCAACAGTGATTTATCGAAATCTATTGGCTTCTCCATTGGTCATTTCTAAAAAGAAATATGCCAGGAGGAGGAGGAGGTTCTAAAATTTGTTGGGACACCACTACCAAACTGCAGCTGGAATTAGAGGTATTTTAACAGCAGATTTAGATTTATTTAGGAGATTATGGAGAAATGTTAACTGCATTACATTGGTTATTTTAACAATTGCAAAATTAATTTGCGGCATTGTGCAAAGAACCGTTGGGGTCACAGGTAATTTGATGTTTTCAGGGTAATTCAAAGGGACTGAGCTGCTTTTGAGGAACTGATAAAGGACAGAGTTCTTGGACTAGATCCCCACTGGTAACATTTTCCTTGCAGTAGAGTTGCAGCCCATCAATTCTCACTGTCCAAATACAGGTAGTAATGGTTTAAATTAGAAGTTTTATAACTGATTTAGCTGAGCTACTGAAATCCTTTATGTACACAATCTTATCTCATTTTCAGAGATCCTCTTTGGATTCATTTATACCTGTCCTGATTAACATATACCAAGCACATTTTACTTGATGAAAAATGTTTCGGTTTTATTTTTGTATCAGTTCAAACTAGTTTAAAATTACTCTCTGAGTCAGGATCTCATGCACAACAGTTTTCCAATATGATGAAAGGTGTGATTGAGTTCAAACTGCATAAATTGTATTTATGGACACTCCATCACTGTAATCCTTCGTTTATACATGTACAGCTGCAAGTTACACCAATACGATCAACTTTGAAGCAATATCAACTCCCCAAAGCTGACTGAAACTAAACAGGGCAGTGTCTGTGACTAGGCAATCCTTATGTTAAAGGGCTGCAGCTTTTCCCCGTGAAATAGATGAATGTTAGAAACTGGATCTAAAGCATGATCATACTGGGAGCTCCTGGACAATTTTACTTGTAGAAACAAGGCTTTAAAATCAGACCTTGGGCCTTCTTGCATTCATATTTTTTTTCATCTCAAGGTTTCCCTGACAGAGTCTTTTTGACCGCTGGTTGTTTGCAGAGCATTTGATGGTGGCTTAGAGACAGATATTTGGTTACAGGACAGTGTCTCTCATCCTTTGTGGTGGAGAGAACATGAACAAATCAGAGGGGGAAGATGCAATGAAGTTAGAGTCAGCAGCATGATTCACTCTTTCCAAAAAGGAATAAAATTATTTCAATATTAAAATTGACAAAACACAGAAATGTTTCCAGGCTCTGCCACATCTCCTTTGGCACACGGTCTCTTAGTGCCGGTAAGACTAGATGGTCACTTGGCCATTAATGAAGGGAGAGCAGAATTGTTCACTAGAGAGGACAGGAACATCAGAAAAGCACCCGAGGAGGTGTACTTTGGTCCCAGGTGACTTAACAGGCAGAGCCATAATAGAGAAGGTGCAGATACAGGGTACCCATGTGAATGTTATCAAATTTGTGTTATCATTGATAAAAGAGGTGCAAGAACAGGGGTAACTTCTGCAACCATCATGAGAAGCTCCACTATCTAAATATGAAAAGCAGAATTAGGTCCCTTAAAAATAGACATCAAGTTCCACTCCTCATATCATGCACTAAATCCTGCTTTCACACGTAAGAAATTCTCCTCACTGCAGTGCACCACTTTTTCCTCCTGAGGCAGAAACAGAGCAGTGCTGCAGTGATTCACAAATACTCCCATGCTGATCTGGGAACTGGGACACCTGAATACATTTATATATTGGGTTTGCTTAGCGCAAGGCAGCAAGGAGAAGCGGACAGGAAAAAAGCAATAGTTCAAGATAAGCGACCTCCAGTAAACAAACGGGCTTGTCCCAGGACAGCAAAGGAGCAGGGAGTGGGAGGAATCTGGCTTGACTCCCCGTTGAAAGTGTCCAAAGTAGTCTGAACAAGCATGACCAGGGCACAGGACTCAGCCAAGTTACTCAGCAGGCTCAGAGGCTCTGTCAAGAAAGCAGTAGGAGCTGTTTAGGGAAACCTATCTAAGACACATGTGTGAAGCAGTCCAGCCTTGCACAAGCTCCCAGCAGTAGGCAGTATGGAGAGATGTGCAGAGATGGCAGTTTTTCAAATATGTTCTCTTTCTAAAAGCATTATTTCTTCCATAAAAATCAACCAACAGCCTGAAATTCAGATGACTACTTTATCCCCAGATACACACAATTGCTGGGTCTCCCAAAGGTGCAAAAGCCCAGCCCTGCTGACACCCTGGGAAGTGCAGCTGGCATGCTGCATGTCCCTGCAGCTTTCAGCCAGCAAAGCCAGATCTTCCACCCAAGAGAGGAAAAGACCACAGCTCCATGCCTGTCCTCAGCAAGACCATAACGAGGACAAAGGCGGAGCTCAGCTGGAGCAGTGATGCCTGATGTCAGTGTGTTTGTGATAACAGCGGTGGATATCCAGGAAGGTGATGACAGCAACAAGAGCCTAATCTGGTCCACAGAGTGCAGAGTGGTATTCTCCCAGCACGCTTTAGCCTTAGACCTCTGATATTTTCAACCTTCTTTTGCTGTCCCCTCTCACCCTCCCATGCCTATTGGTTACACCTGAAGATTTCTTCCTCTGCCAAGTGAGTTTTCTTTCAATCCTGGGACACTAGCCTTGCTCCCATACTACCTCAGACAATGGCCTTTGTTACCAAAACCATGAGAGCAAGGAATGGCTGTGAATGATTCATACATTGCTGTTTCTGTTCTAATATTATAACACCATATATGTAGATCTCTGCCAGCCCTTGACATTTCCTCTCCATTTTCCCACTGATTTCCTCCTTATTGTTACAGTTGAATTACTTGCACTGCAGCCCTGCTATAGGACCAGTGTTTAAGGACACTGAGTAGTAGAAAAGTCATCCTCATGTGCTTGTTTCCCAGATCCAAAGAGAAGAACTAGGATTCCTGAAACTTTTACTGTAGCCTGCTGATTCTCTTAAGTTCCCACTCCCTAAAGAAAATACCAGAAACTCTCCAACTCAGTTTCTGAAGGAAGAGGTCAAAAGAGAAGACAGCCAGAATAGATGATGGCAGACTCATAGTAACTCAGCAGGTCAGGCCCACAGGAGACATAGGGAAGAGCAAATGAAGGACAAACCTGGCATTTAGCCCAGCAGAGATGGGCAAGTTCTTCTACCAGCCAGTACTGTATTTGATTAGCTCCTTCTTGGCCTCATCTTTCAGCCTCAGAGGGAAACATGATCACAGGGCCATGTTCTCATTGAGTAGAAAAGCATCTGCAGTAAGCAGCCCATCCCAAGAGTGCCCTGTCTTCCTTTTCAGCCACAACCGCACATCACCTGGGGGCTGGCTGCCTCCCCAGGGATAGCTCTAAGAGCAGTACAGACATCTGAGCAGTTTCCACCTGCCCATAGTTGGTTCTGGATCTAAGTACTCCCAGGGTCCCCAGGCAGGAACCACACTCCAGGGATGAAAAACAGAAAACAGATGCTTGTATGCAACAGACCATCCCCTCCAGGGGCATTTCAGGACATATTTATTAGTCAGGAGCATGCACCACAGCAAATTATGGCTCTTCTTCTGTATGGAAAAGCCTTTGATGGTTGGCTAGTAATGGCTAAAAATGAGGCAAATCCATAGTCCAGACAGTCTTTAGATATGCCAAAAAGATCCGTGTGCTGGCAAAGATAGTATTCAGCTTGTTCATTTCCTGTACACCATTTGAAACAGCCAGAGCCCTTTCTCACTCTTTAGTCCTTTGAATGCAGAGTAAAATAAAAACAGAAGAAGAAACACACAGCTAACAGAAGGCCCAAGCTCAGCACTTCAGGAGAGACTTGAGCACAGGGAGAGCAGACAGAGAGGCCCCAGAGCTGGGAAAGCCCCCACTTACATGTTCTGCATAGCCTGCTTTGTGGAGATGGCAATAAATTCCTCTCTTGCCCACATAGCTGTCATTCACAACATTGGTTTCTCCCACCAGAAAGAGGACCTGACACAGTTCTTTCACACCCTTACAGACACAGGCAGTGGGTAGAGGACTAGAAAAAAATCCCTTTGCCCCGTAAAGTGTACATGCTTTCATGGTCTTTCAGGTGGACTCGTGTCATTAAAGAAATGTAGCAAGCTCCTCATCTGTCCAGACTCAAAGCCCATGTGGTCCAGAATCTTGTGTTTGAATGGAGAACAGAAAACTGTTGGACTTAAAAAAAAGCATTAAGTAGTCTAGCATTCCCTGC
This sequence comes from Athene cunicularia, assembly GCF_003259725.1. Lineage (NCBI taxonomy): Eukaryota > Metazoa > Chordata > Aves > Strigiformes > Strigidae > Athene > Athene cunicularia. The sequence goes on from NW_020799095.1 coordinate 63,390,756, forward strand.
TTGCTCATGGTGAAGTGTCTCTGGAGGGTGTGATCTGCATCCTGAGTGTCATTCATTGTTTTAGGAAGATCAGTCATTGCACCTGATTTTGCCAGGGCATTCATTTCTCAGGATACCAACTCGACAGTCTAAGAACTGCCTACCAAATTCATCATTAATTTCTTCTCCAATACTGTAGGTGAATGCTGCACACATGTAAGACATTCTTTCAACCTGTTCAGCCCATTTCACCAGCACCAGATGCTTCAGAAGATGCAAGAAATTTTGCAGCACACAAGTATGAGATAACCTGCATCTACACCAACCACTCTGAGGGTGAAGATTGCACGCAAGCTTTGAACATGGCCTCTCTGGCATCCTGTGCTGAGGGGTACCAGAAGCTGTTTAGGTGGTATTTAAAAGACTGGTTTCTTTTTGTGCATTTTGTCTGTGTTTCTTTTAACTTTAATGCCAAGACAGAAGATCCTGATCAATCTTAATTAGGTTTTTAGTAATTTTTAAGTGGTTTTACCACAGCTGCTCTTGTCTCCTTCCTGAGGCAGCTAACCACCATCTTCAGACATTCTGGCCCCTAGCGTCTTACTGTGATTCCTTTAATCCCCACCTCATAAAAAGTGAAACCTGCTTAGGCAGTAGACCACAGTTTTCTATAGCATAGACATTAAAGCTAGTTGTCAAAACTCCTTTTACAGAAAAAGTATTCAAAACAGGTATCAGAGGAAGAGTGATGTGACCTCTTGGAGATCTTTGCTTTAGGAGAAGATGAATCTTAACCTCAACATGCACATTTTTCTCCATTGGCTGTAAAAGAGTTGATGCAATGGGCTCAGGTGAAGCTCTGTAGTTAGGTGAGATAAAACCTGGCCAAGAGGCCAGGTCCTGAACAACAAGTCATAGACAAGATTGCACTGCTGGCTCCTAGTGTGGTGCTGCATAATCCCCATCACTTCCCATGTGCAGCTCACAGCTGCAGAGGGAAAAGAAGTTTCCATTAAGCTTCCTTCAGTAAACCCCAAGGTTTTTTTCCAGAGCTCATTTCAAGTGCTCCCAGTCACATGAATATTTTGCCTTCCCCTCTAGTATGTCCTGTTATACATGTGCCACCAACTTAGCTCTATCTGCCATTGTATTGGTCCTTCGCCTTCTTTGCTTAAGTCCCACAGACATGCCTCCCCAATTGAAGTACCAGACTTTGACTAACATAAATATCTTGACTTGTATTTAGACATTTCACTTCCTTACTCCCATTCCCCTTTCCAGGCTGCCAGTATCTATGTTAAACAACACCAGACCTTGGCACTTCTCTGCCAACCTTTTTTTTCTGGGACAAAAATTGCCATTTTTTCTTGCTTATTGCCTCCAATCTCCTAGCTAGCGTTTGGTTCATGGCTTCTCATCACGTAACAGCCTTATTGTCTTTAGCAAACACATAACCAAGATCTTATCAAAGGCCTTTAATGGAAGGACGGTGGATGCTGGAGTTCAGATAATTATTTCAGGCGGGGTTTTTTGTTCTTTTACAGAAATCAGGTTGGAAATATTTAGACTCAACTGGAATATTACTTCCCAGGGTGTATGCAATGTATTTCAAGCCCATGAATAAACTTCTTCTCATCTTAGTTACACTGGTGCAAACTAAGCAAACAATTTGGTTGATTACTTGGGCAGCGTTAGCATAACTGAAAGAAAAACCTACTACAAAAGTTTTGAGAAGTTTACAGTCTAATAAGATGCTGTATTATAAATAAAATAAGCTGTTGTTATCAATAATAACTTTATAAAAATCACCTGGTCCAATGCACTGGGAACACTAACTATATACTTGCAGATATCAGTATTTTGTTACTAAATGCACCTGTTAATAATAGGTGCTAACAGTGATCTGGAGAACCTAGTAAGAAGAGATGAGAAGAGAATGAAAACCAGCAAATATGAAGACCCCACAGAAAATACAAAAAAATATTTGTTATGAGATCTGTCACTATGCTTTTGCTTGCTCTTATTCTCTGTGCAGAGTGAAACAAAGGAGTCATGTAGGGGGAAACATACAGGAAATGAAATAAGGGTGGTTGTAAGATGCCCCCAGAAGTGGTGAGCAACACCCAGGGGACTGGGAAGAAGCTGGTCCTGCTGGCACTGGCCTCTTTGTCGAGTGAGCTGGTGTGTCACCAGCTCTATCCAGACCCAGAGCTGACAGACACTCCTGCCTAACACCATTTCTGACAGAAAGACATAGACCCGTGTCCTGCCTCTCCCAGCTCAGGCATCGAGGTGCCAAGACTACGTGGAACTTGCCCAAAATTTGAGAGGGAAGAATGAAGCTTAAGTCAGATGCTCACGTGTGGCCCTTCTTTTGTTATTTTAACCCAGCAATGTGTTCCTGTTGACTTTAAAACCCTATTTTGTTTTGAAAAGGCCAAACTGTTGGTGGACACATTGTCTGGTTACAGAGCTCCCAACGGGGGGACTTCCACCTGAGGTCCAAGTCAAACCAGATTGGCAAAATGAGTCATGGGCAGACACAGGGGTTTGAAGCCAGGGATTCAGTTTGAAAGTGATGGTCCCAGTCTGAAAGGATTGAGAGCACAGGACAGGGATGCCTGTGGAGAGGCTGCAGAGGCATGCGGAAGGCAGCAGGCATGTTGACCATAGAGGGGTCATGCTGACATGGGCAGATGGATACAGGCTCTTCTCACAGCTCTGTGCTGTGGCATGTCAATGTGACCAAGCCCATCACAGCTGTCAGGGTTTTTCCCTTTTTTTTTTTGCTTGTGGTTCTACTGCCTACAGACCCAAAATTACCTGAGTATCTGGAAAGCATTCACTTGCTCCTGTGAGGTAACACATAGGATATATATCATCGATACTGTGTCTGGACAGAAGGAAATCCCAGAGAAATGACTAGAGGAGGAGGGTGGCTTTACAAAAAGCGAGCTTACAAATAGAGACTTTTGACCTACAGGATGGGAAAATGCATAAGGGATCAGGGATGGGAAACAGGTATGAATTCAGGAGCATAAAAGGAGATAAAAAAGAAGAAAAGAGAGGTGGTTGGAGTCATTCTGATGAGGAATGAGAGTGGGAAATCCAAAGAAAGGAAATCATTAGACAAAGGGCAGGCTAGGATAGAGGGAAGCAAAGGAGAGTGAAAGGGGTGAATAAAATGATGATGCTGGGAAGACCTTTCTGAAAGAAAGAGGGAAGCCAAGATGGCTGACCTGGGGGACAAAAAGGCCTTCCCATTTGGTACACTACAGGAGGGGAAATCTGCTTGAGGATGAAAATGATCCTTCATTTATCCTGAATAGGTAATTTACTGTATATCCCCTCAGGCCTTTTATTTTTCTCTCTCTAAGATATTTCTAGGTAGCTAAAATGGTTACTACAAGCGTATCAGATCCTCACTGAAGTTCACACGGCTTCTCTGCACAGAGGGCACATGGGGATCTCAAATATATGGTAACTCCTATCAAAAGCATTTTTAACTGCCACATGAAAATGTATTTAGCTCACACATGGGTAACATTTGCAGATTCCTTAAAAGATGAGCTTTAGCTGCCCTTAACTACCTCAGTATTCCTGTTTCCCTTATACCTGTAGTCTGTCTGCAGAGATAAAGTCACTGAGAAAGAATATAGATTTGCTCCTTCAGAATAGCCTTGTTTTTGTCTTATCAGTGAAATAAGTACATCCTGTGCACAGCGACTAAAAAGAAAAATAAAATCAAAGTTCCCTGGAACTTCACCATTGGGCTAGACTGCCAGAGTATTATAAAATGGCTTAAGTAAATAAATAACATTGCATTGTCCAAAAACTCCTTTCTTGGAGAGCTTTGTATCCAAGCTCTTTATTCAGTAAAGGTAACATTAACATCTTCCTGGTCCTTTAAAATGTAGTCTATTACATTGCCATAAAAAATGTGGGGAAAAGATACTCCAAAATTATTCCAAATAAGGAAAATCTGAAGCATAATTTATTACAGCCATAACTTCTCATGTAAATGTCAGCAGCCAGTAGATCTGGACTTCAGTGATGGCAAGTCTCCTAGCAGGAAAGACACACTGTTTAGTTTGAGGCTGTAAAAAAGCTCATTCGTAGCCTTTGGACAGCCAGTACTCAGAAACTGCCACCCAGCCATAGAAAGAGACTCAGATGTGACAGATCCCCATTAAGATTTAGTGCCACAGCAACAACCATCACCAGCATGAGCAGAGGCACAGCAGGGTGGTCTGAGTGGGACATTGCTCATCTCTCAAGGCAAACCTCATATTTCACCTGGGAAACCCAAGATACCTTTGCTATGGGAACTGTGTGCCACTTCAGCAAGATAAACCATCTCTCAGGTCAGAATCTTGTTGCCTAAAATTAAAGGTTGTTCAAAGTCACCCATCACTCCCAGGGCCTTTGGAATCCAGAATATCTTGAGACATCCAGTTTGGAGAAGAGAGCTGGTTTGAACTCAACTTGGTTTCTCAGAGTGGAGGTGCAGGGAAAACAGCAGGGCAAAGGCAAATAGGGTTTTGAAGTGAGGAGCCAGTTTCTGCCCTTGGTCTGACTCCTTGCGTGCTTTTCATTTGGTCAGGCCAACATTTTCCACATATGCTCCCTCCAGCCCAGGGGAGCAGAGTCCTTATGTCCACAGCCACTTGCATGCCTTTTTCCTTAGCTTTGCTCTGCCCTTACCTCAGCCTATTCCCTGGCATGCCTGAAGTATCCTTTTTCTCTGCAACAGGGCAATTCAGATGCAAGGCAGGAGGTGATTTATGACATAAAGCAACACCAAAGTTGATCCTCACAGCTTGTGCTGTGTTCATTTGTAATACAAACTGCCAAAAAGCCTACCTTGGCCGATTCATATACACATGTCTATCAAGGAGGGCCATGTAACATGAAAAGCTGCTCATGGATTTGCTAAGGCAAATACCTACAGATATGTCAGATAGAGATGCTGTTTATGTTTAAAAATAAAAATAGTTTTTTTACAGGATGACCACATTCTCCAGGTGAAAAAACAGAGCACGTATCCAGTGGGAGAAGAGCCACTGAGCATGGCTGGAGCTAGGAACAAGAACGTTATTCTTGTCCTCCTTTTCTCATTTTTCATCTCCTTTGCTTCAGTTGGCAAAGCTCGCAGGTTGTGGCTAACCTATTTTATAGGTGAGACAGCATTTTTTGAGAAATCGTCCTGGAGATGCTTTCCAGACACTTTGCATCAGCGAGGCACAATGTCTGCAGGGATACTTGCCCTGCATTGGAGAATGCAGCCTGACCACACAGTGCCATGTCATTGACTTCAAAGCCAAATTCCTTGCCGATTACTCTTCCCTCCCCCCCAAAGCTGAGTGTTTACAGGCAGTAAGTCCATAATGCTCAGTCACTATTTCAGTTCCTTCCCCACACGCTGAAAATGATTGGGCATTTTTCAGTGGGTACCCTTTCAGGCTAGTAGGTGTACAAGACCATCAGGGAGCATGGGGCAGGCCATATTTTTCTTTGGTATAAACACGCCCAAAACTAAAGCAAAGACTGAGGGAGAGTTAGGGACAAGAGCAGACACTGTGAAGGTAAGGAACACTCTTTGGAATTCTCTCCTTGGGCTTGGATGAGGCTCGGATGACATTTGGCACTCACTGAAAAAGGTCGTGTCTGAATCAGCTTATTACTCATGTCAACAGTTTGCTCATCATATCAGGCTCAGGCCCTGCCAGGCCCCTCAGAGTTTCCTATGGGAAAGCAAATAGAAAGGTGCAGCTTTAGGGAAGAATTGGTCGCTAAACCCTAGAGAGGTGATCAGGTACTTACAGAAAAGGTCTTGCCACTGTCTTTACAGGATCAGCCTTACTATATGGATAACTTGGAAAAGAAAGATGCTTTGTTTTAATGATTATTCTAGTTTCTGACCATCATATTTGAAACCCAGTCTCCTCAGAAAGGGAGGACAGCCTGAGTTAAAATATTAACCTTTTTCTCCTTTCTTCTCCACTTCCCCTTTCTGTTCCTGTCTAGGGTGGCTCTGCCTGCTTCAGCCTTTCTTTTGATTTTTAAAAACACAGATGTAAGCAGATAATGAGGCCACAGGAGGAGAATCCTTCAGGATGTCTTGTTTGGTTTGGAAATATTTAAATGTCTACTGCATTTCCTTTGAGCACAAGTCAGGAGTCTGCAAGAGTGCACTGCTCCTTCTGCTACCCACAGTACTGCTAGGGGTGGGAGAGTGTGCGTGCATGTAAGCATATGTGTGCATGTGTACATGGGACGGTTTCTAATCTTTTCAGCATGGCTTGTTTTCCTGGGATAATGTGAAACATTTCTCTGGGTCACAATTCCCTGGAGGAAAAGATTTTAACTCCAGTAATTCAGGTGAAGCTTGTTCGTTCTAAATAGCTTGCTGGTTTCACATGATTGCAGCAAATTTATAACTTCCTTAATAACAATGGTTTGAAAAGAGATTTTTTTGTGGTATGGACAGGTTTAAATGTTAGTGGCCATTATGGTTGATGATCAGTTGTTTTAGATTAAGGGATCATAGTCAAGACGAAAATTTTATTGTTGTGTCATATATAAAGCAGTGAATAGCTGTTGGATGAATTACACAATGAATCTGAGGATCGGTGTCAATCAGCTTTACCGCAAGGGTGGTAGAAAACGGTTGTCTGAGAGATCCTAACACAAGAAGAGAAACCTTCCTCATTTTGATCCATGAAGTTAAAACTGCGTGTTGCAGGTTGGTCTTGACTTTCTGCTGGCAAACACCTCAATGGCCTGGCTACCATGGACGAGGCCTGAGACGAGGTGGAATATAGCTCTGATTAAACGGCAAGGATTGGAAAAGAACACTTTGTGACAGACAAACATGCACAGAAGAACAATAGCTTATACCACAGATGAACAAATAAAACTAGTATCTGGGGGCTTTTCATAAATATCAAAAGTCAGTCACATACATGCCATGCTTTTCCTGGCTTCACCCAGAGATAGCTGAGGTCTATAGGAAATACTAATGATAAAGAGCTGCACACACAAATGTTCGAAGAAAGTGGCAGTTTTCATGCTGAAAAGAGCTGTGCCACTGCAAAACATGAAAGACCACTTGTTGGCTTCGCTAATCACATGTAGATCCTACAGTTCAAATTTAGAATAAACTTATCAATACAAAGACTAAATTCAGATTAAATTTGAAATAAATAAAAGGAAATTACAGTCTGATCCAAAAAAATCTAATGAACATGAAAATACCCTAACCATGACAAATGATTGTGAAATTTTGAAGTGACTTGTTTGGATTTTCAGAAACAAGATTGTTTCAAAGAAGCATAAATTACAAATACTATTGCACACTGGCATTACTCCACATACACTATCCCAAAATGTGCATTTAAGTCTCATCTTAACTATGATTTTTTCATGTGTGCTTCAAAATGTCTTTTATTGCCTATGTCTTTGTATGTCATTGTAGTCATTGCATACTGACATATCAATGGTTTTTGTACCCATCATAAAAAATTCTCAGCTTCCTTTTTTAGCTCACATAGCAAGCTTTTCAAAACAAACTAGTGGAAGGATGGAAACCTTTTAAATGTTTTAATTTAATTTCTAAGGAGACAATAAATGCGAGGAAATGTTTTTAACGTAACATTGTATCAGTGGAGACTGTAGTGTAAAGAGGGTTTTTTTCTATTTCATTTCATTGTGCCAAGAGTTGAGTGATGCAGCTACCCTGCTGTTAAAAATAGTATACTAATAGAACTTTAAAGCAGGCTACCATGAAATGCACTCTACAACCACAAATGCATTCCAGAGTATTGTTTCTAGTAAATATGTGTCCTAGGCTTGTCTAGTGGGATAAATCCATCTACTAAGGATGAACATTAGATGTGAGCACAGTGAACACATATACACATGCAAGCACACACACACACACACACACACACACACACAAAAGTAAATATTTATTAAATGGATGTCTCAGTGTCAGCCCTGCTCTCTATGTTGACATGATCCAAGTCTAGAAGCTACAGCTCAAAACAAAACAACCTATGAACACTTGACCTGGAAACAGTGAGAAATTCTTCTGCAATTCACTGATCTTCTAATGTTTAACCCTTACCAGTTCCACTTCTGGCTTCTGGGTGAATGTCTGAGACAGAGCTTGAGTGGCAGAAGTGAGATATGATATAATTATATATCTGCAATAGATTCAGTACCTTAGGGGATCAGGGCAAGATGAAGTAGTATGTGTTCTGAACAAGTGAAGAAACAACTCACACAGCACATACTGCTCCCAGAAGGAGAAAAAGAAAGAAAACCTTTGAAACAGCAAAGATTCTTACATTCAAAGGACTCCTTTCCAAGTCTGTAATTTCTCAGCTAGGTCAAAACAGAAAATGAGTGATTACTGTTACAACTGGCATACACGCTGCACTTTGGCTGCATTTAAGATACACAACATTTTCCAGAGAATCATGTTGGATAATTTGTCTTGTGTATTTTAAGCCTTTTTCACATGTCCTGAAAGACATAAGCAATAAAATACCTTAAGGAGTGCAGTGGCTGAAGAGGGGAGGCAGAGTGGGCCCAGTGTCAGGGCACCCGGGTGCTTTTCCTGGCTGTGCTGCCCATCTATCATACAACTCCAAATGGGTTGCTTACACCAATACTCCCCAACTTGGCTGTTGAAAGTTCAAAATCTCTTTGGCAAGAGTAATTTCCAGTGTCAATAGTGCTGTTTATCTTCACACAGGAAAAAAAAAAAAAAGTAACTGCAGCTAGACACCTAAGTCCAGATTGACAGACAGAAATAAGCACTGTGATTTGCAGAACTACGGGGTCAGTGTATGGCACTGTAACTGTTTGCATATTTGTGCTGCCCAACTTGCATGGTTTTAGAGGGTCAGTGTAAGAAGAGAGGGTCCTTAAAGGAGTTTCACAGCAGGAACAGCACTTAGATTCTCAGAGGACCCCAAGTTCCCAGTGGCCCAGGTGTCCAGGCTGGTCATCTGCTGTAAGGGGCTCTCACTCCCCCAGTCTACTTTCTTATGGAAAACAGATCATGAAAAGGAAGTATTGAGGATTAAGGGTGGTTCTCACCTTGTGTTGAAATTGGGTGATTACACACACATACAGGAAACTGGATGGTGCTACTGAGTTCTTCAGAGCAGATAAAAACTTGGCTTCACAAAGGGGGATCCTGTCCCTCCCCACTGCCTCCATACACAGTCTAGGGACATTGGGCTTCCATCTTCAGCATCTACCCAACTATGCAAATATTTATTTTCTCCATGTACCTTATGTACATTCTAAAGGGCACACTAAATAGACCAATATTTTCCTTACCCCAAAGTACATGGTATATCCTACAAACTTCTTTGAACTGCACCCCCCCTGACTTCTTCTATTATATCCAAAAAATCCCCAAATTATTTTAGATACCTTCCAATTTAATTTGTGTGATTACACTTATAGAAACAAATATCTAAAAATATTACACCATTTAGCCTTCCTATAAGAGCATTTTTATGAACTTGCTAAACTTCAAATGTGTCTGGTCTTATTTACTGTGTCATAAAGAAATTACTTTTCTCAATAGGATTTATCTTTAAACTCAGGGTCACAGGTGTTCGGTTCCTTGGCTCAAATTTAGTTACTGCTATTAACACAGAAGAGAGAAAATTTGAATTCTGCCTTGTGAAACAGAATTGCTAAAGTGTGGTTCTAGCCAGAAGAATGAATGTAAAAGTAAATTTCTGTGTTTCACTGTCATTGTTCTCCTCATGAACCCTGATCTGCTTAGCAGTAGGCATCTTTTTATCTATTGCTAATATGGCAAATTCAGACCAGGTCTGAAAGTCAGAGTTTCCCTGTTCAGGGAGTCATGAATCTTTAAGGTCAGAAAGGACCACCTGTCACAGGTGGTGGAGGGGCCAAGGAGGGGAGATGCTTTCTTGGATCTGTTACTTACAAACAAGGAAGAATGGGTCATGGATGTGAAAGTTAGGGCAGCTTTGGCTGCAGTGATCATGAGATGATAGCATTCAGGATCCTCAAAGAAGTCACCAGTCAAAAAGCAGCATCACAACCTTCAGCAGGGCAGACTTTGGCATATTTAGGGATCTGTTTGGAAGAAGCCCACAGGAGATGGTCCTGGAGAGAGGAGGAGTCCAGAAGAGCTGTTTGATTTTCAAGTATCAACTCCTCCAAACTCAAGAGCGGTCCATCCCAACAAGTCAGGAATCAAACAAAGGCAGTAGAAGGCCTGCGTGGATGAAAAAGAGCTCCTGACTAAACACAAACATTAGAAGTGAGAGAGGTGCATAAGGGGGCAGGTAACCCAGGAATAACACAGAGACATGTTTCTAGTGTGCAGGGGTGGGCTTAGGAAAGCCAAAGCCCATCTGGATTTGAATCTGGTGAAGCACATGAAGGGTGACAACAAGGGCTTCTATAAGTATGTGAACAGCAAAAGAAAGACTAGGGAAAATGTAGTCCCACTGCTGAGCAGGCCAGGGGACCTAGTGACAAAAGACATGGAAAAGGCCAAGGGACTGAGTGCTGACTTTACCAGTATGACTGGCCTTCAGCAGTCCTAGGTCCCCACTACGGGTGGAAAAGTCTGGAGTAAGGAAAACTTACCCTTGGTGGAGGAGAATCCAGTTAGGAAATATTTAAACAAGATCTACACAAGTCCACATGCCTTGGTGGGATGCACTCACAAGTGCTGAGGAATCTGGCAGATACCGTTGTGAGGCCACTCTTGATAGTCTTTGAAAGGTCACGGCAACCAGGGGAAGTTCCTCGGGACTGGAAAAAGTGAGTGTCACTGTTAGCTTCAGGAGGGGCAATAGGGAAGGTCTGGGGAACTACTGGCTAGCCAGCCTCACCTCAATCCCTGGGAACATGATGAAGCAAATTATCCTGGAAATCACTTCCAAACACATTAAAGACAAAGTGACTGAGAGTATTCAGTGTGGATTTATGAAGGGGAAATTGTGCCTGACTGACCTGATGGCCTTCAACAACAAAGTGACTAGCTCGATGGATGAGGGGATAACAGCGGATTTTGTTTATCTTGACTTTAGCAAGGCTTTTGGCACTGTCTCCTGTAACATCCTCATTGACAAACTGATGAAGTATGGGGTAGATAAATGGACAGTGAGATGGAGTGAAAACTTGCTGAACTGCCAGGCTCAAAGGGTTGCAATCAGCAGCACAAAGTCCATCTGGTGTCCAGGGACTAGGAGTGTGCCCCAGGGGTAAATACTGGGTCCAATACTGTTAAACATCTTCATTAATAACCTTGAAAATAGGAGACAGAATGAGCCCTCAGCAAGTCTTCAGATGATATAAAGCTGTGAGTAGTGGCTGATCCACCAGGTGGGTGTGGTGCAATTCAGAGAGACCTCAACAGGCTGGATAAAAGGACCCTCATGAAGTTCAATAAAGAGAAGTGCTAAGTCCTTCATGTGGAGAGGAATAACCCCATGTACCAGTACAGGTTGGGGGCTGACCAGCTGGAAATCAGCTTTACAGAAAAAGTATCCAGGGGGTCCTGTTGGACCCCCAGTTGCTCATGACCCAGCAATGAACCCACATGGCAAAGAAGGTCAACAGCATCCTGGGTTGCACTAGGAAGAGCATTACCAGCAGGTCAAGGGATATAATGCTTCTCCTCTGTTCAACACTGGTGAGACACCTGGGGAGTACTGGGTCAAGATTTGGGCTCCCCATTACCAAAGACAAATGGACATACTGGAACAGGTTCATCAGAGGGCTAGAAACATAGGGAAGGGATGAAGGGACTGAAGCATCTCTCAGATGAGAAGCTGAGAGAGTTGGGACTGTACATCCTAGGGCAAAGAAGGCTCAGAGGAATCTCTTCAATCTGTATAAATACCTGAAAGGAGGGAATAAGGAAGATGGAGCCAGACACTCAGTGATGCCCAGTGACAAGAGGAAACAGGCACAAAATTAAATACAGGAAATTCCATTTAAACAAGAAAAATACATTTCTTTACTATGAGGGTGGTCAGACACTGGCACAGGCTGCCCATTGAGGCAGTGGAGTCTCCATCCTTGGAGATACTCAAAACCAAACAGGACATGGACCTGAGAAATTTGCTGTAGCTAACCATACTTTGAACACAAAGGGTTGGACTAGACCATCTCCAGAGCTGCCTTACAACTTCAGTCATTCTGTGATCCTGTGACTCCTGTGATCATTTTGTCTAATCTCTTGCACTACACAGGCCACAGAATTTCATTCATGGCTTCCTCATACACACAGGTCAGAAACACTAACTGAACAAAACATCACTTTTAGATAGGTGCCTGGACTGGGGTGTAAGATTTCAGCTGATGGTAAATGGTAAATCCCCTATACCCCTATACCCCTGATGAATTACCAGTAATTACCTTTGCTGTTAAGAAACCACCCTTCCCCTTATCTAATCATCAACTTTCACCATTAATAATCAAGTTAAAAACTGAAAATTTCCATGAAATAAATTAAGCCCTCATTTCTGCTTGTGTAAAAATTCTGCATTCACGGAGTTCAGACCAAGTACAGCTGACTTAATCTTTCCAGACATTTCTGAGGGGGACACATGGCCAAGAATTGAGGCCAGCTTGCTCTTTTAAGCCTGCAGCAAGTTAAGAAGGGGACAACGGACTGCCAGACATGAAAGCCTGCAGAGAGAAGTGGATGAGCTGAGTGAGAAGGTACTATTTTTAAGATGCTTTTCAAAGTAAAATTATCCTCTCACTAATAAAATGACTACCCAGAGGTTGGCAAAGGCTGCCTGTTTGAGGTGCACCCAAGAGTGGCTGAGTGAAACCCCTCCCTCCCAGTTTCCCCTGAAAACCCTCCCTCCCTCTCCTTTAACAGCACTGATAATTTCCTCCACTCAGTTATTGCAGACCTGGAACCTCTTGCAGAGACTGAAATGCTGGCTAGACCCTGTGCTCTGATGATGTATCTAAAGATTAGAAAATAGCTCTATATACTGTGTAATCTTCAAGCCGTTTTACCTGCCTTGAGAGCTATATATATATATATATAATTTCCCACTCATCAGAAAGGAGGGTACCTCTGCTATTTGGAAGTATGATGTTTCAACATATTTTTATGACACAAAGGCACACCCTAATTCACTGCTGAAAATATTATGATAGCAGCTCACATTTTCACTTTTAACAGTGCACTTTAAAACCAAGACTTCATATTTCTAGCACTTTGCCATCGTGGTTTGGGTGGTCTCTATTCCGTACCACAATACTAATTTTAACTAATCATCATCAACATTTTTTTTAAAAATAAGCCCACACTAACCAAAGTGGTGAGGGAATGAAGTACATAATTTCTTTTGTAGCCCAATATCTCCATCTTATGGCCATAGCATGTATAAGTGTTAAGCTTTTCAGTATTCATTTTACAATTACTTTTAATGAAGACTTCTGTGTAGGCAGGTAAACCACAGTTTACTATTTTATCTGAAACAGCCGGGATTTTTTTTTTCCCAAACTTTTAGGATATTGAACAGGATGCTATGGGTGAATCTTTTTCTGAGGGAAGGGGTAGTATAAATTACTGGTGACTGATACAATCCTAGCCTATGACTCTTCAACACCACTGTTGCACCTCAGAAGAAGACAGAAACTATAGGGACAATACCTATCCATCTATGTGTCAGCAAACAACGGATTTTCACCACTGAGGTTTTTTTTCCCACAGAATTCCCAAGGGAAAATTAAGTCATGCAGTATTAATAGTATATTTTCATTTATGCTCGGAATCAAGGGCATAGGGGACTAGTCAAAGCCAGAAACCGATATATTGCTAAATTCTGTATAGTGATTGGTCTTTATGCTTTACAGCTGCCCCAGATTGGCTGCTCATGATCTGCACAGCCTAGAAAGTCCCAACTGAGCAGACAACAGCAGAGACCTGGAGGCAACAAACTTGGCAGGAAACAGCTGCTGGTAGAGATGTGATAGACAAGAGCACTGATTGCTCTCTCAGAAATGCACTCCAGATGGTGATATGGTATGCTGTGGTTCACTGAGAGCAACTTTGCTTGTATGGGGCTAGAATATCAACTCCTGCCGCCACTGAAAAAAAGGGTATGAATATGCTAAGGCCTCAAGATCAGACGGGTGTAATGAAATCAGACCAGCATACTAGCCAGACTGTGTCCTGGGAGATATGCACTATCTCTATTCATGATACAATTGATAGTACACCTCTTCTGTCACATGATATCCCTGTTCTAGCACTGAATGACAGCGGCATTTGATTTCCTGCAGAAGAAAAAAACCCCAGTGATATTGAGCATAGCTAGCCTCAAAACGTCAACTGTTTTATTTACCCATCTATGCCAGTCTTGGCACAGAGGGTCAGAGAATGTTCAAGTAAATTATTCCTTCAGGAACGTCAGAAGAAAACAATTCCTGCCTCAAAGGTTTCCTCTAATCAGAAAACTAAGCAACCAGAAAATTCTCCTTTGCTTATACTGTCCACTTTGAACACTCCCTCTTCATGTAATTCTGAACAGCAAAACCTGCTTAACCGCACAACATCTCCTCCCAGGACCATTTTCTCACACACTAGAGAAATTAACTCAAAAGACTACAGTTATCAATACCACCTGGCAAAATCTGCAACAACAGCACATTTTGGTGTGGGAAAACTAATAATTCTGACAGGTGTATTAAGCATTTTTTGTCAGTCTTAAAGCAGACTCATAATAATGGCAAAAAAACCAGTAGCCCATCCAGTCTGTCTACCCACTGCAGCTCTTCTGTTCGGTCAAGTGAGAGTCTGCCACCAAGTATATGGCCAATACTGCTGCTAATAGTTTCAGATGGATGTGCTCCTGTAATACTCAGCTGTTGTAATTTGAAAGAAGGTCTGATTTTTTTCCCAGATGTTCTGGCTAAATTTAATCCAAGCACCACTGCAAAAGGAGCACTGAGGAAAGTTGCATCATAAGGAAGGACACATATTCCTGCTCTCATGCAGTGACTGTATGGGTTCAGGAATAGGAGAGGCTCTGTAAGTGGGATGTAAAACATGTGCTTGTTTATTTAAAATAGCACCTCACTACTGAATATCTATGCAGTATGCATCACACTGAATTGAAACCTGCCCAATCCCACATAAGCAGGAGAGACTCCAGTATGATTGAGTCCCATGATACCTTTCCATGGACTGAGGGACCACAGCCAAAAGATGCAAGTGGCATGTACCTGTTATCAGCAATGCAGTCTTTTATCTAAAATAAGACATCACTACCTGGGCTATATAAACAGAGTGATGGCAAAGAGAAGGAATGAGAAGCCATTAATTCATACTTTGCTTTGTCCTGTATTTTTCAGGTAAAATTAAACCCCAGAAGCCTTCATTTAGTCAAAACTGCTTTGAATTTGTCAGCTAGAGCAAACTCATGGCAAGTGACAGAATTTGCTGCTTCCCAGCTCTCTGCACGGCAGCTTGAGTTCCCACTGCTCTGAATGCCGGTGTGGGACCATGCAGCCAGGACAGCATGGCAGCTCAGGTGGGACCTTCTCACTCAAGTCACTCTTCATCATCTACCTGTGGCTGACAAATAATTTAAATACTCTGTGAGTTGTTTCTGGTCATGGGACCTACAGTGGTTCACACTGTGTCTAAAACTGTACTTGGCAACAGTCAAGAGTAGAGCTGAATCATTGCAACTCCTTCTTAAAATAAAACAAGAGACTCAAATAACATCAAGTGGAATAGAAATAAAGAAAAGTGGATCTAAAAAAATGTAAGAGAAGTGAAAGAAGGACAGTTGACATTACTGGTGTTCCTCAGTTGCAACACTGATAAATTATAACACAGTGCTAAGTTCCAAAATCAGCTCACCTCCTTGTATAATTCACACATGTACCACAATCACTAAATAAATCATAGCTTCTACACCTACACAATTAAGTAAGTTGCTTCTGCTTATTTTTCAGTATATCAGTTACTGAAAGTAGGCATGACCATTTATAACTGGAAAGAAAGCTGAAATATGAACTCTTCTTTTTGTCAAGGTGCATGCTTTGGACCAAGACACCAATCACCTTTGTTTGCATCAGTAAAAACAGGTAGCTGAACATAATAGATGGTGATCATCATCATCATCCCTTTCCCAAATGAAATCTGAGTTTCTTAATTCACTATCCAGAAGTCTCATCTGGATCCTATAACACACAATCCTGCATTTTCCCTGCAAGGTCAGGAAAGATTTTGCAGAGTTTGTAAATGGTGAATAATATAGGCGTACTGCATTGCAAGACAAAGCCCAGACGAGTGAGTTTTAAGCTTGCAGCAGGATAATGCCTGCATTTAATCACTGCCTTTTTTCCTCTGAGCCCAGGAAAGTTGTTCATAGAGTTTCTGATCTGAATTGAAGGGCTCTTAAATAAAGGTCTCTTCCAGTTTCTCATGGTTCTTCATTCTTGATTTGCCTATAGCATCCCCACAAAAACACTCATGAGCGCTACCTTCAAAACTTACAGGGGATTGAAATATCACTGTAGAGGTAACAGAACTGTGGAACTGCTGTATCTACTAGTACTTACAGTGTCATAGTTAAGTCCTTTCCCAGCTGATTAACAGATAAATTTACAGCCTGTGAGTCTTTAATACATTTTGCATATCTGTTCATACTGCCAGAACTATACTGTCATGGCAGACATATCCTCCACATTAAAAAGGGGTGTGTGATCAACTATTTATCCATAGGATATTCCAATGAAGTTATCTCAAGAACAAAAAAAAAAAAAAAAAAAAAAAGTTTTCATACAGAATAAACATCCCTGCACCTGCTCCAGTGTCCAGTGTCGGTGTCCACAGAATCCTGACAGATGCTGCTTTGCTCATATGAGTCAAAATGTGTTTGCGTGCTGCTTGTGATTTCAAAGACTGTTAACCTCACATAACATTGAACTTTCTGGGAATTTCACTGGTGATACTGAATTTTGTCTTGCAATGCTAGAAAAAGAAAATAAATAATATAGAAAAGGTCCATTTTAAAGTAGATGTGTAACAAGTTTCTAAACACTCATAAACTCTTATTATTATAGTGAAGATACAACTTCTGTTCTACTAAATATAAATAAGTGGAATTGTTGAGACAGCTTTCTTCAAAGAGGTCTTACAGACCCAGTAAAACAAATTTGTGGAATGAGTTAAGACTGCTCCTTCAGTTCACAGTATGTTTTAGATAATGCTATGTGTGCATCATATTTAAAGAAAATGTGAAGGGTACAAAACACAAGTAAATCTAAGGAGAGTGCCCATGTTCAAGGAGAAATCTCCATCATACCTGTGAATGAGAGAAGGCATTGCTTTAACAACTGCTGAAGCAGTGTTTACATAAAAGCCTTTCTCTAGGGAAAAGCAATGTCCATGCCACCAGGTGAGTCTGAAGGGCAGGGGCCATGGCCACACACTGAATTGCCAGGGGCATGCAGTTCAGCATTCACAGATTTCTCAGTACATTCATTTACAATGATGAGGGTCAAGGGGGACTTGCCTTCCAAAGGGAGGTTTTGCTGAGCACTGGTATATATCTGGGGCTGAATCTGCTCAGCTTTTCACATGACAATTGCTTCTGAAGTCTCAGCATTGCACTAGCCCTGGGTCAGAGGGGACACAGCGATCACACCAACCACTGCTGAGACCAGACTCCAAGCAGCCTGACTGGGCTGTCTGTGCAGTCTCAGCTCCTACACAAGACACAGGGCACTGGGTCCAGTGAGGAGATGCCTTCCTGAAAGGGCCTTGGGAGAAGCAGGAAAAAGACCCCAAAGAACTGGGTCCATAAGTCCTTGTCTAGCCTTTGCCTGCAGCAGGGAAATGGGCTGCTTTGTCCTGCCACTTGTGAAAATCCTCTTATGTCCCCTTGGCTGACACAGCTGGCAGTGAGCTGTTGGCAAGGCACAGGCTCTTCTTTTTGCCCCCACTGTCTCCATCCCCACATTTACTTTCCCAAGGGTCACTCTGACTCAAAGGCTGCTGAGTGGGCAAAAAGGCACAGTGATTGACACTGGAAGACTTACAGCAAGCAAGCAGTAAAGAAACAGAAATAGCTCAAAGGATTTTTCAGGAACATCATTAAATGTAGATTTTGAGGTTCTTTAATGGGACCTAAAGCAACTGACTTTCCATTTCCATGCATCTCGTGCGTGTTTTGCATTAAGCATTAATCATGATCCTTGAATATTCAGGCACAAAGAATTAATGTGTTTTCTGAGACACATGTTGATGTTGGATTTATAGTTAAGATATTCTAAAGATTAAGTGCTCCCCTTAGTGTTAGCAATTTAGAAGGCACATAGCTATTTCCTCTCATGTAAATATGTGATGATGCAACAGCCAAAATAAATACCCCAAAACACAGTCAGGTTGAAATGCCCATAATGCCAATGAGACATGGCTCTAATATAAGTAAACTGCTGCTTATAAGGGTTTGTCTGAATTAGAGAGAGAAAAAAAAGTGAGAGCAAATCCAATATATACTCATAATCCATTGCATAGGAAAATGGATAACTGCAATTTAATCTGAGGAATTTTGCAAAGAGATGTCTTTAAATATGAATTATTAAATACAAGCAACATAATTATAAAAAAACCAATATTTAAAGCATTATTATTACTGAGTTATTAATGCTAATCATATTTATAAAGCACTGAAACCTTGCCTGCTGCCTTTAGAGAAACACAATACTAAGCAAAAATCAAAAGTCATGTCTTGGTCCAAAGACCCACTCCCCGTCTTGGACCATCTGGGTCTTTCTCCATGTGAGGGAAAAGCTAGTTTGGTGCAGGGACCCTGTGGTGGGAAGAATTCACACCCTTTAATCTTTTCTGCCATGGAGTGCAACTGCATGTCTGAAAGTGAGGTAGGGAGGATGGGAAGAGATTATAGCATCTGGGGTGATGGCCTGTGTGGTGCAAAAACCTCAGTGACCCAAGTGCAGCCACTCTTCCCCACACAAACCCAGGAAATTAGGGAAGCGCAGAAGTCATCAATCCTTTTTTCCTCCCTTGCTTCTCAATATTTTAAGGGATGTTTATGGCACAGGTGAAAATCACCGCCACTGAGCTTGGAATTGCAGCAAAAAGAGTAATGGTGGCTATACCAAGTATAGCAATGAAAGCAATGGTTGTACTGGTTTTGTACTGGCTTCACGCCATCAAATAAGGTGGAATTGCTCCTTGCCAGCTCTAAAGAGCAACTTTCAAATGGTTGCATTTTATAGAATAGGTGGGCTTTCAAGAAGTGATTTGGAGAAGGAAATGGAGGGCACTGACACACATTAATCAGAAGGCAGCATGGAAAGGGGCCCTGAGGCAGGAGTGGGGAAAGCAGACAAAAGGAACAGTCATGGCAGATCACCAAGGGCAGGAAAGAACGAAGCAGAAATAAAAGAACTGTTTTCGGTAAGGTATGAAATGGAAAGGGCTTAAGGAGTTCAAACACCTCTGGAGGGAAAAGAAGAGATGAAGACAGCACGGAGACACAGAGCCAAGGAGACAGGCAATGAATGGTACAAGGTGGTGAGCTTACCAGAGGGATTTGGAACTGACCGAGGAACTGGGAGCAAAATGGGCCGAGCCCAGAGACTGGGATGTGATAACTGGAGCAAGAAATGACCAGAGAAAGGCTTCATATGTTAGCAGAGGAGACAGTAGAAGACTATTCCTGTTGAAGCACTGGGGAATGAAAGCAAACACAATTTAGAACAGTCCAGGAGAAAGTGGAAAGCTCCCACTGAATAATGTCACAACCATTTAGGAATGTTTCTAGTCCCTTTAAAGGGAAGAAAAAATAAGGAAGCAGGAATGTCAGATTAAAAAGAGAGACAAGGAAATGATTCAAAATTAGAAGAGCTCAAATCAGGTGTAGAAAGGGGCTAAGAGAAGAAAAGATACACATATATGTGGAAAAAAAGACTTAGAAAAGACATTTTGAATGGCAGGAATAGAGTTACTGGAGAAGGCTTGTGGGACATATAAGATACTTATCTCTGACACTAGATGAAGCCCATGATCTTACCTGCATGGACATGGTGCAGTTGAATGGTTGCACACACACATGCATCCCCTTCTCACTCCTCTTTCTGTATGTGATGGCTGCTACAGATCCACTTAGGAGCTGAGCTGTGACAGAAGTTTTGTGTCCTAAATGCCCACCAAGGTTATCCAAACGTGCTGCTAAGCACTAGAAAAACAGAAAACAACAAAAAGAGCAAACCAAAATGGATTCCAACACATCCACTCAGTTGGCTAGAAACTCTAGGCCAGGTCTTTAGCTCAATATAACCTGGCATAGCTCCACAGACATTGCTGGAGATGCTTTGACTTATAGCCGTGCTGAGGAACTGACCTTGTGTTCCCATCATTTGCAAGACAGAGTGAATGTATTTCTTTTCTGCAAACAGACTCTGAGCTCAGACTCTCTCCAAGAAGCAAACTGAGCACTGTATTAACAAAAGAAACC
Organism: Athene cunicularia; assembly: GCF_003259725.1. Taxonomy (NCBI): domain Eukaryota; kingdom Metazoa; phylum Chordata; class Aves; order Strigiformes; family Strigidae; genus Athene; species Athene cunicularia. The sequence goes on from NW_020799095.1 coordinate 63,411,269, forward strand.
TCCCACCAGCAATGCAGTAATATAAAATTTCATATTTTTCTTGTCCAGTCTTTGAAATTACTGGATATAAGACTCACTTCAAATCCTGCTCTATCTCCTTCCATCCCCACTTTGCATTTTCCATCCCAACCAGGGATGAGGTCTAAAAGTTACAGTGCTTCATTTTTAATTTCTGTTTTGTGATTTCAAGCCTTGCTACTTATTTTAGAAGTAACCTATAGTGGGGTTTAATAGCCTGTTTACATTTTCATTTCAAATGTTTCTCTATCTTAAATGAACAAGACAAATAGCTCTGTTGTACAATGGCATTCATTTTACAGTTGATGTGTGTCACTTTGTATCAGTGAAAATCCAGACATGCTCTTCCTTCAGGACTTTGAAACTAAATAGCTGGTGCACATCCTTTTAAATTTAATTTGAACCTGTAGGTTCAAAACTGAAAGTAAAGTGGAAAAAAGTTAACCATTTTTTGTGTTTTTTAAAGCAAGTAGAATAGTAAAATTCTCTTCTATTTCTTATTCCCTTATGTAATTATTAAATCCTCCAGACTTTCATGAGAGTCTGAAATCAGTTACTTTCATTCCAGTATTTCAGTTTCTTTTATCTTGCTTTCTGTGGCTCCTTAGAGCTCTGTTACACCATTTATTCTTCTCCCAGTGTGTATTATATTAATCCTCCTGTACAATGAACATCTGTAAAATGTAATCCCCTCCTCAAAAAAAAAAAAAAAAAAAAAAAAAAAAAAAAAAAAAAAATTTTTAAGATCATTTTCTAAATTGGTGACTTAGAAAAAGCCAAATAACATTACAGCTAGTTCCTGTAACCCCAGCTGTGTTTCAGAGCTCCACTTGTTTTGGAAGCAATGGGAAGACAAGATACACACTCAAGCCCTTGAAAAAGCCACCTACATGACCAGAAGCAGCACAGATGTGGATGCAGGCTCCAGGGAGCCCTGGGAAAGTGGAGAAAGAGGTGCATAGGTGAAGCCTGAACTCCCATCCCTTACCCAGTCTGCTGAGAAAAGACCCGTCACACAGCAAGGTGTTTTCTTCTACTGGAGCAGCAGTGGGTCAAAAGCCTAGATGCTGTGCCCACAGCAGATGTTTCCCCCTGCTTCTTCTCCCTTTCTAAGCCAAGATAAATGAGCAATCTGAAATGTGATTAGGAACACTAATCAGCAACAAAAAGTACCCTTAGATTCAGCCATCAGCTTAGGAGCTGAAGTAACCCCAGGCTTTTTCTAGCATGGCACCTTCCAGCTGAGTTTTGGAGACATTGCTTTCCCAGGTTGAGGCTGTTCAGCTTTGTGTGAAAAAGAACAACCAAGTCAGCCTAATATCCTCCTAAAGAAACGAATGCCCTACAGGGACAGGCTGAACAAAGATTTCATGACCCTTTTCTAACAAAACCAGCCTCTGACTCAGTTTTTGGCAGAAGAAGTAGAAAGGAGGGATCCTTCTGAGACATGCTCAGTGGGAGGGCTTCGGCGAGGGAACATCAGAAGGACCCACCAGATGGACACTTGGACTACATCTAAAGCTTTCTCACATTTCTTTTCCTTCCTCCCCACCCTCCTTCCCCCCACCATGCACTCGCTTTACCTCTTCCCTACTCATCTACAAAGTGCCTGTTCAAAGCAGTGGGGGTGGTGATGGATGCCCACACGTGCACGCAGGAGCACAGAGGCTGACGCTCTGCACGTGCTGGCTCCTGCAGGAAAGGTCTGGCTGCAAAGCACTCTGGTGGGCACAGCCCACAGTGGGGAAGTCTTTCTCCTCCAGCCCAGGTCTATGCTGTCTGTTAAGGGCAGCCCTCTGGGCCAGGCTCACCCAAGTCTCTACAGCCAAGCCTCCTCCAAAGCCTGTTCAGGCACAATCCGGGTGGAAGGGGACCCTGCACAAATGTGTTCCTACCAACAGACAAGACATCACATGGGCAAGACACAGAGCGTGCTGCTCATACAGGCCTCCTAATGCCACCCTTTTAATGTAGTGAATGTGGTGGAGGGGAAGGAGAAAGAAGGAGTGGAAGAAAGGCTCTGTACTGATTGCACTGGGATTTGGAGCTGATTTAATGAGGAAAATTATTCCCAGTTCTTAAATTGCTATGGTTTCCTCTTTGATTGAATGTTGGTATTCCTTTAAGCTTTCAAAGGAAAAAATATAATTACAATATGTATTTGATAGTATTTCTACTTCTTTTCCATGCAATTTACCTCATTAATCTTTATTCTCCCTCAAATCAAATAATGATTTGACCCTTTCTCATACTGAGGGCATTAGTTTGTTAGCAGGCCAAAAAGCATCAGTTCACCATTTTGAGCTGATCTATTTTCTTCAAGTTCTTGGCAAGAAAAAAACTCTTGCTTTAAAAGACAGCAAAGTGTCCTGTCTTGTCTTGTTATTCCTTTGGGAACAAATAATTCTTTTATGTATGCTTTGATGTTGAAATAAAAGGGTTTTTAAATACTATTTCACTGTACTGGTTATAAAAATGCTGTAATTTCCTTGTTATTTGTCTTATTGGAAGTAAGTCAGCGACAAAAAGCACAAATATCATATACACAGAAACTTCCTAAATACCCCTTTTATCCACAGTGCTCCGTTTTACTGAAGGGCTCCAAACCTATTGTCTGTGAATGAAACTCAGTCATTATTGTCTACATGTTGTTATTCTCACTCCAAGTCTGCGTACAGATATACACATAAACCTGGTCACTATGCAATAAATCACATCCTAACTCAGGCATGAATTTAACAGGAGAGGCTGAACGAGGTGAGGAGTGCATGTTTCCAGTCATGTGTTGTACAAGTGGCTCTACAAGGCTTCTGTGTTTGGCCTCGCCAACACTAACAGTCTCAGATAGCACCCTGATTCAGAGATACTAATTTCCTCTTTGTGATTCCAGTGGCAGGGGTCAGTGGATACACGTGTGAACATTTACAAGTTTTGCATTAAACCCTACCTGGATGAAACCTGCACACAGCACAAATTCAGCCCACCATGTAATGTCTTGAGTCATGAGTACAGTTCATGCCAAGAAAACTGCAGGCTGTAAAAACACTTTTTATGCAAAATTCAAAACAGCAAGTCTTATGATTCGCTTGTACTCATACAAGTGTATTGACTTCAACAAAGCTTCTCCCCACTTAGTCCAGCAGATGTAAGAGAAGGATCAGGCCTTTGCTTTTAATCTTCATTACAGAGTTGTACAGAGATGTGTTCAGACCTGACTTTAAAAAACCCCAGTGCACCAGAAAGCATGGTGTTCAATTAAATCTATGACACCATTCCCAGAACGTGTTAGCACTTCCACTGCCAAAAGTCAGCATTTCTCCCCACTGAGCCATAAAGTACGTGACATTATATGAAGAAAAGCAAACAGACTGCTAATTCTTAAATAGATCTTAATGAAAGGCAACAAAAAGTCAGTGTCAGGAAGAACAATAAGCACCAAAGTAAGATGAAGATACACCTTTTATTAACTTTTACTCACTACCACAAAGAGCTGCTCTGCTATAGACTGCTGCTATTCATAGCAGATAGGTTAACTTCTCAGATATCCATTAAACAGCACGTTTGTAACTGTTGACAGTCAGTAAATGTTGGACAAGATGCATGGTGAAATCTCACATAAATTATGGTTAAGGATGTATAATATATTGATCATGGGCATAAAACAGTCACTGAAAAACAATGACTACCTTAAAACATAGAAACAGGCCTGCACATGCTGTTGCAAGACCAAACTGTGAGAAATTCAAACAATTCTTATGCTTTCTTTTATGGTTAAGCTTGTTTCAGAATCATCTTCAAATGAAATAGTCAATTAAGATTATCTCACATTCAGGTCCGCAGAAGGGCCAGAAAGGTATGGCTGTAAGAATCTATAGGGAAGTAGTAGAGGAGGTAGAGCAACAGATTAGAAATATCTCTGAATGCTTTGCTTTGTTTTACTCTGGGAAATCACACCATGAAAAGAAAATCTGTAGGCAATTATGTAGTGCAGGCTATAGGGGGCTGTCAAGAAACACACAGTATCAGCTGGGGTGGAGAGTTTTACTCTTAATTCACATTTGTGAATTGTAGACACAAGATCAGTGTATCAAGGAGGAAAGACACTTTATTCCTGGCTTTTCAAATACTTCTGGATGAAAGACCAAATAATAAAAACTTAGCTATATAACAAGTAACTCCGTATTTTACAGGTCTTTAAAACCACTCCATAATGTTTAACTAGTAGCTTATGCCCAGTTTGGGTATTTTGAGTACAAGGCAGAAAATCTTTCCACAGCCGGTTCTAAACACAAGAACCTGAAATACAGAAGAACTCAAAAAAATTTCAAACTGAGAACAATGTTGCATTGTCAGGGACTGGATTTAATAGCTGTCTTTAGTGTTCAGTATCCCAATATCTACGTGTCTTTTGGCTTCCTGGGAGGTTAGGCTACACCTAAGGCAGAGACTTCCAAGGTTGTAATAGAGCAGAAAAATTCTGGATTTCCAGATCTTCTCTCCCTTGGGAGGAATCTTCAAATCTGAGAGGAGAAACAATTTGCCTGGACTCTGGGTTGACTTTTTCTCAGTCTTGACCTCTGGTTTTGTTTTTTTTTTATTTCCCTCCTACACAGGAAAGCACCATACTCTTATAGGCACCTACCATCATAGCACTCAAAAGGTATAAATTTATACTTGGTAACATGTAGTGTCTGCTAAATTGCAGTATGGGATGGAGTTGGGGCAGCTTGTCTTCAGTATGGTCTTTTCACTTTTGCTGATTTTTATCCCAGTTGACTGATTCATATATATAGAGATAGATGACTGACTCATATATATATATATATATATATCATAAATGCCTTAGACCTATTTCAAACATAGCATTAATATGGAGATAAATATTCCCTTTGAGTGCTTGAAGTATCTTCTGATACCTCTACAGACATTGCTAACTTCCCTCAGAATTTGTACAGGCTTCCAGGTTGGGAAAAGCGAGACAGGATTTGCAGGTGGCATGAACTGATGTAGCTTCCAGTAAAATGTGGATCAGGCCCGGGAAAGCAGTGCATTTCCTCTGGAAAGGAAAGCCCCCCACCTCTTTCACTATAAATATACCAGACTTGTGTGGTTTGTTTTGAGCCTAGTTTCCTAAGGAAACAAGGTCTGTACAGTCACATTGTGTCTGTCTGTCTGTTTCTGTTCCCCACTCCTAACTCATTAGTCCTCTTGACCAGATTTGACAGTGGGGGTCACAGTCTCCAGTACATTAAGAGTTTTGGCACCTTGGTGACCAAGGGGTGAAGAATGTTTGTTCTTCTTTATGTCTCCCCTAAGAGAAAAGCTTTATCATATGCTTTTTCTGTCCGAGACAGAGAATCCAGGGGGGAAGAGACCTTGTGAGACAGGTTAGCAGGAAACCAGGTTGTTAGTTCCTCTGCTCCAGGAACTACTTGTTTAGTTTAATCTCCGCAGGAAGTATCCAACGTGACAGATACCATTCAGGCAGTGCCCTGTAATACCTTTTTTGATGCTGGACATTTCAGTTTTCAAAAGTTACAGATCTTTTTAGAGATCTGAGAGGCTTCTGTACTAGTCTTTGAAGGTTGTAACAATTCCGATGCTTCTCTGTCACCCATCTCCCTCTCTTCGTGATGGCTTTCTCTTCTTGGGGCAAAAAGACAAGGTGCACTGGGGGAGTTCCCTTTCCCAGGTCCCCACCTGCCAGCACAAACCAGGCACAACTCCCACAGCCTTGCAGATCATGCAGTCATTTGCACTCCTGCAGATTCAGCAGATGGCAGGGGTCCAGACATGGTAGTGATTTGTATTCACCTGCTCAAGTGCATTCAGCACAAATTAGAGGAAAATTAAACCTTAAGGATCCAATAAGAGAGCATTTTATGGCCACTCTGCATAGGAGTGAAAAAAGCACATAGCATGAAGCAGAAAGTCTACTCTCCAGAGAGCCTTATTTGTGTTACAACCCTCTATTAATCATAGCAATAGTGTTCTGCTGTGATGTATACTCATAAAATCATCACTTTTTTTTTTTTTTCATAATGATGCTGCTCTATCTACTGCCTCTGCAGCTACATATAACAAGCAAAAAATCTGTACTTAAAGAATGAAATGTATTAACAAGAAAAAATAAATCATAATTCAGAATTGCATTACAGGTTCCATACAGGAACTTATTTCCTCTTCTTTATTTAACAAACATATCAAGTAGACATATCTATCTTAAGGCAGACATGATTATTCATTGCAAAAACAACATCTATTTTTATCTAAAGAAGAAACTAATGAAGTAAGAAAATGTATTGAGAGAATTTTGGCTACACATTTTTGGATTGTGAGCATGGTGTTCAAATGGCAGTTGCTTTGCTGGATACTGCCTCTCTGATGGCTTGTGGCATTGATTTATTGACATGACCAAACTAGAAATTAAGGCAGCCTCAGGGGAGGATATCAACTGACCTGTAAATTGGAACATGTGTTTTGGGTTTTTTTGTTGTGCTTTTTTTTTTTTTTTTAACAAGACTTTTGCCACTGACTTCAACATTTTCCATATAACACAAAAAAAATCTTTCACCTCTCAGATGTATTCAGACCACTGCAATAAATTAGGACAATGGAGTCACGCTGATTTCTGCCTGTGGAAGATCTATCTCCTGTGGTTAAATTATTTTTTCTGATACGGCATTAGAAAGAAGAGCTATTTTTTTATTTCACCAACTTTTCCAAAGTCAAGATTAATCTTAAGTAATGAACTATGAGGTCAGCAAACACTGAATTCTAGCCAGGATATTAGCGAGTTGGTGAAAGAGCATTCTCATGAAGCTCTCTGCCACATCTGCCAATGTTCGACAACAAAAGAGACTCCCCAAAGTCCCTGTCTTGAATTACCCCTACACTAAATTTCTACCAGTCAGTCAAATTTTATCTGAGTCATTTACACGCCCACTCCGACAGAAGCGTGGGAGCAGCGAACAAAGGGCAGGGCAGTGAGCAAAGGGCAGGCCAGAGCGAAGACTGACAGGCCATGTTGGGCCCAGACGACTAGATACTACGTTTTCGTAACCAAATTGTGAGGCAAGGGTGCTGCCTGTATCTATGCTGGCAGAATTCCTCCCATGACGGAGCCTGATACTGCAGGGAAAGAAAACTATGATGATAATTCTGTCATCCAGGCTACTTATGAAGCATCTGCTAATGCATTTTTGAGTCAGAAATTTTGTTTCTGGAGCAGCAGAAGCCCTAAGACAGGAGAAAGTTCAGGGGAACAGTGCACATTTAGGAGCAGAGTTTCCAGTGGATGTCAGAACCTCGCCACTGAAATCCAGTCACCCTTCAGTCACAGGAGGTAGCATAGGCATTTCACTGTGTGACATCCCCAATGCCAGCACTGGCTGGCAGGCCTTCTTACAGGCTCCCCGGCTCCTCCTGCATGATCAGACATTAGCAATGGTGCCTGTCACGGTGCCCTTGCACCCGTAATCATCACACCTGTGCCTGCACCATGGCTTTTGGCAGCTCATCAGCAACATGGTGACTGGTGTGAGGTGCCTGGGCTCTAGCTGAGAAAGATGCATGTTTGGTGGCAACAGTGTCATGGCACTTATCATCCCGGGAAAGTGCTTTGCAGTGACTGCACTCTGGTTTTATCCTTGCCATCTGGTCTCATCAGCTGGGTCATTTCCTTGCCACTCACAACCACCGGAGAAAACCACCTTTTAGTTTCAGTTTTCCTTTCTAATGGAAAGACAAACCAAATCCTAACAACCATGTTTTCCATACAATTTTTTTACTAAACCATTTGCACACACTGCTATGCTGCCTGACTAAATTACCTTAATCTGATTTTCAATCTCCGTAACACATGACTATATTAGCAAGTGTTATTTTACAGAAAGGCTGAGTTCCAGTGTCAGTTTACCATTTCGGTGCTGGCAGACGTGCTATTTGTTCCTCATTCCTCCCCTGTCTTTCAATATCTGAAGGAAAGCAATCTCCCTTTTGAGATCCACTGCCTTTGCACCAGTTGCAGTGCAAGACAGGGGGAATGTGAATTGCTCTGAGCAACTGCTTTGATATGTTGTGCAGTCCTCACTGGCCTTGAGTTTCTCTTCCCATTGTAGATTTATTGTGTATACATTCACAGGGAAATTGTGATAGCTTTCAGACAATGTGCAAAACCCCATTCTGGGAATTAAAGGGTTTCTTCCTTTTCCTTTGGTTTTACGGATGTCTACAACTGTACCCATACGAGGTATTTTTTGCTTCCGATAGTGTGAATTGTTCAAAAAAGCATCCATTTAAACAAGCACTGGAAACTAAAACTTTTTGTTTACTCAGTAAGCTCTGGATGTATTTGCACTGAAACTAGAGTGAAAGGAAAATAATGGCCTTGGTCTCTCCCTCAACCACCAAGACCTGAAGGCAGAGGAAATCCACAACCTGTCCCTAGATCTCCACCTCCAACATCAGACAGAAGAAAACAATTGCCTTCCTTGGAGATCTCACAAAAAATAAACCTGTAGTTAAATAAAATTCTCATGCAGGCAACGTTGGGAATTACTCTGTTGTTAGTATTACAGCAAAATCTCCATTGACTCCGAAGGACTTTCATGTGAATGGAAACAGGTCTGAAAAAGAAGCTGAGATGACAACAGAACACAATCCCTATGTCACTTCCCCTGCTGCAGATTCAGGGTCTGGTGGTTCAACCAATGCCTTCTCCAGCCTGATGACATTAGGCTTTTCTTGCTGTTTGCTCTTGATTTTCACAAGTGACTACAGCTCAGAGCCTACAAGAATGGGCAAGGCACAAACGCTGGTAACACAGTGCTTATGATTGAGTGGATGCAGGACATCAGGGTCTGAAGAAAAGCTCATGGTGAGCATCACGTGTCAGCTATTATTCAGTCATTAGACATCACTAAAAAGCAAAGAAAAAGTCAATTTCACAACTATTCAGACCTTATTATTTGAACAGCAGCAATATTTTTACTCAAATAATGATTGTGCTTAGACAAAAGCCACAGCTCTAAAACTGGCCTCCAAATGCAGGATTTCTAAGTATCCAGAATAAGTCTGGATGCCTATGATTTCCAGTTCAAAAAACTAGTCATCAGGGCCCCTTGCAAAGACCTGTACACTCTCCAGCTCTGCTTCAAGCCATCTAGGTTTTGCCAGTTCCAATCCAAGGTGCCCTGAGCTTGTATGGATACTTCCTGCCTCTACAAAATGGCATGTGAATGGATCCAGATTGACTTGAGGGAAGCAAGTGTAACTTCCTCCTTGTAAAAAAGAGACTGCAGAGATTTATTATGAGCTGATATAAGAGAAAGTGCTGGCATCACAATGATGGCCATGCTGCTGAAGTGGAAGGTAAAAGTGCTGAAGGGAGGAAAGAGGGAATGCTCTAATTAAAAGACTTACAATTTGTAGGTCAACAATAAAGTCATTTTACTAGTGTAGAGCATCAGTAGGAGTCAAGAGACTGAAGCTCTACCCATGATTTGCTATGTAACCTAGAAACATTTAACTTCTCCAACACTCAGCTTGCATACTTGAAAAGAAAGAAAAAAAGAGTTAAGAGCAGTAGGAGAAACAATACACTAATGCTTGTAAAGTTCCTTCAGATATTGGCTCTACAGTAAATTAAAATATAAATTTTAATGATCTCTTACTTATTGTGAGTGAGATAGATGGAAGCAAGGCCTCTGGGTAACCTTAAGGTATTGCTTTCATTGCATACTAACAATTTATTAACGTTCTTTCATTTTCATTTCCCAAGTCCATCGTAATTAATTCTTAAACTTTTCTGAGTATATGCAGTCTTTTATTCAAAGAAAGGTGTCCTCTCCTCAGCAGGCCAGAAACGCTGGCCCGTGATTAGAGGGGTAGGTTTTTAACAATTTATAAAACATTTCTCTACAGTTTTAAAGAGATTTCTCAGTCACCTCTACTTAGAAATTTCTTCCCACTTCAGCAGTGGAAGGTCCCTGACCATACCTCCCAGTACAAGCCTGGCAGGCGTGCGTTTATGTGCTTAGCCTTCGCCACTGAGCAGAGACTGCCAATTGTACTGCACTGTACTTCATTAAGTAGTAGTTTTACGAGGTGGACTGCAGCACACAGGGGACAGGCACAAGACCACCAGATTTATGGTATTTTGGTGTTGAGCTGACAGCATGGCAGTATTCACACAACAAAAAACATATTACAAGAATGTTAACATCACGAGAGAGCCCCACCAAAAAAAAAAAAAAACCAACCAACAAACCAAAACCCAAACCAACGAGGTAGGAAATTCGGAGTTAGGTATTAAAACATCAGTACTCAGCATGGCAACATTAAGATGGCATCCCCCTCTCCACCTGGATGCTGGGGTCTTTACTCTTTGGCTGAGGGTTAAAAAGCCCTTTTAGGGCAGTGGAGGTGTCAAACTCCTCCACCTGTGTGCGGGAGGCAGGTATCCATCCTGCCAGCACTGGCTCCTAGCCTTCACTTCCAGGCCAGCCAGACTGACTTCTTGGAGCAACAGCCCAGATGTATTTGGTAGCCAGATGGACATCTATCAAATGGGAAGGGAAATATAGACTGTCTTTAAAGCTGTTTTAAAAAAATTTTCCCTCTTGCCTATATCTCCTGCCAATGAATGGGCTCTTGTTAGTCTCAGTGGGAACTACCATTTCAGAGGTATTTTACAGAAAAAGCCCCGAATGATTAAGAAAAGTATTTAGGAATGAAATGGCTACAGTAGAAGTGAATGGACAAATGAGGTTTTGTGTAGAGTCAAACTTTAGAAGGTCTGGATCGCAGTGAATCTCATCCATCCCCCCAGTAACTTTTTAGACCCATTACAGGGAGTGTTCTCTTACTCTGGCCCAACATAAGATTAATCCTCCCAATTACAAGCTAGAGGTGTCAGCTCCATGTATCCGTAATTGATTCTCAGTCCCATAGAGGATAGGAGAGCAGAAACTGGTATCTCAAGGGCATTTCCTACAGAGTTTTGTTCAGGAGGAATTGCTCAGGAATCCCCTTTGAGAGTGGATTACGCTAACCAGAACAAGGAAACTTCTCCCAAAATTAAAGTGCCTACTGTACAGTTAATAGAGGTTACATTTTATCTTGACATCTTTACATCAATATGTAATGTAGATGAACTCAAAATCCTGATGGACACCAAGGGTTGGATTGCTCAGTCCAGCCTCTGTGCATCCTCACAGGTCAGAGGTATGCGCATATAATTTTATCCTGGCTGACAGGGCATTCCAACATAAAACCGAGCTGCCTATTGCCCAGACCATACTACAAGGCAGGGTTTCCTGGGGCCAAGGGGCACCTGGTCCCTGGCTTCCTGGGGCACCCTTTACTATAAGCCCTTTCCCACAACAAGGTGCTCTGCAACATGGCAGAAAGAGGCAGCAAGAAACTCCCAAAGCAGGAACCTCTACAGGGAAGAGTCTTTCCACTTCTTTGACTTGGTCTGAAGTTGCTCTATGCTACCAAAGGGGAATGAAGCCGCCAAAACGGGCCTTAGGTCAAGCCCTAGTTTGCAATAATTCTGTGGTTTCAGACAGAAGGTAACTCTTCAGCAGCCTAAGTTTGATTATCTCACCCAAGAGCTGCACAAGACTATTGTAATTTGACAAGGAAACACTTTGCACTGATACTGTGACTTGATCTTTTTTGCTATAATCAGGCTTAATATTGTCCCAGGGCAATCTGGAAAAAATCAGATTTATGCACCACACTTGCTTTCAGCAAACCAATCCAAGACACTGGCTGTAAGTATTTCCATTCTGGCACCTCCTGCTAGACAAAATTAGCTCCACTGTCAGTCTTGCAAGATATTGGCACTTTATACCTGTTTCTCAGCTGTCCTCTCCTGACCTGGAAGCTCTACAAGGCATGGTGAGGAGCTCATGCCTGTCACAGGTGTCTACAGCATACCTGGCTCCCTCACCAGACATGCACTCACAGCCATACCTGACATTTCATTCCTCTGAGGTGCCACACAAAGAGCTCACACAGAGCACCTCAGAGGGCAAACTGGCTCCAGCAAAGCACAGTGCTAATGGGACTTGCCCTCCTAATTCTGACTCTTGCATCTCTGTGCGCTCATCTATCTAAACCTACGCAAAGCCAACCCATGTACCTCTAACAAGTCACTCCATCCAGGCGCAGCTCCAGGGCTCATTCAAACAGGCAGCTGTTTCAGGCTGAGAACATCAGGCTGTCCTGAGTGCCAGAACAGCCCTATGGCAAGGGGCAGCAGTCATGATGCTGCTGCCCACTGCGCCCATGTTGAAGTGCAGCACATCTGGCAGGAGAAATAAAGTCAGAGTGGTACCAGAAAGTACTGTGAAGGAGCAAGGGCTGCTGGCATAAATTGGAGTCACTGTGGGTGCTGTCCATGTACACACCATACAAACCCTGCCGCTCCCAACATTCACCCCAAGCAGAGCTTGAAGCTGTGCTCCAGCTCACAAAAAGTCTTACAATACAAGGACTGTCTATTGAAAACTCACTACAATAATGATAATAGAGATGAGTGTTACAAATAAACAGTTCAGTGACAAAATTTGGCCAAAGAACAACCCAGGCAACTTGTCTTCTGTGAGACAGACAGAAGAGGACTTTAGTGAGCTTTACTGCTGAAATCCACCATTTGACCATTTAAAATACTTTTCCTCAAATACCCAAAGTGACTGACCCAAAAGTTTGCTTTCTGGAAAAAAAGGACATTAACTTGTGTTTCTCCATGAAAAAAAAGGAGGATAAAACTTCTTGAAAGAATTACAAGTCCAACGTCCTGCCCTCAATGTGATATTTTGGCATATGTTTTAGAACTGACTCTCAGTGCAGATCTTGAACCTCTCAGCATTAGGGCTTTTTATATTCGGGGTGTGAGTCAGTCCCATGTACAGTCAAATGAAATCCACTCATGAAGTCGGCACGCAGAATTGAAGTCATACATGGATCAGGTCAATCCAGCTGTATTATGAGTTTTTAGAATTAGACTTTATTTTAAGCCATTTGTTTCACATCACAGGACTGAGAATTTTACAGATCAAGCCCCTCCAAAGTGTTTTAGGTACCTAACTGCTACCAGTGACTCCATACTTTTCTTTAATGAAAAAGACAGTGTTAATTATCTGCAGCCTAGATGAGAGCAGGCTCAGGGACGATCTTGTCATTGAGTATAAATACCTTATAGCAGGATGCAAAGAGGATGGATCCAGGTGCCCAGTGACAGGACCAGAGGCAATGGGCCCACACTGAAACGCAGGAGGTTCCCTCTGAACATCAGGAAACACTTTCTTACTGTGGAGATGATGAAGCACCAGAGCAGCAAGGTTGTGGAGTCTCCATCCTTGGACATATGAAGAAGCCATCTGGACACGGTCCTGGGCAACCAGCTCTAGGCTGTCCTGCTTGAGCAGGAGGGTTGGACCAGGTGACCTCCACAGGTCCCTTCTAACCTCAACCACTCTGATTCTGTGAAGAGTTATAGCCTGGAAAATTAAATTCACTTGAGGCATGGGGTAGAGCAGGATCAGCTAGTCACACAGTGTAGGTATGCAAAATAAAAGCAGTCCTTCCTCAAAACAGCCAAATCACTGCATAGACACAGGCATAGTTAAAGTATACATCTGTATACCTCAGGCTGGGAAACGACAGAGTGAAAAAACAGCAGCACCACGAATACAAATGAAAACTGAGGATCACTCATATTCAGGGGTTCCTCACCCCCACTGCCTCTGCTGCCCCAAAGCATGCAGATACAGCTCAAAAATAATTTTCTCCCTTACGGGCAACCTTTGGTGAAGCCCCACAGCATCAAGCACGGCGGCTGCAGCCCAGGAGCAAAGCACTAGAGGGCACCAGCAGGATATGGCCGGTGCCCCTGCTGCTGGAGCTACAGTGAGGAGATAGGGATTAAACACTTCTCTTTCCTTTTTGCCTTTAAAAAACAAAAAACAAAAAACAAACCACAAAAACAAACAAAAAAGGAGATATAACTCACTCCTAGGAAGCAAAACATGCCTCTGTCCTGCACAATCAAAACTGTGACTTTTCTGGTAAAAAGTTGGGTGCTAAGCAGGTAACAGTGATTTTGCAACTCCTTGCCACCCTGCAGAGAAGGATAAGATACCCCAGGCACAGAGCATGAGGGCAACTTCAGACAGTCTGGACAGCACAGCTTCCCTCCAAAGAAGGACAACTGCTTATTTAGCAAGATTTGAAGTTTGTAATAGTCAGAACTTGATGTCAGGAATGGCAACCAAGGAAACAAAAGAAAATACAGATGGAGCTCTGTTAGCCAGTATCCCTGTTTTCCCCTCTCTGCTCCTGGAGGATGCTTCAGCATCCACAGCAGGTGCTGTCCTGATACCCTCGGGATCCAGGGGCACCCCTCTGCCTTGGGGCAGCGAAGGCACTGGATGTCCCACTGTACCTGCATGCAGGCATCAGGACCAACCACCCCAGAAAGTTCCATGCTGGCACCCCTCGGCTCTCCACAGGGACCTCCCAAGCTGCTTCCACCTGCCCAAGGCAGCTCCTCACCATTCTGGGTTAGCCTCAGGGGGTTTTCCCAGCCAGCAAGAAGCAACCCCCATTTGTCATTGCCAGCCAGCTACATCCCCAGCCAAACCACCTTCATCAGGCTGCTACCGTTCCTCTGCAGGCACCACCTTCACTGCCAAGTCTCATCTTTTCTTTATTTAAATATTTGCGCTCCTGGGGTGTATCAGCACCGGGAACATTGAGCTCCCCTGTCCTCACAGGAAGGCAGGAGGGCTGTTCTGGCAGCCAGAGCCGTCCCCCATCTCTCCGTCACCTCCAGCCTCCACCTTCAGGGACCGGGAACAGGTTTATATGCTCACTGCTAGGCCTGGGGTGAGCAGAGGCTGCCAATTGTACTGCACTGTACTTAATTATGTAGTAGTTTTATGAGGTGGACTGCAGCACACAGGGGACCAACGTGAGACCACCAGATTTATTGCACTTTAACTTTGAGCTGACAGTATAACAGGCTCTAAGAGGTAAGTACTCAGTGCTTTATTCACTGATCTTTTGCCCTCTCCCTATATTTTCATACAAGGCTTTGGAGCCTGTCTGAGATGATGGGAAGGATCTGGAACAGTGAATAAGAGCATGAAAAGGAGAGAAAGGCAGGCAAACAGGGAAAGAGTAGGAGAGGGATGAGAAAGGAGGGGGAGATGCAGCTTCTCATAGCAACCCTCAACAAGGTGCTTCGGATGCCATGGCACTGCTTTTTCATGTCAGTTTATTTGTCATGATATCACAACCTGGAGCCTTGTCAGCAGAAGTAATTTCCCTGGAGATGCTAATGGCTGCATCCCTGAGGGATCTCTAGCTCAGCACCCGTTGCATAACTGCAATGCTCATATTTAAAAAAAAATAACAAGAGTAACTTCTGGGGGTTTTCACTTGGGAACAACTGGCTATCATCCCCATCTCAGTGAAAAATGACTGAAGGAGTTACTTCAACAGGAGGTCTTCACCCACATCCTTTGACGACATGGGCTGGACTTAGTCACATGTGCTCAGGGTTTGGGGGAAAGAAATACTGCCTGGTTTTGGAACGTGGTTGGCTATATACACCAGGACGATGGAAAAACCATCACACTTTTTTTTTTTTTTTTTTTTTTTTTT
>NW_020799095.1:63427014-63455329 GCF_003259725.1 Athene cunicularia
AAAATAAAATAAAATAAAATAAAATAAAATAAAATAAAATAAAATAAAATAAAATAAAATAAAATAAAATAAAATAAAATAAAATAAAATAAAATAAAATAAAATAAAATAAAATAAAATAAAATAAAATAAAATAAAATAAAATAAAATAAAATAAAATAAAATAAAATAAAATAAAATAAAATAAAATAAAATAAAATAAAATAAAATAAAATAAAATAAAATAAAATAAAATAAAATAAAATAAAATAAAATAAAATAAAATAAAATAAAATAAAATAAAATAAAATAAAATAAAATAAAATAAAATAAAATAAAATAAAATAAAATAAAATAAAATAAAATAAAATAAAATAAAATAAAATAAAATAAAATAAAATAAAATAAAATAAAATAAAATAAAATAAAATAAAATAAAATAAAATAAAATAAAATAAAATAAAATAAAATAAAATAAAATAAAATAAAATAAAATAAAATAAAATAAAATAAAATAAAATAAAATAAAATAAAATAAAATAAAATAAAATAAAATAAAATAAAATAAAATAAAATAAAATAAAATAAAATAAAATAAAATAAAATAAAATAAAATAAAATAAAATAAAATAAAATAAAATAAAATAAAATAAAATAAAATAAAATAAAATAAAATAAAATAAAATTTACATCCACAAGGAAAAATTAGGGTAAAAATGTTCTGAGAGGAATAGTATTCGCTACCAACTAGTGGAAAAGCACCAAAAATATAGCAAGGTTGTACAGTGTAAGACATAAAGTACATGTGCCAGTTTTCATTATACTTACTTTTTCCAGAAGATCTCTAGGAACAGTGTTTTAACTGTTTCAAGTCTTCTTTCAAATACAATTATCAAGAAATAATCACATTATTAGAAAATCATCTAATAGGGGTAAAACTGTAACTTCAAACTAGCTCAAATTAACAGATGTAAATTGTTACAGACACTTTATAGGGAACAGCACATTTCACTTGGAAAAATAAGTATATAACATTATTGAAATGGGGTTAAAATGATTAGACTGCTGTAGAGGTCTTAAAAAAGTCCCGGGGCATGCTGTCAAATACAAGATCACACAATCCATTATATTTTTCATGAGACTTTATGTTTGAGAAAGTTTAGTAAAATCCCCAGGTTATCTTATGATTTTTAGTACTAATTCATTGCAAAAATACTGCCAAAAAAAGGAGCTCTTAGTTTATATGTTGCCATGTGTAAAAGATTCACATTTCTCGGACAAACATGGTGAATAAATAGTCTTGATCCCTACACAGCCTGAACGTGGAAACACATTTTTCTGTGTACTTTTCAGAGAGCAAAGTCTCTTAGATGCTACTCTATCTAGAAGTAAATCTCTCCATTGTACTAACTTAGCAAAAGCTAGAAATACCATTGGGATGCTCTTTAACCTACAATTTTGAAACACTTTTCCAGTAAAACACCAGCACACCAATACTGTAATTTTATTTCTGGAATTATCTGGAGAAGGATCATGACTGAGCCTGCCACTAGAGCAAAAGATGAGGAGCTTTTAAGGTTACAGAGAACTGATGTCCAATTACTGCCATGATATTTATACTGTAATGTGTTTGGGCCTGGAGCTGCCTCTCACTATGTGTTTATATCATTTGTAGCACAAAAGAACCCTGATTTGTGGAGGGCACCTGGCTGGTATAGGTATATGAATGCTGAATAGTAAAAATAAAATAAATGCCTTGACAGGTGATTCTATTTCACCACAAAGTTTTACAGCAAAGATGCATATTTAATATTCTGTCCCATCTGAAAGCATGTTTTTCCTTCCCCCCCCCAATCTGCTAATAATGAAATTTAAAAAAAAACCAACCAACCAACCAAACAAACAAAAAAAAACAACAACAACTGAATTATTTCCATTAGGTATATAAGAAGCTGGCAAAAAAAGATAACCTGCAGTCTTTACAGGATTCTTAATTTTATACAACTTCACACAGATTATAGTCACAGACAGTTTTAAAGGAAAAAAAAAAAAAAAAAAGACAAAGAAGACTGTAACAATTAACCAGGAAAAAGGGTTTTGACTAAAGATCATGAGTATTTAACTATCAGTATGCAACAGATGAGAATGAGAATCTTCTAAATGGTGGTGAAAAAATCTCAGAACTTCCTTTCAGCACCTTCACGTGTGAAAAAGGTTATGCTGCACCTTGCTGCTAGACCCTTCTGTCATTAACACACATTAACGTCGCCCAAGCACAGGGAGTTCATGTTGTATAAGGTCTGCATACCAACCCATGTACGTAGGACTTTATACAACCACGACTGGAAGATTTTACCTATCCATCAATGGCTAGGAAACAGAAGATAAGCGGACAAAGGAAAACGCCAAAGTGCGATTAGGTAATCTCTTTCCTTTATGAAATGGTTTCTCATGCTGGGAAGGTGAATGGGACTCCAAAAAGCATGTGCCCTCTCCTGTCAGTAGCAAAACATTTTTTTTTTCTGAAAGCAGGCATCCCACAGCTCTCAAATTCCTGGGCACAGAGGACATACTTCCTATAGAGAGAATCATGTTGATGGCCATCTGCATCATCCCACCACTACTTTGTGCCCCTCCTACGCCTGTCTGCTACAGCAACGTGTTGTTTCTCATCTTCCACTTGTCCTGTTGCACTTGCAGGGGCATTTGTGAATTATTTAGATCGGCACCTCAATGAGATCTTTCAGCACCACCTATAAAAATTAATTGGATGAATCATGTACATAGGTTATATATTTAAGGCATGAGCGTCTGTGTCTCCCTAGTAATTTTTCAACTTGTTTTTAACTCAACCAACGTTGACAGAGGGGCAAATGCCTCTTGAGACACAAAGTTCCCAAAAGCTCTGTGAAAACAGATGTCCAAATAGAGGGAACTGGCAATGCAACTGTAGGAAAGGAAGCAGGATCGGCTCCACTCTCACAAGACCAGAATACATCCTACAAATCCACAGGAAACCAGGTTTCACTGGGTCTGCAGCTTGTGGGGATACTTGATTCAATGACAAAACCTGTCCATGCATGAGTAGTGGAGATCTGCACCATGCTTTCCCTCCTGTGGGTGCATGAACAACAAGGTTAGATTCACGCTTTCCATTCCCAGAGGCACCCCACACTGTTCAGCTCTGGAAAACATGAAAACATCTACTCCTTCAAAAGGGGAGTGAACACATGCCCATCGGTGTGATTTGGAGTCTCAAGGTGAAACTAAGATGTGTTTCCCTTCCTTCTTCAATCTGCAAGTGACCTGACACATTCTGCCCAGCTTAGCCCAGTAGGACTCCAAGTTTAGGTTGCTCCTCCCTAAATCCCACTCTCTCTGCACCATGAGCAGGCCCCAAAGCTTCATCCTAACACAAAGAAAAACAATCTTAAGTGGACTTAGAAATGCAAAATGCTTCTATGAATATCTGTTAAATACAGAACTGTCCCCAGGAATTCAGGAGACATCTCCAGTAGGAAGAATACAGAGTAGCGACACAACAGGCAAAGAAAGGAGCATGAACAGCCCCATGCAAGATTCACATGAGCCAGGGCATCAAATGTACAAGTCTTTTGGTGTCATCCTGTAATTCTGTGTTCATACTAATACACCCAAGAGTCTTCCACACTGGAAATTAAACAAAAGTATGTGGATCATCACTCACAAAATCAGGCTCATTTCATCTTATGCCTTTGCTCAGCGGCTCTTCTTCCCCACTTTTCTCAGGACTATTTTAAACACTTATCACTTTCTAGAACCTTGTTTCTTTTGCCCATGCTCCTGTGGAGCTCTCCTGTTTCTCTGCCACAGAAATACAAATCCTCACAAAGCATCCACTAGCTAAACTCCTCTGCACATTGAAGCCAGCTTTTCTCTTTATTTTGGACAATACCTATTTTGGGGAAGGGGACACCTTTTATTTCAGCCAGTTCATTTTGTAATGGAGTCTAATTTATCTGAGTTTTCACTTTTTAAATAGCTGTGGAGAAGCGATCATGCTTGAGCCACAAGACCACAATGTGTGTGCTTTGTAAATACCCAGCTTCACAGCTGTCTAGCTAATTGCATGTGCAGACCAAGATGTTTTGGTATACAGCCACAGTGAGAAAGAGCTAAACAGCTAGAAAATTATATACATGTTTTTATCCTTCAAAACTGCCCAGTTTTTCTACCTCCATGCCAATGATTGCACAGAAAGACAAGAATATGTAACAAAATAAAATCCATGTGCTGCACAAATCTCTGTGTCTGTATCACTTCCACTATTCACCTATGCCATAGGAAGAACTGATCTCTGGGTATTCACCTTCAAATCCACACGTTTTCCACCCCTTACCTAAAAGGGAATCTCTGCTAACGGTGCTGGTTGTGTGGATAAGCCAGCAACCAGAGACACAGACGGGAGCAGGTCTGACATTCCACCAAGCAGGAGGCAGCAGTGACCTATATAACCTTGTCAATACATTTCACAAGAAACTGCAAGTTGCTTCAGCAAAATATGACTCCTTTGATACCTTCCTGTTTAATTTAATACAGGCTTTTAGTACCCAAAGAACCCCACTGCTTTGAAATGAGGAAACTCGGTCAAAGATTTCGGCAGCCAGCCCACAGCTGGCAAGCATAGTTCAGGGGCCTAAAATACAACAGCTCACTAGGCTTGCACTCAGAGACAATGGAGCTTTTAAAATTAAGGCTTGTATACACAGGCAAATTTATCAGCCTAATTATACTGGCATAATTAGGCCGATAAATTTCCCTGTGTAGACAAGTCCTGAGACTCTCAAACTCATAACTAGGCAGGTCTTTCAGAGAGAGAGAGAGGGAGGAAAAAAAGAAGGGAAAATAGCAACTCGTGAAATATCCAAGCAATAAATATTTTCTTCTTTTTTTTTTTTTTTTCTTATTTAAATTTTTTTTTCCTCCAAGTGAAAGATGTATTTCATTTCCAAATTGAGATCTGGGTGAGCTGTTAATACACATTTTTAGACAAATTAGAAACAACAATTGCTAACATTCCCTCAAAAGTGAGGGCTCTGTCTCTGGTGTCAGACAAACCGATGGGCATTGTTAGAACCCCACCAGGCAGGCCGTTCTCAGGATTCCAGTTTAGAGTATACACTGAAGAGCGTTGCTCACTTTTTAGGACCGTGTGTCTGACCTGAGTCTCTCAGACACCCTTGTCCCTCCACAAGCATCATGAGAAGCCCACGTTATTGAGAACAGTGGTCTGGACATGCTGGGAGTAGCTCTATTGTTAACTGTCTTCCTTTCCATCCCTCCCTCACCAGTCTTTCCACATGAGGGTATCAGGTAACTGCCTTTCAAAGCTGCCAACTCCACAACAACATAGATCAAGCCTAATCTGGAAACAACGTGAGATGCCTGACCAGGACAAGTCCTCTCTGGTCTGTATGTGGATGGGAAAAGTCTCTCGTCCCAGTCACCTTCTGCACTTCACTCTGTCTCACTGTCCTGGTCCGCTGAAGTACTTCTTCTGTGACAATAAGGGTCACATCAGGGGGAAGAGTCATGGCAGGACAACCACGCTGTACCTAGTCCCAAGACCGTTCCTAATGGAGAGCACTGCCTGCACTCTCCTTGCTTCCCACAGTGTGTGATCCCATCCTTGTTATTGCTAATAACAAGGAGTTTTGAGGCAGGTTATGAGAATCTGAAGTCAGCACTTGCAGATCTCCCTCAAAACAAGCCTTCAATGGGCTCAGAAGATCCAACCTTCAGTCACTTCTTCATCCTAAACTTTTATCTTCTCCCTATCTTCAACTTCTATCTTCTGCCACTCTTCTCCTTGTCAGGGACACAGCTCTATGCCTTGCCAGTGTCAAAGACTCTCGTGATAATCTAGCTTTCTTCCCAGTCTTTCCCTTTCCTTTCACACTGGTATCAACATAGCAACAAGCAGCTTGAAGGGGAGTTGGGGCCCCCATCATGCCAGGCACAGCATATGCACACAGTGGAAGATAGACCTGTCTTCTCTATCTTGCAACCTAAACAAATAAGGCCAAAAGAAATGTTATTCCCATTTTACAGATGGGAAACCAGGACCAAAGATATTAAATGTCTAGCCCTAGGAAGTCTGCAGCCAAGGCAGGAACTGACCCCCTGTTTCCTGAGAGCCAGCGTTTGGTGTCTAATCACACATGATCAGTCTTTCCTCTCTACCTCCCTGTAGGCACGAAGAATTTGTGCTCTACATCTCCACATGTTTCTCTTGTGCTGTACTGCGCCCAGCGATACACACCTAGATGGGACTCCTTAATAAATAATTGTATGTGGATTCCTGCACTTCTCTTATACTTGTCAACCCGTGCCTCCCTTACAGCACAGGAATTAGGCTTTCCTTCCTGTATTCCCAGTGTAATTATCAAACAAACGTTCCTTCTGGTGTAGTCTTCCCACACCATGGACACTTTAAATCTCACACATAAATCTCTTTCATTTCAGCAGGTCTCTCTCCTGGAGAATGACATTTAATGGTGATTGTTTTTTAATCAGGTTCAGTCCCTTGTTTCCCACCCCCATCTGGTGGAAGCGACTTTCCACTTAGAGAGGAAGTCAGTCTTTGATTTCATAAATGATTATAAGAAGATTTAACATCCTCAGGAGCACAACTATTTTGATTAGAATATTTTTGCTCCAATTCCTTTTCCAGCTGTCCCACTTCTTGATGCAAACCCCAAGATACAGAAATCCTTCAGACTTCACCCACAGACACACCAGCATGGAGACAAGCCGCTCACCCTCTCATTGTCTGGGCTCTGGCTCCAGGTAACGCAGCAGAATAAAGTAGGGAATCATCAGCAGGCCGACCATCTGCTGGTCTCTACCTCAAGCCCTGGCAGGCAGTCTTCTGAGCATGGACGTGTGTGGGCTTGTTTGCTTTAGTTCACTGACCCCTGCTTTTTTACTGCAGCCCTACAGCATGCTGAGACTGCCACCAAGAAGAGCAATGTATCTTAAAAGGCAGGGGAGCCTAACAGCTGAAGACTTTCGTAGGTGTGCATCCTCTGTCACTGTTGCAGGCAGGCTGGCGTGAGTATAATTTTACAGGCAATGCCCATTTGTGCACAATCTCTCTCTACACAGTGGTTAACTGAAGGGAAATATCAGGTGCTGTTTGCACAGTGCCATAGTGGACTGGAGTTTTCTGTCTTCAAAGGCAGATTTGAGCTGTAAGATATAATTCTTCTGCACCCTTTCTTTCAAAGATCTGATACCATTTTTCCCTTCAAATATGATCCCTCTGAGGATATATGTATCTGTAAAATGAGATGGTAACATGAGGGCCACAGTCCCAAGTCACCCTCCAGTGCTATGAAAGGCTGTCAGAAGCTCAAAGGGTTCTCCTTAGAAAACAGTAAATGAGATTCTGGCTCAGAAAGACAAACTATGCAGAAATTTGCTGCCTAGGTCTCTTCAGGAGTGTTTCTGACTCTGCTACCAAGTCCAAAGGAGTGGGACCGACATGTGAAATTGTTTTTTGATCCAAGTCTTCAGTGTCCCATCCTGCTTGTCAGCAGCTGAGTAGCTGCACTTCAGCAGCACCAGCTGTGTGAAACAGAGCACAAACAGTTGTGAAGCTGACTTCACTTCTGAGGACTTCACTCCTTTTTTTAACTATCTTCCAGACTAAACCCATTTTCCAAGGACAAGAGAGTCTCTTTTGAGATTTGGGCTACCCAGCTCCAGTTTGCAGGTAGCACACCCATCCAGGAATATGTTGATTAAATGCAGTCTGCCTACATTTCAACACCACATTCGGTACGGTCCCTCTCAGACCTGGTTAGCCTGTTTGGATTTGAGCTGGCGTGCCTGGAGACTCAAACTCTTACAAGTCTTCCCTTTCCATAATATCAGCAGCAGCACATCAGTGCCTGTGGCTGTTGTGCTAGGATGCAGAAATAAATTTCCCCATCCTACACAAATGCTTGGATGTTAAGGCCAGAGGGACTTACTGATACAATTTTTTCTGACATCTAGAACAACGTGGACTATAAGATTATGCTAAGTAATTCATACTTCAAGTTCAATAGCTGTGGTTGAACAACAACCACAATAAACATGCAATCATGGAAAATCTACCACAGTCCTTAGTAAGTTGTTCCAATGGTTAATTACCCTCCCTATTAAAAATGTGCACCTGGTTTTCAGTCTGAAGGTTCGTAGCTTCAACTCCTGGCCAACAACATATTGTTGTTAGACTTATGTCTGCTTAACTGCAGAACCCTTTCTATTGCATCACTGATTCTACTCAGGTATCTTTAGCCTGCGACAAATAACTTGTTTGAAAGCTAAGTAGAACTCCTCTCACATCTTTTTCTTTCGTTAAGTTTGTTTGTTTCTTTTCACTCTTTCAGTTGCTTTTGTAACTTTCCTCTGAACCTCCTCAAATTTTTTAATATCCCCCTTGAAACCAGTTGTGGAGCTTGCTGAAACATAAGTGGTTCTCTCAACATTCACAGAGCTAAACTACCTCCTTAGGCTTTGTTCCAAAAATTTCCAAATGTATTCACGAGGTCCTTCCAGGCTGCCCTGTATTTTGACCAGCCCTAAAAGTTACAACAGCATTTCCAAATTTTTAAGACCAAAGTCATATTAAGAGACATTAAGATGAAGCAACAAGCCCTTGAATCCCCACATTAAAAATTTAGAAAGAAGCAGTCTCACAGCAGGATCAGTGAGTGAGCAGAACAATGTCAGCTGCTCCCATTGTGGTGAAGGGCCTTCAAAGTACTGCCAGCTCACTAGAGCTTTGCTGTTGTTTCAGAGTTTTAGCTCATTTCTTTCTATCTGCCACTCAAAGGGCCTGAGGAGATACATGTTCCAGACCAACTTTCATTTTTAATCAAAAAGTGAGCAAGTCTGCATACACATAGCTTGTTCATGCCCAAAACACTGACACAGCCAAGCAGAGTCAGCAGAAAGAGCAGCTAAATTTGCAGCTGCAATAGCATTGTAATGGCACATTAGAGAAAGGCCAACACCTTTCTAAAAGCATGCATCTTAAACCTAAGTTTTCTACTGGAAGTAGACAATACTGTCCTAGCTTATTTTGTGGCAGAGCCTCATTGACTTACAACTAGCCATATAACCAATATAACCCATCCTTCTGGTTTGAATATCATGACTGTGATCCAGAGCTTAAGAGTTTTTCTCTACCCCTATTAAATCTTCCTGTGTCATAGCAGCAACCCCACCTAACTCAGTCAGTCTCTACGAGCAATTTCATAGCCTACCAATGGTGCAACTAAAACCCCTGTCATGGTTGCCCCTTAAGCAGAAGAACTACTCTAGTCTGACTGCATGAGACATCTTTGCTTAAGGAAGGAAGAGAAGGAGAGCACCACCACACCCTAAACCCAGTCTTTCCCCATACTTAGTGCCACTGCTCTCAGAGTATTAATAAAGCAGGTGTTGAAAGAGAGGCTCAGCCTGAGGCATGCTCAGTAGTACACTTGTTGCTTGACCCACCTCCTCATCCTGGAGATTAATTAGGCCTAGCCCCTCCCTGTTAAATTGCCTCTCAGGCACATTGCTCAGCCTTACTCCTCCTGCCTCTGGCAGATTCACTCACTAACTTTTTATTTCAATATTCATGTTTTCCAGTTTGTAAAGCCCTCCACTGCTTTTCAGTAGACTGCCCCAAGGACTCTGCTCCAGTAACGGGATGTGGGGGAGGAAGGATGTCTGGAGCAAGGGAGGATGAGCACAGCTGGGTTGGGATGGGGAGCTGGAGCTTCCAGTCTCCTCTCTGTGAAATGCACTAGCTGGGCTGAGAGATAACATCACCACTTTTCATCTCTTGGAGATGTCCTCTCGCTGCCGGGTGCTCATTTGAAAGATGCAGGTTCAGAGGTCCTCAAGCAGCAGCCAGCTGTCCCCTATCCTTGTCTGGGGCTGATGTCTAGGGACAGAGTTGTGGCATTTGGCTCCAGAAAAGGCCTCTGGGCTCTGAATCCTGCCTGGGGAAAGAGGACAGTCTGAGGAATAAACCTTCCCCAAGTTTTACCAGCTAGCTGGCATGGTGCTTAGTATGTTAGCTGGTGCTACTCCTTGTCTTAAATGCCTTTTTCTGCATCATCTGTGAAGCTCAGGTACCTCACTCAGAGCTGAGGATCCCACTCTCAGATCAGCCAACCCTTGACTAAGTCTTAATTTTTGCTCCTGTCTCCATCCCTGTTCATTTATGCCATCTGGATAGACTGGAAGCTCTTTTGGGCAATGCCTGCCTTTTGCTATACATGTACAGCAGCAATAAGCTCAGCAGAGCCTTAATTAAGATCTCTAAATGCTGTTGTAATACAAAAAATAAATATTAATTAGTAGGATCAGCAGATTCACATACCAGACATATTGCAAGACACGCCCCCGCTGTATTTATACATGTTGATATGTGAATGTGACTGCAATGGTTAATACCACTGTATATTTAGCTTGTCTGCACACTCTGTTTTTCATGTAATATCCTTTCCTTTCATAATCATATGTCACTTAATATCCTGACTAAGACAGGACATTCTGTAACACAGTAGCACGTGTTTAGACAGAAAAGTGAAATTATCTTTGAAATGTAGCAAGATGAAAAGATCAGATGACGAATCTCTTTTCCATTTCCCTAACTTTCTACTGTGGCTACCTGTGTTTTAATATTCTAAACCATCAACGGGTTCATTCTTCATGCTTGTGATGACCTAAGTCATACTCAGAGCTATCTGATTTTTGTATGTGGGTTGCACATTCCAAAGAAAATCCATAATGGAAAACATAATTGCAGTAACAAGCACCCTACAGGGATGCAAAATTCCTCTAGAGGATCGTCGGGGGTTAATAGGGCTCTTCTTTGCACAGTTCTGCAGAGCCATTCCTATTCATATCAACTGAGCACTAGAGGGAACGTAATAAAATTACCAGCAAAAGCCCAGGCTCCTGCCTATTCAGTATACCGTGCTAACTTCTACAGACAGAGCTCTGATTGTATGGCTGAGCCAAACAGGACGGCTGTTTTTAACACCATTCTAACTTATGGTAACCATTAACTACAACCTGACTTCCCATTACAACATACCACTGTGAACACCTATTAGCAGCTAATTGAATCATCTAAAAATGGTCATAATTCAAACCTATGTTTGTATTTTTGTAATGTTTCTTACAGCTTTTGCTGTAGTACAGGAGAATATGCAAATCAAGGCTGTTTTAAAGCTCATGGTAGGATGGAAGTTTAAATGGAAATCTAATGGAGTGACAAAGGGGAATAAAGCCATATTGTATTTTTGATGTTCCCCGTGAGACATGATAGGAGAAACTAATAACAGGCTAACAAGGCTCCCTATCTCTAAACGTTTTCCAGCTGTGAGCCACTGAAGAGCCAAAAGACCTCTCTGAGTCAACACCAACAAATGCACATACTCACATCATAATTTTCTGCAATTTCTAGTAATAATTTCAAGGCTGTACAGCATTTTTCTTTTTTTTTTTTTTAATTTAAAGAAATAAAAGTATTTCCTCTCAGAGGCATCATGGGTTGTTTTTCAACCCACTACATCCTGAAACCTTCAATTTTGTTATAGTTCTTTAAGCATGAGTAGGTTTTTATTATATTATGAAAGGCAACAAAGTACTGTTTGCACAGCATTATTGACAGGTTTGTGCATATTTGTTGCCAGGGCTTTTTAATTTAACTTACAGCCTGATTTTGTAAAGAGTTTTCATTAAATCTTTAGAAAAAATGTTAGGTATTATTTCAGGTACAAATAGAGCTACTTCAGATTATCATAAATTAGTTTAACCAAGCAAATTAGTTTAAACCACCTACTCAGACTGAAAGAAGAGTAATATATTTCACCGATTGCAAGAGAGCACTTAGAAAAGATACCACACGTCAGGTGGAGGTTATTGTCACTCCAGGGAAAAGGTGTGCTCCCTTCTGCTGAGCCACAGCAATGTGGTGCTTCCAGGGCATTGCAATGCAAAGTAAGGCACAACCACATAAAGCTTCCTCAAGGTGTCACTGAGGTTTGCATCTGTTAAATAAATCCAAACTAGGAGGGGAAAAAAAAATAAAAGGCAAAACTTTTACAGCTCCCTCCTACAGTGAAGGACCCAAGCACTGCTGAGTCTGTCTAATGTAGGTATCTATTTGCACAAGGAGGTGTGAATTTCCTCAGTATATATGTGAAGCACTAAATCAGTCCTACTGCACCCCTCTTCCACACTACCCACTGGTCAGCCCAGAAAAGCGCTCTTCAGATCTGCAGACTCTGCTTCATCGTGGGACCCAACACCCGGCTGCCGAGGCTGCTGTGAGGCATGACCCACAAGTTGCAGTCATTGCTGGCTTGCACATCACATCTGTTGTACTGCCTGGCCCTTTCATATTTATTAAAGCGGTCAGATGCTTATGTCCTGCATCAGCATCTGATGTAGACTGCTGGTTGGAATATCCATCAGTCTTCAGCTGATACCAAAGAAGTTCTAAATCACCTGCCTTTCATCAGACCGTTTCACACTGCTTAGCACAAAACATTTTGATGGGTAGGAAACGGTGGATTGTCTCTCCAGTGAATGTATAATAAGAAAAATGTGGTTTACATCGGAGATGGGAATTCTTCCCTGCAGATACACATGTGCAGCCCTGCTGACTTTCTTGGAAGCTGAATACATACTTCTGAACAAACAAACAACAACCACATCACTTCTCCCAGGCTCAGTGATTGTGCTAGCTTTCTCCAGAAAGCTTAGTGACGTGCCAGGAATAAGAAACTGAACCCTTATTTAGGCAATACAAACAACAATATTTTTAATATCCAGCTCCCAGATATTTGATTCAATTCTCACTTCAAACCTTAGGAAATCTGTGCTTGTTAAAACCACCAGAATTTTCTGGAGCAAGTAGCATGGGGAAGGCAGTGGCTGGGGTATGTATGGCAATTGCCCTCTGGCTGCCAGGCAGGTTCACATGTGTGTGTGTCTCTCCCTGGTTTTGGGAAGTCCCTACTGCCCTTGTTACCTCCAGAGTTCTAAGAGGTTCTTCTTCTGTTCAAGGTGTGTGGACTTCGGTTTTAAAGCAGAAGCCCCTGTGCAGCTGTCCTTCCTGTGCCAGCACAGTGCAGCTCATAACCAAGGCATCTGTGCTGCACAGCAAAGACGTGATAAAGTTGACAGCACTGAGCTACTAAGGGGCTCAGCAGCAACCCAGAAGCATGTGGCAAGGAGCAACCTGTTTGCCTTATAAAGACTCTTGGCATTGGGAAAAATGTCCTCATCTCATTTCCTAAACTGTAATGAACTATCAGCATTTGCATTTTTCACTTCAGCATAGATGGTAAAAAAGAGCTTAATGAAGACAGGAAAATCAAGGGCAGCCAGCA
The DNA here is from genome assembly GCF_003259725.1 of Athene cunicularia. Lineage (NCBI taxonomy): Eukaryota > Metazoa > Chordata > Aves > Strigiformes > Strigidae > Athene > Athene cunicularia. Next base: position 63,440,424 of record NW_020799095.1, read on the forward strand.
GATTGTGTGCCTGTTGCACTTTCATTCAGTCCCCATTCCAAGGAAGAAAGGAAATTAATTTTTATTTTTTTTTTTAAAATCCTCAACTCTGACCTACTAAGCTTGTGGGTCATGGCCCCCATTTGGGAAAAGCTGCACTTTCTCCTCTTCCTCCTCCCCATCTTTCTCACACACACACACACACACACATACACTCTCCATGAAAATACTACCCTAATGACCACTGACAAAACAATGCCTGAAGGAATGTGTCAAATATAAACATCCAAAAAACAGAACCAACAAAACATGTCAGTGTCTTAATTTCAATTTCAAACATAGGTTAATATTTTTTAAAGAGTCCCCAAAAGCTATATATTTTCAGCATTAAGTAAATTGACTGAAAATGACTGAAAATGAAATAAAATGACAGCACCCAAGAGTAACTATTAAATTCTGGGTTCTTTCTTTTCCAGGTCTTCATTCATATTTCTTCCCCTTGACTTAATACTTGTAATTTTTCCTCCCTCTTTTAGAGACTATCTTTGGCTATTTCTTTACTTCTCCTTTCTATATTTGCTTGACTTTCCTCTCATTTTCTGTGGAGCCTAACTCTGGGTTCCCCATGGAGCTCATTCAGTCAAATGTTTCTCAGTCAGGGAAACCTTCCACATCATCACGTTTGTCAGAGCGGTTCCTCCAGCTTTCATTATACCCTTGGGCTAAGGACCGTGTGAGCCCCGGGTCTGGGGAAAGGAAGTTCACTCTTCCTGCTGTCCATGACAGCTGCCTTCAAGCATCCCAGCTGGGTTTCTTGAACCCAGAATGGGAAAACTCCAGTTTAGGTTCTGTCCATGAGCAAGTTTCTTTCACCTCTCAGATATGCCATGCTCTTCTAAATTTCTGTCCTGGGCCCATTACTGAGGGCCTGGTTAATATTTGTAGAGAGATGCTCTTTACCAGGAGGCAGCAACAAATAGAGATGTACCCCGTGCGCAGCCCTGGCACACCCAGATATGCCATAAGTCTGATGTAGGAATCCTATTTGCTGATGTGTTTCAACCTTCTCTTTCTGCATCTGTATGTAGCTGCACCTCCTACTTTGAAAAAGAGCAAAATGTTAGATAGCATCCCTGAACGGCAGTTGAAATTCCTGAAATGCACTTGAGGAAAAATGTTCCTGCTTGTCACGTTACTGAAATCTTTTGGCTCTGTACAAATCCTCAGTTCACTAATACTGATTCCATGTTTACTGTCTGGTCACATTCAGCTCTCCCTTCTTTCCATCACTGCTGATGGTACAAAAGAAGTATTTTTCTAGCATGTTACTTGACTTTAACATGCCCTGTTCTCTCTTTATCTGGTTTTGGAACAGCTTTTTCATTTAATGCAATTCAGGTTGCTTATCACTTCCACTACTCAAGAAACACTGAGTTTGCTAGCCTAGAAAATGCCCTCTGGCCCATGAAAAGCCATGACCTCGCAGCATCACACATGCTAAGAAAGTATTCATGCCAGTCCCAGCAGGGGCTCACATGCAGGTGCAGGTTAAATGCTTGTTTTGGTCCTTTTCACCATAAAACATTAAATCTTAGGATCCCTTAATACTCCCACCCAGACTCACAGCAGGCATGTCTGAAGAGACACGGGTAAGCATCTCGTAGTGCTGGTGAGGCACTTGGTTAAGCGCTCCCCTTTTGGGCCTCACTTTTGCTACTATGCACAATAACGCTCAAGGCTATGCAGCTGCACTCCAGTTCATGCAGGATCAGGTTCCCCTGCCCCCTTTCTCCTGGCTTAGCACTTTCTTCTTTTTTTTTTTTTTCCCCCCCTTTCTTCCCCTGTACTCATACATGAACACTTCGGAGCGTAGAGCACCGTTAAACTCAAAGAGAACATGTATGAGTGCTTCATAGCTCTCCACATGGCCTTTTTGCCAGCCTTTCCCTTCAAAGAGGCTGTTCCAACAGCTGACTGGAGCCAGCGAAAAGTCTTCCCGTTGGCCTTGGATCAGGCCCAAACAAGGGACACAATTAGACGGAACGGAGGCACTAACGAAAGGCAGCTTGCCTGCCAGCGGGCAAAAGGCAAGGAGACCTACAAGGAGAAAGCAGTATTTGAGGGCCGAACTTTCAGTCCTTTGAGAGGCAAGCCTCTGCGTGGCAGATGCCCTGCCAAATAATCTGTGCTCTTCGTGACTTCCACTCGAGCGGTGTGCTAAGGCACTCTGTAGTGGCTTTGAACTGCAAGGTGAAGACAGTGTGCAGGCACTGCCTCACTTTTTTTAATCCATCAGATTTATTTGTTTAATATATTTTTATGGTCTTGTTTATTCTTTTTATGAAGCTTATTATTACAAAGCAGTATTTTTAAACAGCAGTGGAAAACATGCCAATTGAAGATGTTTGGGACAGTCAAAAAGAAACCCAAATAAAAGCCTGTATCCAAATTTTGAGAGGGGGCAAATGGGCATTGTTCTCATTCCCCTTTTTCTTCTGCATGTACCAGTTAGCCCAGGAAGACATGTCTCAGACTGATTCTCTCCAGCCCTCTACCAATAAATAGGGCAATACACAATACGAGAGTCTTCACAGTCCAACAGTTCCTATTGCCTGTTTTTCAACAGCTTGCAAACACACACTGTGTTAGCACCACCCAGAACAAAATAAAGTCCACGCTCAATGCAAATTGTCCATGGCTCTCCATTTTTCATACTGCCCTTTCTTGAAAGGCCTCATTGTAATGACTTATCTACCCAATTTAGAACTCAGTGCTTTCTACTCACATTAACATTAATTGCAATGAATAAAAATGCACTATCTCGTTCAAAAGAAAATCCAACAGATCCTTTTATCGTAGTTGTAAGATGATACAAGATGTTTGGATGAAGTGTTTAGCAGGGTCCTGCCAGAGCTCTGGTTTGTTTAACATTTTCAGCAGTTATCTGGAAGCATAAGTAGAAAAAAAAACATTCACTGTGTTAATAGTTGACACCAAGATCAGGGGAGAAGAGGGAAAACAAGAAGTTTATAGAGAAAATTAAAATCAATTTACAAGGATTTGAGAATTAGACAAGCATTATCCAAATTATGCAAATTTATAATTACAATATGTCAGCAGACAGGTTTCTTATCACATCTGGATAACCTAATGCTACCTTGGAAGATATTTTGCACAGAAGGACAATGGTAATATCTTGCACCCAGAAAATGGATTGTCCATTCTTTATACAGTACATTAAATGCTGTAGAAATTCATAGAGACATGGAGATCACAGCAGGAAAAAAGTAGCTACAACTGAACAGGAAAGCAACACAGATGATGGAAAAATCTGAAATCACTATTGCATGTGCAGCTTGCCCCTTTAGCCCAATTAGAAGAATTAAGTTCAACTACTTAATGGCCCCAAATGATCTGCAATGCTCTGCGCTGCTTTATTGTGTATGTAAATAATAGTTTGCTGTGCTGTACGTAAAGTATGGTTTACTGCAATCCAGATTTATTTATGTGTGTAAAAGAAGAAAAGATAACTAGAAAAAAGTAGCTGTCACACACGAGAAGATAGCTCAGGAGCGTCAATTCATGGCAGAGTCCATGTGCAGTACAGACTGGGCTGTGCAGGTGCTGGATGCAGAATAGAGCTTCCTTGCTGGAAAAGCTTTCCTCAACACTGTTGAGTGCACTATGAGCTCTTGCAAGGTCCCAGAGACCTGCAGATGTTGGGTGAGAGGCAGTGAATGTTGTGAACACTGCCTAGCTGGGGACAACCCAGCACATCACAGCTGGTGTGCACAGGAAATGGACCCTGTCCCATACCCAGCCTGAAGGCCACCAGACAGATACCAAATGAGTGCTGGAGCCCTAAATTGCCTACAAAACTTCCTTACTCTGTCTGCAGCCTACTATTTGTCTCTGTCTCCCCACCACCAGATCATAGCCGCTCTCACATATTCAGCCTGTGTTCCCAGTCCTCCATTTCCAGTGACAATACTGCAGTGGCTCCTGTCTCACACTCCCTTCCTTTGCCTCGTCTCCCAGCCTCACACAGGCTCCTTGCCTCCAGCACAACCCCTGAGCTCATCCTGGTCTTTGCCCTTCTCCTGTCTGTGTCTGCAGGACAAAAGTAAAGATGATGTCTCCCTTCCCCCAAAACACACTCAGATCCTTGTCCCAAATATTCATTTCACCCTCAACGAGGCACTACCTGGTAACCCACACACCTCTGAATACTACAGCTTCTTTTATCTTCCATCCTCAAAGATACTCTGTACAGTAAATATAGCAATACAACTCTGGAGATGTTGATGAAAGTACAAAAAAACACGTCAAAACTTAGGAACACAGCTGTGAAGGACAAGACATGATACAAGTGCCTCTACACATTTTAGACTGAAGTCTTGAGCTTAGCCTCATTAGGTGAATATTCTCAACAACCCGTCCTGAGGTGCTTAAGCAGGGATGGCATAGTCAAGCCTCCAACTTGGTGTCATGGGCAAAGTTTCTCAGCTCTGCCCTTCCCTATAGGAAAACCTCTAGGAATGAGATAGCACCAAGGAAAACTCACTCCTTTTGTGAGTTTTCCTTCTCATCGTCCTGTGACTCAGGCAGGATTTATGCTCATATGCAAGGATCCTAGATTGACAAGGGCCAACTGAACACACTGGGGCTTTGGGCAGCTCTACCCTCACCCTGTTAGTGTGTTCCCAAGACCCACCATGGCAGGTTTTGCACCCATTGTCCCACTTCTCTCTCCTCCAAGGTAACATAGCACAAAAGTCCAGGAGTTTTACTGACGTATCTGCATGGGCCATTGAATAGCTAACATGCTCCATGTGGAATTCCAGTATGGCACATGCATGCCCCATGCTGGGTTACTGTCAAGCTATATCCATACCAGTAAACTAGACCATTATTGCATTAGGACCAAACATCCAGGCCAGATGGTGGAGAACAGTGTGCGAGTGAACAGGTCTCCTAAATGAGGTGACAGCAAGCAAACTGCCTACTGGCACACTCCAGTTGCCAGACCAGGCCCAAAAATTGCTCAGAGAGTGTCAGTTGCAGTGGGCCATGTTTGTGCCAGAGAATGTGCAAGCAGTTTACTTGCATAGACAATCTTCTTCCAAATCCAAGGAGGACTGCCCGGCATACTTGGATTTACTAACATAGACTCAGTCTTAGCATCTGTCTTTTCCCCATGTGACTGATGATACAACAGCCTCCCACAATGTGGCAACCATGAAGCTAAAAAAGGTTGGGATTGCATCCTCTGCGTGGTAAGGTGGAAAGGTACATACTGGATATTTCCTTCCCACTTGATCTCCCCAAGTTGAGCTAAGACCAATTGGCACATTTGCCTTTATCCAATCTGCTTGGGATAGGTAGGAAAAGATACTTGATTACTTTCTTTGGTGGAATTTCTTTGGTCTTAATGTTACTTCTGAAGTTTGCTCAGCTTCTTCAAGATTACCTCACGCATGGATAAATTTTTGAAGTCTCCAGACCCTTTACTTATGTGTCACTGCTAGCAGTTACTGTCCTTTCAGGTCAAGGTAGTCCTCAGCACATTCCATCTGAGTAGCTCAAATGATTTAAATTGCAGGGCTTGGCTAAACCAATCCATTTTGACTGACATGGTTCAGGGAGCTTTTACTTAAGCAAATCTTCCAGGAGATTATGACCTTCAGAAGGTGGATAGCAATCTACAGTTGAAAATGGCAACATCTCCCATAGATGCAGATCTTTGCAGAGCATCTTAGTTACAAAAACAGAACAACAGATTTGAAACAGATGCTAAGCAAGGAATAAAATGCATGTGTCTTTTGTCAAATGCAGACATTAAAAGACAAAACTGAGTGAATCAGGTGCATTCCCTGCAGTTAAAGCCTCAGGACACACACAAAAAAAGTGTACTGCTTTTTGCCAGCTCCAAACACAGACTCTGATTTAGCCTCAGCACTTCATTTTCACAGTCAAAGATTAAGTGAAAAAGAAGACAAGTCACAGAACAACTTTAGCTGGAAGGGACCTATGGAGATCTCTAGTCCAAGTCCATATTCAAGGTAGAGGTAACTTCAGAATCAGATCCAGGTGCTCAGAGCCTTGTCCAGTTCTGAATATGTCCAGGCAAACGTTCTCACTAAATCCTTCTAATCCCAGCCTCAAGGATCTGCCCACCCCAGCTGGAGGACAGCTTACCTGCAGCACCACCTCCTGCACCTTCCCACCACCACCTGTGGGTGGAAGCTGTGAGGAGAGGAGGTGCAGGGCAGGCAGGCATGCCTGAAGCCTGTCACTTTCCCACATTCCCTCTGCCACTCTTCAGAGCCTCCCCTGGCTTTTTAGAGATGCTGCTTACCTTCCCTCCCACTACCTGAGCCTCCTTAGGCCACTACAGCTGCTTGCAAAGGAAGCTGAGTCTGTGGGGGTGTGAGAAGGACAAAAGCAGACCCCAGATAAGCAGAGCTCAAGCCTTCCCCTTCCTCCCTGCTCCTGCCCCAGGACTGCTAACACTTGGCAACACGAATAAAACAGAGCCATGGCCTGCTCATTCCCCCAGCTGGAGTAGTGGCTCAGGTGCTGGAAATGGCTGAAGAAAAGGCTTTAAGGCAGGTGGGGGAGGAGTGCACCCAAGGACTGACAGTTTCTACCTACCAATTCAGGTTGCTCAAAGCAGTCCTGACATCTGCTCAGCCCAGCAGGGAAAGTGAGGTTCCCAGAGACAGTGGCAATGGGGGCAAGGGATGTCACCTCTCTTAAGAGACCCAGTTAAAGAGGAAAGGGGAAGTTGAACAAGCCTGAGACCTCAAAGCAGCATCTTGCACATCTGTCTTCTCTCCCACATTTATTTCCAAACATTCTCCTTGAGCTGAGCTCACCCCTCAGAGAGGGAAGTGGCTGATATAAGTGTGAACTAAAATGGTCATGCTACAGGTGGGGCTCTGCTACTTCTCTCCCCCTACAATATATCTGCCCACTCACTAACCTTCCATTTATCGCTATCACACCATTTACAGTTCAGCATATCTCCATCACTTACCTAATTTATAAGCTCAGGAAAGCAGTAGCTGTGGTGCCAGAGCCTTACTTTCTTGCCTTTATCCACCACTATTGCCAATATAACTGGCATAAATGGATAAAGGGAAATCCCACAGTACTCCTAGCTGCTGAAATCCTCCACTCCTGCTGAAGATGAATGTACATCTTCAGGTGCTGGAAGACAACTTGGTATCTGAAATAGAGTCATATTAATCTGTATTTCAGACTAACATGACATCAGTGAAATCACAGCCCAGACTGAAAGGTTTGGGTTTGTCTGTTTGCTGCTGGCAAAAGGATTGGTGAGTAGGTACCTTGCTACGGGCCAAATGCTGCGTTGCTGACTCAGACACAGAATAGAATTTTCAAAGTGCTTAAGGAACTCACGTACCAGATTAAAATAGCACTTGCACCCACGGCTTCACTCACAGTTTTCTTTGGCTTCAGTAGCAGATCAGGACAGAAAGTCTGAGTTCTCAGACTCACATGTTTGTGTCCTGTCCCATAGACACTTAACTGAAGGAAAAAGTCACCCAGAGCCTTAAGACACAACCTAAAGTAGGCAATACTTTATAACCACAAACTAGTCTCCCTGACTTCTGAGCAGCTCACAAATGTGACAATATTTTGTCCCTACACCAGTCTCAAGAGATAGACAGGTATTATCAAAATGGGGGTCACCAGAGCACAGACAAACACCCAGTCTAAACTGAAGTCACAGCTCTCTCTGGCAGAGCTGGATCTTCTTAAACCTTCAGCGTTAGTCTCCTGACTCCAGCTTTCCCTGGCCTTTTTCAGTCTTAGACACAGGGGAAGACAGGTGTGCAGGTGAAAAACAGAGAATACTATAACTTTGTACATTGAGCGCTATCAGTAACAAAACTGCCTTGACAAGTCAAGTGTGCTCTCTGAGGTTGTCAGATCCCAATCCACTCAGGGTTTTATGGGTCAAAAACAGGAGAAAAAAAAAAAGGGAAGCCACTGGACCAGCACACACAAGAGAGCATAGTTCCATTAACTTTTCACTAGGTACATTATCTGTAGACTTGACCCAGTTGACAAATGACATACTAGTGGCTATGAAGTTTAAAAAATCTTATACCATCAGTTTTAAGGAATGAAGCTGAAAATACTTTCCTCCTTTTCTTCAACTTAGTTTTTACCTCAAATTTGACATATACTTTGAACTATCAGTTGAATAGTGAATTCAAAGATGACAAGAGACAGAGCAAAAGCCAGAGAGGTTCAGCCATGAAATCAAGTCCCATGAGATTACTGAAAAGGACAGGACTGAAGGGTCAGCTGGTGCAAAGGATCCTTTGAAGCCATCAACTTCTGCCTTCTGAGGCAGTTCTCATTCAAGCCCCTCATCAACTATTTGGGACCTACTGCCAGGATCACAAGAAGTCCCTGGGCTTAACTGGAGCTCAGATGCAGCACTGAGGAAAAAAAAAAAACCAAACCAAAACAAACAAAAGCTAGAGGAAGCCTTCCTCGTTCTGTGAAACGCAGAAAGGCTAGAGCGAGAGGGAATAAGAAACAGTCTCTTTTTTCACCACCACCAAGGAAGGCTGAGAAGAGACCGCCACTCCTGTGACAGCTGAAGTCTTTAAGAGATGCAAAATAGCTTGTGGCAACAGCCTGAAATTGTCTTGCAATATCAGTGTCCTCATATTGCCTGGATGGATGATGAAACTGCATTGCATTAGCTCCGTGGCTCACTGTGGCCATTGTGCTACAGCTCCACAGGTTGTCATTACGCAGGGCACTGCCTCCTGCCCCTGCTGCCTACATCCTCAGGGCAAAGTATCAGGGATAGCCAGACTTTCAGCCGGTGTGAATTGGTGAAGCCCCACCAACTTTCCTGGGACTCCACTGATTTACAGCAGCTGAAACTCTGGCCCCCGCTATGCTTAAAATCTGAGACAGGCTTTCATTAGACACAAAAGAATACTCTTTGGGACACTTTGAAACCTATGCTGTGTGCGAGTGAGGAACTAAACGATTCCCAAGATTTTCTGTGAGACATGTACAAGCACACATTGTGTACCGAGTGCAAGCAAGCTCCACCAGACACACAGATACAGAATACACTCCCTGGGATGTGCCAGGGTGAAGAAGAGTTTTCTAAGTCACTTCATTTTTACTGGAAACTCTGCGCCAGTCCTCCCACATATAATGTACCGTGCACTCCTCGTAACCAGCATTGTCTGAACTTGTGGTATTTTAATAAACGTTCCTGCCAAGCCAAAGACGCTATAAGACACATCACCTTTGTCCAGAGGAGGATCCCAGCTGAAACGAAGTCCAGAGAGTGTGACCTCTGCTACAAACCAACACATAGGTATGTTAAATGAGTTCCTATTAAAAATAACTGCTCTCCATGCTGCCTGGAGTAGAAGGGGGCACAGGCTGTTTAGAGTGCACATGAGGGTGACGGATTGCAACAAAAAATCCTTTCACTGTATGCAGGGGAAAATGAGGCAGTACAAATGAATGCCTCTTTTTTATTTCATAGGGACAGGTTGGCAAAAGCAAATTATTGGGTTTGGGCTGCACGGAAGAGAAGAATTTTCTTCTTTTTCTGGAATTCTGATTCATCTTCATTATTCAGTCAGTCAAGCTTCCTTGGAAACAGAGTGCCACTGAGTTATTATGGCAGTCATAGATGAATTCAGCAGAAAAATATACGTATAATAACGAAAGAAAGTAAAACTGCTCTCCTTGTGCAGCCCTACAGAGAGACAGCCAGACAAAAGCATGAAAAAATTGACTGTCTGGCCAAGAATGAAATTGCTGGCAAGTCTGGTTTCAACCCTGCTATTAGCTTTCTTGCAGCTGCTTCAACTACCCAAGCTGTATTGAGATAAGTACATTCTCTGAAGTCCTTTTCTTCTAATTGGGGATAATATATTTATTTGCATATTAGCCTATTTCTGTTTAATACCTCATCTGAAAGAAATTGGGAGCTTACAGCCACCTTAAGCAAAACAAAACAAACAAACAAAAAACCCAGAACAAAACCAAACCAAACCCAAGGGAAAAAGGACTCAGAAATGTTCCTGCATTTAGGGATGAATCTCGTGCTTCCTCTGCGGGCAGAGCCTTCTCCAGCTGCATTGCACATGGGGCAGTTCTGCTGTGCCAAAGGGGCAGGACACAGGCAGCTGCACAAGGGGGGAGGCTGGGCTAGGCAACGTGCTCCTTGCAAACTCCCTGCTTGATGCTGCTCACTTGTGCAACAGGCGGATGGGCAGAAGAGAGCAGCGGGGCTGGATCTGCATCCACACAGCTCCTACCCTGACACCGCAGCCACCTCAATGGCACAAGGGGCTGTGAGTGCAAACGCTATGTATTTCTGGAAGGAAAGGGGATGCTTGGAGTAAAGGCTGACATCTTGCTCCTGACCCAGGAAGATTGCTACTGAGTGCTGATGGATCAGGTCGAGGGAGGTCACGCTCAGGCTCTGGACCTCGGGAACATATTTCGGACCTGATGTAATGATAAGGCACGACATTATGCCAGCCTTCAGTCTCGCTCACTTCGAAGGCATGTCATTAAGGTTTCCTCTCTTCAGAGGTGTAAAGCACTTCTGTTGCAAGCCCAGTAAAAGAAGGTACTGTCTAAGGGTGGAACAGAAAAGATTGTGGAAGATTTGCCAAGAAAGTGCCTGTGCTCTTCTTGTTCCAAAACACGGCAGGCTTAAAAAAAACCTGAAAAGTTTCAAAAGGCACCCAGCGATTGTTTTTTAGGAAACAAAAGAAGCACTTATGGGTTAGCTTTTTTAAGTTGCTGCATTAGTAGATACACTAAACAGACAGCTTGATCCAGATGAGTCACTGGCAGAAGAGGAACAATGACCTGTGTGTTCCTCCAGTACAAATTATTCACTTTTCTCTATCAATAAAGACCTTTTTAAAATATAATTGCATTTGAGCAGCCAGTCAGGAGGGTGTGGCTATCAGAAGATCACCCCCTCCCCCAGGGAGTCAAATCTATTTGGCAGAGTGTCAGAATTTCAGGATACCCTAAGGCAGGCCACAGCATCTTAAAATAACTTAAACACACCTCGTATCATGCCTGGATGTTGAATCAGCCCGGAGATGTCAATCACATACTGCCGTTTACGGCAGAATCACCTCAGTTGCTCTGATCCTCACTTTTGAACTTACAATTTCCCTTCACAGGAATCAGAGGAGGGTGTGTGGGGGGGTGTTTGTGTGTGCAATTCCCCGGTCTCCACAATAACAATTCCACCCTTTGAGCCTCCTTGTTGGGAAACAGCCCTTGCAGAACAGCAAGTTCCTCTTTCACAACAGCTAGTTGCTGAAAGGAGGCAGCACAGCTTGGCAATAGCAGTGGGAGACAGCAAACCTGGGCCTTCCTCTTAGAAGTTTATAGGGCTTTTGCTACCGACAGGCATGCTGATGTGATTTAACCCCACTGAGTTATTCTCAGCTTGGCCCCTCTAACTTGTTCAGAAGTATCTGCTCATCTCAAAGGTGTCAGTTCTCTACTTGAGAACTTGGCTTGAGATATTAGGTCTGTTTTTCAGAGTGTCTGAGGTTCCTCTGGTATTACATTATACTGTACTGTTGCTGTGGTGGTTATTTATCTGCACTGGAACAGTATCCCACAGACCAAAATCCTGCTGTCCTTGACCATATGCACTGTAAATCCTTTCCAACTTCAGTTAACTGCTCATCTTCTCTGGAGAACAGTATCTACGCGGCAGCACCCAAAAACTAGGGTTGAAAACAGATGCTATTTGTTAAAGTATCTGCCATACGCCCTCATACCTTGTTTTCTCCATCTGTAAACTAAGGGTGACAACGCAGATCTGTGTAAAATACTTCAGGGTGCATACATAGGTGCAGAGCACTTTGTAAGCATAGCACAGGGCTGCATCGTATTGCACTTCAATGTAGGAACTCGTGGTCTTCTCTGCTTCACCTTGATGTCACAGCATTCCTGAATTTGTGGTCTAAAAAATTGCATCGATTCTCACTGAACTAAGTCCAAGAATTGACTTGCAAATACAAAAAAAATGGATTATTGTGTTATTATTTCTGGGATATGAATAATCCAGTGCTACATATTAAGCAAGATACACGGTTTCAGAAATTGGTTTCACGCTTTTGTTGGGTGACTTGGAAGTCCCTAGATTGAAGCACTTGCCTTATTTTTCGCAGACCACTAGGTGGAAGTCCTGCTCCACCTCAGCTATCCCAAAGCCCTCTGGAAGAGGCAGCCGGGGCCGGAGCAACTCTTGACAAAATCTTTTTCATAGGGAAGCGAAAGACGAAGAACCAGAAGCCTCCATCCTCTTTTTTTCCAAAGCAGAGGTTCGGTTCCAGTGCACACAGTATCGCAGGAAACATATATCAAAATCAATATATAATGAAATCATAACAACAAGGCCTGTGACAGCAAGGCATAAAACCTGGAATGTGCCTTGAGAAGGAGAGACAGATGAATTTGTCAAGCATGCCATAACACAAGCCTTTTATGAATTATTAGTAATTTATAATGCACTTTTAGAGTGGGGAGAACCGAGGGAAATGAATGGGCTTTCTTGGCTTTTCTCTAAAATGACAAATGTCTTTTTTATTCCATTTGCTCTCTCCCAATTCCCAGCTTCCAGCATCTGCCTATAAACCCACTTAGCACAAGGTAATTCTATACCTCCTTCTTCTGCTCTTCCTGAAATGAATTATCTCCTATAGCAGATTTCCAGGGCAGTGCCTGCCAGAAGGCAAGCTCTGGGGGTAAAGTCCTTTCCTAAATTTGCCTGTCTAAAACCATTTGCCCTGCAGCCTCACTCAGAGCTGACCTAGCAAAACCAGACAAACAACTCACAGCCATCCTCCTCCTCCCTGCCTTCTCCTCCTCCCCTGTTTCTGCCCTCTGTGCTCTCGCTCTTCCCCCTCAGCAATTTAAATTTGCTCACTCTTAAATCCCGGGACCACCAGGCACTTCATATGTCCCGCATGGACCAAATGCAGAACACAGAGCAGGGTAATCCTGAAGGGAGAGACAAGAAAAATGGCAACACAGGAGGGTTACAGGCAGGCTGAGCCTAGCAAGCATCGTCTAGACTTTCAGTCTCATGATTCAGTGTGTCTGATGTATTATTTAAATAAGAGTTATGTAAATAACATGGCAGACAGATAGATTATTTAATATAATCAAAGCGAGATAAGGCCCGGGCCTCAATCCTTCCCTGAAGTAAGGCTGCTTTGTGCCATCCTCACAATGCAAACACCCCTGAGGCCAGAAGACCCAGCCAAGGGAGGATCACCTCAGTGCAAAGAGATAGCCTCCTGGCTTGAAACCAGCACAGCAGCTCATACACAGCTCAGCCATCCCTAAAGCCAAGCAAAGGGGCATTCATGACAAATCTCAGCATCCAACTGGGCTCCACTACTATATTAGCACCTCAGAGACATTGTCATTTGGGATCATTTTGACCCTTCCTCTGAGCTATGCTGGAGGATTTGCCTTCAATTGACCCAGCTGGAGACTGTGACCAGGGACAGAAGTGGTTGGATAATAAAATAAGTAAACTTTTTCTTCACCTCTTCACCTTCCGGTAGGGTTAGCCTCAAAAATAGAGTTGAAAATGGCCCATCAGGTAGGGTAGCACTTCCTTCTCATTATCTTTTTACCACCTTTAGCATACTCATCTGGGTTTTCCCACTTTCAGACTTCTGAGGGCATGTCTACAATACAGCAATTGCATGAAGGATAGATTGCATGCTGAGCTAGCTTCAGATCACCTTACTTGGGGGCTGATAGCAATGTAAATGCAGGAGCACAGGGCTTGCTATGGCCTGCAAAACCTGCTGGAGAAGCTGGCCCTGTGCACAAGCAGTCAGTGCCCACAAGACCATGGGCAAGCATGAGGCTGGCTTAAATTCGCTGACAAGAGCAGGAGCTGTTGCAGTGCAAATGTGCCCTTGTGTAACGTGATTTCCACCAGTTCCCCGGGGACACCAGGCTTCCCACTAACTCTCTTTGTTTTTATTTCACAGTGAGGTAACACCACTTTCTTGACATTCACCCTCTCTTTTTCTTTAAACTTAGAGGCCTGACTTGACTGTCCCTACGCTAAAATCAACACGTGGGCAAGTTTAAGTAAAGTTTAAGTAAGGACTGTACTGCTGGCACTTTCCACAGTACCACACCCTCTTGCCGCCTCTTCCCATTCAGGTCACTTGTAACTCTCCTGACTACACGTCTTTTTTTTTTTTTTCTCTCTCCTTTTTGGTAGACTTGGTGTCTACTCAATCTAATCTTCTCATTCACTTTGAATGGGACCAACCAGTTCTGCTTCCAGACATGGCCTGACCCATGGATAATATTTGGAGTTGCATGACCGTGTCAATTAAGGACAGTGTTTTTTTAAGCCAGGAGAGTCAAACCTACCAGGGACAGGTTTATTCAGGTATAAATATGCTTTGAATGGGTACAACATAGTCTCCCTCCCACATGACAATGCAGGGGAGTTAAAGCAATACAACTGATGTCAGTGCTGACCTTTTTTACATTCACACATCAAGCATGCATGGCTTCTGCCACACACAAAACCGAGTCAAGCACACATGGGACCTCTTCCTCTCTTGTCACAGTCGCTCAACAGTGGGTAACAATTTAATGCATCTTCTTTAGGCTTGCAGACGATGGTAACAATCTAAAGGCAGCTTGAATGAGGAACAGATTTACTCAAACTTCCTCCACTCCTACCTTCTACCCAAATTAATCTTGGAGTAGATAAGGCTGGAGAGCATTTCCCTTCCCTTTTTTAAACCTTTCCTTAGTTTAAATGGTCTGACTCATCAGCAACACAAAGATGACAAAATGTCTACTCTCCTCCCCCCCCCCCCCCC
>NW_020799095.1:63455379-63465008 GCF_003259725.1 Athene cunicularia
AAAAAAAATATATATATATATATATATATATATATATATATATGGGATCCTAGCACACTCATTGTATATGATTAGGATTTGGGGAAGGCGGGGAGCATAACATCATCATAGGCAGAAAGTGAAAACAGCCAAAGGAAACGCCTACACTCTTCCTTTACAAAAGCTGCTTGTTGTGTCTGTCTGAACAATTGTTAAAAAACCTGGAGGGGAATTAGAAGGAAAAAGATAACTGACTTTATTAAGAGCAAAAGATTGATTGAACAATTGATTGCACTTAATTGGAACTGTGCAAGCAAGGGAGAGGATTTCTTTTTTTTTTCCTGGTCTCACAGACAGTCCTGCCACAGAGCTGTACAGGCAGGAGACTGAGTTACTGAGCTGAGAGCATAAGTTTGCTCCTTCTCCCAGGGCATTGCTTGCCTGTAAGCAGCTGGCTTTGAGAGCTGACCCCTGCCACAGCATTGCCAATTGCAGTATTTGAGGCCTCAAAAAGGAGGAGGAACTTAAGAGTCACAAGGTTAAACTTCAGAGGTTGGTTTGTGCATGTGTTTCTTTCCAGAGCTTTTTTTTCTTTGCTTCTGAGGTACACTCACATTCATAGGATGCTTTCCTCTGTAACAACAAAGCTTAGAGACTTTTTTTTTTTTAACTTTTTTTTTTTTTTTTTTTTTTTTTTTTTTTTTTTTTTTTTTTTTTTTTTTTTTTTTTTTAAGATAACTGCAAGATTCTCATCTCATCAATTAATTTCAGGAGTGAAGTCCTTAAAAGAAAAATGTTATCCAATTCATAATAATATATGAAAGAATTATATGATTGAAACTCACTAACCAAGGGGACAGAGACAACACTGTTATAGTACATATTTGCATGAAGTGGAGACTTCATTTTCTGGTAATGAAGCTGCAGCACAAGAGAGAACTAGCTCAGAGTTTCACAATCTTTCTCCCCAAAACAATCCTCAAGGAGAAAGTGATAATGTGCATGAACAGTTAAAATAAAAGCAAAACCTGAACTAACCCCTTTGAACAAACCAATTCCTGTTAATGTATTGTTATTACCTTACAATATATTATTACCTTAATTTTCCTTTTAAGCAGCAGGAAGGACAGACATTCATACTGCACAGATAAGAGTGTGATTTCCAGTGAAAACAAAGGTTCCAGCAGTTAGGTTTGGATTTGCTTTGTTTAAAATCAAATTGTGAGGTATGTGGGCCTCAAACTTATCTAAACAGTACAGTCAGTACACAGAGTCATTGAGGTTGGAAGGGACCAGTTCAACACATCCTTCGTTTGCCTGTGTGATCTGTTTACATTAATAAATATAAAGCCTTTTTGCCTGTGAAGGCAAGGAGCTGAACTGGATGGTTAGGATGCCCGGTGTATGGCTATGCTCTAGCTTCCCAGGTGCTGGCAGCTGGGACCCTGTGGAGCTGCATGTCACATCCACTAATCTCATTTTCTTACTCTAAGCAAGAACAGAGGCTTTACCTGAGTACTTTTGGAAGAGCAAACTTGGTTAGAAAGCAAAACAAGAGAGAATGCAGGAGCAATGTTGCAAGAGCAAATGGTCAGTTTTGCAGATTGAGGCAATAACGGATGGCCATAAAAATGGTAGGATTGATGGTAGGTCTTATGACCTCCTCACAAAAAGACCGAAGAGCTGTCTTTTGTCTTTCCTCCTCCCAAAAAAAAAAACAAAAAAAACAAAACCAAAAACCAACCCACAAATTAAAACAAAACATCTGACAGCAAAAACATTAAAAGCAGCACCAATTTCTCTACTACCCCTTCTAGTTTTCCAGTGTGAGTCAAGAGCCGCATGGATACAGCAAGAAGGCTAAGGAAACAAGTAATGCCTTTTTCCATACCAAGTTTCTTTGTATCAACACAAACCAAAGGAGGAGGAAACAGCAGGGACTCATCTCTCTTTGTCAGACACACACCTCCTGTGCCAGTTGACACAGTTGCCAGCCGCCACAATTGCCAGCCTCCTACAGCCCTCCTACAAGACTCTCCACAGTCACCTTCTTTTCTGCCCATCTGTCAGGAGTTACCATTTTCCCAGGTCTGCCAGCTGAGCTGCTCGTCCGAGCCCTCCCTCATCTATTCCAGTCAAAACAAGCCAGGTCAGCTAATGTGGCTTGCCATATATGTCTTTCCTAACCAAGTCCATTGGGACGGAGATGGGTTGGGAAATCATAAGGTAAGCAATTCCACCAACATACTCAAGAAGTCAGCAACCTCCAGCAGGGGGGCAGCAACCAGTGATAGGAAAAATTCAACCCTGGCAGCCAAGAGAGTTCATGTCATTGAGCCTTTACAGTCCTAATTTGCCCTGTGACCACCCTGCACAGGACCACTGGAGCAGTTGTGCACATAATTCTCCTCTTTTTTGCAAATGGCCACATCACTCTGCAGCTACAATTACCTGTAGCTAGTGCTCGTTACGTGCTTTGAAGATTAAAAATGCAGATACAAGTGTTAAATATTGTAATTATTCTTACTACATAACACTGCTGCACCGAACGTAGGGAGGGGTTGTTTTTCCGTGTTTGTATGTGGGAATACCATGACAGCTGCTCCTTTTTGTCAGTGAATTGCTGCCAAGGACCTTGATAAGGGGTTGCGCTTGAAGGAAAAGGACAGAGTCTGGGAGTTTTCTTGGAGTGCTGCATACCACAGTGAAATTAAACTGTGCTCTTACCAGGCTTCCACTGTCAGAGCTTATTCCTATACGTGCTGATTACCCTGAGCTGCCTCTGGCTCCAGGAGGAGCAGCAGTGACTCTTAGCCCCTTACCAGGACTTGATCCTACAAGCAGCACGCAGCAGGAAACACACTCACCTGAGAACTCAGTGCAAACAAACAACTTAGGAGCAGTCCCACAAGCATCAAATCCTGAAGTCCATGTTTCTGTTTCATTCAGCTCTCACTTTGGACTTTAGGAGAGAACTCTCCCTGAATAAGGCCAGGGCAGCCAGGGGTTTGGGCTTTTCTTTTTGTTGAGGACACCGCCTAACCTTCCAGCACTGCAAAAAGGCCTGAGCCTGAACGCAGTTTCATGCACTATTCCTCTGCAGTGTCTGTCTGGCACTGCCATCACTGAGCCCACTGGGCCGGGAGGAACAGCTGGAGTAAAAGCCCCCAGGTTTACTCTATTCTTTATTCTCAGAAACAGATGGGAGTAGGAGCTTGTGAGAGCAGCATATAGTTCATTGCCACCAGCAACTGCTTCAAATTATGCCAGGAGCTGAGCTGGCACCTAGCTGGCTTTCTGTAGCCAAGCACAAACAAGACTGTTCTGAATTTGGGTCATGTCTGAGGACAAAGCCATGAGTGACCGCTTCAGTTTGTGGCATGGAGTAAAGTGCATTTCTGTACACCTCTGGGTTCTGTGACACAGCATGTACAGCCAAGGGCTGGACCATTTAATCAGGCAGTGCTTCTCTACGTGCAC
Source organism: Athene cunicularia (assembly GCF_003259725.1). Lineage (NCBI taxonomy): Eukaryota > Metazoa > Chordata > Aves > Strigiformes > Strigidae > Athene > Athene cunicularia. Next base: position 63,458,839 of record NW_020799095.1, read on the forward strand.
TGGGAGCTTGCCTGTGCTAAGGTTGAAAAGAAATCCTATGACCCGCTGTTTCCATGTCTCATACCCTCCCTCCCTTGTTCTGCAACAGCCCAGACCAGCTTTGAGCCTCTCTACATGAGTGGGCAAGTAGATCCCACACTCCAAGAAGAAATGATGCTATGACCCATCTCGTTCACACAGTCAGGCAGCTTTTGGGAACAAATGGAAACTAAGAAAGCCTGGCAAACACAACTCCTGTAGGAACAGCTGACCATCACTTAGAAGGACCCACCTTGCCTCCCCTTTCTGCCCCAGACACAGAGGCAGTCCTGAAGAGGTGAAGCCACAGAAAGGGTGGCCTCTTCCCACCTGAGTAGAAAATACTGAAGTGAAGAAAGCGCCTGAAAACTTAGCCTCTCAAAGAGGATAAGTGTAAGTGCAGACATCGGCTGCAGCTGATTGCTTACGGAGGAGCTGCAGGCAGGCATCATGCTAACAGCACCCAGTTCAAGAGATATTCAAGTATCTACCGCTTCCCCTGTATCCCACAGGGCTTGAAGGTACTCGACACCTCTCTGGGAAGGTGCAAATCCACAGTCATGTTCCAACCCCCCCAGAAGCCCTTGTCTTAATCTAAAACCTACTGACAGCAATAGCACTGAATTTGGGATCAGAGAGGTCATTTGTGGAAAGAGGCATGCCCTCATACCAGCAGTGCTTTGCACAGGAAATAGATTTGTCTGTAGTCTTTCTGAATGGGTGAGGACAGAAAAGTATCACAAATATATATTAATTCATAACATTTTTAAGATCATTTGGTGGCATGGGAGAAGGTAGAAAGGTAGCAGAGGATGAAGGACTAGCGAGAAAGAAGGCTGGGTGTGTCATAGGGCAAGGGAAAGGCTGTAGGAGGAAGCGTAGGAGGTGAAGCAGACAAGCTCACTAAATTGCAAGGCAAAACGTGGATTTTGTCCCCAAGCAAAACACCTCTGTACTGCTGTGAGGTCAAGCTAATAAAGACAGCTCTTTAGAGACTCCGCTGTCTGTATTTCCTCTTTCACCAAGAGGAAAAAATAATTAATAAGCAGCTTCTGTCTGGCAATCAGCAACTATTCACATCATCATATATGGAGATGGCAGCCTTCCTGACCATGAAACACACTTTCTCTTCAGCAGTAGATCCTCTGCTCATTCAGCCCAGTATTTAGCCGCTATTTACAATGCTGCACAGGACTTTGAAGAGCCCCCCTTTCAGAAGGAGCTGAAGGTGGGTGGCACCCCTTGTATGGGCTATAAAGTGAAACTCACTGCAGTTTCTAAAGTCTTGGCTAAAGAAGTTGGCTGTGGGCATGAAAGCCAAGCTCCAGTATCTGCAGAGTCCTCACAACACAGGATTTGCAACAGAATATAAGCGTTGCTGGTGAGATGCAAAGTCACAGTGACTTCAGTAACTACTGGAAAAACTTCCTTTGTTTACTATGCAGAGGACACAAGAAAATTAAGCTAATCTGGTGCTAGTCCAAGTCACTGCTAAAATCACTTTTAACAAAAGCTGACCTCTTTGCTCCTGAATAAATATTAGCCATTTGTTTGTGCATTGTTCAGCCAGTTTTGTAGACAGGCAAGGAAAAACGAGCAAAGAACTTACCCGGTCATTTTATTTCCCACCAATTGTCAAATAAATTATTCACAAATACAAGCTTCCATCATTCATCTAGCACTAGACTAAACACTTTCTACTAAACTTAGTTTTCAGCATCATGTTTCAGTTTATAGTTACATTTTTCCCTGGGCAAAGTGAGCCAGTCATTAGACAGCTCTCATAGATTTCTACTAAACATGCTTGATTAAGTCTTTTAAGAAGGAGGTGGAGGAAATTGTGCTTTAAAGCCAATGGGAACATTTCCATTCACTTCAGTGGAAAATGCACTGGAAGAGATAACGTTATTTTGAAGAGTTAATGAGCATACTTAACTCTGCAGAAAAACCCAAACCTATGCCACCATTGCACACTGCGTTTTGTGATGGACAGTTTTCAAACTGAGCAGAGTAAGAAACCAAGCTTAATGCTCAAGCTGCCCAAAGCCATCATTTCCCCCACCACCACCCCATGGTGCTACCTGGTACACAATATATATACTTGAAATCTATATATACTTGAAATCTAGCAGCAGCATCCAAACTTACTCTCTAGTGACTTAACTTCTGTGAGTTCATTCACCATGGTGGTGCTGAGCTGGCACAGGTGCTTGCCTTTAATTTCACTAAGCCAGAGCCACAGCTGATGCAATTCACCTTAATGGCTTGAGGATCTGGCCCCATTTGAAAGGGAAAGAAGAATATGAAAAGAAAAATTAAAAGAAAAAAAAAAAAGCAGAAGAAATTCCAACATTAATTTCAAGTATGAATTTAAATATGAATTTCTGGACTGATTTATTGCATGCCACACAGCCATGCAACGTCAGGATGATACACATGCAAGAGACCTCTGAGACTAAATAACTGCATGAAACTACTACATTTGGAATTTCTATGGGTAGGTAAATTGAAAAGCAGGCACACCTCAAGAGCACACCTTTGCTGCAGGTCAGCAAGAAAACTCTGTGTCATCTTTTTCTTCAAAGAGGTTTAGACGGCTGCTGCCATTCCTCTAAATTTAGAAGAAAGAGGGACACGATGTGCTATTCAGTCTATGCAAATCCATGATGAACACCATTGAATGCAACACTATGTTCACCTCTTCAGAGAGCGATCATTTTAATCGAGTGGTTACCGTAAGCCCTTCTCTTCCAAAGGAAATGGTCTATTTTATCCCCAGTCCAATCGGTTCTAGATGAATCCTTGAGGAGTATCCCCCAAGATAATTATGCTTATTCATTATTAGCACATCAGCCTGAGATCCTGGGCACAGTCAGGAGCTAGACAGTCTACAAAGGTAGAACAAAAGGCAGTCCCTACCCTGCTGAGATTACAATCTCAAAAGTCATAGGGGAAAAAAAAAAAAAAAAAAGAAAAGAAAAAAAAAAACACAACAAAATAGACAAACAGGCTCGGCAAATGTTGAAAGCTAGAGGTGTGGTGGAGGGCTCACATTCCTTCCCTTATTCAATGTGTAGATGCAAGACAAGCCCAGTCTCTGGAAATAAATAGATGTATGGAGAGACACAAAGCCCTTCCCATGGCTCAGGAAAGTCATCCCTGTCCACTGCAACCTCCTTCTACAGATCTCTCTTCTAACCAGAAGAGTTGTTTCAGTTGTAGCTGTGTCCATGGTGAATATTAAGAACAGCACAGCTAGAGGTAAGCCTGACAGCCTTCTCTGCTTCTTCACTCAGCACACTTGGCAGGTTCAGCTCAGGACTTTCAAAAAGACCAGTGTTTGAAAGTCTTGCTGTCTGCATTATTTTCCTCCAGAATCTGTGCTTTAGACCTTCAAGCTGAAGGCCTGAGTAACAAGGAGAGAGGCAATGGCATAAAAAGCTATGTGACTACTGCCAAAAACATGTCACCTCAAGTCACTCCATCCAAAAACCATGAGGCTCTGGCCAGAGTTGAGACCGGTAAAATACAGAGATACCAGGTGGAGAGCTGATAAGGACCTTCCTTCCCGAGATGTTATCTATTGGATCAGCCCCTGCAGGTACTTAGACGCCACTCTGCCTACTTTTTGGATCCCATTGGGATTTAGGCTGAAAACAGGTGCCAAGATGCTCTGACTCAGGCAGTTGCAGGCATGCCCAGCAGCAGAGCTACTGGTGCCCAGGGAATACGCAGGTAAGACGGAGGCACCTACCAAAGCTGGATGCCTTCAAGGTTAGATGGTTGCTCAGTGTGAGGCAAAGGGGCACTGCTGTGATTTTGGGCTACGCGATCTGAACTCCACTTACACCCTGTTGCAAGTGACAAATTCCCCCTCTGAAGGTGACCCTTGTAAAAACCATCCACATTTCCTACACACTGTTCTGTCTACTTAATTTAAGCTCACCTAATCAGGAAATCTACCTAACTGGAATATCTCTGTTAAAAATCAGGGATGCTTACTAACAATGACTGCATCTTGATCGGGATGGTAATATCACTTAATTGGGATGCCTTCAGGTATCTTAGTGGTTTGGGTTTTTTATGTCTCAAGCTCAAGCTAGTCTTGTCTGTCTGCTCCTCATAAAACAGCTTTCAGTTCCTCCTTAGTAATGATACAGGCAAACGATGATGTAAGTTACTTTAACATTTTTTGCTTCTGGCTGTTAGTTGGTGTGGGAGGGGCAAATTACCTGTTTCTGTGGGTGTTCTTGCCACAGGGACGGTTACGGTAGCTTCATTCTCCATCCCATGCAAACCCTCCTTCTACCTTCATGGGCCTCCCCATCACACAGGGAGCATGCTACAGCTCTCCAGCAGGCTTCAGTGAATAGCGAAATGTTGTTTTCTGCTACCTGGCAAGCCCATCCAAGTTGGTGGAAAGCTACAAATCAAGTGTCCTACCCACAAATGTTCTGTTTGTAACTTACTGTTAAGGTGTTTGCAGCATCATAACTCCTGAGAGCAAAAAGTGTGTATTAAACAAAAGCTATATATCTGCCTATCTAACCAACTAACCACATTTATACCCCACAGTGATACACGTGCAATTATTTTTAAATGTACACCTCAGCTAAGAATCTCTGGTGCTATATAAGGGGTTATCAAGTTAAATAGAAAGCGTAGATAATTTTTAAAAATAATGCATGAAATGTTTTTTCCTTCATGCTGCGCCACCTTAACAGACCTGTACTTGTATTTATCAAGTGAAGCACCTCAAAACTGAACATCTAGCCCTGATACAGGCTTGCAATCTCTTCTGCTTTGCAAAACAGAGGAATTGACCTTGTTTGGCTTGGCTGATACCATCCTCACCTGCAAACATTAGCCATGTTGCCATCACAGTTGGCCAGCCGGTCTCGCTGGGCCAGGAATTGAGCTGTGCAGTGGGGCAGGAGCTGCGCCAGAGCCACGCAGCCAACACGCAACAGCCAAGCGAAGGGGGGCTGATGCCACCTGAATGAAAAAAAAATGACTGAGAGCTTTGCTTGTATTTGCTCTTTGAGAACAAAGAAGGGACACTGTTTGAGGGGACACTGAAATACATACTACCAAAGCTCTTTTCTGCTTCAGTGCAAATTTTCTGTTTCAAGTCATGTCTACCAGACTGTTTATAGATTTGCAGAAAGGGTGCTGCACGTGGCCTTGTGAGGCAGGAGAGAGAGAAAAAATCGGAAACTGCAGAGATAACATACTGAGGAACTGAATGATGATTTCTTTTACCTCTAAATGGTACACTGCTTAGTTTCGAGGAAACAGACCTACTAGAAAGAGGGGCTTGCCTGGGGTCACAGCCCATGGGGCTCCTGCAGCTGCACGTTCCATGTGTTTGCTACACAGGGCACATTTAAAAATCCATCTCTTTTATCCATTCCCTGTGTTTTATGGAAAACAACGGATACATCTTGAGACATCTACTTTTTAAACTCTCACCTCTTTTTATTATACTTTACTTTTGCAGAGCGAGACGTTTTCTGTATGTAAACAACTATAATGGGTTACTTCCAGCAGCGCGCAAATAACTGTGCAAAGAGAGTATTTGTGGCTTCATAAAAGTGCATATGCAGATATCTAAGTTTTATTACTTGTATTACCATAGCTCCTAGGAGCCTTAAAGGAGACTAGTTCTTTGGTGCGATTGTACTTAATACCCATAAATGCCTTGTAAAACTCTGGAAACCATGCACGCATTTAGCCGTGTGTATGTATTAACGTGTGTGCGTGTGTGTGTCTGTGTGTCTGTGTGTGTATTTACACATCTCTGTAACCATACAACCGTGCGAAAGCATCTGCCTCTGGATTTACCAGACAGTTTTATGAAGCTGTTCTTCGCAGGTTAAACACATCAGTAATTAGACAGCAAGGGGGAGGTTAAAAAACAGAAGTACTTTTCCTGGAAACCAACACTTTTTCATTCGCAAGTTTTATTGGCAAACCTGGCAACCAATAAAGACATTCCTTGGCAGAGCGAAGAAAATAGTGGCCTCGACAGAGCTGGCACTGCGCTAGCGCTCACCTCCAACAACCGGCTGCGCCCCGCGAAACCCGCACAGCCCGGCTGCGCTTCCAGCAGCTCCCTGGCGGCAAAACCAAAACTCAACAAAAACCAAAGG